>NC_092338.1:319161875-319786250 GCF_046630445.1 Rutidosis leptorrhynchoides | reverse complement strand
GGGATAAAGTCTAAAGGTTAAATAAACGTATGAAATCATCTTAATGAAAAATGTCAAGTTACTTAACTTGTCGATAGCCAACATCTAAGTTATTTACACTCCACGTTCTTACTTATAAATCACTTTACCATTTTCCGAATGTTGTCAAAAAGAATATATTTCTTAAATCACAGTGGACCTCATAACATGGACCCGTAATCATATCACAATGTATCTGATAAATCTATCATTTGATATTATCTTCTAATTCCATCGATAAACATATTGAAGCAAATACGTTCGTGTAAAGTATTATACGTTTAATACTTTATTAATATTCTCAAGTTATAATATATATATACATATATATACATATCTATTTATATATAACGGTTCGTAAATAGTCAGAATTTGGTCGAGGTTATAATGAATGTATGAACACAGTTTAAAATTCTTAAGATTTAACTTAACAAACTTTGCTTATCGTGTCGGAATAATATAAAGATAAAGTTTAAATTTGGTTGGAAATTTCCGGGTTATCACAGTACCTACCCGTTAAAGAAATTTCGTCCCGAAATTTGAATTGGATGGTCATGGCTGACAATAAGTATGTTTTCATGACGTATACGAGTTGGAAATTTGAGTTTTATTATCATCAAATAATATAGATAAAGCAATTTGATTTTTGTGAAGAGTACGAGTGGAGTTATCACAAAAGAATGAAATGAGTAAATGTACGTTCTTTTTAACCAATGACATAGTCACGGTTGATTTCCGAAATTTAAGGAATTTAGAGAAAATCTTCGTAATAAGATTTGGTTCTTCGATAATTAAAGAAATTAGGATCTTCTTTGGTTAAATGCGATGATTTGTTTCGATTTCTCTGTCTGCTATTTCACTATAAATCTACTCCCTTCGTTTCCTTATTTTCACAACTCATACCTTCTATTCTTTCTCTCTCAACTCATATTTTAAAGTATTCGTCAATATGCTCCATCCCGTTCCGATCCTTGATATACTCCTAACTTTCATATCTGTCATTCTTCTTTTTCATCTACCACCGGAGGATTTTATTTACTTTTACTATTACCTTGAGGTTATAGTATTTTTAATTCTCCCGTGCCTTTACGTTGCAATACGTATTGATATGCACGGTTTGTAATTTACGTGTTGTTGTCGAGCTTTATATTTTATTTTATATTCAAGGGTTCCATACTTTTGTCTCCTCATCCCGACTTCAAGTCAAGCGAATAACGGTTCAGAATTCGTAGGTATGAATTTTGAAATGAACATAGTTAATGTTCTAAAAAAAGAACGGTAATAGCACGATCTTGATTTGTCAAATTACCAGGATACCTCGGAAAAGATCGAATCACCAAGAAAAATATTTTCTTGATATGTTTAGAGGTTAAGTAGAATACAAGAGTCGTGTAATATGTCACATGATGACGTTATGATCTGTGAATCATCACGTTCCATTTAGAAACTCAGCATGACTTACTGTAATATAATCACGTTGATCAAGTGTCATTATATTATACTAACTCATGCTTCAGTTCCCAACACTACTTCAAAACATTCATACTTTATACTCGAAGGTTTCAGAATTTAGAAACTAAAACAGTTTCCTTTATGATGTGATACAGATAACGCAAGGGGATAAATGATTTCAGATAAGAATGGTTATGAAAATATCTTCAGAAATATGGAGGATATTTATAACGGAAGATACGATGATATCTTAGAATATTTAAGATAAGAGGATGATGAAGAATATTGTCCGCAAGGGTTTTAGAGCAAGGAGCAAGGTATTTATTAAGGATTTCAGCTGACACTAAATCATTTAGATTCTTTGAAGGAAGATTTCGTCCTTGTGATTTGTCTACAGCCTCCTTCATACTTTGCTCAATCCATTTTCCAGTTCCAAATCTTCTCTTTTTCTGAGCTTTGCTAACCCACTATTCTTTATCATCAAACTTTTTACTGTTAAGGTCATTTACAGTTTTTGCTGCTTCATCAGCATTTTTCAAAATTTCGAGAACTAGTTCGCAGTTTAGGGTGTTTTTCAGAAATTTCACATTCGCAGTATGTAAGTCCAGGAGATAGACGTTATATGTATAACTGTTGGCATCGACATGCTGCGAGATTTTAATATACTGATTGCTAATTCCCAATGATTCATATGGCAATTCTCGTTACAAGATGCAGATAGGTAAATGATGGGGTTTTGATAATTATAATGATTTTTTTGGAAAATCAAAAATCAGTGAAGTTGTTGGTAAGTTTATTGCTAATGTGATGGAACATAAATGGTTCCCCGGTAACGATGGCGAAAGGGTAACGTATATATCAAGGTTATAATAAGGTTATTTAGACTGAAAAGTCGAAGTTGACTTGCTGGAGCTGTGACAAAACTGACTACTTTGGAAAGGAATTGAAAAGTCATTTTAGCTAATAAATACCAAAGGGTCTGACACGGATACGTGTTAAACTATGACTTTGGTTTTATAAGTTTTTCAGGTACATAACTGTGGGTAACATAGGGTTGGATCATCATCTCGATTGTTCATTATTTGAAGTGTCTTCAGGAATTTCGGAGGGTTTGAACACATATTGTAATCGTTAATATACATATGATGCTCTAGCACAGTTTTGAAGTCAAAGTATAACTTGGAAAGATATAGGATTCTAAGAGTGATGATACTGGTTATATTCCGAATTGAATTCTGCGATTTCAAGATCAGCATATGTAATTGAATTTGAATGAGTATGGTTGTTTTGATTTTTATAAAAGAATGTGTATTGTTGAGAAAATAGTGTGTATAGTTGTTGATTGCTGAATCAGATTCGAAGAATGTACCATATTAATTGTGAATTTATATATCTCTCGGGTATTACCTACCCGTTAAAAAAAATTTCACAATTAATATTTTATACAAAAGAATTTTATTACCGTCTTTACGAAAATATATATTTGTATATTTTCTTTAGATGTAACATAGATTTAATGAGTTATTATTAAATTAAACTCATCTGATTTATGGTTGAAACTAGAATTGAGTAATCTCTAAAACTTTAGAAATTACATAAGTATTTCTTCAATAATATTACTTCGTTATTTGTTGATACATGATGCTGGTTTTTGTGAAATTCTTGTGAACTTCTCCAGGTACGAATGATGTTATTTGGAAAGTTTCGAGTACATCGATGATGAAAGTGTAAAATCATATATTTAAATAATACACTTGGTTTATTATGAGTTGAAATTTATTGAATTGAGATAGAAATTGTAGCTAACGATGGTTAAGTTGAGGACGAAGGACGTACCTCATTGCATATTAGTAATATGAATTAACCGAGTAGTTAAGATTCACACATAATAGTTTAGTATGGAAAGATTTATTTTGATCTCAAAATTTATATATATATAAAATATACATATAATTTCTTCAGAGGGAGTGAGTTAATACTTCATAACTCGTTGATACAATATACGCGTTATTGATTCGTAATGATGTCCACAGTGATTCTTGAACTGACGGTGTTTGTGATGTTATAGGTGATGTGATGGTGATGCTACGGTACTGTTGATGCTGTTGGTAAAACAAGTCTAGCTTATAAATCACGCATCATTCTTGTCAGGGTTTCTACTCTTCCTTCTATCATTTTGATTCACTCATCTGATTTATGGTTAGGGTTAGAATAGATAATCTCTAAGACTTTAGAGATTACATAATCGCCACGGAGTGTTTCACCAATGAAGTTATGAATCAACACTTCATCGTTTGTTGTTGTTGGTATTCCTTGGTATCTATAGGGCGTATGACATTGGTGCTCGTGGGACAGATTGTAAAGTTGAGGTTTACGACGCGGTTGTGGTTGGGGGTGGTAATGGTACTGTTGGCATTGATGATGGTAGTACTGGTTATGCTACCGATGTTGCTGCTGGTGTTGGTAACCTTTGCACCATATTCTCCAAAGCCACTACCCGAGCGCGAAGCTCGTTGACTTCTTCTATTACACTGGGGTGATTGTCGGTTTGGACGAGCGGATAAATAAAATCTAGAATTTGATGTAGTATATAATCGTGACGAGATACTCTGGAAATGAGAGAGAAAATGGTGTTTCGGACAGGTTCGCCGGTAAGTGCTTCAGGTTCTTCGCCAAGAGGGCAATGTGGTGGATGGAAAGGATCGCCTTCTTCTTGTCTCCAATGATTGAGGAGGCTACGAACCCATCCCCAATTAATCCAAAATATATGATGGCTGATTGGTTGATCCATTCCAGTCACACTGCTTTCAGAGCTTGAGTGGGATTCCATATCAGAATTCGAGGGACTTGAACTAATGACGAATTCCATTTCGTTCGATTGAATAAAGGATTTTTCGATATGAAATGATTTTCCGGCTATCGGGTGGTATTCTAATTACATAGAATATCTATATATATTGCGCAAAAGATTTCGTAGATTATGGAGGAATTTACGGGATATGTCAGGCAAAGTTTACAGTAACAGATACGCTAAGATATGAATTTTGTCTATACACTATTCATGCAATCAATGCAGTAAGACGTGTCTAGACTAAGAATGATAAGCAGGCAATTTTCGACAAAAATGATAAGCAAAACTTTTGACATGCAGACACGGTCGAAGTCCAGACTCACTAATGCATCCTAATGACTATCAGTTAGACACACAAATGTAGAACTGGTTCGCTAAGACCACCGCTTTGATACCAATTGAAAGGACCCGTTCATATACATTATAAATGATTCACAATAGTTGATTACATCGCGAGGTATTTGACCTCTATATGATACATTTTACAAACATTGCATTCATTTTTAAAAGACAAACTTTCTTTTCATCTAAAGTTGATGCATGCATACCATTTCATAATCCATCCAACTATAATTGACTTAATAATAATCTTAATGAACTCAATGACTCGAATGTAACGTCAACATCTTTCGAAATATGCCATGAATGACTCCAAGTAATATCCTTAAAATGAGCTAATGCACAGCGAAAGATTTCTTTAATACGTGAGAATAAACATGCTTTAAAGTGTCAACCAAAAGTTTGGTGAGTTCATTAGTTTATCATAATCCATCAATTCCATAATTTTAATAGACCACAAGATCCTCATTTCTCATAAATATCATTACACTCGCAAATGTATAAAATCCATTCGTATGATGAACACCTGGTAACCGACATTAACATAATGCATATAGTGTAGTGACCCGAACTTTTCCATGTTTATATATATTAATTGAGATTGATATTTACATGATTAAATGTTTCCAACATGTTAAGCAATCAAACTTGTTAAGACTTGATTAATTGAAATATGTTTCATATGTAAAAACTATATGATGACATATATATGGATATATATATATAGTTAACATGATACTATGATAATTAAACATATCATTAAGTATATTAACAATGAACTACATATGTAAAAACAAGACTACTAACTTAATGATTTTTAAACGAGACATATATGTAACGATTATCGTTGTAAAGACATTTAATGTATATATATCATATTAAGAGATATTCATACATGATAATATCATGATAATATAATAATTTAAAATCTCATTTGATATTATAAACATTGGGTTAACAACATTTAACAAGATCGTTAACCTAAAGGTTTCAAAACAACACTTACATGTAACGACTAACGATGACTTAACGACTCAGTTAAAATGTATATACATGTAGTGTTTTAATATGTATTTATACACTTTTGAAAGACTTCAATACACTTATCAAAATACTTCTACTTAACAAAAATGCTTACAATTACATCCTCGTTCAGTTTCATCAACAATTCTACTCGTATGCACCCGTATTCGTACTCGTACAATACACAACTTTTAGATGTATGTACTATTGGTATATACACTCCAATGATCAGCTCTTAGCAGCCCATGTGAGTCACCTAACACATGTGGGGACCATCATTTGGCAACTAGCATGAAATATCTCATAAAATTACAAAAATATGAGTAATCATTCATGACTTATTTACATGAAAACAAAATTACATATCCTTTATATCTAATCCATACACCAACGACCAAAAACACCTACAAACACTTTCATTCTTCAATTTTCTTCATCTAATTGATCTCTCTCAAGTTCTATCTTCAAGTTCTAAGTGTTCTTCATAAATTCCAAAAGTTCTAGTTTCATAAAATCAAGAATACTTTCAAGTTTGCTAGCTCACTTCCAATCTTGTAAGGTGATCATCCAACCTCAAGAAATCTTTGTTTCTTACAGTAGGTTATCATTCTAATACAAGGTAATAATCATATTCAAACTTTGGTTCAATTTCTATAACTATAACAATCTTATTTCAAGTGATGATCTTACTTGAACTTGTTTTCGTGTCATGATTCTGCTTCAAGTACTTCGAGCCATCCAAGGATCCATTGAAGCTAGATCCATTTTTCTATTTTCCAGTAGGTTTATCCAAGGAACTTAAGGTAGTAATGATGTTCATAACATCATTCGATTCATACATATAAAGCTATCTTATTCGAAGGTTTAAACTTGTAATCACTAGAACATAGTTTAGTTAATTCTAAACTTGTTCGCAAACAAAAGTTAATCCTTCTAACTTGACTTTTAAAATCAACTAAACACATGTTCTATATCTATATTATATGCTAACTTAATGATTTAAAACCTGGAAACACGAAAAACACCGTAAAACCGGATTTACGCCGTCGTAGTAACACCGCGGGCTGTTTTGGGTTAGTTAATTAAAAACTATGATAAACTTTGATTTAAAAGTTGTTATTCTGAGAAAATGATTTTTATTATGAACATGAAACTATATCCAAAAATTATGGTTAAACTCAAAGTGGAAGTATGTTTTCTAAAATGGTCATCTAGACATCGTTCTTTCGACTGAAATGACTACCTTTACAAAAATGACTTGTAACTTATTTTTCCGACTATAAACCTATACTTTTTCTATTTAGATTCATAAAATAGAGTTCAATATGAAACCATAGCAATTTTATTCACTCAAAACGGATTTAAAATGAAGAAGTTATGGGTAAAACAAGATTGGATAATTTTTCTCATTTTAGCTACGTGAAAATTGGTAACAAATCTATTCCAACCATAACTTAATCAACTTGTATTGTATATTATGTAATCTTGAGATACCATAGACACGTATACAATGTTTCGACCTATCATGTCGACACATCTATATATATTTCGGAACAACCATAGACACTCTATATGTGAATGTTGGAGTTAGCTATACAGGGTTGAGGTTGATTCCAAAATATATATAGTTTGAGTTGTGATCAATACTGAGATACGTATACACTGGGTCGTGGATTGATTCAAGATAATATTTATCAATTTATTTCTGTACATCTAACTGTGGACAACTAGTTGTAGGTTACTAACGAGGACAGCTGACTTAATAAACTTAAAACATCAAAATATATTAAAAGTGTTGTAAATATATTTTGAACATACTTTGATATATATATATATATTGTTATAGGTTCGTGAATCAACCAGTGGCCAAGTTTTACTTCCCGACGAAGTAAAAATCTGTGAAAGTGAGTTATAGTCCCACTTTTAAAATCTAATATTTTTGGGATGAGAATACATGCAGGTTTTATAAATGATTTACAAAATAGACACAAGTACGTGAAACTACATTCTATGGTTGAATTATCGAAATCGAATATGCCCCTTTTTATTAAGTCTGGTAATCTAAGAATTAGGGAACAGACACCCTAATTGACGCGAATCCTAAAGATAGATCTATTGGGCCTAACAAACCCCATCCAAAATACCGGATGCTTTAGTACTTCGAAATTTATATCATATCCGAAGGGTGTCCCGGAATGATGGGGATATTCTTATATATGCATCTTGTTAATGTCGGTTACCAGGTGTTCACCATATGAATGATTTTTATCTCTATGTATGGGATGTGTATTGAAATATGAAATCTTGTGGTCTATTATTATGATTTGATATATATAGGTTAAACCTATAACTCACCAACATTTTTGTTGACGTTTTAAGCGTGTTTATTCTCAGGTGATTATTAAGAGCTTCCGCTGTCGCATACTTAAATAAGGACGAGATTTGGAGTCCATGCTTGTATGATATTGTGTAAAAACTGCATTCAAGAAACTTATTTTGTTGTAACATATTTGTATTGTAAACCATTATGTAATGGTCGTGTGTAAACAGGATATTTTAGATTATCATTATTTGATAATCTACGTAAAGCTTTTTAAAACCTTTATCTATGAAATAAAGGTTATGGTTTGTTTTAAAAATGAATGCAGTCTTTGAAAAACGTCTCATATAGAGGTCAAAACCTCGCAACGAAATCAATTAATATGGAACGTTTTTAATCAATAAGAACGGGACATTTCAGTTGGTATCCGAGCGTTGGTCTTAGAGAACCAGAATTTTGCATTAGTGTGTCTTATCGAGTTTGTTAGGATACATTAGTGAGTCTGGACTTCGACCGTGTTTACTTGAAAAATGATTGCTTAACAAATTTTGTTGGAAACTATATATTTTTAACATGTGAATATTATGTGATATATTAATCTCTTAACGCGTTTGATATTATGTGATAGATGTCTACCTCTAGAACAAGTCCCATTGACTCACCTAATAATAATGAAGAGTCAAATGTAAATTGGAATGATTCGTGGACTGATTCACAAGTTCCCGAAGAGGAACCGGAAGAAGAGTCGGAACCGGAAGAAGAATCGGAACCGGAAGAAGAATCGGAACCGGATGAAGAAATAGAACCGGTGGGGGAAATAATAAAACGGTTAAGTAAAAGAAAATCCTCAACCAACCGACCAAGGTTAATTATGGTCAATGGTGTTTCCGCCAAGGAAGCAAAATATTGGGAGGATTACCAATTCTCCGATGAATCGGATTCCGACGAGAATTCCGATGATGTTATAGAAATTACCCCAACTGAATTTAAAAAGGCAAAAGAAAATAATAAGGGAAAGGGCATAAAAATAGAGAAATCTAATTCCAACCTCGATGAACTTTATATGTATCGTCAACCCCCGAAGTCCTTAAGTTGTAACAATGACCCGGGAACCTCTAAACCACCAGGTTTTTCTAAACCAATGTGGATCACGACGGCTCGTATTAGGGGAACATCATATATCCCTAGAAACTTGGCAAAACGAACCAAAACCGAAGAAGAAGAAACAAGCGAGTCGGAATAAGATAGTTGTATTCGTGTGGTGTAATATATGTAATATAGTGTGCTTATGCTTTATGATATATGTAAAAATTGCTTGTATTAATAAGTATTTTTTTTTATGAATCTAACTCTTGTCTATTTTACAGTATAAAAACACAAAATGGATAGACAACCCAATATTTTAAGAGACCTACCCGAAGACATGATTGATGAAATCTTGTCTAGAGTCGGTCAGAATTCTTCGGCACAACTATTTAAGGCGAGATCAGTTTGTAAGACATTCGAAGAACGTTCCAAGAATGCCTTGGTTTATAAAAGGCTTTCGTTCGAAAGATGGGGGATATCACATTGGGAAATCCATAAGTTACGATGTGTTTACTTTGACGCATATATTGCGGGGAACCCAAATGCTATTTTACGCAATGGGTTAAGAAATTATTTTGACTCAATATATCCGAATATTGGACTTCGTGATTTAGAAAAAGCGGCTAACATGCAACATAAAGAAGCATGTTATGCTTACGGATTAGTAATGTTCGCTTCTCACCAAAGTGAGAACAAGAACATCGGGCTACAACTATTAAACAAAACGTTCCCACAAGTGACGGAGTCGGTAATTGGGGTAAGAAATGAGGTTTTTAGATTGTTACGGGATTGTTGGACATTACGTAACCCTCGTCCCTTTGACGACGTTACAACACGCTGTCTTATCAACGGCCATAACGGTTATGTTCCACAAGACCAAGGATGGGAAGTAGTCCTAGTAAAACCAGAATGCATGACTTGTTTCTGGACGTATGAATTACGTGTCTTTATTGCCTTTGCTGAACGACTTGTCTACTAGCTAGAATTATCTTCACAACCATCTTGTATCAAATTTATTGTGTGCTATATTTCATGCTATATGTAAAATAAGCGGTATTGTAAGTTTGTAAAATATTGTGTAAAAGTTTGAACGCGAAATATTATTATAATTAGTTTTTCATATAGAATTGTAGTAGTTGAATTGTATATTAGCTACTAAGTATGAACTTAACGGGTAGGTACTACCCGAATTTAAACTTATAAAACGCTAATATGAAGAAAAAGCTTTTATAAATGAGTTCATATTATGCTACGAAATACTATTAACTACTCTTAATATTCTGTATGATTAACTTGTTCCATTTAACTATTTTGAAGGAAATGGCACCGACTACTCGACACACCGTGAATATGAATGAAGAGGAATTCCGTACTTTTCTAGCTTCAAACATAGCCGCAGTACAGGCTGCGCTACATACCAACAATAACCTTGGATCTAGCAGTACAGGAAATCGTGTAGGATGCACCTACAAAGAATTCACTGCCTGCAAACCTTTGGAATTTGATGGAACCGAAGGACCGATCGGATTGAAACGGTGGACCGAGAAGGTTGAATCGGTGTTTGCCATAAGTAAGTGTACTGAAGAGGACAAAGTAAAGTACACTACGCATACCTTCACAGGTTCTGCGTTAACATGGTGGAATACCTATCTAGAACAAGTGGGACAAGACGATGCGTACGCACTACCGTGGTCAGCATTCAAGCACTTGATGAACGAGAAGTACCGTCCCAGAACCGAGGTCAATAAGCTCAAGACAGAACTTAGAGGGTTACGAACCCAAGGATTTGATATTACCACGTACGAAAGACGATTCACAGAATTGTGCCTATTGTGTCCGGGAGCATTCGAAGATGAGGAAGAGAAGATCGACGCGTTTGTGAAAGGATTACCGGAAAGAATCCAAGAAGATATAAGTTCACACGAGCCCGCCTCCATACAACAGGCATGTAGAATGGCTCACAAACTCGTGAACCAGATTGAAGAAAGAATTAAAGAACAGACTGCTGAAGAGGCCAATGTGAAGCAAGTCAAAAGAAAGTGGGAGGAAAACGGTGATAAGAATCACCAATACAACAACAACAGCAATTACAACAATAATCGCAACAATTATCTCAACAATCGCAACATCAATCGCAACTACAACAAACGGCCCAACAACAACAACAACAACAACAGCAACTACAACAATCATCCCAACAACAATAATAACCGCAACAACAACAACAATCAGAAGCAGCTATGCCAAAGGTGTGAAAAGAATCACTCGGGGTTCTGCACCAAATTTTGCAACAAGTGTAAAAGAAATGGTCATAGCGCGGCGAAGTGTGAGGTCTACGGACCAGGGGTTAATAGAACGAAAGGAACAAATGGTGTCGGAACAAGTAATGGCGGAGCAAGTAGTGTCGGAGCAAGTTATGCCAATGTAGTTTGTTATAAATGTGGAAAACCGGGCCACATTATTAGAAATTGCCCGAACCAGGAGAACGCGAATGGACAAGGCCGTGGAAGAGTTTTCAATATTAATGCGGCAGAGGCACAGGAGGACCCGGAGCTTGTTACGGGTACGTTTCTTATTGACAATAAATCTGCTTACGTTTTATTTGATTCGGGTGCGGATAGAAGCTATATGAGTAGAGATTTTTGTGCTAAATTAAGTTGTCCATTGACGCCTTTGGATAGTAAATTTTTACTCGAATTAGCAAATGGTAAATTAATTTCAGCAGATAATATATGTCGGAATCGAGAAATTAAACTGGTTAGCGAAACATTTAAGATTGACTTGATACCAGTAGAGTTAGGGAGTTTTGATGTGATAATCGGTATGGACTGGTTGAAAGAAGTGAAAGCAGAGATCGTTTGTTACAAAAATGCAATTCGCATTATACGAGAAAAAGGAAAACCCTTAATAGTGTACGGAGAAAAGGGCAACACGAAGCTACATCTTATTAGTAATTTGAAGGCACAAAAACTAATAAGAAAAGGTTGCTATGCTGTTCTAGCACACGTCGAGAAAGTACAAACTGAAGAAAAGAGCATCAATGATGTTCCCGTCACAAAAGAATTTCCCGATGTATTTCCGAAAGAATTACCGGGACTACCTCCACATCGATCTATTGAATTTCAAATAGATCTTGTACCAGGAGCTGCACCTATAGCTCGTGCTCCTTATAGACTCGCACCCAGCGAGATGAAAGAACTGCAAAGCCAACTGCAAGAACTATTAGAACGTGGTTTCATTCGACCAAGCACATCACCATGGGGAGCTCCTATTTTGTTTGTCAAGAAGAAGGATGGTACATTTAGGTTGTGTATTGACTACAGAGAGTTGAACAAACTTACCATCAAAAACCGTTATCCACTGCCGAGAATTGACGACTTATTTGATCAACTACAAGGCTCGTCGGTTTATTCGAAGATCGATTTACGTTCTGGATATCATCAAATGCGAGTAAAGGAGGATGATATTCCAAAAACTGCTTTTAGGACGCGTTATGGTCATTACGAGTTTATGGTTATGCCGTTTGGATTGACTAACGCACCAGCTGTGTTCATGGACCTTATGAACCGAGTGTGTGGGCCATATCTTGATAAGTTTGTCATTGTTTTCATCGATGACATACTTATTCACTCAAAGAATGATCAAGAGCACGAAGAACATTTGAGAAAAGTGCTAGGAGTATTGAGGAAAGAAAAACTGTACGCTAAGTTTTCAAAGTGTGCATTTTGGTTGGAAGAAGTTCAATTCCTCGGTCACATAGTGAACAAAGAAGGTATCCAAGTGGACCCGGCAAAGATCGAAACCGTTGAAAAGTGGGAAACCCCAAAAACTCCGAAGCATATACGTCAATTTTTAGGATTGGCTGGTTACTACAGAAGATTCATCCAAGATTTCTCCAAAATAGCAAAACCCTTGACTGCATTAACGCATAAAGGGAAGAAATTTGAATGGAAGGATGAACAAGAGAAGGCGTTTCAATTATTGAAGAAAAAGCTAACTACGGCACCTATGTTGTCATTGCCTGAAGGGAATGATGATTTTGTGATTTATTGTGACGCATCAAAGCAAGGTCTCGGTTGTGTATTAATGCAACGAACGAAGGTGATTGCTTATGCGTCTAGACAATTGAAGATTCACGAGCAAAATTATACGACGCATGATTTGGAATTAGGCGCGGTTGTTTTTGCATTAAAGACTTGGAGGCACTACTTATATGGGGTCAAAAGTATTATATATACCGACCACAAAAGTCTTCAACACATATTTAATCAGAAACAACTGAATATGAGGCAGCGTAGGTGGATTGAATTGTTGAATGATTACGACTTTGAAATTCGTTACCACCCGGGAAAGGCAAATGTGGTAGCCGACGCCTTGAGCAGAAAGGACAGAGAACCCATTCGAGTAAAATCTATGAATATAATGATTCACACTAACCTTACTACTCAAATAAAGGAGGTGCAACAAGGAGTTTTAAAAGAGGGAAATTTAAAGGATGAAATACCCAAAGGATCGGAGAAGCATCTTAATATTCGAGAAGACGGAACCCGGTATAGGGCTGAAAGAATTTGGGTACCAAAATTTGGAGATATGAGAGAAATGGTACTTAGAGAAGCTCATAAAACCAGATACTCAATACATCCTGGAACGGGGAAGATGTACAAGGATCTTAAGAAACATTTTTGGTGGCCAGGTATGAAAGCCGATATTGCTAAATATGTAGGAGAATGTTTGACGTGTTCTAAGGTCAAAGCTGAACATCAGAAACCATCAGGTCTACTTCAACAACCCGAAATCCCAGAATGGAAATGGGAAAACATTACCATGGATTTCATCACTAAATTGCCAAGGACTGCAAGTGGTTTTGATACTATTTGGGTAATAGTTGATCGTCTCACCAAATCAGTACACTTCCTGCCAATAAGAGAAGATGACAAGATGGAGAAGTTAGCACGACTGTATTTGAAGGAAGTCGTCTCCAGACATGGAATACCAATCTCTATTATCTCTGATAGGGATGGCAGATTTATTTCAAGATTCTGGCAGACATTACAGCATGCATTAGGAACTCGTCTAGACATGAGTACTGCCTATCATCCACAAACTGATGGGCAGAGCGAAAGGACGATACAAACGCTTGAAGACATGCTACGAGCATGTGTTATTAATTTCGGAAACAGTTGGGATCGACATCTACCGTTAGCAGAATTTTCCTACAACAACAGCTACCATTCAAGCATTGAGATGGCGCTGTTTGAAGCACTTTATGGTAGAAAGTGCAGGTCTCCGATTTGTTGGAGTGAAGTGGGGGATAGACAGATTACGGGTCCGGAGATTATACAAGAAACTACCGAGAAGATCATCCAAATTCAACAACGGTTGAAAACCGCCCAAAGTCGACAAAAGAGCTACGCTGACATTAAAAGAAAAGATATAGAATTTGAAATTGGAGAGATGGTCATGCTTAAAGTTGCACCTTGGAAAGGCGTTGTTCGATTTGGTAAACGAGGGAAATTAAATCCAAGGTATATTGGACCATTCAAGATTATTGATCGTGTCGGACCAGTAGCTTACCGACTAGAGTTACCTCAACAACTCGCGGCTGTACATAACACTTTCCACGTCTCGAATTTGAAGAAATGTTTTGCTAAAGAAGATCTCACTATTCCGTTAGATGAAATCCAAATCAACGAAAAATTTCAATTCATCGAAGAACCCGTCGAAATAATGGATCGTGAGGTTAAAAGACTTAAGTAAAACAAGATACCAATTGTTAAGGTTCGATGGAATGCTCGTAGAGGACCCGAGTTCACCTGGGAGCGTGAAGATCAGATGAAGAAGAAATACCCGCATCTATTTCCAGAAGATTCGTCAACACCTTCAACAGCTTAAAATTTCGGGACGAAATTTATTTAACGGGTAGGTACTGTAGTGACCCAAACTTTTCCATGTTTATATATATTAATTGAGATTGATATTTACATGATTAAATGTTTCCAACATGTTAAGCAATCAAACTTGTTAAGACTTGATTAATTGAAATATGTTTCATATAGACAATTGACCACCCAAGTTGACCGGTGATTCACGAACGTTAAAACTTGTAAAAACTATATGATGACATATATATGGATATATATATAGTTAACATGATACTATGATAATTAAACATATCATTAAGTATATTAACAATGAACTACATATGTAAAAACAAGACTACTAACTTAATGATTTTTAAACGAGACATATATGTAACGATTATCGTTGTAAAGACATTTAATGTATATATATCATATTAAGAGATATTCATACATGATAATATCATGATAATATAATAATTTAAAATCTCATTTGATATTATAAACATTGGGTTAACAACATTTAACAAGATCGTTAACCTAAAGGTTTCAAAACAACACTTACATGTAACGACTAACGATGACTTAACGACTCAGTTAAAATGTATATACATGTAGTGTTTTAATATGTATTTATACACTTTTGAAAGACTTCAATACACTTATCAAAATACTTCTACTTAACAAAAATGCTTACAATTACATCCTCGTTCAGTTTCATCAACAATTCTACTCGTATGCACCCGTATTCGTACTCGTACAATACACAACTTTTAGATGTATGTACTATTGGTATATACACTCCAATGATCAGCTCTTAGCAGCCCATGTGAGTCACCTAACACATGTGGGAACCATCATTTGGCAACTAGCATGAAATATCTCATAAAATTACAAAAATATGAGTAATCATTCATGACTTATTTACATGAAAACAAAATTACATATCCTTTATATCTAATCTATACACCAACGACCAAAAACACCTACAAACACTTTCATTCTTCAATTTTCTTCATCTAATTGATCTCTCTCAAGTTCTATCTTCAAGTTCTAAGTGTTCTTCATAAATTCCAAAAGTTCTAGTTTCATAAAATCAAGAATACTTTCAAGTTTGCTAGCTCACTTCCAATCTTGTAAGGTGATCATCCAACCTCAAGAAATCTTTGTTTCTTACAGTAGGTTATCATTCTAATACAAGGTAATAATCATATTCAAACTTTGGTTCAATTTCTATAACTATAACAATCTTATTTCAAGTGATGATCTTACTTGAACTTGTTTTCGTGTCATGATTCTGCTTCAAGAACTTCGAGCCATCCAAGGATCCATTGAAGCTAGATCCATTTTTCTCTTTTCCAGTAGGTTTATCCAAGGAACTTAAGGTAGTAATGATGACATCATTCGATTCATACATATAAAGCTATCTTATTCGAAGGTTTAAACTTGTAATCACTAGAACATAGTTTAGTTAATTCTAAACTTGTTCGCAAACAAAAGTTAATCCTTCTAACTTGACTTTTAAAATCAACTAAACACATGTTCTATATCTATATTATATGCTAACTTAATGATTTAAAACCTGGAAACACGAAAAACACCGTAAAACCGGATTTACGCCGTCGTAGTAACACCGCGGGCTGTTTTGGGTTAGTTAATTAAAAACTATGATAAACTTTGATTTAAAAGTTGTTATTCTGAGAAAATGATTTTTATTATGAACATGAAACTATATCCAAAAATTATGGTTAAACTCAAAGTGGAAGTATGTTTTCTAAAATGGTCATCTAGACGTCGTTCTTTCGACTGAAATGACTACCTTTACAAAAATGACTTGTAACTTATTTTTCCGACTATAAACCTATACTTTTTCTGTTTAGATTCATAAAATAGAGTTCAATATGAAACCATAGCAATTTTATTCACTCAAAACGGATTTAAAATGAAGAAGTTATGGGTAAAACAAGATTGGATAATTTTTCTCATTTTAGCTACGTGAAAATTGGTAACAAATCTATTCCAACCATAACTCAATCAACTTGTATTGTATATTATGTAATCTTGAGATACCATAGACACGTATACAATGTTTCGACCTATCATGTCGACACATCTATATATATTTCGGAACAACCATAGACACTCTATATGTGAATGTTGGAGTTAGCTATACAGGGTTGAGGTTGATTCCAAAATATATATAGTTTGAGTTGTGATCAATACTGAGATACGTATACACTGGGTCGTGGATTGATTCAAGATAATATTTATCGATTTATTTCTGTACATCTAACTGTGGACAACTAGTTGTAGGTTACTAACGAGGACAGCTGACTTAACAAACTTAAAACATCAAAATATATTAAAAGTGTTGTAAATATATTTTGAACATACTTTGATATATATGTATATATTGTTATAGGTTCGTGAATCAACCAGTGGCCAAGTCTTACTTCCCGACGAAGTAAAAATCTGTGAAAGTGAGTTATAGTCCCACTTTTAAAATCTAATATTTTTGGGATGAGAATACATGCAGGTTTTATAAATGATTTACAAAATAGACACAAGTACGTGAAACTACATTCTATGGTTGAATTATCGAAATCGAATATGCCCCTTTTTATTAAGTCTGGTAATCTAAGAATTAGGAAACAGACACCTTAATTGACGCGAATCCTAAAGATAGATCTATTGGGCCTAACAAACCCCATCCAAAGTACCGGATGCTTTAGTACTTCGAAATTTATATCATATCCGAAGGGTGTCCCGGAATGATGGGGATATTCTTATATATGCATCTTGTTAATGTCGGTTACCAGGTGTTCACCATATGAATGATTTTTATCTCTATGTATGGGATGTGTATTGAAATATGAAATCTTGTGGTCTATTATTATGATTTGATATATATAGGTTAAACCTATAACTCACCAACATTTTTGTTGACGTTTTAAGCGTGTTTATTCTCAGGTGATTATTAAGAGCTTCCGCTGTCGCATACTTAAATAAGGACGAGATTTGGAGTCCATGCTTGTATGATATTGTGTAAAAACTGCATTCAAGAAACTTATTTTGTTGTAACATATTTGTATTGTAAACCATTATGTAATGGTCGTGTGTAAACAGGATATTTTAGATTATCATTATTTGATAATCTACGTAAAGCTTTTTAAAACCTTTATCTATGAAATAAAGGTTATGGTTTGTTTTAAAAATGAATGCAGTCTTTGAAAAACGTCTCATATAGAGGTCAAAACCTCGCAACGAAATCAATTAATATGGAACGTTTTTAATCAATAAGAACGGGACATTTCATATAGAATATCCCACGCTTACTCGCAAATATGCCATAATATTGGCAATCGCAATCATCATTTAAATCGAAGTACTAAAGCATTCCAAATTCCAGAATGGGGTTTGTTAGGCTCATAGATCTATCTTTAGGATTCGCGTCAATTATGAGCCATTTCCCTAATTCTTAGGTTGCCAGACTTGAAGGGGTGATATTCGGTTTAATAATCCAACCATACAATATAGTTTTAAGTACTTGTGTCTATTTCGTAAAACAGTTATAAAAGCAGCGCATGTATTCTCAGTCCAAAAAATATATATTGCAAAAGCATTTAAAAAGGGAGCAAATGAAACTCACAATACTGTATTTTGTAGTAAAAATACATATGACGTCATTGAACAAGTGCAAGGTTGGCCTTGGATTCACGAACCTATATTAATTATATATATTTATATGTTTGATCAATATATGTCTAACAATTTAGGTCAAGTCGTAGTGTATTACAATTCTAATGCTCGAGACTAAATATGCAAAAGTCAACAAAAGTCATATTGACCAAAATGTCTTCCAAAATTTATACATGATTATTATATAGTTTAAATATAGTCTTTTTATATATTTAAATATTTTTAACAGATTTTATTAAAGTAAATAATATAGTTCTTTTATTAATAAATAAAATTTTATATTAAAATTTATATAATAAAAATATACTTTTATATATCTTAAGTAATAAAATTTATAAAGTTCATTTAATATCATAAAAGTAATATGATAGGTATTATTAATATAATTATATTATACGTAGTAAAATATCTTTGTATCACATATTTATTTGATAAAATAATATTGATAATAACAATAATAATAAGTAAAAGTTGTACTATTTTGTAATAATTATTATTATTCTACTAATAAAAATAAAAATAATTATATTTTCTAAAAATGATAAAATGATAATTTTTATTAATAATAGTACTAAAATGATAATAATAATGATGTTTCATATTAACAATGAAATTTTTATTAAAAATGATAGTTTTAGTAAAAATGATAGTTTTAATATTAATAATACTTTTAATAACAAAAATAGTAAAATAATGAAAACGATATTTTTCTTTTAAATCAATATGTTACAATATCTTAATTTCATCATGATACTCATACTCATTATTTCCTAATCGCTTCGTTTAATAGCTTTTACTCATCTTTTATATCGCGTTCATATTAATACTAATAATAATAGTAATCATAATAATTAGATGTTACTAATATTAGTTTTAATTATAATAATAATAATAATAATATTAATGATAATACTAATAACTATTTGAATGATAATAATAATAATAATAATAATAATAATAATAATAATAATAATAATAATAATAATAATAATAATAATACTAATTATAACCTTAACGATAATAACGATAATAATAATAATAAAAATAACAATAATATCTTTTATTAATAATGAAAATGATAATAATAATAATAATAATAATAATAATAATAATAATAATAATAATAATAATAATAATAATAATAATAATAATAATAATAATTAGATTATAAGGACGATAATAACGACGATAATAATAATCATTTTTACAAAAATTCAATTGACAATAACTTCTAAACCGTTCATCGAAACCATTCGATATCTAAATGAAAAGTTCTCAATTTTTCGCAAACTTTCCAACGACATGCATATCATATACCTTATCTTAATAGCATATATGTATTTAATTCAAGATTCGACATAACCTATCTAACGACAATATCGAACGTATAAGCATGCATAATCCTATATACTCGAGCACTAGTCAGGGAAACACTAATAATATATAAAAGTTAAGTTATGAGTGCTCACGTATCAATATTGAGATTCAATATTGCAGGAAAAGTACGTAGACGCAACGGGGATGATAAACACTAGTTTGAGTCACGAGCAATACTCCCGAACCATACCCATAATCTCAATAGCTATAACCCATAATTTCCTTAACTCTATCCCGCTCGAAAAACAATTTCGAAATCACTCGGACAGCACTCCGTCGTAATATTTTATGTATACTAATAATATCTTGAAATAATACGGAGTAAATATATATATGTAAATCGATTTTGAGAGTTTAGAGAAAATATTTTTCAAGTTTCTATGAAATAATGAAACATATTGAATTCTATTTATAATAGATTTTTGAATTATTAAAGTGAATTATTAAAGTATGAATTATTAAAGTAAATTATTAAAGTATGAATTATTAAAGTGAATTATTAAAGTATGAATTATTAAAGTGAATTATTAAATTTAAAGTAAAGTAAAAATAAAGTAAAGGTAAAGTTTAAGTATAGTAAAAGTATAAAACAATGTACGTATAATACGCGTATAAATATATATAATATTAATTTAAATCGTTATATATATTTAATAAAATAAAATAAAATATCGTTATCTTTATCATACTGGTTAAGTAATGAGTTGTCAAAAGTGGTTCTAGATATTTATAAAAGTTATATACATTTTAATAATAAAGTTCTTTTTAAACCGAAAACGTTTTTGTACGTTTGAAACTAAATCAAATAAATATGATAATTTTGTTTTCCAAAACTAAATATATTTAAGAATCATTTTGTTTAAAGGTTAAAATAATGGAAATCATTATATCATAAAACGTTTTAGAAAAGTAGAATCATATATATTCATAATAGGTTTCAAGTTTTTAAATTACAGTCTGTTGGTGAAGCATGGGATAAAGTCCAAAGGTTAAATAAACTTATGAAATCATCTTAATGAAAAATGTCGAGTTACTTAACTTGTCGATATCCAACATCTAAGTTATTTACACTCCACGTTCTTACTTATAAATCACTTTACCATTTTCCGTATGTTGTCAAAAAGAATATATTTCTTAAATCACAGTGGACCTCATAACATGGACCCGTAATCATATCACAATGTATTTGATAAATCAATCATTTGATATTATCTTCTAATTGCATCGATAAATACATTGAAGCAAATACGTTCGTGTAAAGTATTATACGTTTAATACTTTATTAATATTCTCAAGTTATAATATATATATATACATATATATACATATCTATTTATATATAACGGTTCGTGAATCGTCGGAATTTGGTCGAGGTTATAATGAATGTATGAACACAATTTAAAATTCTTGAGATTTAACTTAACAAACTTTTCTTATCGTGTCGGAATAATATAAAGATAAAGTTTAAATTTGGTTGGAAATTTCAGGGTTGTCACAGTATATGGTATTCGGCCCACTGCAGTTTCTCAAGCCCGATATTTTACAAGCCCAATTAAATGTGATTCATGAAATAATTAATTGGTTCGGTTATGAGGAAAAAAACGGTTGCAGCAATCGAGTAACAGCAGTGGTCCTACATCTTCCACTTTTCCATGCTTTACACATACATGTTTTCCACTTTCTTCCATCATTATCATAATACTTAACCAATCATCTAATCTTCATCGTTGTAATAGTGAATCAGAAAAAGAAAAAAAAATGTTTTGGTCAAGGTTCATCGTGGGTTCACTTGGTAATGTTCAAGTAGAAACCAGAAATGGGTAACAGCTAGTAGTATGCCGTAGCAATGGTTTTGTGGGGTTCAAACAGAAAACTCGAACAAAACAGTAAACAGAAACTGCGAAATAGCTTGTGATGGTTCTTGGAGGTTGACAACGGTGGTGGTGATTCAAGGAAGAAGAAGGTGGTTTGAATGTCGAACTGGAAACATGACTTAATCAATATGGTTTTGATGTTGGGGTGTTCAAATGGGTTAAAGATACAGTTCCGATCAAATAGCGGTTCAGTTTGCTTTATGAGTAGCAGGTTATGGGTTAGGGTGGTGACCTAGGTTGTGATGATGGTTAAATGAGTAGTGATTAATCTGAACTACAAGCAACAATAGGTGTTGGTGATCTATGCTAGAGACAGAAAAGAAATATAAAACATAGTCGTAGTTGGTGGTGTTCGATGAAAATTATTTGATGGTGAACTTGCAACAAGAGAAACATAATTGAGGTTGGTATTCATTCATCGTAAAACAGAAGTGTCGAGGAGCAGGTGACTGTCTTTAGCGTGGATTCGATGATGGTTAAAGGTGTTTCTCGGGTGTTCATTGTCGAACAAAAAATGAAGTTTGAACAATTGGTTTTTCAAAAATCATAATAATAATAGTGAAGTGATCGAGGGTTATAGTTGTATGGTGATTATGGATGGTGTTTGATAATGGAGATGGTGAAGTGGTGGTGGTTTTTGGTCGTTCACGAAGGAGAAGAAGGAAATGAAGAGGTGATCTAACATGTATGTATATGTTATATATATATATATATATATATATATATATATATATATATATATATATATATATATATATATATATATATATATATATATATATATATATATATATATATATATAATCTCTAACTTATAAGAAAGAGGAGACAAAAGCAATAGACTAATTAATATAATAATAATAATTAATCAATCATGAGAAATTATCAATGTGTACATTCAATAAATCAAATAGTATGGTAGCCATCAATTTAAATTTATCTGCTAATAGTTTTCACGGACTGTGTATCGTGCACTATTTGAAATCAGTGGCCGATAAAAGTCCTTGGAAAAATCCCAACTTTTTAAATTAAATTCCTTTATTTATTTCAGTCATTATGGTATAAAATTTGACGATTAATTTATTAAATAAAAATTACATCAACTGTCCCTCTCGATTCTGGGAAAAATATAAAAAGTGTTAAAATTAAATAACTACATCCTAAATACATTTTTAGTAAGCCTAAAATTTATAGAACTCATTTTCGGATCACCGTTTATTTTAGTTTGAATATTAACTTATCAAGAGATATGAGACAATCATTGTAAAGCATACATTGAATGTCAAGCAGGAATCTCCACTAACATTTGTCTGGTTCTCGTTAATTGACACTTTCGTTCTTTCATGTAAATCACTTTACCATTTTCCGAATATTGTTAAAAAACAGATTTCTTAAATCATAGTGGACCTCATAACAGAGACTCGTAATCATAATAACATTGTATCTGATAATTCAATCATTTAATATTATCTTTTAATTCCGTCTATAATTATATTAAATATATATTGAAACAAATACGTTCATGTAAAGTATTATACATCTAATACTTTGTTAATGTTTTCAATATATATATATATATATATATATATATATATATATATATATATATATAATCATATATGCACATCCAGTTATATATATATATTGTTCGTGAATCGTCGAGCACGGTCAAAGGGTGATTGATTACATGAACATACTTTAAAGTTTTTGAGATTTCAACATTACAGACTTTGCTTATTATGTCGGAAACATATAAAGATCAAGTTTAAATTTGGTCGGAAATTTCCGGGTTGTCATAGCACCTACCCGTTAAAGAAATTTCGTCCCGAAATTTGATTAGGATGGTCATAGCTGACAATAAGTATGTTTTCATGATGCATACGAGCTGAAAATTAGAGTTTTATCATCAGCGAGTAATATGGATAAAACAATTTGCTTAAGTGAAGCGTACGAGTGAAGTTATCACAAAAGAGTGAAATGAGTAAGTGTAGATTCGTCATATCTTTTGACGTAGATAGAATTGATTTCCGGAGTTTAAGAGACTTGGAGAAAATCTCCGTAATAAGATTTGATTCTTCGGTAATTAAGGAAATTAGGATCCTCTTTAAATGCGATCATCTATTTTGATTGCTCTGTCGAATATTTTACTATAAATCCACCCCCTTCGTTTCCTTACAACTCACACCTTCTATTCTTTCTCCCTCAACTCATACTTTAAAGCATTCGTCCATATGTTTCATCCAGTTCTGATTCTTTATATACTCCTAACTTTCATATCTATCATTATTCTTTTTCATCTGCCGCCGAAGGAATCTATTCACTTCTACTATACTCTTGGTTTTATAGTGTTTTTAGTTCTCCCGTGTCTTTACGTTGCAATACTTATTGATATACACGGTTTGTAATTTATGTGTTATGGTCGGGTTTTATGTCTTTCCTTATTTTTCAGAATCCCTACTCTTGTCTTTCTATAATCATTGACATCCACAGTTAATGCCCTCTCTTATTTGCTGCGATTTATACTCCCATTTCTATTTCAGAGCTTCATGCTCTGTTTTCTCTTCTATACTTAAGCACATCAAGTCATGGTCCAGAATTCGTAGGTATGGAGTTTCGAATGAACATAATTAATGTTCTAAGAAGGAAATTGTAATGACACGATCTTGATTTGTCAAATTACCAGAATATCTGGAAAAATAGAACTATCAAGAAGATATGTTATTAACGTGTTTGGAGATGAGGTAGAATGTAAGAGTCATGTAACCTGGCACATGATGATGATATGGTCTGTAAATCATCACGTTCCATTTAGAAACTCAGCATGGCTTGCTGTAATATAATCACGTTGATCAAGTGTCATTATATTATACTAACTCATGCTTCAGTTCCCAACACTACTTCAAAAACATTCATATTTTAAACTCGAAGGTTTCAGAATTTAGAAACTAAAATAGTTTCTTTTATGATGTATATAGATAGCGCGAATAGGTAAATGATTTCGGATAACAATAGTTATGAAGATATCTTCAGAAACATCGAAGATATTTATAATGAAAGATATAATGATATCTTAGAATATCTAAGATCAGAGGATGATGAAGAATATTGTCCGCAAGGGTTTAGTGTAAGGAGTAAGGTATTCGTTAAAGACTTCGACAGACACTGAATCATTTAGAATCTTTGAAGGCAAATTTAGTCTTTGTGGTTTGTCCACAGCCTCCTTCATGGTTTGCTCAATCCGTTTTCCAGTTTCAAACCTTCTCTTTTTCTGAGCTTTGTCAACACACTATTCCTTATCATCAAACTTTTGACTATTACAGTTGTCTACCATTTCTGCTACTTCATTCAGCTTTTCCAAAAATTCGGAGAACTAAATCGTAGATTTGGGGTGTTTTTCAGAAACTTCACATTTGAAGTATGTAAGTTTAGGAGATAGACGTTATATGTACACATATAACTGTTGGCGTAGACATGCTGCGAGATTTCAAAATACTGATTGTTGATTCCCAGTAATTGGTATAACAATTCTTGTTACAAGATGCGGATGAGTAAATGATTGGGTTTCAATGAATATAATGATTTTTCTGAAAGTCAAAGATTAAAGAAGTTGTTGGTAAGTTTACTGCTAATGTGGTGGGATATAAATGGTTCCCTGGTAACATTGATAAAAGGGTAATCGTTATAATAAGGTTTACTCGAATGAACAATTGAAATTGATTTGCTGAAGCTGTGACAAAACTGTCTACTTTGAAAAGGGATTGAAAAGTTATTTTTGCTAATAAATGCCAAAGGATCTGACACGGATACATGTTAAACTATGACTTTGGTTTCGAGAGTTTTTCAGGTGCAAGACTGTGGATAATTTGTGGTTGGATCATCATCTCGATTATTCATTATTTGAAGTGTCTTCAGGAATTTCGAAGGGTTTGAACACAGATTGTAATCGTTAATATACATATAATGCTCTAGAATTTTGAATGATACAAATATTTTTCTGGGTTCTATGAATAGAAATGATGTTCTAGCACAGTTTTGAAGTCAAAGTATAGTTTTGAAAAATGTAGGAATCTAAGAGTGATGATACCAGTTATATCTCGAGTTAAATTCTGAGATTTCAAAATCAGAATATGTAATTGTATTTGAATGAGTATGGTTGTTTTGATTTCTATAAAAGAAAATATATTGTTGTGAAAGTAGGGAGTATAGTGGATGATTTGCTGAATCAGAATCTAAGAATATAACATGTTAATTGTGAATTTATATATCTCTAGGGTATTACCTACCCGTTAAAAGTTTCACAAGTAATCTTTTGTACGAGAGAATTTTATTATAATTTTTATGAAAATATTTATGTATATTTTCTTCAAATGTAATACAGATTTAATGAGTTAATATTATATTAAGCTCATTTAATTTTTAGCTGGAAATAGAAATGAATAATCTCTAAAACTTTAGAAATTTCGTAATCTTTGTGGATTATCACTTCAACGTAAATGAAATTATGAATCAATACTTCATTATTCATTTTTATTGATATTTACTCGGTGAATGATGTTGGTGTTCTTGGGATTCTTGTGAACTTCGCAAGGTACGAACGATGTTGTCTAGAAAATTTCGAGTACATCAAAGATGAAAGTGTAAAATCAAACATGTAATTGATTAATACACTTGGTTTATTATGGATTGGGATTCATTGAGTTGAAACAGAGATTGTAGTTAACGATGGTTAAGTTTTTAATGAAGGATGTACATCATAGCATATTAGTAACATGAATTATTCGAGTATCTACTCTTTAAAATTCACGCGTAATAGCTTAGTACGAAAAGATTTATTGTGGTTTCAAAGTTTTATATATGTAAGATATACATATAAATTCTTCAGTGAAAGTGGGTTAATACTTCGTAATTCGTTAATACAATATACTCATTGTTGATTAGTGATGATGTTTGAGGTGATTATGGATCTGATTGAACTTGTGATGTTGTAGGTGCTGCTGATGCTGACGATGCTAACAGCACTGACGGTGCGGGTGATGCTGATGGTACTGTTGATGCTGCTGGTAAAGTAAGTCTAGCTTGTAAATCGTGCACCATTCCAGTCAAGGTTTCATTTCATCATTTCGCTCACACATCTAGTTTATAATTAGAACTAGAATAAATAATCTCTAAAACTTTTAGAAACTATATATTCTATGCAGAATATTTCCTCGATGAAGTTATGAATCAATACTTCATCGTTTGTTGTTATGGGTATTCCTGGGTATTTACGATGCGTATGCTCGAGGTACAGATTGTGATGTTGAGGTGTGGGATGCGGATGTTGTTGGTGGTGGTAATGATTCTGTTGGTGTTGATGATGGTGGTACTGTTGATGCCGGTACCGATGCTGGTGTTTGTAACCTTTACACCATATTCTCCAAAGTCAGTACCCGAGCGCGAAGCTCGTTGACTTCTTCTATTACTCCGGGATGACCGGTGGTTCGGATGAGCGGATGAATAAGATCTAGAATTTGAGATAATATGTAGTTGTGACGAGACACTCTAGAAATGAGAGAGAAAATGGTGTCTCGGACAGGTTCGCGGGTAAGTGCTTCAGGTTCTTCGCCAAGAGGGCAATGTGGTGGATGGAAGGGATCGCCTTCTTCTTATCTCCAATGATTAAGTAGGCTACGAACCCATCCCCAATTCATCCAGAATAGATGATGACTAATTGGTTGATCCATTCCGGTCACATTGCTTTCAGAGCTTGAATGAAACTCCATATCAGAATCCGATGAACTTGAACTTGTCGAGGGATCCATCTCGTATGATCAGGGAAATGAATTTTGATATGTAATAGATTATAGGATTTAGTTTGGTATTCTTCAATACATATTGTACATATGTATATATAATACCAAGATCTCTTAAGTTACGGAGAAATTTTCGAAAGACGTTAGACAGAGTTTACTGTAATAGATATGTAAAGATATGAATTTTTCTATACACTATCTATGCAATGAATGCAGTAAGACGCGTCTAGACTTAAGATGATAATCAGTTAATTTCCGACAAAAATGATAAGCAAAACTTTTGATATGCAGACACGGTCGAAGCCCAGGCTCACTAATGCATATTAATAACTATCAGTTAGACACACTAATGCAAGATCTGGTTCACTAAGACCACCGCTCTGATACCACATGAAGCATCCCGTCCTAATCCATATGGATGAATACAATAACATATGGTTACATTGTGAGGTATTTGACCTCTATATGATACATTTTACAAACATTGCATTCGTTTTAAAAGACAAACTTTCATTTCATCGAAAGTTGACAGGCATGCATACCATTTCATAATATCCAAACTATGAATGACCTAAACTGTCATTTACTTATTAATAATCTTTATTGAACTCAACGACTTGAATGCAACGTCTTTTGAAATATGTCATGAATGACTCCAAGTAATATCTTTAAAATGAGTGAATGCACAGCGGAATATTTCTTTAATACCTGAGAATAAACATGCTTTCAAGTTTCAACCAAAAGGTTGGTGAGTTCATTAGTTTATCATAATCATTCATTTTCATCATTTTAATAGACCACAAGATTTCCAGATATTTAATTGTACACGTAACTGATGTGTGAAATCTAGTATATAATTTATCTCTGGAAAATGCCGGTTTAAAGATTACTACACACTAACGGGCAGTGTACCCGATCGTGTAATAGTATAAAATTGGTAATTCCGAAATCGTTCCAAGGACAGTTTTAACGTGAGAATTAAGTTTGCAACTAATAAAAGTAAACTAAGTTAAACTATAAAAAATCAAAAGTACTAGATAGTTTGTTTTGGTGGCTATTTAACTATTAGCCAAATCAAAGATAGATCAAAAGTAAAAGACAATATTTTTGGGTTTTTAAGTTTAAATAAATCAAATTGCAGACTCAACGGAAAAGGTAAAGATATTTGAATTCAATAGATAAAAGAATGTTCGCCTAGATCTCCTATTCGCAGTGTTGGATGATTTGTTATTAAGTACTAGTTCTATTTATCAATGCACGTAATTACAGAGTCGGTTCACCCTGAGTTCTCTTTTAGCAAACACGTCAAACTAGGATTTATTGGCTTAGGGTTCCCTTTCACCAAAGACTTCTTTCGTTTGTGACTTAGTAATTAGCTAATTATAAGATTAAGATTCAATTGGTTACGCGTTCGCTCCACACAATTCACCCCTATTTTGTTCAATCAATGTTACCCGGTTTACCCCTTGGTCCAGTAAGCACCCAATCGGTTAAGACAAATCATTTGGAAATTAGATCACTAAATTGAAAAAGGGTTCCCTTTGTTCAAACAAGATTCACTAATCAACCTAGTAACAATAATCAACACCTACAAGAATGGTTCTTAATCAAAACTCATAATTATCCTGCATTAATTAATAAAACTACAAAGTATCATCCAAACACATGCAAATATTCAATCTAGACAAACATTAAAAGTTTTGCCAAAGATCATGGCTAGAACAAAAATCACAATCAAAGTAATAGAAGAATTCATTGTTTTAAACAAAGAGATTAACCTAATTAATGATTGAATCTTGAACGATAGACGGATCGAGACTTGTTTCCGGAATGATTAATGCCTTAGAATGACCTTGGAATTCTCCAAAGATCACCAAAAATTGTCCAAAAGCTGCCACAATTCGTCTGGATGGAAGAATGAATAATTAGGGTATTTTTCAGGCCTTTTATAACTTGCCAAAATCACCTGAACTGACACATAGTCGCGCCGCGGCCATAACTGTCGCGCCGCGACATATAACATGAAATTTCACCCTCTTTAAACCAACTTCTGATCTGGAAACACGTGAAACGTCGCGCCGCGGACTCATTTGTCGCGCCACGACAGAACACTGAAACTGGTTCCATTGTCTATTTTGTACTCTTTCAATACTAATAATAACTTAAAAACCAAATTACCCCATATTTACTTAAACATTTCCAACCAGGAGCACCAATAATAATGATCAGTCAACAAAATGCCTCAAAATCTTCAAAAACCGCATCTCTTCTACAAATAGCTCTTCAAACTCGAACATTCTCAATAGTATCAAAATAAACACCAAATCGTATCCGAACGGACTAAATTATGATCGATATCGCTAAGGAAAACGTGTATAAAATATGCGATATCAAACCACCCCACACTAGAGTTTTGCTTGTCCTCAAGCAATTAAACTCGATAATAATCTTCAACCATATAATAACATCTTCAAACATGTATGTAGAACCAAGCGAACAAGAAACCAAACAAACAACTAGCGTGGGTACGATTTGGAGTAAATAACCACCATGATTCCCACTTGCATTCCCCCGAAATAACTTCCCAAACCGCAAACAATATGTAACTGATATAGCAACCAAAGTTAACCTCGTATTACGTACCATAATGATGAAGTAGAGAATCTCGAATCATAAATAAGTCTTCAAAGGAAATGGGAATCAAGTGGAAACCAAGCACCAACAAGTATAGCAATCGAACAAATGTGCCAAAAGAACGCACGAGCTACCCCGCAATTGGTCAAGCCAAGCCTCCCACAGTACCTAACATTGCGAGATGTCGGTAAGAAAACAATGTGCTTAGGAGGATACACATTACGTCCAGATATCATCGATAATCATGAGGTGATCATCTAATCTGTTAAGTAACCATAAAGATTGAGGTTCATCAGACTTAAAAGCTAATATATTACCTTTCCGGAGGTTATCCACTGGGAATCTGATCAATCACTGACATTTTGTGTATCATGGTGCGCTTCCCATTTGACTAGCAAATCTCCCTCATCGAGATAAGCTTTGACTACCAGCTTCCCTGTTTGACGTTGAGGCATGGTAGATTTCCAGTCGATTTTAGCAATGACTTTTCAAGACTTTTCGTCACCCTACAACTGGTCTGGACTACATCTTCTAAAACAAATCAGCAAGTGTGTCGCTCGGGAGACTTGACTCCCTTAAGGATGGAAAAGATACATCCTATGTGTGATGACCCGGGAATTTCTGACCAAATTTAAACTTGACTTTTATAGAGTTTCGACACGACAAGCAAAGTCTGTAATGTTGAAGTCTCAAAACCTTTGAACTGTGTTCTGAACTGTGTTCATGTATACATTTGACCTTTGACAAATCCCGACAATTCACGAACAAATATTTGTAAATAAATATGTATATATATATATATATATATATATATATATATATATATACATAAATGTATTATATATAGTAATAATTTGATATAATAAATTATAATTTAAACATTTAAAAATTAAATATGTAAAATAAGATATAAAGTCATTTTGTTGTACTTAAAATGAATTCATATATATATGTATGATTTCAATAGATAATTATTACAATATGTATATATATGTAGGAATTTATTACTCAATGTAAGCTACTATATATATAATTATTAAATACTACATAATTAATAAATTGTATATATAAAGTGTAAATACAAGTTAAGAATATAATATAAGAAGGTTGTTATTAAATTAAACCTATAGATATGACTTTTATACATAAATATTATTGTGTGTATAACATAATATATATAAAATTTATAAATGATAAATATTCAATAAAAGTTATTATATTATACAAAATTTCAAGATGAAGTATAAATGTTATATTAATAATATGGGCATTACTTTCAGTATAATTATTAATAGTAACATTAATATTTGTATTATTAATGATAGTAAATCAAATATAAACTATATACGTGTATATAAAATTTGATATATATATATATATATACAAGTTATGATATTATTATTAATACTATTATTATCATTAGCAACATTAATACTATTGTAGCTAATAAGAATATTACTAGTAACTAAAATTATAAAAATTATCATTTATGTAGCATTAATAAAATCCTATTATCAACTATCATTTAATAATATTATCATTAACAACATTATTATTACCAATTTTATGATTTTTGTATCATTATTATTTATTATCATTAGTATTTGTTATTATTAATAATATTATCAATAATATTATTAATATATTTATTTATTATTAATCATTAATATATCTAATTATTATTAACTATTAATGTTAAAGATAATGCATAAAATCAGAATTTGTACGCATACAGATTCTTATTTCCTGATATTTCTTTTTCCCCTTTCGTTGTCCTTCTATTGCACCTGTGACCCATCGATCTAACTACTCCACAAATCAAGTTGTTATCTCCATGATTTCTGTTTCAATCATTCAAATCAACGTCAACACAATTACACCCAATTACTCTCTGCTACTGTTAATAAAAGAATAAAACAGAAAAATACGTATGGTGTTCGGTTTTATGTTTATGAGCTGTATTGGCCAAAATCTCGATTCTGTAATGTTTTCAAAAATCTATTAATGCAATCTTATTAGAATCTTTATACTCAACCTATCTGTAAAATATCAAATTCAAACTCTTTCTATCGAATCCGAATTTCAAAGTCAAACATTTTGAAATAAAAAGTCAACAATTGTTCATCCATCAAATTCGAGTTCATTTTGAGGTTTCTAGTTAAATTGACGATGGATAAAGTTTTTAAGAATGATTTGAAACATAATTGATTTTGTGATTTTTGTATATAACGTTCTCCATCTAAAAATCAAATTTTTTTTTTAAATACACGACGAACAGCAGCAGATAGTTTTTTTTATTTTATTTTTTTATTAAATCACAACTAAGTGTTTATGTGTTGAATTATATGTCCTAAGTTGAAAGTGTAAATCACAGATATGATTTTAATTTTGATAGGGTTCGTGTATATTGAAGAAGAAGGAAGAATGGGAAACAAAATAAAACAGTGTTATATTTTTTTTCTGGAGGATATACTCAGTTAATGAGCCGCAGCTCAGTTGGTTTGGGGAAGTGTCGGGTATGCGAGAGGTCTAGGGTTCGAGTCCCTCTTGTGACAGTAGTTTGTTTTTGGGCCAATTTCATTGAAAGGTAGTTTTTTTTTTTTTTTACTTTTATTATTATTTTTATAATAATTATTATTATTAGTATTGTTATTGTTATTATTATTAATCTTATGATTATTATTATTATTATTGTTACTTACCATTTATTATTAATATTATGATTATAGTAATTAAAAATTATTATTAATATTATTATTACTAACTAATATTATTAGCAATACTAAGTATTATTATTTAGTATTATTATTATTATTAGTATTATTATTATTAACATAATCATGAACATGTTAATAACTTTTATATTAAATTAAATAATAAAAGTTGTAAGGATAAATTGCTGGAAAATGGTTATAATTATACGAACACAAGTACAATTGTGAATATGCTTATGAATTTAAGACATAGGAGCTGTAGTTATAAGTTTAGAAATTAAAACCGAGGTTTATGATAAATCTGATTATTAATAACCCTACTACTATTGTTATTATATTTATAAACTATTATATTCATTAAAATTATATTTATTATTGATAAAAGTACTAGGTATCACTATTATTAGTGTTTGGTATTAGAATTATTAGTTAACATTAATAATAGTATTATTATTAGTAATATGATTATCAAGATTTCTATTAAAACTATTATTATTAATAAAATTACCATTATCATTAAGATATTATTTTATGAAAACTAATAAATTATCTTATCATTGTTGTTAAAAATTATCATTTTTATTAAAATTATTATCATTACTATCAATTATTATTATTATTAATATTATACTTATTACTAGCCTTATTCTAGTATTATTATAATTTACATTTTTCAAACAAGAGGAATATATATAAAGATATATTTATTACTTGAGTATATTAATATCACCTAATATTATGTTTTAATTAATATACTACTATCTATATTAATATAACGTTAATTAAATATTATATCAAATAAATATTATAACATATTATAAGTATTAATAAAACTATAAAAAAAGAATATTAATCTCATTCACATAACTAAATATAATATAAAACTTGTTCAATTACGATATATATTTTAACATATATACAAATGATATAGGTTCGTGAATCCGAGGCCAACCCAACATTTGTTCAATGTCGTTATATGTATTTTTACTACAAAATACATTAGGTGAGTTTCATTTAATCCCTTTTACTCTTTACATTTTTGGGGCTGAGAATACATGCAAATATTTTATTAACTGTTTTACAATAATTATATGCGTAAGTTTCATTTGCCTTTTCACCCTTTATATTTTTGGGCTGAGAATACATGCGCAACTTTTATAACTGTTTTACGAAATAGACACAAGTAATCGAAATTACGTTCTATGGTTGAATGATCGAAACTGAATATGCCCCTTTTTAGGCTGGTAATCTAAGAATTAGGGAACAGACACCCTAATTGACGCGAATCCTAAAGATAGATCTATCGGGCCCAACAAGCCCCATCCAAAGTACCGGATGCTTTAGTACTTCGAAATTTATATCATGTCCGAAGGAGGATCCCGGAATGATGGGGATATTCTTATATACATATTGTGAATGCCGGTTACCAGGTGTTCAATCCATATGAATGATATTTTGTCTCTATGCATGGGACGTATGTTTATGAGAAATAGAAATATGAAATCTTGTGGTCTATTAAATTTATGAAATGATTATTTTTGTTAAACTAATGAACTCACCAACCTTTTGGTTGACACTTGAAAGCATCAGGTATGAAAGAAATCTTCCGCTGTGCATTTACTCACTTTAAAGATATTACTTGGAGTCATTCATGACATATTTCAAAAGACGTTGCATTCGAGTCGTTGAGTTCATCAAGATTATTATTAAGTCATTTATAGTTTAGTTATATTATGAAATAGTATTTATGTCGTCAGCTTTCAATGTAAATGAAGGTTTGTCTTTTAAAAACGAATGCAATGTTTGTAAAATGTATCATATAGAGGTCAAGAACCTCGCGATGTAATTAACTGTTGTGAATCGTTTATAATCGATGTGGACTTCGTCCGGATGGATTAGGACGGGTCTTCACACTATGTGGTTAAATAAGGTGGTCGGGTGCAACATTGTCCTTGTTAGGAGAAACAATGAGAATCGCCCTGTTTAAGTTTTCGATCTAGCGAATGGTCCGGTTTCGACTATACGCCACTATCACCGTTCATACGATTGACACCCGCCTTGGTGCAGATGACCTACGTATGAATTTTAATGTTCATGTAGGATTTCACATTTAAAATAATGAACATGTTTTGAAAGTTCAAGACTTTCTCCTCTAACAGTACCTCATCGTGAAATGATGGGTAATGAAATGGCACGCTTAAGAGGTATACGTACCAAGTAAAACGGTCGAAAGAATTTACTTCCTTAATGAGTGGATCTGAGTCACTCGAAAGTGCCAATCTGTTTCAATTGACACCGGTTTGCCTAATTCCCACATGACAAGCTTTTCTGCTTGTTTTAAGAAATGTAAGAAGTAGATACTACCCTTCCAATAAATCCCAAAAACCTTTGGGTGCCATAGCTTTTGGCTATGGGTTGTGTTGTCTAAGCAAACACAAGCACGTAGCTATTGCTCCTAAAAAGGACAGCACTGGTGAAACTCGAGGCTCCTCTTTCCACAGTATCACACCATTAAATGATGTAATAATAAAATGATATAGTTTCGGAAGTCTTCTATATCAAGTAACCAAAAGTTTTTGATCTGGCACGTGATTCAGTCACAATCACGCTATGCAATCACCGCTCTCTCACGGTTGACACCCGTTTTGGTACAGGTGACCTACTATTAAGTTCCCCGAACTCGTATGATTTCATGTCCAATGGTAATGAACATGTAGAACACTTTTGGCTTCTTTGATATCATGAAATATAATATAAAATACCAAGCCATATCAAAAACAAAAGTTTTGGTCGAATTTTCAATTGTTTTTCCACTTTTTTTTTATTTTTTTATTACTAACTTTTCTGTTTTTTTTTTATTTTTCCCTAAATTTTTGAAATTTTTTTTTTTTTACGACCAAAACCCCGTGAAACGTCAAGTCTTTTAGTATCAAAACTAGTATGATGATGATTCCATTAACAACCAACCCGAGAGATTTTACATCCCCACCCCACACTTGAGATCAAGTAATCTCCCCATTACTTGAGATCAAAAATAGATTAAAATCGAAAGGGTAAGAAAAATAAAAACTTATCGAGGTAACCACTGATCGTGGAATGACAGTGACAGATGGCACTGAACTTACTGCCAGCATAAGAACATCGTCCATTCCCGATCCTCACACCAATATCATCACTCAAGTAGTTTTGTTGAACTTAATGCCAGACTTGAAATTTTTTTTCACCAACATACCTAAGAAAAGAAAAACACAAGAAAAATACATAAATGGGACAAGATGGCACCACCCGGTACCGAAATGCCTTGTCCCCGAATAAATCCACAGTACATAAGCAAAATTATCCAAGTACAAACCAACGAAATGGAAATAGTTTAAAACAAATTACAACATAATCACGGGCTCGCATGCCTTCCTCACTGAAACCCATCATACGGCCAGTTGCCGTGCGGATACTGCTGCTCGAACCTCCTACGTGCATCCTCAAACCTTTCCTCCTCACTGTAAATCGGGGCCTGAACTCGGGGCCGTACTGGACTGCGATAATAAACCGGTGTCTGAGCTTGTGTACCATAATAATTCTCCGGGTTATAGTAGAAAAGACGAGCGTTGTGCCTTTGCCAATCGCCTCCATATGCCATCCATTGCTGGTCATGCAAAGACTCAGCCGACCTCTCATCGATCCTTTACTGACTTTCCCACATACGATCATTATGCGACGGTTGTTCTCCCCGAAACTCATCAGAGCTGTCTGACACACCGATTCGCACGTTATCAACCCGCGACACTAAGTTATCCCAAATTTCTTGGGAAATACCCCAAGGCTGACCGCCCGCTGGCACATTCGGAGCAACCGGCTCCGCCTCATCACCTCCTTGAACATTACCACCGGCCTCGTGCTCTTGTGGCTCAACATATGCAACCAAACCAACCCGATTCGCATCCCACATCACAAAACGCACATTAAGATAAAACCTTAAATTAAAAGGTTTCATTACTTGCAATGGGTCGGTTAATCTTGTACACCTGCTAAAATTTATGTCGAAAAATCGTGCAATTTTTTTAACAAAATGACCACCCAGCAGTGGCCTCGAAGAGCGTGTCTCCCTCGACTGATTAGATAAATATGTAGCAATAAACATACACAAATCAACCTGCGCATTATGCCGAAATCGATGCATTATCCACAATTCGGTAGAATTAACTTTATCATTCCCATTCCTTCGTCCACAAAAAGTACACGACAACAGTTTATGGAGTAACCGTAGATCTCTGCTTCGAATATCAGAGCCCTTCGACTCATTAGACACAAATGGAGTCAAACCTAAAATTTCAAACCAAAAATCTTGCTCATTATAATCATCTTGATTCCCGATGAACTCAGTTTCTTTCTTCAAATAACGTATCAAAGACTTCTCATCTAATTCTTCATACAAATTTAGTGCTCGAGACAAATCAATTCGGCTCATGGCTCGACTTTCTCCTCCGAAATGAAATGTCAGAAAGCCTTGATCCGTCCCATCCCTCTGAGAACGAAAACTCAAAGAGGAGAAAAACTCAACAATTAACTCACGGTAAAGATCGTCTCTTAATGAAAAAGGACGTTCCCAAGTGCCAAGATCAACCCCCTGTCTCGACATCACCATCATTTAAGCAATATCCTCTCTAACCTCACTAGATGCACTATTCAACTCATCCCAACTAAAATACCAAGTCGCTTGAATATTCCGAGCTAAAATGTATCTAAAATATTCCGAGAATTGCTCCTCAACGTGTTGCAACCAAACCTCCGGATTAGTTCTTCGCTCTTCATCCCTTCGGGATTGAACCGAGGAAGATGATGGAGCATCAAATCTGCTTCTCTACACACATGAAACAAAAACCAAACCAAACACAAAACATTGAAAAGTTAGCGTTAGAAAAATCAACATGTTCCACATACTTGCACCAAGTACCATTAATACTCGTCTCAACTTCAATTAGGCATTTAGACAAAAGCAAGTATCGACAACATATGTTTGTGTTCCATGGTATCAAATTCAAACCAATTCTCAAAACTCTATATCATGTAAGTGCCTCATTAAACAATCTCCATTTAACTCAATGTCACAAACTCATCTAGTTAATTAACCTACTCCACGAAGAATAAACCATTCCAACAACCAAATAAACATCATGTTTTACCAATTTTCAAAATCACAAGTGACCCACCCAAATCACCCCACACTATCTTAAAGCATGTATCTATTAGCAAACATCACCCTCACAAACAAATTCACCAAACATTCAACATCAAATTCGGATTTATCACTACCCTAATCTCAAGAATCAATATTATGCATAACAACACAAGAATTCATGAAGAAAACACAACAATATCATATTCATCAACAATTCATCAAATACTAAGGCATAAAAGTTTCAATTAAACAAACCCCTTAAAATTTCAAACATGAACCCTAGAATTAATACAATTAATCAAGAAACATGAGAGAAAAAAACAAGAGATTAGTCAAAATCGGACCTTAACCGGCATGTTTGCACAATGAATTGAAGAAATTAGGTAGCAATTAGTGTTAATTGAAACTAGGGTTTGAGAGCTCTAACTTTGCTTGATAGGTAAGTGTGAGAATGGTGGGTGAAAAACTGATCCAAAACCCATAAAAAGAGTTAAAATCCCGTCGGTTATGTAGTGGGTCGGGTTGACCCATTTAATTTAAAACCTAAACCGTGGGGTTGGAACCTGTGCGACAGAACTGTCGCGCTGCGACATAAGTCGTTGCGCCGTGGCGTTTCGCTATACCTGATTCTCATTCCTTAAAAATACGTGACCCATAAAACTTTTGAAACCTCGCGCCTCGACCGAAAATGTCGCGCCGCGGCAATGAACGTGTTTGAAACCCATTTTTAGATGGGTTTCTGTAACCAAAACCTGTGTTAGATCGCGCCGCAGACACATTTGTCGCGCCGCGGCAATGGGCTGGACCTGGTACCTCGACTTTGTTATGTATGCAGAAACCTCAATTACCTTTAATCACCAAAACAACCAACAAAAATAGCAAGTAATCGATCATAATTAATCATTTAGCATTTAAGACTCAGCAAACCCGTGATCAAACCTATTAATATAAACTATACAACAATGTGAACCATGTTTAACGAGTCGTTCACAAAACTCGTTTTCAACTTCAAGTAACCTTATGATCGGGTTCAACGCGAACCCCATCATCAATCACCATCGAACCATCAAAATACTTCTTCACACGATGTCCGTTAACCTTAAAAATAGTACCGCTTGCGTTTTTTAACTCAATCGTACCATACGGGTACACCTTAACAACCTCAAATGGTCCCGTCCACCGGGATTTAAGTTTTCCGGGTAAAAGTTTTAATCTAGAGTTAAACAAAAGCACTCGATCGCCTTCATTAAACTCTTTTGGACCCTTTAACTTCCTATCATGCCATTGCTTGGTTTTCTCTTTATAAATTAACGAATTCTCATACGCATCAAGGCGTAATTCACCAAGCTCATTAAATTTCCCCGCCCTTAGGCGTCTGGCTTCCTTCAAATCCAAATTGCAGTTTTTAAGCGCCCACATAGCCTTATGCTCAATCTCCAACGGGAGATGGCACGCTTTCCCATAAACCAACCGATAAGGAGTGGTACCAATTGGAGTTTTGTAGGCGGTTCGAAACGCCCACAAAGCTTCATCGAGCTTATTCGCCCACTCCTTTGGATTCGACCCCACAGTCTTTTCAAGAATCCCTTTGAGAGCTCGATTGGTGTTCTCAACTTGTCCGCTCGTTTGGGGATGGTATGAAGTAGAAACTTTATGGAGAACTCCATATCGCTTCAACACCTTCTCCATTTGGGCGTTACAAAAATGAGTACCCCTATCGCTAATTAAAGCTTTAGGAGTTCCAAATCAAGAGAATAAACGCTTAAGAAAGGAAATCACAACTCGTGCATCGTTTGTGGGCAAATCTTGAGCTTCGGCCCATTTAGACACATAGTCAATGGCAACGAGTATGTAACTATAATTCTGAGATTTCGGAAATGGCCCCATAAAGTCAATTCCCCAAACGTCAAATATTTCGCAAACTTGGATGCTTTGTTGAGGCATCTCATCCCGTTTGGTGACTTTACCGGCCCTTTGACAAGAATCACACGACTTGCAAATCCGGTGGGCATCCTTGAAAATTGTCGGCCAAAAGAAGCCGGCATCATAGACTTTACGCCCCATGATTTGGGGTCCAAAATGCCCACCGGTAGGCCCACTATGGCACTCGGTCAAAATACGCATACACTCCTCACCGGAAACACACCGACGGAGGACCCCATCGGGACAACAACGAAAAAGATAGGGAGCCTCCCAGAAATAGTACTTAAGGTCACTGAAGAATTTCTTCCTCTTTTAATGCGACCACCCTTTAGCAAGAATCTCCCAACAAGATAATTAGCAATGTCCACGTACCACGGCTCATCCACCTTGTCCATCGCCATGAGATATTCATTGGGAAAATCATCATGGATATCCGATTCGTGAAGGACTTCGAGATTTGGATTCTCGAGTCTAGACAAGTGGTCAGCCGCTAGATTTTCAGCACCCTTCTTATCCCGGACCTCGATGTCGAATTCTTGCAAAAGCAAGATCCATCTAAGCAGTCGAGGTTTTGCATCCGGTTTCGAAAATAGGTACTTCAGAGCAGAATGGTCCGTAAACACTATAGTCTTAGACAAGACTAAGTAGGACCGGAACTTATCAAAAGAAAAGACCACAGCAAGAAGCTCCTTTTCAGTGGTAGTATAATTTAATTGTGCTCCCTGCAAGGTCTTGCTTACATAGTAGATGGGTCGGAAATGTTTCTCGACCCTTTGACCCAAAACTGAGCCAACAGCAAAGTCAGAAACATCGCACATAAGCTCGAACGGAAGGGACCAATTCAGAGCAATTATGATTGGTGCATTGATCAGTTTCTCCTTAAGAAGATCGAATGCCTTTTTGCACTCGTCGGAGAAATTCCAAGGTGTGTCCTTTTCGAGGAGTTTGTTCATCGGGTTAACAATTTTAGAAAAATCCTTAATAAACCGCCAGTAAAAACCGACGTGCCCGAGAAAACTCTGAACACCTTTAACATCGGTGGGAGGTAGAAGGTTCTTAATAGCCGTTACCTTCGCAGGATCCACCTCAATACCGTCCTTGGAAATCTTGTGCCCGAGAACTATGCCCCCTTGAACCATGAAATGGCACTTTTCCCAATTTAGCACAAGATTAGACTTTTCACACCGTTCCAACATCCGTTCTAAATTCAGAAGGCATGAATCAAAAGTGTCACCGAAGACTGAAAAGTCATCCATGAACACCTCCATGCAATCCTCTATCATATCGTGGAATATGGCCATCATGCACCTTTGAAAAGTGGCCGGAGCATTGCAAAGGCCAAAGGGCATGCGTCGGTATGAAAATGTGCCATACAGGCACGTGAAAGTAGTTTTCTCCTAGTCCTCGGGCGAGATAGGAATTTGGAAATAGCCCGAAAAACCATCAAGAAAACAATAAAAGCTGTTTCCCACTAACCTCTCTAGCATTTGATCCATGAAAGGTAACGGGAAGTGGTCTTTGCGTGTGGCGTCATTCAACTTTCGATAGTCAATACAAACACGCCACCCCATGACAGTCCTAGTGGAAATTAACTCATTTTTATCATTGATGGTAAGAGTCATACCACCTTTCTTAGGTACACAGTGTACCGGGCTAATCCAAGGACTGTCAGAGATCGGGTAAATCAGACCTGCATCGAGGAGCTTAATGATCTCTTTCTTCATGACTTCTTGCATGTGAGGGTTCAACCTCCTTTGACGTTGCACCACAGGTTTGGAGTTATCCTCCATTAGGATTTTGTGGGTGCAATAGGAGGGACTAATACCCTTAATGTCGTGAATTTTCCATGCAATGGCCGGTTTATGGGCCTGCAGCATGGTTACAAGCTCAGTTTTCTGACCTGTAGTAAGAGAAGAAGAAATAATTACCGGAAGCTTAGATTCCTCCTGCAAATAAGCGTATTCCAAATGATCAGGAAGTGGCTTCAATTCTAACTCGGGAGGTTCTTCAATTGAAGACTTGCTCCAGTAATCCGCATCACGCTCGAGTTCTTTGAACTCCTCCTCAGTCAGCTCATAGCCGTTTTCCATCAAAGTGGTCAAAATATCCACCTCCTCAACCTGCAACTCTTCATCAATTTCAACCAATGAACACTCTCCTGAACCCTGTAACACTGGGAATTCCTGCAACAACTCAGAGTGGACATTCACAGTGTTAAGAAAATAGCATACATCATCGGTGTACGCAGGGTATTTTAAAGTATGGTCGATTGAAAAAGTTGCATGCAAATTATCTATCCGAAGGGTCAACTGTTGGCCATATACATCAATGATATACCTAGCAGTATTTAAAAATGGCCGACCCAAAATCAGTGGAATCCTATCATCCACTTCCATATCTAACACCACGAAATCGGCCGGAAAAACCAACGACCCGGTCTTAACTAGCATATTCTCGATAATTCCACGAGGGAATTTAATAAAGCGGTCTGCTAGCTGAATAGCCATTCGTGTGGGTTTCAACTCCCCGGGGTCTAGCTTCAAATAAATAGAGTAAGGCATTAAATTTATACTAGCCCCCGGTTTCCTCACATTATTCTGACTAGCAAACTGACCAATTTGTTTCTCAAGATTCTGAATTGCTGCTTGTTGATTTCGAAACATTTGGTCATTCTTCTCATTGTTCTGAGTAACAGTAGTAACAAGCTGAGTTTGAGATATCACAAGCTTCTCGATCATAGCTTTAAGGTTGGACTTTTTCTCTTTGGCTTGGGGTTTCTGAAAATACCCGGGAGCTTGCTGTTGATATCCTCCACTAGAACCTGACTAGAACCTCGAACCTTGATTACCTTGAGGATCATAGGGATTATTGAAATTCCTATTAAACTGCGCATGTCCCTGAAACTGATTGTTGTTCTGCTGACTAATATAAGCTATCTCTTCCTTCTGATTCATAGTCAAACCTGCATTACAATCTTTTGCCAGATGCAATCCCCCACAATACTCACAACCCACCTTCATACCATGAATGTCCTTATTTATCTTCTCCAAATTCCTACCAAAGGAATCCAACTTAGCACTTATAGACCCAAAATCGTCATATGCACCCTGGGTTTCGGTTCTCTTAACTGAAGCTGAATGGAATGACTCATGATCTTGATGCCATTCGTGAGAGTAAGCAGCTTGCTTTTCAATTATCTCTAATGCCTCTTCTTCGGTCTTATCCATTAACGTACCACCTGCTGCTTGATCAATAGTCTGACGAGTTGGGATATCACAACCCTTGTAGAAAATCTGGACCTTCTGTAAATCATTCAACCTGTGTTGCGGACATGAGCGTAACAAAGTAGCAAAACAGTCCCAAGCATCAAATAATGTCTCACTGCTCTTTTGTCTAAATTGTGAAATTTCTGCTTGAAGTCTAGCAGCTCGAGACGCAGGGAAAAACTTCGATAAAAACTTATCCTCCAAAGTCTCCCAAGAGGTAATCGTGCCCTCTGGTTGCTTATCTAACCATCTCTTGGCTTCTCCCTTAAGAGTCCAAGGGAAAAGCCTCGTCTTGATTGAACTATCGGCAACCTCATGCAACTTAAACAAATTGCAAACATCATTGAAATTACGAAGATGCTCGTTAGCATCCTCAGTATCCTTGCCATAAAATCAGCAATCAGAAGAAATCAAATTCAGGATCGGCCCTGTAATTTGAAAAGGCTGAGTGATGTTCGGTTGAGTAATCGAGTTGCCTTGGCCCCCTCGTGTGGCCTTCAACTTTTGTGCCATAGTCTGAGGACGAGGTGGTTGTTCTTGGTCAGCCATATCTTCAGTCTCGAAAAGATCTAAGGAAATGTAAGATTCTTCTTCTTCTCTGATTTCAGGTGGTGTATCGGGCACCACAGTTTCAGAACTACTTCCCAAATTAATTATATTAGAACTTGAAGAAAAAGATGAATCCACTGTAGACTGTTGTTCGTGACTTAACGCTCTGAATAACTCTCTTTCGGGTTCTGCAAATGGTTGAAGAATCGGAGAATTAGAAAAACGCGTATGTGGCATGCACTACCTGTTATCTGCGAAATCACAACTAACAACTGATTAAACGCACCGATTCAACTGAAAATAACGAAAAGAAATAATAAACTATAACTAAACTAAACTAAGAACAATTAGATAACAATCTTAATTTTTGACACAACTGTCCCCGGCAGCGGCGTCAAAAACTTGATGTGTGAAATCTAGTATATAATTTATCTCTCGAAAATGCCGGTTTAAAGATTACTACACACTAACGGGCAGTGTACCCGATCGTATAATAGTATAAAATTGGTAATTCCAAAATCGTTCCAAGGACAGTTTTAACGTGAGAATTAAGTTTGCAACTAATAAAAGTAAACTAAGTTAAACTATAAAAAATCGAAAGTACGAGATAGTTTGTTTTGGTGGCTATTTAACAATTAGCCAAATCAAAGATAGATCAAAAGTAAAAGACAATATTTTTGGGTTTTTAAGTTTAAATAAATCAAATTGCAGACTCAACGGAAAAGGTAAAGATATTTGAATTCAATAGATAAAAGAATGTTCGCCTAGATCTCCTATTCGCAGTGTTGGATGATTTGTTATTAAGCACTAGTTCTATTTATCAATGCACGTAATTACAGAGTCGGTTCACCCAGAGTTCTCTTTTAGCAAACACGTCAAACTAGGATTTATTAGCTTAGGGTTCCCTTTCACCAAAGACCTCTTTTGTTTGTGACTTAGTAATTAGCTAATTATAAGATTAAGATTCAATTGGTTACGCGTTCGCTCCACACAATTCACCCCTATTTTGTTCAATCAATGTTACCCGGTTTACCCCCTTGGTCCAGTAAGCACCCAATCGGTTAAGAAAAATCAATTGGAAATTAGATCACTAAATTGAAACAGGGTTCCCTTTATTCAAACAAGATTCACTAATCAACTTAGTAACAATAATCAAAACCCACAAGAATGGTTCTTAATCAAAACTCATAATTATCCTGCATTAATTAATAAAACTACAAAGTATCATCCAAACACATGCAAATATTCAATCTAAACAAACATTAAAAGTTTAGCCAAAGATCATGGCTAGAACAAAAATCACAATCAAAGTAATAGAAGAATTCATTATTTTAAACAAAGAGATTAACCTAATTAATGATTGAATCTTGAACGATAGACGGATCGAGACTTGTTTCCAGAATGATTGATGCCTTATAATGACCTTGGAATTCTCCAAAGATCACCAAAAATCGTCCAAAAGCTGCCACAATTCGTCTGGATGGAAGAATGAATAATTAGGGTATTTTTCGGGCCTTTTATAACTTGCCAAAATCACCTGAACCGACACACAGTCGCGCCGCGGCCATAACTGTCGCGCCGCGACATATAACATGAAATTTCACCCTCTTTAAACCAACTTCTGATCTGGAAACACGTGAAACGTCGCGCCGGCGACTCATTTGTCGCGCCGCGACAGAACACTGAAACTGGTTCCATCGTCTATTTTGCACTCTTTCAATACTAATAATAACTTAAAACAAAACTACCCCATATTTACTTAAACATTTCCAGCCAGGAGCACCAATAATAATGATCAGTCAACAAAATGCCTCAAAAGCTTCAAAAACCGCATCTCTTCTACAAATAGCTCTTCAAACTCGAATATTCTCAATAGTATCAAAATAAACACCAAATCGTATCCGAACGAACTAAATTATGATCAATATCGCTAAGGAAAACGTGTATAAAATATGCGATATCAGTAACCCGAGTACAAAATAATACGCGTAACCCGCGAATTAAAAATTCATTCATATGGTGAACACCTGGTAATCGACATTAACAAAACGTGTCTAGAATATCCCCCATCATTCCGGGACTCTCATCGGACATGATAAAATCGAAGTACTAAAGCATCCGTAACCCGGATGAGGTTTGTTAGGCCCAATAGATCTATCTTTAGGATTCGCGTCAATTAGGGTTTCTGTTCCCTAATTCTTAGATTACCAGACTAAAAAAAGGTGATATTCGATTCGATAATCCAACCATAGAATGTAGTTTCGATTACTTGTGTCTATTTCGTAAAACATTTATAAAAGCAGCGCATGTATTCTCAGTCCCAAAAATATATATATTGCAAAAGCATTTAAAAGGGGAGCAAATGAAACTCACAATACGATATTTGTACTAAAATATGCATATGACGGAACTGAACAATGCAGGGTTGGCCTCGGATTCACGAACCTATATCATTTATATATATATATATATATATATATATATATATATATATATATATATATATATATATATATATATATATATATATATATATATATATATATATATATATATATATATATATTAACACATATAATCGTAATCAGGCAAATCTAAATATGTTTAGTCATGTATTAAGAATAATATTTATATATAATTTTATTAATACTTATGATATATTATAATGCTTAGTTGTTGTATAATCTAGTTAATGTTACATCAATATAGATAATATTATATCATAATATTAAGTAATATTAGTAAACTTATGTAATAAATATATTTTTATATTAATTTCTTTTATTTGCAAAATAATATTTATAATAATACTTTAATAAGTAAAATAATAGTAATAATAGTTTTAATACTAATACTAATAATAAAGATAGTAATAATAATTGTTTTAATAAAAATGATAGTAGTGATAAGATAAAAATGATAGTTTTTATAAAGATAATATTTTTAATAATAATGGTAATTTTATTAATAAAGATAGTTTTAATAGCATTTTAGTAGTCATATTAATAATAATACTGATATCAATGTTAAATGAGAATTTTAATACTAATATTAATAATAATGATACTTAGCAATATTAATAATGATAATACTAGTTTTAATAAAAGTGATAGATTTAAAAATAATGATACTTTTAGTAATACTGATAATAATAAAAACTATAATAATAATAATACTAATAATACTTAATGATAATATTAGTAATAACAATAATGATAAAAATATTAATTATACTAGTAATCATATTATCAATGTTAGTAATAATAACAATTAACTTAATAATAACAATAATTAATAATAATAATAATAATAATAATAATAATAATAATAATAATAATAATAATAATAATAATAATAATATAATAATAATAATAATAATAATAATAATAATAATAATAATAATAATAATAATAATAATAATAATAATAATAATAATAATAATAATAATAATAATAATAATAATAATAATAATAAGAGATATATTACTACCTTAAAAGCTTTTCCAAAAATAAATGCCCCAAACCAGGCTCGAACCCCAGACCTCTCGAAAACCGACAACACTCTTAACAATCCAAGCAAATTATGTTTTTCAGAAATGATTCTTAAACTAAATCTTTTAACCACTATCTACGTCTGTTTTTCTTCTTTATACCATCATCATACCATAACCATAATCTTAATCATAATCATATTCATCAACATCATTTCTATCATGCTCGCGATTATCATTATCATTATCACCGTCTATAATCTTCATAATTATCGATCATTTATCTATATCATCACCATATTCATATATATCGGGTTCCATTTTTCCTTCTTTATCTTTTTGGCCAAATAAAGAAACCAACACATAAGCCCAATAAAAGTATATCGTATTCGGCCCACTGCAGTTTCTCAAGCCCGATATTTTACAAGCCCAATTAAATGTGATTCATGAAATAATTAATTGGTTCGGTTATGAGGGAAAAAAATGGTTGCAGCAATCGAGTAACAGCAGTGGGTCTACATCTTCCACTTTTCCATGCTTTACACATACGTGTTTTCCACTTTCCTCCATCATTATCATAATACTTAACCAATCATCTAATCTTCATCGTTGTAATAGTGAATCAGAAAAAGAAAAAAAATGTTTTGGTCAAGGTTCATCGTGGGTTCACTTGGTAATGTTCAAGTAGAAACCAGAAATGGGTAACATCTAGTAGTATGCCGTAGCAATGGTTTTGTGGTGTTCAAACAGAAAACTCGAACAAAACAGTAAACAGAAACTGCGAAATAGCTTGTGATGGTTCTTGGAGGTTGACAACGGTGGTGGTGATTCAAGGAAGAAGAAGGTGGTTTGAATGTCGAACAGGAAACATGACTTAATCAATATGTTTTGATGTTGGGGTGTTCGAATGGGTTATAGATACAGTTCCGATTAAATAGCGGTTCAGTTTGCTTTATGAGTAGCAGGTTATGGTTTAGGCTGGTGACCTAGGTTGTGATGATGGTTAAATGAGTAGTGATTAATCTGAACAACAAGCAACAGTAGGTGTTGGTGATCTGTGCTAGCGACGAAAAAGAAATAGAAAACATAGTCGTAGTTGGTGGTGTTCGATGAAAATTGTTTGATGGTGAACTTGCAACAAGAGAAACATAATTGAGGTTGGTATTCATTCATCGTAAAACAGATGTGTCGAGTAGCAGTTGACTGTCTTTAGCGTGGATTCGATGATGGTTAAAGGTGTTTCTCGGGTGTTCATTGTCGAACAAAAAATGAAGTTTGAACAATTGGTTTTTCGAAAATCATAATAATAACAGTGAAGTGATTGAGGGTTATAGTTGTATGGTGATTATGGATGGTGTTTGATAATGGAGATGGTGAAGTGGTGGTGGTTTTTGGTCGTTCACGAAGGAGAAGAAGGAAATGAAGAGGTGATCTAACATGTATGTATATGTTATATATATATATATATATATATATATATATATATATATATATATATATATATATATATATATATATATATATATATATATATATATAATCTCTAACTTATAAGAAAGAGGAGACAAAAGCAATAGACTAATTAATATAATAATAATAATTAATCAATCATGAGAAATTATCAATGTGCACATTCAATAAATCAAATAGTATAGTAGCCATCAATTTAAATTTATCTGCCGACAGTTTTCACGGACTGTGTATCGTGCACTACTTGAAATCAGTGGCAGATAGAAGTCCTCGGAAAAATCCCAAATTTTTAAATTAAATTCATTTATTTATTTAAGTCATTATGGTATAAAATTTGACCATTAATTTATTAAATAAAAATTACATCAACTGTCCCTCTCGATTCTGGGAAAAATATAAAAAGTGTTAAAATTAAATAACTACATCCTAAATACATTTTTAGTAAGCCTAAAATTTATAGAACTCATTTTCGGATCACCGTTTATTTTAGTTTGAATATTAACTTATCAAGAGATACGAGACAATCATTGTAAAGCATGCATTGAATGTCAAGCAGGAATCTCCACTAACATTTGTCTAGTTCTCATTAATTGACACTTTCGTTCTTTTATGTAAATCACTTTACCATTTTCCGAATATTGTAAAAAAAATAGATTTTTTAAATCATAGGGGACCTCATAACAGAGATTCGTAATCATAATAACATTGTATCTGATAATTCAATCATTTAATATTATCTTTTAATTCCGTCTATAATTATATTAAATATATATTGAAACAAATACGTTCACGTAAAGTATTATACATCTAATACTTTGTTAATGTTTTCAATATATATATATATATATATATATATATATATATATATATATATATATATACATATATATATATATATATATACATATATATATATATATATACATATATATATATATATATATATATATATAATCATATATGCACATCGAGTTATATATATATTGTTCGTGAATCGTCGAGCACGGTCAAAGGGTGATTGATTACATGAACATACTTCAAAGTTTTTGAGATTTCAACATTACAGACTTTGCTTATTATGTCGGAAACATATAAAGATCAAGTTTAAATTTGGTCAGAAATTTCCGGGTTGTCATGGTACCTACCCGTTAAAGACATTTTGTCCCGAAATTTGATTAGGATGGTCATGGCTGACAATAAGTATGTTTTCATGATGCATACGAGCTGAAAATTAGAGTTTTATCATCAGCGAGTAATATGGATAAAACAATTTGCTTAAGTGAAGCGTACGAGTGAAGTTATCACAAAAGAGTGAAATGAGTAAGTGTAGATTAGTCATATCTTTTGACGTAGATAGAATTGATTTTTGGAGTTCAAGAGACTTGGAGAAAATCTCCGAAATAAGATTTGATTCTTCGGTAATTAAGGAAATTAGGATCCGCTTTAAATGCGATCATCTATTTTGATTGCTCTGTCGAATATTTTACAATAAATCCACCCCCTTCGTTTCCTTACAACTCACACCTTCTATTCTTTCTCCCTCAACTCATACTTTAAAGCATTCGTCAATATGTTTCATCCAGTACTGATTCTTTATATACTCCTAACTTTCATATCTATCATTATTCTTTTTCATCTGCCGCCGAAGGAATCTATTCACTTCTACTATACTCTTGGTTTTATAGTGTTTTTAGTTATCCCGTGTCTCTACGTTCCAATACTTATTGATATACACGGTTTGTAATTTATGTGTTATCGTCGGGTTTTATGTCTTTCCTTATTTTTCAGAATCCCTACTCTTGTCTTTCTATAATCATTGACATCCACAGTTAATGCCCTCTCTTATTTGCTGCGATTTATACTCCCATTTCTATTTCAGAGCTTCATGCTCTGTTTTCTCTTCTATCCTTAAGCACATCAAGTAATGGTCCAGAATTCGTAGGTATGGAGTTTCGAATGAACATAATTAATGTTCTAAGAAGGAAATTGTAATGACATGATCTTGATTTGTCAAATTACCAAAATATCTGGAAAAATAGAACTATCAAGAAGATATGTTATTAACGTGTTTGGAGATGAGGTAGAATGTAAGAGTCATGTAAACTGGCACATGATGACGATATGGTCTGTGAATCATCACGTTCCATTTAGAAACTCAGCATGGCTTGCTGTAATATAATCACGTTGATCAACTGTCATTATATTATACTAACTCATGCTTCAGTTCCCAACACTACTTCAAAAACATTCATATTTTAAACTCGAAGGTTTCAGAATTTAGAAACTAAAATAGTTTCTTTTATGATGTATATAGATAGCGCGAATAGGTAAATGATTTCGGATAACAATAGTTATGAAGATATCTTCAGAAACATCGAAGATATTTATAATGAAAGATATAGTGATATCTTAGAAAATCTAAGATCAGAGGATGATGAAGAATATTGTCCGCAAGGGTTTAGAGTAAGGAGTAAGGTATTCGTTAAAGACTTCGACATACACTGAATCATTTGGAATCTTTGAAGGCAGATTTAGTCTTTGTGGTTTGTCCACAACCTCCTTCATGGTTTGCTCAATCCGTTTTCCAGTTCCAAACCTTCTCTTTTTCTAAGCTTTGTCAACACACTATTCCTTATCATCAAACTTTTGACTATTACAGTTGTCTACCATTTCTGCTGCTTCATTCAGCTTTTCCAAAAATTCGGAGAACTAAATCGTAGATTTGGGGTGTTTTTTAGAAACTTCACATTCGAAGTAAGTTTATGAGATAGACGTTATATGTACACATATAACTGTTGGCATAGACATGATGCGAGATTTCAAAATACTGATTGTTGATTCTCAGTAATTGGTATAACAATTCTTGTTACAAGATGCGGATGAGTAAATGATGGGGTTTCAATGAATATAATGATTTTTCTAAAAGTCAAAGATTAAAGAAGTTGTTGGTAAGTTTACTGCTAATGTGGTGAGATATAAATGGTTCCCTGGTAACATTGATAAAAGGGTAATCGTTATAATAAGGTTTACTCGAATGAACAATTGAAATTGATTTGCTGAAGCTGTGACAAAACTGTCTACTTTGAAAAGGGATTGAAAAGTTATTTTTGCTAATAAATGCCAAAGGGTCTGACACGGATACGTGTGAAACTATGACTTTGGTTTCGAGAGTTTTTCAGGTGCAAGACTGTGGATAATTTGTGGTTGGATCATCATATCGATTATTCATTATTTGAAGTGTCTTCAGGAATTTCGAAGGGTTTGAACACAGATTGTAATCGTTAATATACATATAATGCTCTAGAATTTTGAATGATACAAATATTTTTCTGGGTTCTATGAATAGAAATGATGTTCTAGCATAGTTTTGAAGTCAAAGTATAGTTTTGAAAAATGTAGGAATCTAAGAGTGATGATACCAGTTATATCTCGAGTTAAATTCTGACATTTCAAAATCAGAATATGTAATTGGGATTCATTGAGTTGAAACAGAGATTGTAGTTAACGATGGTTAAGTTTTTAATGAAGGATGTACATCATAGCATATTAGTAACATGAATTATTCGAGTATCTACTGTTTAAAATTCACGCGTAATAGCTTAGTACGAAAAGATTTATTGTGGTTTCAAAGTTTTATATATGTAAGATATACATATAAATTCTTCAGTGAAAGTGGGTTAATAATTCGTAATTCGTTAATACAATATACTCATTGTTGATTAGTGATGATGTTTGCGGTGATTATGGATCTGATTGAACTTGTGATGTTGTAGGTGCTGCTGATGCTGACGATGCTAACGGCACTGACGGTGCGGGTGATGCTGACGGTACTGTTGATGATGCTGGTAAAGTAAGTCTAGCTTGTAAATCGTGCACCATTCCAGTCAAGGTTTCATTTCATCATTTCGCTCACACATCTGGTTTATAATTAGAACTAGAATAAATAATGTCTAAAACTTTTAGAAACTATATATTCTATGCAGAATATTTCTTCGATGAAGTTATGAATCAATACTTCATCGTTTGTTGTTGTGGGTATTCCTGGGTATTTATGGTGCGTATGCTCGAGGTACAGATTGTGATGTTGAGGTGTGGGATGCGGATGTTGTTGGTGGTGGTAATGATTCTGTTGGTGTTGATGATGGTGGTATTGTTGATGCCGGTACCGATGCTGGTGTTTGTAACCTTTACACCATATTCTCCAAAGTCAGTACCCGAGTGCGAAGCTCGTTGACTTCTTCTATTACTCCGGGATGATCGGTGGTTCGGACGAGCGGATGAATAAGATCTAGAATTTGAGATAATATGTAGTCGTGACGAGACACTCTAGAAATGAGAGAGAAAATGGTGTCTCGGACAGGTTCGCGGGTAAGTGCTTCAGGTTCTTCGCCAAGAGGGCAATGTGGTGGATGGAAGGGATCGCCTTCTTCTTGTCTCCAATGATTAAGTAGGCTACGAACCCATCCCCAATTCATCCAGAATAGATGATGACTAATTGGTTGATCCATGCCGGTCACACTGCTTTCGGAGCTTGAATGAAACTCCATATCAGAATCCGATGAACTTGAACTAGTCGAGGGATCCATCTCGTATGATCAGGGAAATGAATTTTGATATGTAATAGATTATAGGATTTAGTTTGGTATTCTTCAATACATATTGTACATATGTATATATAATACCAAGATCCCATAAGTTACGGAGAAATTTTCGAAAGACGTCAGACAGAGTTTACTGTAATAGATATGTAAAGATATGAATTTTTCTATACACTATCTATGCAATGAATGCAGTAAGACGCGTCTAGACTTAAGATGATAATCAGTTAATTTCCGACAAAAATGATAAGCAAAACTTTTGATATGCAGACACGGTCAAAGTCCAGACTCACTAATGCATCTTAATAACTATCAGTTAGACACACTAATGCAAGACCTGGTTCGCTAAGACCACCGCTCTGATACCACATGAAGCATCCCGTCCTAATCTATATGGACGAATACAATAACATATGGTTACATTGCGAGGTATTTGACTTCTATATGATACATTTTACAAACATTGCATTCGTTTTAAAAGACAAACTTTCATTTCATCGAAAGTTGACAGGCATGCATACCATTTCATAATATCCAAACTATGAATGACCTAAACTATCATTTACTTATTAATAATCTTTATTGAACTCAACGACTTGAATGCAACGTCTTTTGAAATATGTCATGAATGACTCCAAGTAATCTCTTTAAAATGAGTGAATGCACAGCGGAATATTTCTTTAATACCTGAGAATAAACATGCTTTCAAGTGTCAACCAAAAGGTTGGTGAGTTCATTAGTTTATCATAATCATTCATTTTCATCATTTTAATAGACCACAAGATTTCCAGATATTTAATTGTACACGTAACTGATGTGTGAAATCTAGTATATAATTTATCTCTGGAAAATGCCGGTTTAAAGATTACTACACACTAACGGGCAGTGTACCCGATCGTGTAATAGTATAAAATTGGTAATTCCGAAATCGTTCCAAGGACAGTTTTAACGTGAGAATTAAGTTTGCAACTAATAAAAGTAAACTAAGTTAAACTATAAAAAATCGAAAGTACGAGATAGTTTGTTTTGGTGGCTATTTAACGATTAGCCAAATCAAAGATAGATCAAAAGTAAAAGACAATATTTTTGGGTTTTTAAGTTTAAATAAATCAAATTGCAGACTCAACGAAAAAGGTAAAGATATTTGAATTCAATAGATAAAAGAATGTTCGCCTAGATCTCCTATTCGCAGTGTTGGATGATTTGTTATTAAGCACTAGTTCTATTTATCAATGCACGTAATTACAGAGTCGGTTCTCCCAGAGTTCTCTTTTAGCAAACACGTCAAACTAGGATTTATTGGCTTAGGGTTCCCTTTCACCAAAGACCTCTTTCATTTGTGACTTAGTAATTAGCTAATTATAAGATTAAGATTCAATTGGTTACGCGTTCGCTCCACACAATTCACCCCTATTTTGTTCAATCAATGTTACCCTGTTTACCCCCTTGGTCCAGTAAGCACCCAATCGGTTAAGACAAATCAATTGAAAATTAGATCACTAAATTGAAACAGGGTTCCCTTTGTTCAAACAAGATTCACTAATCAACCTAGTAACAATAATCAACACCCACAAGAATGGTTCTTAATCAAAACTCATAATTATCCTGCATTAATTAATAAAACTACAAAGTATCATCCAAACAAATGCAAATATTCAATCTAGACAAACATTAAAAGTTTAGCCAAAGATCATGGCTAGAACAAAAATCACAATCAAAGTAATAGAAGAATTCATTGTTTTAAACAAAGAGATTAACCTAATTAATGATTGAATCTTGAACGATAGACGGATCGAGACTTGTTTCCGGAATGATTGATGCCTTAGAATGACCTTGGAATTCTCCAAAGATCACCAAAAATTGTCCAAAAGCTGCCACAATACGTCTGGATGGAAGAATGAATAATTAGGGTATTTTTCTTGCCTTTTATAACTTGCCAAAATCACCTGAACCGACAGACGGTCGCGCCGCGGCAATAACTGTCGCGCTGCGACATATAACATGAAATTTCACCCTCTTTAAACTAACTTCTGATCTGGAAACACGTGAAACGTCGCGCCGCCGACTCATTTGTCGCGCCGTGACAGAACACTAAAACTGGTTCCATCGTCTATTTTGCACTCTTTCAATACTAATAATAACTTAAAAACAAAACTACCCCATATTTACTTAAACATTTCCAACCAGGAGCACCAATAATAATGATCAGTTAACAAAATGCCTCAAAAGCTTCAAAAACCGCATCTCTTCTACAAATAGCTCTTCAAACTCGAACATTCTCAATAGTATCAAAATAAACACCAAATCGTATCCGAACGGACTAAATTATGATCGATATCGCTAAGGAAAACGTGTATAAAATATGCGATATCAAACCACCCCACACTAGAGTTTTGCTTGTCCTCAAGCAATTAAACTCGATAATAATCTTCAACCATATAATAACATCTTCAAACATGTATGTACAACCAAACGAACAAGAAACCAAACAAACAACTAGCGTGGGTACGATTTGGAGTAAATAACCAGCATGATTCCCACTTGCATTCCCCCGAAATAACGTCCCAAACCGCAAAAAATATGTAACTGATATAGCAACCAAAGTTAACCTCGTATTGCGTACCATAATGATGAAGTAGAGAATCTCGAATCATAAATAAGTCTTCAAAGGAAATGGGAATCAAGTGGAAACCAAGCACCAACAAGTATAGCAATCGAACAAATGTGCCAAAAGAACGCACGGGCTACCCCGCAATTGGTCAAGCCAAGCCTCCCACAGTACCTAACATCGCGAGATGTTGGTAAGAAAATAATGTGCTTAGGAGGATACACATTACGTCCAGATATCATCGATAATCATGAGGTGATCATCTAATCTGTTAAGTCAACCATAAAGATTGAGGTTCATCAGACTTAAAAGCTGATATATTACCTTTTCGGAGGTTATCCACTGGGAATCTGATCAATCACTGATATTTTGTGTATCATGGTGCGCTTCCCATTTGACTAGCAAATCTCCCTCATTGAGATAAGCTTTGACTACCAGCTTCCCTGTTTGACGTTGAGGCCTGGTAGATTTCCAGTCGATTTTAGCAATGACTTTTCAAGATTTTTTGTCACCCTACAACTGGTCTGGACTACATCTTCTGAAACAAATTAGCAAGTGTGTCGTTCGGGAGACTTGACTCCCTTAAGGATGGAAAAGATACATCTTATGTGGTTAAATAAGGTGGTCGGGTGCAACATTGTCCTTGTTAGGAGAAACAATGAGGATCGCCCTGTTTAAGTTTTCGATCTAGCGAATGGTCCGGTTTCGACTATACGCCACTATCACCGTTCATATGGTTGACACCCGCCTTGGTGCAGATGACCTACGTATGAATTTTAATGTTCATGTAGGATTTCACATTCAAAATAATGAACATGTTTTGAAAGTACATGACTTTCTCCTCTAACAGTACCTCATCATGAAATGATGGGTAATGAAATGGCACGCTTAAGAGGTATACGTACCAAGTAAAACGGTCGGAAGACTTTACTTCCTTAATGAGTGGATCTGAGTCACTCGGAAGTGCCAATCTGTTTCAATTGACACCGGTTTGCCTACTTCCCACATGACAAGCTTTTCTGCTTGTTTTAAGAAAGGTAAGAAGTAGATACTACCCTTCCAATAAATCCCAAAAACCTTTGGGTGCCATAGCTTTTAGCTATGGGTTGTGTTGTCTAAGCAAACACAATCACGTAGCTAGTGCTCCTAAAAAGGACAGCACTGGTGAAACTCGAGGCTCCTCTTCCCACAGTATCACACCATTAAATGATGTAATAATAAAATGATATAGTTTCGGAAGTCTTCTATATCAAGTAACCAAAAGTTTTTGATCTGGCACGTGATTCGGTCACAATCACGCTATGCAATCACCGCTCTCTCACGGCTGACACCCGTTTTGGTACAGGTGACCTACTATTAAGTTCCCCGAACTCGTAGGATTTCATGTCCAATGGTAATGAACATGTAGAACACTTTTGGCTTCTTTGATATCATGAAATATAATATAAAATACCAAGCCATATCAAAAACAAAAGTTTTGGTCGAATTTTCAATTGTTTTTTCACTTTTTTTTATTTTTTTATAACTAACTTTTCTGTTTTTTTTTTTTCCCTAAATTTTTCAAATTCTTTTTTACGACCAAAACCTCGTGAAACGTCAAGTCTTTTAGTATCAAAACTAGTATGATGATGATTCCATTAACAACCAACCCGAGAGATTTTACATCCCCACCCCACACTTGAGATCAAGTAATGTCCCCATTACTTGAGATCAAAAATAGATTAAAATCGAAAGGGTAAGAAAAATAAAAACTTATCGAGGTAACCACTGATCGTGGAATGACAGTGACAGATGGCGCTGAACTTACTGCCATCATAAGAACATCGTCCATTCCCGATCCTCACACCAATATCATCACTCAAGTAGTTTTGCTGAACTTAATGCCAGACTTGAAAAATTGTTTCACCAACATACCTAAGAAAAGAAAAACACAAGAAAACTACATAAATGGGACAAGATGGCACCACCCGGTACCGAAACGCCTTGTCCCCGAATAAATCCACAGTACATAAGCAAAATTATCCAAGTACAAACCAACGAAACGAAAATAGTTTAAAACAAATTACAACATAATCACGGGCTCGCAGGCCTTCCTCACTGAAACCCATCATACGGCCAGTTGCCGTGCGGATACTGCTGCTCGAACCTCCTACCTGCATCCTCAAACCTTTCCTCCTCACTGTAAATCGGGGCCTGAACTCGGGGCCGTACTGGACTGCGATAATAAACCGGTGTCTGAGCTTGTGTACCATAATAATTCTCCGGGTTATAGTAGAAAAGACGAGCGTTGTGCCTTTGCCAATCGCCTCCATATGACATCCATTGCTGGTCATGCAAAGACTCAGCCAACCTCTCATCGATCCTCTGCTGACTTTCCCACATACGATCATTATGCGATGGTTGTTCTCCCCGAAACTCATCAAAGCTGTCTGACACACCGATTCGCACGTTATCAACCCGCGACACTAAGTTATCCCAAATTTCTTGGGAAATACCCCAAGGCTGACCCCCCGCTGGCACATTCGGAGCAACCGGCTCCGCCTCATCACCTCCTTGAACATTACCACCGGCCTCGTGCTCTTGTGGCTCAACATATGCAACCAAGCCAACCCGATTCGCATCCCACATCACAAAACGCACATTAAGATAAAACCTTAAATTAAAAGGTTTCATTAATTGCAATGGGTCGGTTAATCTTGTACACCTGCTAAAATTTATGTCGAAAAATCGTGCAATTTTTGTAACAAAATGACCACCCAGCAGTGGCCTCGAAGAGCGTGTCTCCCTCGACTGATTAGATAAATATGTAGCAATCAACATACACAAATCAACCTGCGCATTATGCCGAAATCGATGCATTATCCACAATTCGGTAGAATTAACTTTATCATTCCCATTCCTTCGTCCATAAAAAGTACACGACAACAGTTTATGGAGTAACCGTAGATCTCTGCTTCGAATATCGGAGCCCTTCGACTCATTAGACACAAATGGAGTCAAACCTGAAATTTCAAACCAAAAATCTCGCTCATTATAATCATCTTGATTCCCGATGAACTCAGTTTCTTTCTTCAAATAACGTATCAAAGACTTCTCATCTAATTCTTCATACAAATTTAGTGCTCGAGACAAATCAATTCGGCTCATGGCTCGACTTTCTCCTCCTAAATGAAATGTCAGAAAGCCTTGATCTGTCCCATCCCTCCGAGAACGGAAACTCAAAGAGGAGAAAAACTCAACAATTAACTCACGGTAAAGATCGTCTCTTAATGAAAAAGCACGTTCCCAAGTGCCAAGATCAACCCCCTGTCTCGACATCACCAGCATATAAGCAATATCCTCTCTAACCTCACTAGATGCACTATTCAACTCATCCCAACTAAAATACCAAGTCGCTTGAATATTCTGAGCTGAAATGTATCCAAAATATTCTGAGAATTGCTCCTCAACGTGTTGCAACCAAACCTCCAGATTAGTTCTTCGCTCTTCATCCCTTCGGGATTGAGCCGAGGAAGATGATGGATCATCAAATCTACTTCTCTACACACATGAAACAAAAACCAAACCAAACACAAAACATTGAAAAGTTAGCGTTAGAAAAATCAACATGTTCCACATACTTGCACCAAGTACCATTAATACTTGTCTCAACTTCAATTAGGCATTTAGACAAAAGCAAGTATCGACAACATATGTTTGTGTTCCATGGTATCAAATTCAAACCAATTCTCAAAACTCTATATCATGTAAGTGCCTCATTAAACAATCTCCATTTAACTCAATGTCACAAACTCATCTAGTTAATTAACCTACTCCATGAAGATTAAACCATTCCAACAACCAAATAAACATCATGTTTTACCAATTTTCAAAATCACAAGTGACCCGCCCAAATCACCCCACACTATCTTAAAGCATGTATCTATTAGTAAACATCACCCTCACAAACAAATTCACCAAACATTCAACATCAAATTCGGATTTATCACTACCCTAATCTCAAGAATCAATATTATGCATAACAACACAATAATTCATGAAGAAAACACAACAATATCATATTCATCAACAATTCATCAAATACTAAGGCATAAAAGTTTCAATTAAACAAACCCCTTAAAATTTCAAACATGAACCTTAGAATTAATACAATTAATCAAGAAACATGAGAGAAAAAAATAAGAGATTAGTCAAAATTGGACCTTAACCGGCATGTTTGCACAATGAATTGAAGAAATTAGGTAGCAATTAGTGTTAATTGAAACTAGGGTTTGAGAGCTCTAACTTTGCTTGATAGGTAAGTGTGAGAATGGTGGGTGAAAAACTGATCCAAAACCCCTAAAAAGAGTTAAAATACCGTCGGTTATGTAGTGGGTCGGGTTGACCCATTTAATTTAAAACCTAAACCGTGGGGTTGGAACCTGTGCGACAGAACTGTCGCGCCGCGATATAAGTCGTCGCGCCGCGGCGTTTCGCTATACCTGATTCTCATTCCTTAAAAATACGTGACCCATAAAACTTTTGAAACCTCGCGCCGAGACCGAAAATGTCGCGCCGCGGCAATGAACGTGTTTGAAACCCATTTTTAGATGGGTTTCTGTAACCAAAACCTGTGTTAGATCGCGCCGCGGACACATTTGTCGCGCCGCGACAATGGGCTGGACCTGGTACCTCGACTTTGTTATGTATGCAGCAACCTCAATTACCTTTAATCACCAAAACAACCAACAAAAACAGCAAGTAATCGATCATAATTAATCATTTAGCATTTAAGACTCAGCAAACCCGTGATCAAACCTATTAATACAAACTATACAACAATGTGAACCATGTTTAACGAGTCGTTCACAAAACTCGTTTCCAACTTCAAGTAACCTTAGGATCGGGTTCAACGTAAACCCCGTCATCAATCACCATCGGACCATCAAAATACTTCTTCACACGATGTCCGTTAACCTTAAAAATAGTACCGCTTGCGTTTTTTAACTCAATCGTACCGTACGGGTACACCTTAACAACCTCAAATGGTCCCGTACACCGGGATTTAAGTTTTCCCGGTAAAAGTTTTAATCTAGAGTTAAACAAAAGCACTCGATCGCGTTCATTAAACTCTTTTGGACCCTTTAACTTCCTATCATGCCATTGCTTGGTTTTCTCTTTATAAATTAACGAATTCTCATACGCATCAAGGCATAATTCACCAAGCTCATTCAATTTCTCCGCCCTTAGGTGTCCGACTTCCTTCAAATCCAAATTGCACTTTTTAAGCGCCCACATAGCCTTATGCTCAATCTCCAACGGGAGATGGCACGCTTTCCCATAAACCAACTGATAAGGAGTGGTACCAATTGGCATTTTGTAGGCGGTTCGAAACGCCCACAAAGCTTCATCGAGCTTATTCGCCCACTCCTTCGGATTCGACCCCACAGTCTTCTCAAGAATCCCTTTGAGAGCTCGATTGGTGTTCTCAACTTGTTCGCTCGTTTGGGGATGGTATGAAGTAGAAACTTTATGGAGAACTCCATATCGCTTCAACACCTTCTCCATTTGGGCGTTACAAAAATGAGTACCCCTATCACTAATTAAAGCTTTAGGAGTTCCAAATCGAGAGAATAAACGCTTAAGAAAGGAAATCACAACTCGTGCATCGTTTGTGGGCAAAGCTTGAGCTTCGGCCCATTTAGACACATAGTCAATGGCAACGAGTATGTAACTATAATTCTGAGATTTCGGAAATGGCCCCATAAAGTTAATTCCCCAAACGTCAAATATTTCGCAAACTTGGATGCTTTGTTGAGGCATCTCATCCCGTTTGGTGACTTTACCGGCCCTTTGACAAGAATCACACGACTTGCAAATCCGGTGGGCATCCTTGAAAATTGTCGGCCAAAAGAAGCCGGCATCATAGACTTTACGCCCCGTGATTTGGGGTCCAAAATGCCCACCGGTAGGCCCACTATGGCACTCGGTCAAAATACGCATACACTCCTCACCGGAAACGCACCGGCGGAGGACCCCATCGGGACAACAACGAAAAAGATAGGGAGCTTCCCAGAAATAGTACTTAAGGTCACTGAAGAATTTCTTCCTCTTTTGATGCGACCACCCCTTTTCCAAGAATCCCCCAACAAGATAATTAGCAATGTCCACGTACCACGGCTCATCCACCTTGTCCATCGCCATGAGATATTCATCGGGAAAATCATCATGGATATCCGATTAGTGAAGGACTTCGAGATTTGGATTCTCGAGTCTAGACAAGTGGTCAGCCACTAGATTTTCAGCACCCTTCTTATCCCGGACCTCGATGTCGAATTCTCACAAAAGCAAGATCCATCTAAGCAGTCGAGGTTTTGCATCCAATTTCGAAAATAGGTACTTCAAAGCAGAATGGTCCGTAAACACTATAGTCTTAGACAAGACTAAGTAAAAAGAAAAGACCACCGTAAGGAGCTCCTTTTCAGTGGTAGTATAATTTAATTGTGCTCCCTGCAAGGTCTTGCTTGCATAGTAGATGGGTCGGAAATGTTTCTCGACCCTTTGACCTAAAACTGAGCCAACAGCAAAGTCAGAAGCATCGCACATAAGCTCGAACGGAAGGGACCAATTCGGAGCAATTATGATTGGTGCATTGATCAGTTTCTCCTTAAGAAGATCGAATGCCTTTTGGAACTCGTCAGAGAAATTTCAAGGCGTGTCCTTTTCGAGGAGTTTGTTCATCGGGTTAGCAATTTTAGAAAAAACCTTAATAAACCGCCAGTAAAAACCGGCGTGCCCTAGAAAACTCCGAACACCTTTAACATCAGTAGGAGGTGAAAGGTTCTTAATAGCCGTTATCTTCGCAGGATCCACCTCAATACCGTCCTTGGAAATCTTGTGCCCGAGAACTATGCCCCCTTGAACCATGAAATGGCACTTTTCCCAATTTAGCACAAGATTAGACTTTTCACACCGTTCCAACATCCGTTCTAAATTCAGAAGGCATGAATCAAAAGTGTCACCGAAGACTGAAAAGTCATCCATGAACACCTCCATGCAATCCTCTATCATATCGTGGAATATGGCCATCATGCACCTTTGAAAAGTGGCCGGAGCATTGCAAAGGCCAAAGGGCATGCGTCGGTATGAAAATGTGCCATACGGGCACGTGAAAGTAGTTTTCTCCTGGTCCTCGGGCGAGATAGGAATTTGAAAATAGCTCGAAAAACCATCAAGAAAACAATAAAAGCTGTTTCCCGCTAACCTCTTTAGCATTTGATCTATGAAAGGTAACGGGAAGTGGGCTTTGCGTGTGGCGTCGTTCAACTTTCGATAGTCAATACAAACATGCCACCCCATGACAGTCCTAGTGGAAATTAACTCATTTTTATCATTGGTGGTAAGAGTCATACCACCTTTCTTAGGTACACAGTGTACCGGGCTAATCCAAGGACTGTCAGAGATCGGGTAAATCAGACCTGCATCAAGGAGCTTAATGATCTCTTTCTTCACGACTTCTTGCATGTGAGGGTTCAACCTCCTTTGACGTTGCACCACAGGTTTGGAATTATCCTCCATTAGGATTTTGTGGGTGCAATAGGAGGGACTAATACCCTTAATGTCGTGAATTTTCCACGCAATGGCCGGTTTATGGGCCTGCAGCATGGTTACAAGCTCAGTTTTCTGACCTGTAGTAAGAGAAGAAGAAATAATTACCGGAAGCTTAGATTCCTCCTGCAAATAAGCGTATTCCAAATGATCAGGAAGTTGCTTCAATTCTAACTCGGAAGGTTCTTCAATTGAAGACTTGCTCCGGTAATCCGCATCACGCTCGAGTTCTTTGAACTCCTCCTCAGTCGGCTCATAGCCGTTTTCCATCAGAGTGGTCAAAATATCCATCTCCTCAACCTGCAACTCTTCATCAATTTCAACCAATGAACACTCTCCTGAACCCTGTAACTCTGGGAATTCCTGCAACAACTCAGAGTGGACATTCACAGTGTTAAGAAAATAGCATACATCATCGGTATACGCAGGGTATTTTAAAGTATGGTCGATTGAAAAAGTTGCATGCAAATTATCTTTCCCAAGGGTCAACTGTTGGCCATATACATCAATGATACACCTAGCAGTATTTAAAAATGGCCGACCCAAAATCAGTGGAATCTTATCATCCACTTCCATATCTAACACCACGAAATCACCCGAAAAAACCAACGACCCGGTCTTAACTAGCATATTCTCGATAATTCCACGATGGAATTTAATAGAGCGGTCTGCTAGCTAAATAGCCATTCGTGTGGTCTTCAACTCCCCAGGGTCTAGCTTCAAATAAATAGAGTAAGGCATTAAATTTATACTAGCCCCCAAATCTGCCAACGCCAGCATACAATCCAAGTTACCCAATAAACAAGGAATGGTAAAATTCCCAGGATCCTCAAGCTTCTCAGGAAGCTTGTTTGCAACTACCGCTGAGCATGCGGCATTCAACCTGACTGAAGACACGTTCTCCAGCTTCTTCCTGTTAGTTAGCAAGTCCTTAAGAAACCTTGCATACTTGGGCATACCTGCAATCACATCAATAAAAGGCAAATTAATGTTAACTTTTTTAATCAAGTCCATGAACTTGGACTTTTCTGCCTCCAGCTTTTCCAGTCTCTGCTTCCTCGGAAATGGGAGCAGTGGTTGATACTCTTTAACTACCGGTTTAGCAGCAACAGTTTCCGGTACCCTCACAACCTTCTCAATCACCTGTTCCAGCTCCGTATCCCCCTCCGGTTCACTAACAATAACCGGCTCCCTATCCTTAACCAACGGCACTCGTAAATCATCCTCATCGAGCTTACTCTGTGAATCATATGCTAAACCACTGCGGGTAGTTATCGGTCTTACTCGGTAACTCCACCAGTTTCCTCACATTATTCTGACTAGCAAGCTGACCAATTTTTTCTCAAGATTCTGAATCGCTGCTTTTTGATTTCGAAACATTTGGTCATTCTTCTCATTGTTCTGAGTAACAGTAGTAACAAGCTGAGTCTGAGATATCACATGCTTCTCGATCATAGCTTCAAGGTTGGACTTTTTCTCTTCGGCTTGGGGTTTCTGAAAATACCCGGGAGCTTGCTGTTGATATCCTCCACTAGAACCTGGCTGGAACCTCGAACCTTGATTACCTTGAGGATTATAGGGATTATTGAAATTCCTATTAAACTGCGCACGTCCCTGAAACTGATTGTTGTTCTACTGACTAATATAAGCTATCTCTTCCTTCTGATTCATAGTCAAACCTGCATCACAATATTTTGCCAGATGCAATCCCCCACAATACTCACAACCCACCTTCATACCATGAATGTCCTTATTTATATTCTCCAAATTCCTACCAAAGGAATCCAACTTAGCACTTATAGACCCAAAATCGTCATATGCACCCTGGGTTTCGATTCTCTTAACTGAAGCTGAATGGAATGACTCATGATCTTGATGCCATTCGTGAGAGTAAGCAGCTAGCTTTTCAATTATCTCTAATGCCTCTTCTTCGGTCTTATCCATTAACGTACCACCTGCTGCTTGATCAATAGTCTGACGAGTTGGGATATCACAACCCTTGTAGAAAATCTGGACCTTCTGTAAATCATTCAACCCATGTTACGGACATGAGCGTAACAAAGTAGCAAAACAGTCCCAAGCATCAAATAATATCTCACTGCTCTTTTGTCTAAATTGTGAAATTTCTGCTTGAAGTCTAGCAGCTCAAGACGCAGGGAAAAACTTCGATAAAAACTTATCCTCCAAAGTCTCCCAAGAGGTAATCGTGCCCTCTGGTTGCTTATCTAACCATATCTTGGCTTCTCCCTTAAGAGTTCAAGACAAAAGCCTCGTCTTGATTGAACTATCGACAACCTCATGCAACTTAAACAAATTGCAAACATCATTGAAATTACGAAGATGCTCGTTAGCATCCTCAGTATCCTTGCCATAAAATTGGCAATCAGAAGAAATCAAATTCAGGATCGGCCCTGTAATTTGAAAAGGCTGAGTGATGTTCGGGTGAGTAATCGAGTTGCCTTGGCCCCCTCGTGTGGCCTTCAACTTTTGTGCCATAGTCTGAGGACGAGGTGGTTATTCTTGGTCAGCCATATCTTCAGTCTCGAAAAGATCTAAGGAAATGTAAGATTCTTCTTCTTCTCTGATTTCAGGTGGTGTATCGGGCACCACAGTTTCAGAACTACTTCCCAAATTAATTATATTAGCACTTGAAGAAAAAGATGAATCCACTGTAGACTGTTGTTCGTGACTTAACGCTCTGAATAACACTCTTTCGGGTTCTGCAAATGGTTGAAGAATCGGAGAATTAGAAGAACGCGTATGTGGCATGCACTACCTGTTATCTGCGAAATCACAACTAACAACTGATTAAACGCACCGATTCAACTAAAAATAACGAAAAGAAATAATAAACTATAACTAAACTAAACTAAGAACAATTAGATAACAATCTTAATTTTCGACACAACTGTCCCCGGCAGCGGCGCCAAAAACTTGATGTGTGAAATCTAGTATATAATTTATCTCTCAAAAATGCCAGTTTAAAGATTACTACACACTAACGGGCAGTGTACCCGATCGTGTAATAGTATAAAATTGGTAATTCCGAAATCGTTCCAAGGACAGTTTTAATGTGAGAATTAAGTTTGCAACTAATAAAAGTAAACTAAGTTAAACTATAAAAAATCGAAAGTACGAGATAGTTTGTTTTGATGGCTATTTAACGATTAGCCAAATCAAAGATAGATCAAAAGTAAAAGACAATATTTTTGGGTTTTTAAGTTTAAATAAATCAAATTGCAGACTCAACGGAAAAGGTAAAGATATTTGAATTCAATAGATAAAAGAATGTTCGCCTAGATCTCCTATTCGCAGTGTTGGATGATTTGTTATTAAGCACTAGTTCTATTTATCAATGCACGTAATTACATGCTCGGTTCACCCAGAGTTCTCTTTTAGCAAACACGTCAAACTAGGATTTATTGGCTTAGGGTTCCCTTTCACCAAAGACCTCTTTCGTTTGTGACTTAGTAATTAGCTAATTATAAGATTAAGATTCAATTGGTTACGCGTTCGCTCCACACAATTCACCCCTATTTTGTTCAATCAATGTTACCCGGTTTACCCCCTTGGTCCAGTAAGCACCCAATTGGTTAAGACAAATCAATTGGAAATTAGATCACTAAATTGAAACACGGTTCCCTTTGTTCAAACAAGATTCACTAATCAACCTAGTAACAATAATCAACACCCACAAGAATGGTTCTTAATCAAAACTCATAATTATCCTGCATTAATTAATAAAACTACAAAGTATCATCCAAACACATGCAAATATTCAATCTAGACAAACATTAAAAGTTTAGCCAAAGATTATGGCTAGAACAAAAATCACAATCAAAGTAATAGAAGAATTCATTGTTTTAAACAAAGAGGTTAACCTAATTAATGATTGAATCTTGAACGATAGACGGATCGAGACTTGTTTCCGGAATGATTGATTCCTTAGAATGACCTTGGAATTCCCCAAAGATCACCAAAAATCGTCCAAAAGCTGCCACAATTCGTCTGGATGGAAGAATGAATAATTAGGGTATTTTTTAGGCATTTTATAACTTGCCAAAATCACCTGAACCGACACACGGTCGCGCCGCGGCCATAACTGTCGCGCCGCGACATATAACATGAAATTTCACCCTCTTTAAACCAACTTCTGATCTGGAAACACGTGAAACGTCGCGCTGCGGACTCATTTGTCGCGCCGCGACAGAACACTGAAACTGGTTCCATCGTCTATTTTGCACTCTTTCAATACTAATAATAACTTAAAAACAAAACTACCCCATATTTACTTAAACATTTCCAACCAGGAGCACCAATAATAATGATCAGTCAACAAAATGCCTCAAAAGCTTCAAAAACCGCATCTCTTCTACAAATAGCTCTTCAAACTCGAACATTCTCAATAGTATCAAAATAAACACCAAATCGTATCCGAACGGACTAAATTATGATCGATATCGCTAAGGAAAACGTGTATAAAATATGCGATATCAGTAACCCGAGTACAAAATAATACGCGTAACCCGCGAATTAAAAATTCATTCATATGGTGAACACCTGGTAATCGACATTAACAAAACGCGTCAAGAATATCCCCCATCATTCCGGGACTCTCATCGGACATGATAAAATCGAAGTACTAAACTATCCGTAACCCGGATGGGGTTTGTTAGGCCCAATAGATCTATCTTTAGTATTCGCGTCAATTAGGGTTTCTGTTCCCTAATTCTTAGATTACCAGACTAAAAAAAGGTGATATTCGATTCGATAATCCAACCATAGAATGTAGTTTCGATTACTTGTGTCTATTTCGTAAAACATTTATAAAAGCAGCGCATGTATTCTCAGTTCCAAAAATATATATATTGCAAAAGCATTTAAAAGGGGAGCAAATGAAACTCACAATACGATCTTTGTAGTAAAATATGCATACGACGGAACTGAACAATGCAGGGTTGGCCTCAGATTCACGAACCTATATATATATATATATATATATATATATATATATATATATATATATATATATATATATATATATATATATATATATATTAACACATATAATCGTAATCGGGCAAATCTAAATATATTTAGTCATGTATTAAGATTAATATTTATATATAATTTTATTAATACTTATGATATATTATAATGCTTAGTTGTTGTATAATCTAGTTAATGTTACATCAATATAGATAATATTATATCATAATATTAAGTAATATTAGTATACTTATGTAATAAATATATTTTTATATTAATTTCTTTTATTTGCAAAATAATATTTATAATAATACTATAATAAGTAAAATAATAGTAATAATAGTTTTAATACTAATACTAATAATAAAGATAGTAATAATAATAGTTTTAATAAAAATGATAGTAGTGATAAGATAAAAATGATAGTTTTTATAAAGATAATATTTTTAATAATAATGGTAATTTTACTAATAAAGATAGTTTTAATAGCATTTTAGTAGTCATATTAATAATAATACTGATATCAATGTTAAATGAGAATTTTAATACTAATATTAATAATAATGATACTTAGTAATATTAATAATGATAATACTAGTTTTAATAAAAGTGATAGATTTAAAAATAATGATACTTTTAATAATACTGATAATAATAATAACTATAATAATAATAATACTAATAATACTTAATGATAATATTAGTAATAACAATAATGATAAAAATATTAATTATACTAGTAATCATATTACCAATGTTTGTAATAATAACAATTAACTTAATAATAACAATAATAATAATAATAATAATAATAATAATAATAATAATAATAATAATAATAATAATAATGATAATAATAATAATAATAATAATAATATAATAATAATAATAATAATAATAATAATAATAATAATAATAATAATAATAAGAGATATATTACTACCTTAAAAGCTTTTCCAAAAATAAATGCCCCAAACCAGGCTCGAACCCCAGACATCTCGAAACCCGACAACACTCTTAACAATCCAAGCAAATTATGTTTTTCAAAAATGATTCTTAAACTAAATCTTTTAACCACTATCTACGTCTGTTTTTCTTCTTTATACCCATCATCATACCATAACCATAATCTTAATCATAATCATATTCATCAACATCATTTCTATCATGCTCGCGATTATCATTATCATTATCACCGTCTATAATCTTCATAATTATCGATCATTTATCTATATCATCACCATATTCATATATATCGGGTTCCATTTTTCCTTCTATATCTTTTTGGCCAAATAAAGAAACCAACACATAAGCCCAATAAAAGTATATGGTATTCGGCCCACTGCATTTTCTCAAGCCTGATATTTTTAAAGCCCAATTAAATGTGATTCATGAAATAATTAATTGGTTCGGTTATGAGGGAAAAAAATGGTTGCAGCAATCGAGTAACAGCAGTGGGTCTACATCTTCCACTTTTCCATGCTTTACACATACGTGTTTTCCACTTTCCTCCATCATTATCATAATACTTAACCAATCATCTAATCTTCATCGTTGTAATAGTGAATCAAAAAAAGAAAAAAAAATGTTTTGGTCAAGGTTCAACGTGGGTTCACTTGGTAATGTTCAAGTAGAAACCAGAAATGGGTAACATCTAGTAGTATGCCATAGCAATGGTTTTGTGGTGTTCAAACAGAAAACTCGAACAAAACAGTAAACAGAAACTGCGAAATAGCTTGTGATGGTTCTTGGAGGTTGACAACGGTGGTGGTGATTCAAGGAAGAAGAAGGTGGTTTGAATGTCGAACAGGAAACATGACTTAATCAATATGTTTTGATGTTGGGGTGTTCGAATGGGTTATAGATACAGTAACGATCAAATAGCGGTTCAGTTTGCTTTATGAGTTGCAGGTTATGGTTTAGGGTGGTGACCGGGGTTGTGATGATGGTTAAATGAGTAGTGATTAATCTGAACAACAAGCAACAGTAGGTGTTGGTGATCTGTGCTAGCGACGGAAAAGAAATAGAAAACATAGTCGTAGTTGGTGGTGTTCGATGAAAATTGTTTGATGGTGAACTTGCAACAAGAGAAACATAATTGAGGTTGGTATTCATTCATCGTAAAACAGAAGTGTCGAGTAGCAGGTGACTGTCTTTAGCGTGGATTTGATGATGGTTAAAGGTGTTTCTCGGGTGTTCATTGTCGAACAAAAAATGAAGTTAGAACAATTAGTTTTTCAAAAATCATAATAATAAAGTGAAGTGATCGAGGGTTATAGTTGTATGGTGATTATGGATGGTGTTTGATAACGAAGATGGTGAAGTGATGGTAGTTTTTGGTCGTTCACGAAGGAGAAGAAGGAAGTGAAGAGGTGATCTAACATGTATGTATATGTTACATATATATAATCTCTAACTTATAAGAAAGAGGAGACAAAAGCAATAGACTAATTAATATAATAATAATAATTAATCAATCATGAGAAATTATCAACGTGCACATTCAATAAATCAAATAGTATAGCAGCCATCAATTTAAATTTATCTGCCGACAGTTTTCACGGACTGTGTATCGTGCACTATTTGAAATCAGTGGCGGATAAAAGTCTTCGGAAAAATCCCAAATTTTTAAATTAAATTCCTTTATTTATTTCAGTCATTATGGTATAAAATTTGATCATTAATTTATTAAATAAAAATTAAATCAACTGTCCTTCTCGATTCTGGGAAAAATATAAAAAGTGTTAAAATTAAATAACTAGATCCTAAATACATTTTTAGTAAGCCTAAAATTTATAGAAATCATTTTCAGATCACCGTTTATTTTAGTTTGAATATTAACTTATCAAGAGATACGAGACAATCATTGTAAAGCATGCAAATCACTTTACCATTTGTCAAGAGATATTAACATTTGTCTGGTTCTCGTTAATTGACACTTTCGTTCTTTCATGTAAATCACTTTACCATTTTTCGAATATTGTTAAAAAAAATAGATTTCTTAAATCATAGTGGACCTTATAATCGTAATCATAATCACATTGTATATGATAATTCAATCATTTGATATTATCTTTTAATTCCGTCTATAATTATATTAAATATATATTGAAACAAATACGTTCATGTAAAGTATTATACATCTAATACTTTGTTAATGTTTTCAATTAATATATATATATATATATATATATATATATATATATATATATATATATATATATATATATATATATATATATATATATATATATATTGTTCTATATATATATATATATATATATATATATATATATATATATATATATATATATATATATATATTGTTCGTGAATCGTCGAGCACGGTCAAAGGGTGATTGATTACATGAACACAGTTCAAAGTTTTTGAGATTTCAACATTACAGACGTTGCTTATTATATCGTAAACATATAAAGATCAAGTTTAAATTTTGTCAGAAATTTCTGGGTTGTCACAGTTTTGACATGTTACCCACCCCACCCATTTTGCCACATTTAATGTTAATGATGAATACTCTTTGTAAAATAATTTCACCTTTCCGACCAGTTGCGAAATGCTTTTTGATTGATCAAGGAACAAGTAATATTCTAAATTGCATCAAATAACAGACTGAAATTCAATATGTGCCCAGACTAAATGTCAATCTGTGATCAGACTGAATGTGAATCTGTGCACATACCGAACGTTTTTAAGTGATAATTCTTTTTAAGTGATAATACTTTTAGCACTCTATTATCCCTAATAGAATAATTATGAATATAGTAATTAGTTTCTAAAATTTAATTGAAACAACTTAAATCCGATTTACCAAAAACGACAACATTTTTTTATAAACAGAGTTGTTAGACGTTCATTACACTTTCAACACTTTCGGCCCAAACCAAATTACCTCATTGGATCCCAACTCATTCAACTTGTTTTAACACGTTCATTACTGTAATACCCGGTCAGAATCCACAAACAGCGTATTAACTCTGGTCCCACAGTTAACGGTCACGCCCTCTATATGAGACGTTTCCCAAAATTATTCGCATTAAGTTTCAAAAGTAAAGTCATTTATTAAAGAAATAATTTCGAAAAACAGTTGACGTAAATGACCAACATAAGTAAACCAAAGCATTATTTGAAACAAACGGTTCTCAATGCGAATATAAGTTCTTGAAATAAGTTATAACGAAAAAACATGTTGGACATCCTTCAGTACTAGTAGCAAACAAGCAAGATAAATTCTGCAAGCGGAAGCATACCTCTAAGGACCTGATATAAAAACATCCAAAAGGTTAACAAAAAATGTTGAATGAATCTACAGGTTTTGTAAAGCATTTAGTAAGCTAGGCCACGAGATTTCTAAAATAAAAGCATCATAAAAGTTATACATTGTTATGAGCACTTGATTATAAGACTTTGACCCTGCGGATAGCTAAAGCACTACATGTCTTCCTATTACCCTTTCTAAGCATACACCGATCAAGTGTACAAGTTACAACAGAATAAGCACCCCGTACGTTGAGGTGAGGTTTGTCAAACATAACGGTACCGTCCCTATAATTCGAGCTTACGTAAAGTAATTAATATAATCAAGCTAAGGGATTTCTGATCTGAACTCATATGTATATGTTTAAGTTACTCGTGCCTAATATGTAAAACATTTATAAAAGCATGTTATCTCATCCCATATAAAAAGTAGTAGGGACTGTAGACTCACCTTAGCAAAGCACTGAAAAATCTCGTAGTAAAAACCGTATGGTAGTCAAACAATCACGACCGAAAAACGTAACCAAGTGAAATATGTCATCTTAAGTAAATGCATAGGTTACACTATGTCAACTCATAGTGTACACATAGTCCTAGTGCTCAGACTGGCTCAATAAGCAAGTAAAAGTCAACTAGTCCAGGCCAGTCAACAAAAGTCAATCAAAGTCAAACCAAAAGTCAACTCGGTCAAAGTGATCAACTAAAGATAAACATCTCAATAGGTCATGCAATCTTGGGCAGCATGTCAAATCTAAGTCAAGTAACATGTTATAGCTTAGAGTTCGTCAATTTACGCGTACACAGTTTATTTCATGGCATCGAAAATACGCACATCTTAGAAGCAACGAGCACAAATCATAGCACATAAATCATGACAACATGGAAAACTCCAGATCACAAGTAGACTCAAAAAATATTCCAAAAAGTCCATCCAGGGCCTTATACGATGTCTACAAGTCAGGTTTCAGAAAGGGTCTAGTTACAGTTTACCAAATCAGTTTCTACACGCGCATCAGTTTTAGAAAAATTCTCATTTAAAATCAAAAATAGCTTTTAACGAGCGGCCAATTGGAGCTTACTCCAGACACTTCAAAGTTTTAGTGGTAAAATAACCAAAAACTTTCAAATAGCCAATTTGTACAGTTAATTCAATGAAGTCAGACCCTCAGTTTTTTAGCAACAATTAGACATGTCATTTGCGTAATGTAAAACACATAGCAATTCACATTTTCAGAAGCTAGCATACAAATGTAACATGTTTATAAACATATAAATAATCATATTCCAAAGATCACGGTCTCAATCAATTTATAGTTCATGTTAGGTCATTTCTTGTGACTACGAAAACAATTTCAGCTCGTTATAAAACGTAAATCTTCATTTTATCGCACCAAGAGTAATACAAAACCTTTTGACGCAATTCTTAAGTCCAACTTGAGTAGTTTTTGACAATGAATACAATAGTTACCATTTCAATAGCGAATTCATAAAGCACATAATCCAGAAAATTCGTATAGCATGTAAAACCCTAACGATAACTTCGATTAATCATAACTTGAGCATACGATAACGAAATCATGCGAAATCAAAGTCCAAATTCATTAATTTTTTGAGATCTATCCATCTAGATACAATACAAGGTTAGTAAATAAACTAATTTGATCAGATTCATAACAAACAAATTCGTGATTCATAGCAACGACAACAATTGAGCAAATTAACGACTAACGACAACTCTAAACGCAATCAATTGAGCACTAGACATCAATACACTATGAAATTGAACAAAAAAACTAATCTAATAAAACCTTAAAATCACGAATTGCAAGTATAATCGCGTGTAGAACGACGAGAGGAATAACTTCTAAGCACGTGACATGATCTAATTTTGAGTGGTGATGGTGGTTGTGGGTGGTGATGGTCGACGGCCTCAAGAGGGGAGGGAGAGAGCAGAGTGTCGACTAGGGTTGGGAGAAAATAAGGTTCCAGTGATTTGCTTCCTATTTATACTCCAAGGTTAGGGCCCTAATACATGTAACTAGTAACACATAAGCCCAAAACACAAAAATAGGGGGGATGGTGGTGGTTCGGCCGATGGCCCATCTAGGGTGGGTCATTGGGCTTGTTTACTTATTTACTCGTATGCGCGTGGTCCGTTTCGAGTGCTGTTACCCGTACCGGGTCTCCGGAACGTCAACTAGTCATTGAAACGAAATCACCGAGTTTAATTCTTTAAATAATTAATAAATTAAATACATTTTTCATAAAGTCAATAATTATTAAAAATAATTATTTTCTCGTTTTTCTGAGTTCCGTAAACTGAAAAGCTTTCTAGTCGATCATCTTAATCGTGTCATTTTCTAGGTATTTCGATATCCGAAAAAAGTTCACTAACTAATATAAACATATTAATTCAAGTAATCCACATGGATCAAGTATGCATTTAAATCAATTAAACACTTAAAGCTCTATGTAATCGCCGTTAAACCTTTAACGGACAAGTAACGATAGTAACGGAAAAAGTAGGGTTGTTACATTACCCACCTGTTATTAAAAATTTCATATCGAAATTTTAGTGCACGTCCGCCATAGTCGTCTCCTCAGGAAACAGTTGCGGATACTTTTGTCTCATCAGATCTTCACGCTCCCACGTGAATTCTGGTCCTCTACGGGCGTTCCATCGAACTTTAACTATCGAAATTCTGCTTTGCTTTAACTGCTTGACCTCACGATCCATAATCTTAACAGGTTCTTCAATAAAATTAAGCTTAGGATCAACTTGTATCTCTTCTAAAGGAATTACTAAACTTTCGTCTGATAAGCATTTCTTCAAGTTAGAAACATGGAAAGTGTCATGAATTTCGCTGAGTTCTTGCGGTAGTTTCAATCTGTATGCTACCGATCCCATTTATTTCGGTAATCTCAAACGGTCCAATATATCTCGGACTTAGCTTGCCTCGCTTACCAAAATGCACTACACCCTTCCAGGATGATACTTTGAGCATAACCTTGTCTCCAACTTGAAATTCCAAATCTCGCCTTCTAACGTAGTCAAACTCTTTTGACGACTTTGAGCCATCTTTAGTCTCTCTTATATCTGTACGATCTTCTCAGTCGTTTCATGTATGATCTCAGGACCAGTCAATTGACTATCCCCTAGTTCAGTCCAACATACGGGTGATCTGCACTTCCTGTTTGCGTGATAACTGTTGTTATATGAGAATTCTACTATTGGTAGATGCTTATCCCATCTATTTCTGAAATCGATTATACACGCTCTCATCATGTCTTCTAGTGTTTGGATGGTTCTCTCGCTCTGTCCATCAGTCTGTGGGTGATACGATGTGCTCATGTCTAAACGAGTTCCCATGGCATCCTGCAATGATTGCCAAAACCTAGATGTAAATCTATTGTCCCTGTCAGAAATGATAGATATCGGTACTCCATGTCGAGAAATCACTTCTTTGATGTAAATCTGTGCCAACTTCTCCATCTTATTTGTCTCTTTAATTGGTAGAAAATGAGCTGACTTAGTGAGACGATCCACAACAACCCCCAAATGGTTTCGTAACCTCCCACCATTTTTGGCAATTTTGTGATAAAATCCATGGTAATAAACTCCCACTTCCATTGGAGAATCTCTGGTTGTGTTAGCTGTCCTGACAGTTTCTGATGCTCAGCCTTGACCTTAGCTCAAGTCAAGCACTTTCCGACATAGGTAGCGATGTCAGCTTTCATGTTAGGCCACAAGCATTGTGCCTTAAGATCTTGATACATCTTGTCAGATCCAGGGTGAATAGAATACCTTGTCTTGTGTGAATCATCTAGCAGTAGTTCCCTTAATTCACCAAACTTCGGTACCGAAACCCTATCTACGAAGTATCGGGTTCCATCTTCTCGGGCGACAAATTTCTTATCCAGTCCTCTAAGTTATTCAGTGGTAATGTTCTCTTCTTTTAATGCCTCAAGTTGTGCGTCGCGTATCTGAGAAGTAAGGTTCGTTCGGACAGTCATATTCAGCGCTCTAACTCGGAGAGGTTTAGCCTTCTCTTTCCTACTCAAGGCATCGGCAATAACATTAGCCATGCCAAGGTGATAACGAATCTCGCAGTCGTAGTCGTTCAATATTTCTACCCAACGTCTCTACCTCATGTTGAGTTGTTTCTGGTCGAAGATATGCTGCAAACTCTTGTGATCGGTGAAAACAGTAAACTTAGTACCATACAAGTAATGTCTCCACATCTTCAGTGCAAAGACCACATCACCAAGTTCCAAATCGTGAGTCGTATAATTCTGCTCATGTACCTTCAGTTGTCGTGAGCCATAGGCAATCACTTTCTTACGTTTCATCAACATGCAACCAAAACCCTGTCGCGAAGCATCACAGTAAATCATGAAGTCTTCATTCCCTTCGGGCAAAGACAAAACCGGAGCAATAGTTAATTTCTGTTTTAACAACTGACATGCAGACTCATGTTTCTCAGTCCACTCATACTTTTTACCCTTGTGAGTCAACGCTGTTAACAGTCGGGTAATAGTAGAAAATCCCTCAATGAATCTCCTATAATAACCGGCGAGACCTAAGAATTGTCGAATCTGCGTTGGTGACTTAGGCATCTCCAATTCCTTAACCGTTTCTACCTTCGCAGGATCAACTTGAATACCATTGACACCTACGATATGACCTTAAAATTGAACTTCTTGTAGCCAGAAATCGCACTTTGAAAATTTCGCGTACAAATTCTCTTTCCTAAGCACCTCAAGTAGTAAACGGAGATGTTGTTCATGTTATTCCTCGTTCTTAGAATATACCAGAATATCATCAATAAACACAATAACAAACTTGTACAGATATGGCTTACACACACGGTTCATGAGATCCATGAACACAGCTGGTGTGTTCGTCAATCCAAATGGTGTTACGGTAAATTTATGATGTCCATAGCGTGTTCTAAACGATGTCTTCTGTATATCTTTCTCCTTTACTCTCATCTGATGGTATCCTGATCTCAGATCAATCTTAGAGTAACATCCTGATCCTTGCAGCTAATCAAACAAATCATCAATTCTCGGTAACGGATATCTATTCTTGAAAGTTAGCTTGTTCAGTTCCATGTAATCGATACAGAGTCACATTGATCCATCCTTTTTCTTAACAAAAAGAACTGGAGCTCCCCATAGTGAAGAACTCGGTCAAATGAATCCTTTGTCTAAAAGCTCTTGTAACTGTCTAGACAACTCTTGTAATTCTGAAGGTGCAAGTCTATACGGTGCGCGCTACAGGTGCCGCTCCAGGCATTAAGTCAATATGGAATTCTACATCTCTATGCTCTGGCAATCCGGGTAACTCATCCGAAAAAACATCGGGAAATTCTCTGACAATTGGCACATCTTCGAGTTTCTTGCCTTCAGATTCAGTTTTGCTCACGTGAACCAGCATAGCAAGACAACACTTTCTTATGTATTTCTGCACCTTCAAACAATTAATGAAGTGTAGTGGTGTATTGCTTCACTCTACATACGCCATCAACGGCTCACCTTCGGTAACAGGTATGCGAATCGCTTCCTGGTAACAAACGATATTGGCTCTACTCGCAGCTAACCAGTCCATTCCAACCACGAGGTCAAAACTTCCTAGCTTAATTGGTATCACATCTATTCTAAAAGACATTCCAGCCAAAATCAAAGTACAATCATGATAGACCTTATCAGCTCTCATTAGATTACCATTCCCTAGTTCTATAGAGTACAAGTTTTCTAATGACGATATAAGGTTCTTAAGATTATGGCAAAAATCTCTAGAGACAAAACTCCTATCAGCTCCAGAATCAAAAAGTACATAAGCATGATGGTTTTCGAGTAAAAATGTACCCGTGACTAACTTGGGATCATCATGAGCTTCACTGGAGTTGATATTGAAAGCTCTTCCTCTAGCAGGTTCAGTATTCTTAGTTGCAGTTGGACAATTCTTCCTAAAGTGACCAGTTTTCCTGCATCCATAGAAAACATTTGTACCAGCTTTACATTCCGCGGCTAGGTGTCCATTCTTCTAACACTTATCACACCGCTTCATGCAATCTCCCGGGAGATGCCTACTGCATTTAGCACACAACGGAAATCTTCCCTTATAGCGAAAGTTGGTATTTAGAGTAGTAGTGTTTCCCTTGGCTGTATCCTGCTTCTTGTAAGGCTGCTGGTTGTGATTCTTTCCACAGTTGCTGTTGTTGTTATTATTCCACTTTCTATTGTTGTCGAAAGTCTTAGCCTCAGTTGTTGCAAGAGCCTTTCCCCGCTGTTCAACTTGATCCATCAACTCATGAGCCATCTCAACGGCCTCTTGCACAGTCCTTAGCTTTGAAGTAGTCACACTCCTTTGGATGTTCTCAGTTAGCCCTTTTACATACAAGGTGATCTTTCGGCGTTTGGGAGTAACTATATTCGGGCACATAAGAACAAGCTCGAAGAATCTCCTATTATAGCTGGCTAAATCCGTACCAACCAGTTTCAAGTTCTGGAGTTCCCGCTCCATCTTAACGATCTCATTATAAGGATAATACTCTTCGATCATCCTCTGTTTCAAATCCTCCCAAGTAGTTTCAAAAGCCTAATCCATACCTACAGACTTCGCATACGTATTCCACGATGTTAAAGTACCATATGATAGCTTACAAGATGCAAAGTTCGTCCTATCAGCATCTTTACAGCCGCTGATACAGAAAACAGACTCAAGCTTCTCGAACCAACGAGTCAGACCGACCGGGCCTTCAGTAGCATTGAACGAATGTGGTTCGCAACTCAAGAAGTTCTTATAAGTGCATCCTCCTGGAGTAGTGTTGGTGTTGACATTGTTGATGTTCACAGTGTTGGTTTGCTGGTTGTCGGTGTCATGAGTAGTGTTGGTGGTATCTTGGTTGTTCTGGTTCGGAAAGTTGGTAGTGTCCTGATTGGTGTCTGGTCCTGCTAGTTACCAGTGTTAGTAGTGTTGTTACTGTTGGTTCCATTCTGGAGTTCAGCTACAGCTTCAGTTAGACCTTCGGTGATCCACCGACGAACATCAGCTTGGGTAATCTTCTTTGGTGGAATTATCTTTCTAGTCAAGATAATACACCAGGTTAGCGTCAACAAAATTAGTATGTAAAAATATACTAGCAACGGGTAGTGATGCATGGTAAGTAATATTAAATCGTAGAGATTATAGTAGTGACAGCAGTAAGTAGTAGTGGTATGTAGTGCTTAGTAGTAACAGTAGTGATGACAGTGTACAATAGTAATATCACCATTAAGTAACAACAGGAAGTGGTAACAGTAGTAATTCACAGTAGTTACTAATAACTTATCATGCATAACAGAGTAACAGTAAACCAAGCACTTTAAGTAGCAAAATTTCTCATTCATTAATCATGCATTATTAAAGAAATAAAATATCCCAAATGTCATACGTAAAAATCATAAATAATAGAAACCGCATCAAACAATGTACGTGCAACCTCAAGTAATAAGCAATAATGTTAAATAGTATCTAGTAAAGTGGAACAAGTTCAAATAGCATCTCTATTTCGGTTTCTGAAGTTACTTCAACAGGTACTCGACGATATTTTCTAGGTTCTCAACACTCGATTTAAGGTCATCGGTGTTGTTGTCATTAGTAGCAGCAGTGGAGGTGTGAGGTTCAGAAGTAGATGCATCATAGGGATGGAAACAACGACACATCTTAAGTGTTTGGCTATCATTATGAAAGCTCTTCTAAAATGGGTTATTGGCTCAGGCGGGTCCCTTTGGTATCCTACGGTGGCCTCTAAGTCCATATGGGTTTTCAAAATCTGGGTTCCTGAAAGGTGATTTAGTGCCAGTAGGTGATTTGGTTAGTTCAGGTTCAGATTCGGATTTGGGTTCCGAGTCCTCCTCGGGATTCTCCCCTGGTTGCTCTTCCGGTTCTTCTTCCGGTTCTTCCTCCGGTTCCTCTTCTGGTTCAGACTCCATCTCAGGTTTGGACTCATCCACGAACTCAGGTATTGTGTTTCCCTACGCTTGCACGGTTTCCTCGGATTCCATGTCGGAGTCTGTAAGAATAATGGGATTAGAAGAAGTCATCTAGCACTCAAGAAAAACACAAAGTTAGTACACTTAGCAGTTATATCATTAAGATATAGTAATCAAATAAGGTAACAAGTAGTGTAACTATATTCTATGTAACTTAACTAGTTTATGGTTACGGTCTAGACTTAAAAGGTGTCCTAAAGTCCAACATGCTAATGCAGCCTAAGCCTAGGTAACCGTTTAGCTCTGATACCATATGTAATACCTCGTCAGAATCCACTAACGGCGTATTAACTCTGGTCCCACAGTTAACGGCCACGCCCTCTATATGAGACGTTTTCGAAAAGTATTCGCATTAAGTTTCAAAAGTAAAGTCATTTATTAAAGAAATAATTCTGAAAAACAGTTGACGTAAATGACCAACATAAGTAAACCAAAGCATTATTTGAAACAAACGGTTTTCAATGCGAATATAAGTTCTTGAAATAAGTCATAACGAAAAAACATGTTGGACATCACTCCAGTACTAGCAGCAAACAAGCAAGAAATATTCTGCAAGCTGAAGCTTACCTCTAAGGACCTGAGATAAAAACATCCAAAAGGTCAACGAAAAATGTTGAGTGAATCTACAGGTTTAGTAAAGGATTTAGTAAGTTAGCCATGAGATTTCTGAAATAAAAGCATCGTAAAAGTTATACATTGTTATGAGCACTTGATTATAAGACTTTAACCCTGCGGATAGCTAAAGCGCTACACGTCTTCCTTTTACCCTTTCTAAGCATACACCGATCAAGTGTACAAGTTACAACAGAATAAGCACCCCGTACATTGAGGCGAGGTTTGTCAAACCTAACGGTACTGTCCCTATAAGTCGAGCTTACGTAAAGTAATTAATATAATCAAGCTAAGGGATTTCTGATCTGAACTCATATGTATATGTTTAAGTTACTCATGCCTAATATGTAAAACATTTGTAAAAGCATGTTATCTCATCCCATGTAAAAAGTAGTAGGGACTGTAGACTCACCTTAGCAAAGCACTGAAAAATCTCGTAGTAAAAACCGTACGGTAGTCGAACAGTCACGACCAAAAAATGCAACCTAGTCAAATAGGTCATCTTAAGTAAATACATAGGTCACACTATGTCAACTCATAGTGTACACATAGTCCTAGTGCTCAGACTGACTCAATAAGCAAGTAAAAGTCAACTAGTCCAAGCAAGTCAACAAAAGTCAACCAAAGTCAACCAAATGTCAACTCGGTCAAAGTGGTCAACTAAAGTCAAACATCTCAGTAGGTCATGCAATCTTGGTCAACATGTCAAATCTAAGTCAAGTAACATGTTATAGCTAAGAGTTCATCAATTTACGCGTACACAGTTTATTGCATGGCATCAAAAATACGCACATCTTAGAAGCAACGAGCACAAATCATAGGACATAAATCATGAAAAAAAATGGAAAACTCCAGATCACAAGTAGACTCAAAATCGATTCAAAAAGTCCGGCCAGGGCCTCATACGATGTCTACAAGTCGGGTTTCAGAAAGGGTCTAGTTAAAGTTTACCAAATCAGTTTCTGCACGCGCATCAGTTTTAGAAAAATTCTCATTGAAAATCAAAAATAGATTTTAATGAACGGCCAATTGGAGCTTACTCCAGACACATTACTCTTTTAGTGGTAAAATAACTAAAAACTTTCATGTAGCCAATTTGTACAATTAACTCAATAAAGTCAGACCCTCAGTTTTTGAGCAACAATGAGACATGTCATTTGGCGTAACGTAAAACACATAGAAATTCACATTATCAGAAGCTAGCATACAAATGTAACATGTTTAGGAACATATAAATAATCATATTCCAGAAGATCACGGTCTCAATCAACTTATAGTTCATGTTAGGTCATTTCTCGTTACTACGAAAACAGTTTCAGCTCGTTATAAAACGTAAATCTTCATTTTATCGCACCGAGAGTAATACAAAACCTTTTGATGTAATTCTTAAGTCCAACTTGAGTAGTTTTTGACAATGAATACAATGGTTACCATTTCACTAGCCAATTCATTAAGAACATAATCCAGAAAATTCGTATAGCATGTAAAACCCTAACGAAAACTTCGATTAATCATAACTTGAGCATACGATAACGAAATCATGCGAAATCAAAGTCCAAATTTATTAATTTTTCGAGATCTATCCATCTAGATACAATAAAAATCGGTACATAAACTAATTTGATCATATTCATAACAAAAAAATTCGTGATTCATAGCAACGACAACAATCTTGCAAATTAACGACTAACGACAACTCTAAACGCAATCAATTGAGCACTAGACATCAATACACTATAAAATTTAACAAAAAAACTGATCTAATAAAATTAGGGTTATCAATTATACCTTAAAATCACGAATTGCAAGTATAATCGCGTGTAGAACGACGAGAGGAACAACTTCTATGCACATGACTTGATCTAATTTTGAGTGGTGATGGTGGTTGTGGGTGGTGATGGTCGGCGACCTCAAGAGGGGAGGGAGAGAGAAGAGTGTCGACTAGGGTTGGGAGAAAATAAGGTTCCAGTGATTTGCTTCCTATTTATACTCCAATGTTAGGGCCTAATGCATGTAACTAGTAACACATAAGCCCAAAACACAAAAATAGGGGGGATGGTGGTGGTTCGGCGGATGGCCCATCTAGGGTGGGTAATTGGGCTTGTTTGCTTATTTACTCGTACGCGCGTGGTCCGTTTCGAGTGCCGTTAACCGTACCGGGTCTCCGGAACGTCAACTAGTCGTTGAAACGAAATCACCAAGTTTAATTCATTAAATACATTTTTCATATAGTCTATAATTATTAAAAATAATTATTTTCTCGTTTTTCTGAGTTCCGTAAACTGAAAAGCTTTCTAGTCGATCATCTTAGTCGTGTCGTTTTCTAGGTATTTCGATATCCGGTACAAGTTCACCAACTAATATAAACATATTAATTCAAGTAATCCACTAGGATCAAGTATGCATTTAAATCAGTTAAACACATAAAGCTCTATGTAATCAACTTTAAACCTTTAACGGACAAGTAACGATAGTAACGAAAAAAGTAGGGTTGTTACAATTACACAGCCAAACTCATGTTTAACGCAAAACTTAGATTAAAACGTTCATTAGAACCTTAAAAGCCTGTTACATAACTTAAGGGATGAAACACTACCCCCATTGGTGGTATCGAATTTATGATCTTAAAACCCACCCGTCACGCTCAATGTGGTATCGAACGCATGAACTTGAGTGAATCCAACGTACACGGATAACACTATACCCACATTGCATGCCACAACACAAATAAATAGATCATATACATACACGTATAATCATTTCACTCACCTCGAAGCGCACGCAAGTGATATGTAATATGATTTCCCTCCTCATATCCGAGCAAGTAGCTACCTATATCACACATAGGCACAAAATACATATAAATATCAATTCTCTAAAATAGAATCCGACACATACATCCCTTGGCCGATGGATCACACCTTGCTCGCCAAAATCCGCCCATTTAACAACTAATGGACACAATCCAATTACCACTTCGGGTGGTAAATCAACCCACACTACCGTGTATAAGTTAGCCCAAATTACACTCGTCTCTAAATAGAGCAAACCTAGGTCCCAACTCTTGATCATTATCTAGGTAGTGATCATACCTGAAACGTTACTTACACCAAAATTACGTGCAATTTCGACCCATATCGCACTTGACCCCATTTGACTTATGTCAACTTCACCCATAATCACTAATGGCTAGTGATTATGTCACTAAAACACCAATCAACACATAAACCAATTATTTACATACTTGATTCACCAAACTCGACTCAAACCTTAGTTTTGACAACAAATCAAGGTCAACACCCATTTTGACCAACCACATGTTCTTATGAACATCAGAATGAACAATACACTATCAATCTAGTGTTTAACACCCAAAACTATAACACATATAACTAAATTCGTCCATAAGTGAAAAGACCAAAACGTCCTCATCAATTTTACAAATTTACAAAACAAAACCCAAACTGCGTAATATGTGCCGCATACATAAAAAAATATGCTCCTCATATGGTTGCAAAATAAATATGCGCCACATATTTTAGCCTCATGCGCTGCATATTGTTTTCTGACTTAATATGTCTCAAAAATACACTACATATGCGACGCATATGGTGTTTATATGCGCCGTATCTTGTCAGTTTCCAACATTTCCTTTGTTTTGCCATCTTGGTTCCCTCTTAGGGCAATCTTGGTCAATTCTACGCTCTCAATGATCGAGTATTCACCTTGAAGCCAAAACGGAAATTTTTTTTGTTGTTGCTTAAAGTTGATTTCGAAAAGTCATTCTACTGTATAAATTGGGATTATCTCATGGAAATCATGTATTTGATGGGATTTGGTAATAGATGGATCAAGTGGATAAAAGGATGCTTAAAATCGACTACGATATCAATCCTCGTCAACGGCTGCCCATCCAAAGAATTCTCATTAGAAAGAGGTGTCCTGCAAGGCGACCTGCTATCTCCATATCTATTTATCATTGCAGCCGAAGGCCTAAATCACTTGACGAAACTGGCAGCTTCTAAGAACTTATTCACGGGTTTAAGTCTCGGGCAAGAAAAAATTCCTTTAACACATTTTCAATATGCGGACGACATCATATTTTTTGGAGAATGGATTAAAAGAACGCAAAAAACCTAATGAAATTCCTCAAGTGCTTTGAGGAAACATCGGGATTATAAGTAAATTTTAACAAAAGTTGTGTCTTCGGGGTGGGTGTCACTAAAACATAAATCGACTTGATGGCATCATGGCTCGGCTGCTCGGCAGGATCTCTTCCAATAATGTACCTCGGGCTACCAATTGGGGCGAACCTGAACAAAACAAAAGAATGGGATCCATTTTTCTCAAAATTCGGGAAAAAGGCTCGCGAATTGGAAAGCAAAAGCTATCTCTTTCGGGGGACATCTCACCTTAATTAAATCGGTACCAAATTCCCTCCCCTTGTACATCTTTTCTTCATACAAGGCCCCTTCCCTTGTCTTACATAATTTAGAAAGTCTTCGTCAAAAAAATTTTGGGAGGGGTCGGGCGATAATTCTAAACTTTCATGGGTAAAATGGAAAACGATCTTACTTTCTTATGAAATGGGCGTGCAGAACATCGGGTCACTCTTAAACAAAAATCGTGATCTTTCAGGTAAATGGTGGTGGCGCTTTAAACATGAACAAAACCTATGAGTGAAAGTTATTAAAAGTATATACGCTGTCGATGGTGGATTAAATAATAAACTCGTTAATCAAACCAAAATACCCCTCAAGCACTTGGTCAATATTCATAAAAAATGGCAGAATTTTAAACTCTTTAAATATTCCATTCACAACATCTTTTAAAAAACACATTTCAGATGACAAAAAGACAAGTTTTTGGAACGAAATTTGGCTTGGTGAAACTAAACTAAAAATAAATATAATACACTTTTTAGACTTGATCTCAACCAACATGCCACTGTATATGATCGGGTACGATGGGTAAATCAAAATGCTACTACTTATTGGTGTTGGTCCCATGATCCCTCCGCTAGGGTTCAAGGGGACCTCGCCAACCTTTCTAACGATTTAGTTAGTTTTGTCCCTTGTAGTAAGCTTGAAGATGAATGGATATGGGATTTGACTACACACGATGCGTTCTGTATCCGTGAACTGTTAGAGGTTATCGACGAACACACGCTACTGGTTGCAAACAGGTGCGCGACCATTGCAACCAATCGGCCCATACCCCTTAAAATTGTTATTTTTATTTGGCGTGTGAGAAGAAAAATACTGCCGGTCCGCTACGAGCTTGATAAAAGAGGCATGGACCTTGACTCAATTCGTTGTTCTATTTGTGATAATAATATTGAAATTGTAGAGCATACCATTTTTTCATGCTCATTCGCAAAAGTGTTATGGGCTCGAATATACGCATGGTGGAAGCTTGATCTGCCATCTAACCTCAATCTGGACACTCTACTAACTGGAGCCGGCACTGCTATCGTTTCACCTAGTCTAAAATTGGTGTGGCAAGCGGTCATTTGGATCACATGTTACTTCATTTGGCAAAACAGAAATGACACTATTTTCACTAAGCACAAGAAAGCCACCACGATGTTGAATAACGAAATCCAAATAAAGAGTCATGAATGGATTGTTAACCTGTCGAAAACCCTAAACCTTGAGTGGAATCGATGGTTAAATGACCCAAAGTCTTTCGATGGCTCTATGGTAAACCATAGTGGGATCGGCTGAGAAACTCTTATTTGATGGTATGTTGTGCCGAGCTTGTAGATATAACACATCGTGTGCCCCTGCGTGGGTTTTTGTAAACATATAGCATCGAGTAGTTTTGCTTGCATGTCCACCTATATATTTGGCGGGTCCGCTAATTGTTACTTTATGGCTGAGATTCAGCACTGTTTCACTTATCCGCCCAGCTTGTTTCAAGTGCGATCTTGGCCTAGGCAACTAATGTAGGTTGTATCATGCAGTTTTTCTTTCCTATCATTCATGTAACGAAAGTATTGTACTTACAATTATATCAATAATAAGATTCCTGCTTAAAAAGAAAAGGTAGCAGAAGGCCAGAAGCCATTTTGTGTAAGCCTAGAATATAAATCTATAGTATCATATAAATTTCTAAAATAATGATTTCATAAATATAGATTATCCAAGCTTAAAGAAAATTCAAAAATAAAGAAAAAATTTCTAAGCCCCTTATGATGATGTCATTAAAATAATTAATTATTATTTTTATTGTTAATTGTATATTATATAAGCATTATGTAGAACTTTATTATAAAATACCCCATGACCATGTACAATATTTGAAAAATTGTGTAAAACCTTATGGTAAAACACTCACATGACCATATGTTCGATACTTGAAACATCTACAACCTTATGATAAAACACCCTCATGACCATATGTACGAACTTTAAAATAAATTGTACAATCTTTTAAAAAACACCTCATGAACACATGTACAAACTTTGAAGCATATTAACCTTCATATAATAATTGTATTTTAGTTTTTTTTTTTTTAAATAAAGAGACATTTGTTATTACTAATAATTAATATATTAAAAATATAAATGCTCAATTTTAAAACAAACTTTATTATTAGTACATTATTATTATTATTCAAATATAGGTTCTCTTTACGAGATTAATTACGTTACGTATGTATTTGAAATATGTCTTAATAAAATGTTGTAATATAGCTTTTATAACAAGAAAAATAATAATTGTGATGAAAATTGGAAGAAAGTGGTGGGAGAATAAATGTAGTTCATTTGCTCTGACAGAGTTAAGTATATCAATATGTTTGTAAAAACAATGACAAGTTTCTTAGTCGGAATCTGTACTTCCACGGGTCATTAAACTAAACGACTTTAGTATTTACATTCACTTAATACCTAAAACATATCATTAAACTGTTTCGTTTAAACAAACACGTAGTTTCACGGGTTATTTCAGTAGTCTTTTAATTTAATTCGCAACAAACTTGCGAATGTTGCATGTATCGTTGGATCTACGAAATCTTAAACTTTTGATTTATCTTTTATACCATTTAAAGGATATAATCATTAATGATTTTAATTTGGAATTCACGTGCATAGCATTGTCTTGTTCTAAACAATTCTAGTTATTTTACCCGTAATAAATAATTACTTGGTACTTTATAACAATTAACATTAACGATTAATCACATTATAAATATCCTTAAGTTGACTGATTGTTTGATAATGAATAAGATTTGTGATAATGCTACTTCCAATGTTTTGATCTTACTAGGATCCTAAGTTATTTTACATTAGTTTTTCACACTATTAAATATTTAATAAATAAAATAAAATATTAAAAGGCTAACGCAATAAGTTTAATCGGTTCCATCACATATGCAATCTGCATGGAATTTCTAACTATGTAATATATATATATATATATATATATATATATATATATATATATATATATATATATATATATATATATATATATATATATATATATATATATATATATATATATATATTAGGTTTTGGAGCTCGTGCGTTGCACGTTGGAATTCATATTATTTCAAAGATAGCGTACATATAATATTAGTAACATCACATGAAAACTTACACAATTTTTGTCACATATCTGATATGAATGAAACATATTTAAAAAATAGATAATACTTGGTGGAAATCATAATAATGTAACATAATTCAAATATTTCTAAAAAAAATAATATACATACATAATAGTTCAAAGATATCATAAAAATGGAAATTTTTTAAAACATTTCTTCAATTAAGTCTATAAGTGTTGCAAAACTTCTTTGTATACCACATTTTTTGTTGTGTTGGATACTTTGTAATCCTTGTCTAAGATTAATATCTTGATTCCTTGGCGATTAGTAACCTGAGATAGTGCAACGTATAGTTGTCCATGACTAAACACCGGTATTGGAAGAAATAAACCGACAAGCGATAGTGATTGTCCTTGACTTTTATTTATTGTCATTGCAAAAGCTACATGATTGCACGTTGAAATTCATATTATTTCAAAGATAGCGTACATATAATATTAGTAACATCACATGAAAACTTATACAATTTTTGTCACATATCTCATATGAATGAAACATATTTAAAAAATAGATAATACTTGGTGGAAATCATAATAATGTAACATAATTCAAATATTTTTTAAAAAAACATTATACATACATAATAGTTCAAAGATATCATACAAATGGAAATTTTTAAAACATTTCTTCAATTAAGTCTATAAGTGTTGCAAGACTTCTTTGTATACCACATTTTTTATTGTGTTGGATACTTTGTTATCCTTGTATAAGATTAATATCTTGATTCTTGGCGATTAGTAACCCGAGATAGTGCAACGTATAGTTGTACATGACTAAACACCGGTATTGGAAGAAATAAACCGACACGCGATAGTGATTGTCCTCGACTTTTATTTATTGTCATTGCAAAAACTACATGATTGTATCATTAAAGATTTAAAATACTTTATCACTGAGACCAAGATCTGTCCGTTCCTGATAACATGCCGTCTTAACCTTCAATAGACTTTAAAAACAGACATATGTGTGCATGAGGGAATCCACATTCGTGAAATTCAGTTGTGTAAACAACTGCAGTGAAAAAGTTAAATCATTAGAGTTCTATTAAAAAAAGTTATAGTTTTAGTCAATATACAATTAAGGAATATGAAGATAATCATTGAAAATACCTTTTTCAACATCGTCAAAGACATGATTCTCTTTGAAGTCTTGTATCATACTTTCTAACTTCATTTCAAATAGCGAACACAATATTTTGGTGATGTCTTAAAGGTCTGAAATTCAGATTATGCTAGAAACGGACAATTTCGCGCCGCTTTGGATTGCAAGTAACATTTATGAACACTTTGGATTGCATCATATACGTATAACCTATGATAAAATTTCAAAGGAGACATGAGTGAAAGTAGACAACAGAACATTGAAAATTGTCAAAAAAAAAAAAAAAAATTGGAAAAAGTCAAATTGATTGCCGGATATTTCAATCTTAAACATTTTTAATAATCTAAAATTTAAAGCCGGATATTACAATATTATTAAAAAAATCACTATGAAGAAATGTTTATGAAACATAAATGAGAAAAAAAATTAAACCTAGCCGAAATTTTGATTTGAATTAGATAAAAAAATTAGATATTGAAAAGAAGGTGATTGCAAAAGAAGATGAGAAATAGAGAAAGATTTAGGATTTTTTTTTTTTTTTTTTTTTTTTTTGTACATCTTAGCATTTGAATTTCAAAAATTTATAGAGAAAGTATTAAGAATCTTTGATTTCAAATTTTAAAAACCTACACACTTACATTGAAATGTCTTGGTAGATGTGTGCACTTGAGTGACTTTTTATAAAAAGAGAATAATTTTTTCTTTTGACATATGGCGATACACATATATTGTACTCCAAAAAGTAAGTCTTGGTACCTTCCCTATGCACTTACACAATTTAAAAAATTAATAAAAAGATTAAATTAAGTCATGTGGATGGCTAATGTGTTCTATGTTTTACAATTTAAGGTTTATTAGTTTGAGGTCAATAAAATAGAAAAAACTGTAACATTTATGGGTTTTTTTTAGACAATCCTATCTCTTATGTGGCCCTTAAATCATGGGTGATTCACAAATCGGCCTACATAAAACCATTTAATACTAAAACCTCTCTCGTATGTTTTGCACGGTGAATAAGTCGCAAAGGTTATATAGTATTTTATATTGCAAACGAAATAAGTAATATAGACCGTCATTGTCGAAAAGAGTGTGTTGGGCTAAATTTGTAAAGTACGTAGAATACACTATACAAAAACGTTGATTAATTATGTTCTAACATTTGTTCATAATTTTGTCAAAAGTTTGCGCGTTATTTTCTTTCATATTTGAAGATGTACCATCCATAACACACTTAAATTGAACAATAAAAGAAAGGTATAAGAATGAAATGTTAGAATCTGAATAAACGAAATGATGATCTGTAACAACTGTTTAAAAACATGGTATTTTTTATGTTATACTCATTAAGTCGTATTCTGGCTCAAAACATGGTTAATATATTTCCAAAAATAAAAATACCAAGGAAAATTTAAACCATTCCATCAACATTATAGTAATACCTTCACAATCAAAGTTTTAATAAGTAGCGAAATAAAACTAATATCACATAGTTTTAACGAAGCATCAATAAGATAATTTGACAAAAAATTAGGACATGTTTTTGAGTCAGTTTCATAAAAAAGGAACACAAACATCATCTTTTCAGCGACTAACATTCCTTCGTCCACTTGATCTTTTCACCATCTTTGTCACATTCTTAAGCACGAGCATTGATTTACTCGGCATGTAGACAACTTCACATTCATCACCAACTCCTAGGTTGTTTTTTTTCTTCAGAAAAGGCAGCCAGCGACCATAAATGTTCAACTTTGGTGGTTTTGAACCTTTAACAGGTATGAAGCACCACGTCACTTTAACGCCATCTGCGTTAACAATGTCTACATAACCACCATTTTACACTCCAGGAATCTTATAGAACTCAGGTGGAATACGCTATATAAAACCAAATAAAAAGTACATCATTAGAAAACCTTTTATTAAAAACTCAAATAAAAACTCAGGTGGAATCATAATGAAATCTTTGTGTAACTCGTTCGAATTTATAATTAAATTAAATATTAAGAATAAAAATGTGTTAATAAAATTGAGTTTGAGCACATTAGATAATTTAAAAGGAGAAGAATCATACAAAGCATCTTGAGTTGAGGATTTTAAACTTGATGAAACGATCTTCCACAATAGATGTCGAAAGAACTTCGTTGTGCTGATGTTTTAGTACAACAGAAGTAGAACCTGCATTCATAGGTGTGGTTGAATGTTTATGAGGCGACTTAGTTCCAAGGTAGCTTATAAATAGAAAATTATCATTGTCTGCAGGCTTGAAGATCAAAATGCTGAACTGCTGGAGCTTCATTTTTTCCACAAAACTTCTCCATCCAGTTGTAAACATTAAATGCACACCATCAGAACTGATCTCTATGATCGAACGATTAACTGTTGTGGTGTTAACGAATAATTCAGAAGGAGGAACTGTATTGTGATATATGATGTCAGACCACTTTAAAGGTAATAGCTGTGTAACAAATCAAGATAAATGAAGTTAATAATATTTAGGTTGATTAAAAAATTAAGTAACTGTAAACCTAAATGTAATTGATAAACATACCATGCTTGGGTCATGACAATCTAGCAACCATTTAATGAACATTGGCGGTCGATGTTGTAGAACATGAATTTCAACCAAATCATCATTAAACACAGTCAAATCAAATGTTTTCCTATCAAGTAATGTGATTCGCAATATGTGTTTCTTGGTAATCTTAAGATCTTCCACAATCTGACTCCACCCAGTTGAAAAAGTGAGATCATCTCCTATCCACTTCAATTCAAGTGCAAATTGATAACCGAATTCATTAACGATGTTCATTAACTTGGAGGTTTTTGTTTTCCTGAAGAAGTTGTTTGCAAAATCATGCGGCATAGTCTGGAAATTAAAGTTTAGTTTTATTTTAGACAGTATTATTTGCACTTGTCATTATATAAATTTGATAACATTATAAGTAAAATTGTCTATTTAAAACGATTACCATCGTAATACCTGTAATTGCCCATACGGGCACCTAAACATGTTAATAAAAGAAGGAAGCCAGAAAGTTTGTTCCATTAGTTGAGTATATCTGTCTAGGAATTAAAATGAAATAAATTTATACAATGAAGTTCTGAGTATATTATATAACAATTTTGTCCACTAAATATTAATGTTTGTATATTTTAAGAACATATGTAAGTTACAATGTAATATAAATAATATAATTATTAATGATAAAGATTTGTAAAAGCACAATCTTATTTTTATAAAAAAAACACATCACAAAGTTAAAAATTAAAACTTATATTTTTATAAATTTATAAAAATATATAGATTTTTTGGCTAATATTATCAACAGACATATATACTGGAATAACACAATATTCGGATTAAAAGTGTCTGATAGAAGTATCATTCCCATGTAAAAACAATATACGGATTTATACTTGAAAATTGAAATTACAAAGCCGATTTAACTACTTGAAGGGATGCATGCATTCATCAATTAGCAATTTATTTTACATGGGAAAATTATTAAGAAACTAACATAATAGCCATTACAAACCCTAACAAATCTAATAAAATAGATAACAATATAACATCTCGAACAAATAAAGACGTTTACAGATACTATAGATAGTATGAAATCAAAGTAGATATTAAAAAAAGAAAATAAAAAAAGAAGATGACACTTACAGGTATATTGTGTTCCTTGAGCACAAAAGCGTTTTGGAAGGTCGAAAGATTATGAATAAGTCAAGGCTACAAACATATGCTTTTTTTTTATCTCACCTACCTTTTTTATTTTACAGTAAAAATTAAGCACAGTAAAAGGGCTTTTTTGTTGGACTAAAATAAACAGGAATATTTTATACGGACTTTATTATATTGGACTCAAACAAAACTGAAACTGTGGTTTTAAAATATTAGTGGGCCTGAATACAGCGAAAACAAAATTAGCCCAAAATTAAACAAAAACTGATTCACAGATTAATGATGTTGTAATAATTAATCTTATAACCACACGAATATCAAGACACCTACACTAAGAAGAAAAAAATATCTTTCTTGAAAGGTATTTTTAGAAAATAAACAGACATTAAATTTCAATGTAAGTAAAAAATTGTTTCCATCACTTTCTACTTCATTTGATTGTAAGTAAACAATTTTTTCCATCACTTTCTACTTCATTTGTTAAATCAAGAGTTGTATATGCTTTGTTTGTATAGAAAGTTGTTTATTTAATAATTAGTTTAATATGACTATATATATATATATATATATATATATATATATATATATATATATATATATATATATATATATATATATATATATATATATATATATATATATATATATATATATTGATGTTAAGGTTTTTAAAGATCCTAATTTTAAATTAATGTAAACTTGATCATCATTTTATAGATAAAGTTATACTAATTTATTTATTTTGATAATTTTATAGGTTTCATGTATGTTAGTTGTTGGATAAGAATAAGTGTTTAATATATATAAATCCTGATTTAATTAGTATAAATTGGTATTTAAATAGGGTTTACTAACCAAAGTTAGTAATATAAGATTGTTGTAAAAAATATTATTTTGGATTACATAAATAACAAAACTAAAGTCAACTACCTGGACAATTTTTAATACTTGAAAATTACTTTAATAGTTTATCATAAACATTGTTATTTAGTTTAGGATATTAAATTTTAATGATTGATGGTTCTTAATTCATCATTGTGCAAAGATATAAAAGATTCAAATGTATTGTGATATTTGGGATTATGAGTGATCAAACCAAAATCGTTAAATGTGATTTAGATTTCGGGTTTGAGTGCTTGATTTGGAAAAAAGAGTAAGTCGAATATTTTAACTCCAATAATTGTTCAAACCCCGATTTAGAATCTGGATTCCAAGGGCGTAAAACAATCGATTGAATTAACCTTATCCGATCAGAATCGAATAAGTTAATATCTCAGAGTGTGAATTGGTTCCGATGATGATCGGAGCGCTGATCAGAATTAAGGTAATGACTGGAGTAATGCTATCGCAATTGATTTGGGCAGAGTAATATTAATGCATCCAGTGTTCCCCGGATGAAAGATCTTGTTTACGTATTTATAGATGTTTTAGAGGGAATGGGGACGTGGCACATGTCCCTTTCATGGTTGTAACGAACTTTGTCAATCCCAAGGGGTGACGTGGCACCTGTCCTTTTCATGGGAATAACAGATCCTAACAAACTTCTCTAGATTCACGACTGACGTGGCATGCAACTTACTTGCATGCTTGTTCCGTTGTCAGGTACTCGTTCCGGGAAGAAGTGTCTATTCCGGGACAATGTACTTTCTCTGGGATGTCGTGCTTGTCTCGGGAGAGTATCCTTGTGTCGGGTTGGAATGCCGTGACGGTACTGACAGCATGTTGGTTCCGGTTAAGGCATCATTGTGCTCTCAGTCTAGCCGGGAAGGTTTTGCTCTCCACTTGTTCCAAGTGTTTTTTCACAGTTATAGTTATCATGACTGGCTGTATGATGCCGGTTATGTGTATGTCATCCGGGCTCTTGGTCTAGCCATTCGTCCGGCATGGTAAAGTTGCTGAGATGATGTCGGATGGATGTTGGGAAAGGGTCCGTATTTCGTGACATACGGTGTCTGGTAAGATCCTTGCCGGGAGGCTTGCTTGTTTTGAGACGGATCATTATGCGTATCATTAAGTCCCCCCAGTTTGATGGTGGTACCCGAAACGGTTACTGTCGTCAAACTTTCGAGATGATGCCATGCTTCCGATTGTATGTGCATTTAATGTTTCTCAGCGTGAAATGACAGTTTCTGCAAATGCTCCCCCTTTTCGTGTTTTTTCCGCTTTTCAACTTTTTGGAACGGTGTTCGAGAGATTTCTTTTTGCGATTTTAATCATTACTTTTGTTGATCCATCTTTTGATCTGAGCCGTTGGATCAATTTTCTTAAAACCTATAAATTGCTTCCCTTTTCTAATATTTCTACTTTTTACATCCTTCGTGCCCTAAACGTTTCTTCTTCGAGAAAAAAACCAACAGTTTTTTTACGAAAAAAGGTACCTTTTCTATTTCCTTCTTCTTTATTACTTTTCTTTTTTGTATTTTCGTACATATGGCGGATCAGCCTTCCACTTCTACTAGCGTAGATGTTCCTGAAACTTCTTTTAGTCCTTCTGTAAATGTTAGTGGAATTATGAGTCAAGTATGCGATGGATATCTTAACGAGATGGTACGTAAGTACCCGTTTTTAACCCGTTATACATTGAGGGTGCCTGATGATATCCATAGGGCCAATAAGTCTCCCTCAGGCATGGTTACCTTTTATGGCTATACCATTAGTGTGGGCAATTTTCGATTGCCCTATTATGAATTTATGTATCAGTTTTTTGCGCACTATGGTATAGCGCCTGCGCAGGTACATCCCCATGCGTACCAAAAATTGGTGATGTGGGAGATGTACCTTAATCATTATCATATTCTTCCTACCGTCCGTATGTTTCGATTCTGCTTTTCCGTCTCGAAGTCTGAGATTGGATGGTTTACCATTAAACGGAGAGCGCAATTCAACTTTACTGGAGATATGAACACTTCATTGAAGGAGTGGCGGGAGTCTTTCTTTTTTGTCGATAGCTGCCGCCGCGATTTATTGGGCTCTGCAAATGGGCGGTTGACTTGAAGAAGAGATCCAATAGAGTCCCGAATTTGAATGCTGTCGAGAAGGCATGTATAGAAGCTATCCGGGAGTTTAAGTTTTCACAACGGCCATACCCGGAGGCCATGCTCGTGTTGGGGGGGAGTTAGCCACCAATGGCCTGACCCGCATACCAAGCCTGTTCTTCGTTTTAATGAAGCAGGTGAAGACTGATCCTAGTCAACTGCTATGTCGCCCAGTTTATTAATCGTATACTAACTTTGTTTGTGTTTGATGTTTATACAACAGTGATGGATTTTGCTAGCACAATGGGTTTTGGTGATCTGGCGGAAATCAGGGTGGAAAGTGTCCCGGTCAATCCGGGAGACGAGCCGGATGTCGCTCCTCAGGACCTGGAGCAAAATGACAGCGACGGGTCCAACTTGATTCTTCCCGGTCCCATTATACCGGAAGGGCATGCGACGGTGAAGAGGAGGATTCAGGACGTTCCTCATCTTCGGAAGAAAGCCAAAGGTGATTGTCTTGTTTTGGTAAGCCAATCTTTTCTAATATTTTGATTTGTCTTATGCTTATCTTTAATGATTTTTTGTTTTGCAGCAGCTGCTGAGCCGTCTGTGAAATGTCCCGTTCATATTGATTATAAACGTTCCATATTAATTGATTTCGTTGCGAGGTTTTGACCTCTATATGAGACGTTTTTCAAAGAAATATATTACGTAGATTATCAAATAATGATAATCTAAAATATACTGTTTACACATGACCATTACATAATGGTTTACAATAGAAATATATTACATCGACATATATTTATTGAATGCAGTTTTTACACAATATCATACAAACATGGACTCCAAATCTTGTCCTTATTTTAGTATGCAACAGCGGAAGCTCTTAGTATTCACCTGAGAATAAACATGCTTTAAACGTCAACAAAAATGTTGGTGAGTTATAGGTTTAACCTATATATATCAAATCGTAACAATCGGCCACAAGATTTCATATTTCAATACACATCCCATACATAGAGATAAAAATCATTCATATGGTGAACACCTGGTAACCGACATTAACAAGATGCATATATAAGAATATCCCCATCATTCCGGGACACCCTTCGGATATGATATAAATTTTGAAGTACTAAAGCATCCGGTACTTTGGATGGGGTTTGTTAGGCCCAATAGATCTATCTTTAGGATTCGCGTCAATTAGGGTGTCTGTTCCCTAATTCTTAGATTACCAGACTTAATAAAAAGGGGAACGTACTTGTGTCTATTTTGTAAATCATTTATAAAACCTGCATGTATTCTCATCCCAAAAATATTAGATTTTAAAAGTGGGACTATAACTCACTTTCACATATATTTCCTTCCTCGAAAATAAGACTTGGCCACTGGTCGATTCACGAACCTATAACAAATATGTACATATATATCAAAGTATGTTCAAAATATATTTACAACATTTTTTAATACGTTTTAATGTTTTAAATATTTTCAGTCAGCTGTCCTCGTTAGTAACCTATAACTAGTTGTCCATAGTTAGATGTACAGAAATAAATTGATATATATTATCTTGACCCAATCCACGACCCAGTGTATACACATCTCAGGCTAGATCACAACTCAAAGTATATATATTTTTTGAATCAACCTCAACCCTGTATAGCTAACTCCAACATTACTGCATATAGAGTGTCTATGGTTGTTCCAAATAATATATATAGATGGGTCGATATGATATGTAAAAACATTTGCATACATGTCTATGGTATCCCAAGATTACATAATATATTAGAATACATGTATAATACAATATAAGTTAGCTAGGATATGATTTGTATAGATTTGTTACCAATTTTCACGTAGATACAACAAGTAAAAATATCCAATCTTGTTTTACCCATAACTTCTTCGTTTTAAATCCGTTTTGAGTGAATCCAATTGCTATGGTTTCATATTGAACTTAAGTTTATGAATCCATACAGAAATGGTATAAGTTTATAATTGGAAATACAGGTTACAAGTTGTTTTTGTAAAGGTAGTCATTTCAGTCGAAAGAACGACGTCTAGATGAGCATTTTGGAAAACATACTTCCACTTTGAGTTTAATCATGATTTTTGGATATAGTTTCATGTTCATAAGAAAAATTATTTTCCCAGAAGAACAACTTTTAAATCAAAGTTTATCATAGTTTTTAATTAACTAAACTAAAACAGCCCGCGGTGTTACTACGACGGCGTGTATCCAGTTTTACGGTGTTTTTCGTGTTTTCAGGTTTTAAATCATTAAGTTAGCATATCATGTATCCAGTTTTACGGTGTTTTTCGTGTTTTTAGGTTTTAAATCATTAAGTTAGCATATCATATAGATATAGAACATGTGTTTAATTGATTTTAAAAGTCAAGTTAGAAGGATTAACTTTTGTTTGCGAACAAGTTTAGAATTAACTAAACTATGTTCTAGTGATTACAAGTTTAAACCTTCGAATAAGATAGCTTTATATGTATGAATTGAATGATGTTATGAACATCATTACTACCTCAAGTTTTCTGGATAAAACTACTGGAAATGAGAAAAATGGATCTAGCTTCAAAGGATCCTTGGATGGCTTGAAAGTTCTTGAAGCAGAATCATGACACGAAAACAGTTCAAGTAATATTTTCACTCGAAATAAGATTGTTATAGTTGTAGAAATTGAATCAAAGTTTGAATATGAATATTACCTTGAATTAGAAAGATAACCTACTGTAAATAACAAAGGTTCCTTGATCTTAGATGTTTACTTGGAATGGATTAGAAAGTTTGGAAGTAGACTTGCAAACTTGGAAGTATTCTTGATTTTTATGAAACTATACTTATGGAATTTATGAAGAACACTTAGAACTTGAAGATGGAACTTGAGAGAGATCAATTAGATGAAGAAAATTGAAGAATGAAAGTATTTGTAGGTATTTTTGGTCGTTGGTATATGGATTAGATATAAAGGATATGTAATTTTGTTTTCATGTAAATAAGTCATGAATGATTACTAATATTTTTGTAATTTTATGAGATATTTCATGCTAGTTGCCAAATGATGGTTCCCACATGTGTTAGGTGACTCACATGGGCTTCTAAGAGCTGATCATTGGAGTGTATATACCAATAGTACATACATCTAAAAGCTGTGTATTGTACGAGTACGAATGCGGGTGCATACGAGTAGAATTGTTGATGAAACTGAACGAGGATGTAATTGTAAGCATTTTTGTTAAGTAGAAGTACTTTGATATGTGTCTTGAAGTCTTTCAAAAGTGTAAGAATACATATCAAAACACAACATGTATATACATTCTAATGGAGTCGTTAAGTCTTCGTTAGTCGTTACATGTAAGTGTTGTTTTGAAACCTTTAAGTTAACGATCTCAATTAATGTTGTTAACCCAATGTTTATTATATCAAATGAGATGTTAAATTATTATATTATCATAATATTATGATGTATGAATATCTCTTAATATGATACATACATTAAAATATCGTTACAACAATAATCGTTACATATAAGTCTCGTTTCGTAATTCTTGAGTTAGTAGTCTTGTTTTTACATATGTAGTTCATTGTTAACACACTTAATGATATATTTAAATATCATTTTATCATGTTAAATATAGTGTATCAATATCTTAATATGATACATATATATTTAGTAGACGTTATCATAACGATAATCGTTATATATATCATTTCGAGTTTCTTAACTTAGTAATCACATTTCTTATGTATATCACACATTGTTAATATACTTAGTGAGATACTTACTCATCATAATCTCATGTCAACCATATATATATGTCTATATATACCACAACATGTAGTTTTTATAATTTTGTAACGTTCGTGAATCGCCGGTCAACTTGGGTGATCAATTGTCTATATGAAACTTATTTCATTTAATCAAGTCTTAACAAGTTTGATTGCTTAACATGTTGGAAACATTTAGTCATGTAAATATCAATCTCAATTAATATATATAAACATGGAAAAGTTCGGGTCACTACAGTACCTACCCGTTAAATAAATTTCGTCCCGAAATTTTAAGCTGTTGAAGGTGTTGACGAATCTTCTGGAAATAGATGAGGGTATTTCTTCTTCATCTGATCTTCATGCTCCCAGGTGAAATCGGGTCCTCTACGAGCATTCCATCAAACCTTAACAATCGGTATCTTGTTTTGCTTAAGTCTCTTAACCTCACGATCCATTATTTCGACGGGTTATTCAATGAATTGAAGTTTTTCATTGATTTGGATTTCGTCCAATGGAATAGTGAGATCTTCTTTATCAAAACATTTCTTCAAATTCGAGACGTGGAAAGTATTATGTACAGCCGTGAGTTATTGAGGTAGCTCCAGTTGGTAAGCTACTGGTCCGACACGATCTATAATCTTGAATGGTCTAATGTACCTTGGATTTAGTTTCCCCCGTTTACCAAATTGAACAACGCCTTTCCAAGGTGAAACCTTAAGCATGACCATTTCTCTAATTTCAAACTCTATATCTTTTCTTTTACTGTCCGCGTAGCTCTTTTGTTGACTCTGAGCGGTTTTCAATCGTTGTTGAATTTGGATGATTTTCTCGGTAGTTTCTTGTATTATCTCCGGACCCGTAATCTGTCTATCCCCCACTTCATTCCAAAAAATCGGAGACCTGCACTTTCTACCATAAAGTACCTCAGACGTAGCCATCTCAATACTAGAATGATAATTTTTGTTGTAGGAAAATTCTGCTAACGGTAGGTGTCGATCCCAACTATTTCCGAAATCAATAACACATGCTCGTAGCATGTCTTCAAGCGTTTGTATCGTCCTTTCACTCTGCCCATCAGTTTGTGGATGATAGGCAGTACTCATGTCTAGACGAGTCCCCAATGCTTGTTGCAATGTCTGCCAGAACCTTGAAACAAATCTACCATCCCTATCAGAGATAATAGAGACGGGTATTCCATGTCTGGAGATAACCTCCTTCAAATACAATCGTGCCAACTTCTCCATTTTGTCATCTTCTCTCATTGGCAGGAAGTGTGCTGACTTGGTGAGACGATCAACTATTACCCAAATAGTATAATAACCACTTGCAGTTCTTGGCAATTTAGTAATGAAATCCATGGTAATGTTTTCCCATTTCCATTCCAGGATTTCAGGTTGTTGTAGTAGACCCGATGGTTTCTGATGTTCAGCTTTGACCTTAGAACACGTCAAACATTCTCCTACATATTTAGCAATATCGGCTTTCATACCCGGCCACCAAAAGTGTTTCTTGAGATCTTTATACATCTTCCCCGCTCCGGGATGTATTGAATATCTGGGTTTATATGCTTCTTTAAGTACCATTTCTCTCACATCTCCAAACCTTGGTACCTAAATTCTATCAGCCCGATATCGGGTTCCGTCTTCCCGAATATTAAGATGTTTCTCTTATCCTTTGGGTATCTCATTCTTCAACTTTCCTTCTTTTACAACCCCCTGTTGTGCCTCCTTTATTTGAGTAGTAAGGTTAGTACGAATAATTATATTCATAGCTTTTACCCGTATAGGTTCTCTGTCCTTTATACTCAAAGCGTCGGCTACCACATTCGCCTTCCCCGGGTGGTATCGAATCTCAAAATCATAATCATTCAACAGTTCAATCCACCTACGTTGTCTCATATTCAGTTGCTTCTGATTAAATATATGTTGGAGACTTTTGTGGTCGGTATAAATAATACTTTTGACTCCATATAAATAATACCTCCAAGTCTTTAATGCAAAAACAATAGCACCCAATTCCAAATCGTGAGTTGTATAATTTTGCTCGTGAATCTTCAATTGTCTAGACGCATAAGCAATCACCTTCGTTCATTGCATTAATACACAACCGAGACCTTGCTTTGATGCGTCACAATAAATCACAAAATCATCATTCCCTTCAGGCAATGACAATATAGGTGCCGTAGTTAGCTTTTTCTTCAATAACTGAAACTCTTTCTCTTGTTCATCATTCCATTCAAATTTCTTCCCTTTATGCGTTAATGCAGTCAAGGGTTTTGCTATTCTGGAAAAGTCTTGGATGAACCTTCTGTAGTAACCAGCTAGTCCTAAAAACTGGCGTATGTGTTTCGGAGTTTTTGGGGTTTCCCACTTTTCAACGGTTTCGATCTTTGCCGGGTCCACCTGGATACCTTCTTTGTTCACTATGTGACCGAGGAATTGAACTTCTTCCAACCAAATTGCACACTTTGAAAACTTAGCGTACAGTTTTTCTTTCCTCAATACTTCTAGCACTTTTCTCAAATGTTCTTCGTGCTCTTGATCATTCTTTGAGTAAATAAGTATGTCATAGATGAAAACAATGACAAAATTGTCGATATATGGCCCACACACTCGGTTCATAAGGTCCATGAACACAGCTGGTGCGTTAGTCAATCCAAACGGCATAACCATAAACTCGTAATGACCATAACGCGTCCTAAAAGCAGTTTTTGGAATATCATCCTCCTTTACTCACATTTGATGATATCCAGAACGTAAATCGATCTTCGAATAAACCGACGAGCCTTGTAGTTGATCAAATAAGTCATCAATTCTCGGCAGTGGATAACGGTTTTTGATGGTAAGTTTATTCAACTCTCTGTAGTCAATACACAACCTAAATGTACCATCCTTCTTCTTGACAAACAAAACAGGAGATCCCTATGGTGATGTGCTTGGTCGAATGAAACCACGTTCTAATAGTTCTTGAAGTTGGCTTTACAGTTCTTTCATCTCGCTGGGTGCAAGTCTGTAAGGAGCACGAGCTATTGGTGCAGCTCCTGGTACAAGATCTATTTGAAATTCAACAGATCGATGTGGAGGTAGTCCCGGTAATTCTTTCGAAAATACATCGGGAAATTATTTTGCGACGGGAACATCATTGATGCTCTTTTCTTCAGTTTGTACTTTCTCGACGTGTGCTAGAACAACATAGCAACCTTTTCTTATTAGTTTCAAATTACTAATAAGATGTAGCTTCGTGTTGCCCTTTTCTCCATACACCATTAAGGGTTCTCCTTCTTCTCGTACAATGCGAATTGCATTTTTGTAACATACGATCTCTGCTTTCATCTCCTTCAGCCAGTCCATGCCAACTATTACATCAAAGCTCCCTAACTCTACTGGTATCAAATCAATCTTAAATATTTCGCTACCCAGTTTAATTTCTCGATTCCGGCATATATAATCTGCTGAAATTAATTTACCGTTTGCTAATTCGAGTAAAAATTTACTATCCAACGGCGTCAATGGATAACTTAATTTAGCACAAAAATCTCTACTCATATAGCTTCTATCCGCACCCGAATCAAATAAAACGTAAGCAGATTTATTGTCAATAAGAAACGTACCCGTAACAAGCTCCGGGTCTTCCTGTGCCTCTGCCGCATTAATATTGAAAACTCTTCCACGGCCTTGTCCATTCGTGTTCTCCTGGTTCGGGAAATTTCTAATAATGTGGCCCGATTTTCCACATTTATAACAAACTACATTGGTATAACTTCCTCCGACACTACTTGCTCCGCCATTACTCGTTCCGACACCATTTGTTCCTTTAGTTCTATTAACCCCTGGTCCGTAGACCTCACACTTCACCGCGCTATGACCATTTCTTTTACACTTGTTGCAAAATTTGGTGCAGAACCCCGAGTGATACTTTTCACACCTTTGGCATAGCTGCTTCTGATTGTTGTTGTTGTTGCGGTTGTTATTGTTGTTGGGATGATTGTTGTAGTTGTTGTTGTGGTTGTTGTTGTTGTTGTTGTTGTTGTTGTTGTTGTTGTTGTTGTTGTTGTTGTTGTGCTGTTTGTTGTAGTTGCGATTGATGTTGCGATTGTTGGGATAGTTGTTGTTGTTTTGGTGACTCTTATCACCGTTTTCCTCCCACTTTCTTTTGACTTGCTTCACGTTGGCCTTTTCGGCCGCCTGTTCTTTAATTCTTCTCTCAATCTGGTTCACTAGTTTGTGAGCCATTCTACATGCCTTTTGTATGGAGGCAGGCTCGTGTGAACTTATATCTTCTTGGATTCTCTCCGGTAACCCTTTCACAAATGCTTCGATCTTCTCTTCCTCATCTTCGAACGCTCTCGGACACAATAGGCACAATTCTGTGAATCGTCTTTCGTACGAAGTAATATCGAATCTCTGTGTTCGTAACCCTCTAAGTTCTGACTTGAGCTTATTGACCTCGGTTCTGGGACGATACTTCTCGTTCATCAAGTGCTTGAATGCTGACCACAGTAGCGCGTAAGCAGCATCTTGTCCCACTTGCTGTAGATAGGTATTCCACCATGTTAACGCAATACCTGTGAAGGTATTCGTAGCGTACTTCACTTTGTCTCCTTCAGCACACTTACTTATGGCAAACACCGATTCAACTTTCTCGGTCCACCGTTTCAATCCGATTGGTCCTTCCGTCCCATCAAATTCTGAAGGTTTGCAGGCAGTGAATTCCTTTTAGGAGCATCTGATGTTATGCGAGGTGTATAAGAAATAGCTTTATTTTTACAACGAAATACTATTAAATATTATACAATTTTACACAAGATATTTATTTATTTATAGAATGGATATACCTAAACCTTGCTACAATACTTATAGGCAGTGTACCTAAACGTACAGTAGTGTAGTTTTTATTAAGTCCGGTTCGTTCCACAGGGAAAATCTTTTAAACAAAGCTTAACGCTATATTAGTTTTAATTTATAAAAATACAAATATATAAGTAATATTATTATTATAAAGGGGGTTTTTACCGTTTAATGACCGGTTTGTCGATTTTTAAAACTTAGTCGCAGTTAAAACCTAATGTAAATATTAAATAAATAAAACTTAATTTAAAGCGTAAAGTAAATAACGATAATGAAATTGCGATAAATAAAAGTGCGATAAAATAAACTTGCGATAATTAAAAAGCACGATAATTAAAAGTGCAATTAAATACAATAACAATAAATAAAAATGCGATAATTAGAAGTGCAATTAAATATGAAAATAAAGGAATTATGCTTATTTAAACTTCCGTAATCATGATGTTTGACGTGTTGATTTTAGTTTATTCCCATGGGTTAATTGTCCTTTGTCCTGGATTATTTAATATGTCCATCTGGTTTTTGTCCATAACAGTCCATCAGTCATAAATATAAAGTGCGAGTGTCCTCGTCAAATTATCCTTATACCCGAAGTCAAATATTCCAACTAATTGGGGACTTCAACTGTAACAAGGTCTTGATACTTTGTTTAATAATTACACCAGGATATCGACTGCGTGTAATCCAAGGTTTTAATATTTTGTTATCAATTATGCCAAGTGTCCTTGTACATAATTTCACCCTTGTTTTAATAAGTCCATAGACTATTAATCCATTCCCGTGTCCGGTTAAATGAACGATTATTCGTACATATAAATACCCCGCCCATCGTGTCCGATCGAGTATATATGGTTATTTATAGGGACGTCCAATTGTAAATCTTTATATTATAATTAACAAACTATCATTTAGTTAAACAAATATAAAGCCCATTAATAGCCCATAGTCTAATTTCCGTAAGTGTCGTTCTTTTGTCCAAACCCCAATTATGGTACAAAGCCCAATTACCCAATTTTAGTAATTAGCCCAACATCATGATTACTTCGTTTTAAATAAGCAAAATAATAACTTAGCTACAAGACATTGATGTAAAAAGGTTGAACATAACTTACAATGATTAAAAATAGCGTAGCGTTACACGGACAGAATTTCGACTTACACCCTTACAATATGCGCTAACATGAAAGGACCCGTTCATATACATTATAAACGATTCACAATAGTTGATTACATTGCGAGGTATTTGACCTCTATATGATACATTTTACAAACATTGCATTCGTTTTTAAAAGACAATCTTTCTTTACATCGAAAATTGACATGTATGCATACCATTTCATAATATCCAAACTATAAATGACCTAATCTGTCATTTACTTAATAATAATCTTTAATGAACTTCAACGACTCGAATGCAACGTCTTTTGAAATATGTCATGAATGACTCCAAGTAATATCTTTAAAATGAGCTAATGCACAGCGGAAGATCTCTTTCAAACCTGAGAATAAACATGCTTTCAAGTGTCAACCAAAAGGTTGGTGAGTTCATTAGTTTATCATAATCATTTATTTCCATCATTTTAATAGACCACAAGAATTTCATTTCCAGTTCTCATAAATATACGTCCCATGCATAGAGACAAAAATAATCATTCAAATGGTGAACACCTGGTAACCGACATTAACAATATGCATATAAGAATATCCCCTATCATTCCGGGATCCTCCTTCGGACATGATATAAATTTCGAAGTACTAAAGCATCCGGTACTTTGGATGGGGTTTGTTAGGCCCAATAGATCTATCTTTAGGATTCGCGTCAATTAGGGTGTCTGTTCCCTAATTCTTAGATTACCAGACTTTAATAAAAAGGGGCATATTCTATTTCGATAATTCAACCATAGAATGTAGTTTCAATTACTTGTGTCTATTTCGTCAAATATTTATAAAAGCGCATGTATTCTCAGTCCCAAAAATATAAAGGGTAAAAAGGCAAATGAAACTCACCATACTGTATTTTGTAGTAAAAATACATATAACATCATTGAACAAGTGTAAGGTTGGCCTTGGATTCACGAACCAAAATTATTTATATATAATTATGTATTTGTCAATATTTGTCTAATACATTAAGTTAAGTCATAGTGTACCACAATCCTAATGCTCGAGTCTAGTATGCAAAGGTCGACAAAAATTAGTTTAACTCCAAATGATTTCAAAACTTTATAAATGTTTTATTATATAATTTAAATATCGTCGTTTTATATTTTTAAAATATTTTTTTTTTTTTAAAGATTTAATAAAGTAAATAATATAATTCGTTTATAAATAAAATTTTATATTAAAATATACTTTTATATATCTTAAGTAATAAAACTTATAAAGTTCATTTAATATCATAAAAATACTGCGATAGATTCTATTAAGGTAGTTATATAATTTGTATTACATTTCTAGTTAATAATATAGTATTGATAATAATAATAAGTAACAGTCGTGTTATTTTGGAATAATAACAATTTGATAAAAAAAATTAAGACAACGATATTAACGACGATAATAATCATTTTTACGAAATTTTAATTGACTATAACTTTTAATCCGTCCATCAAATCTATTTGGCATCTAAAGGAAAAGTTCTTAATTTTTTTCTAGCTTTTTAAGGACATGCAAATCTTATATCTTCCTTCAACTATAATATAACAACCTTTAAGATTCGGCATAACCTATCTAAGGGCACTATCAAATTTACAAGCATGCATAATCCTATTTTCTCGAGCACTAGTCAGGGATACACTATTAGTATGTAAAAATTAAATTAGGAGTACTCACGTATCAATATTGAGGTTCAATATTGTAGGAAAGGTACGTAGACGCAATGGAGGTGACAAACACTAGTTTAACCTCACAAGCATACCCATGAACAATACCCATCACCTCCATAACCGTAACTCATAATTTCCTTAGCTCTATCCCGCTCATAAAACCCGTTTTGAAATAACTCGCCCATGACCTCGTCGTAGTATTTTATGTATAATAATAATAATAATAATAATAATAATAATAACACTAACAATAATAATAATAAATATAATTATAGAGAGAGTGTGAGAGATAGATAGTTAGAAAACAATTATGATCGATCCTATATATATAGATTTATAAATAATATAATAATATAATATAATATTAATAAAAATTAAAAACATGTTGCATAGTGAGCCGCCACCAAAATATGTCGGCACAAGATTACACGTTTCGTGTAGATAGGTACACGATTCGTGTATGGTGTCTTCATGAAAGTTGTAGATTTTTGAGTTACGGTCGTTTGGACACCGGAATCACCCTTTTTCGAGTCAGTATGATTTAGTTATGATTTTTCTCGTGCAAGTGCGCAGGTTTAGTGATTTCCAACATTTTAACTTTCAATCTTGTGATGAAATGTTGTAGTCTTTTGGTGCTCATTAGAAATCTTTATTTTATATTTATTTTTATTTTTATATCATTGAAAATCCATAAAAATATTTTATAATCAAATTCTATTATATCGAAAAAAAATGTGTTTGTACTAAATTGAATAAATATAATTTAGTTTTCCAGAATTAGTTATATTCAAAATCATTCTTTAAAAGGTTTCATCTATATCGTAAAATGTCTTCAATATTAAGAAAACTAAATAATTAACCTACCAAGTGACACAAGTCAATCATTGCAAGGTACGCTTTTGATAATTAAACGAGACTCTCCACTAACCTCTGTCTAATCCTCAATAATAACACTTTTGTTCTTACATGGAATCACTTTACTAAATATTCCGAATACCGTTAAAAGTAAGAGTTTTCTAATTCAAGTGGACCTCATAACAAAGACTCGTAATTATAATTCAATGTACCTGATAAATCAATCACTTGATATTATCTTTTAATCTCATTGATAAACTTACATCGAACAAATACGTTCAAGTAAAGTATTATTCACTAACTACTGTGATAGCATTTCTATGTTCATAAAATAGATCTCGTAGCTTATATTCATATCAACTAATTCGTTCAATGCTTTCAAGTCACATAATAATCTCATAATCTATTTTTGTATCACCAAGCTCTTAAATGTTTTATCAATATTTCTTAGCTTAAAAAAAAATACACATATGTACATACACATACATTTCTATTTACACATTTTTGTTCGTGAATCGTCAGACATGGTCAAAGGGTAATTGATTACATGAATATAGTTTTCAAACTTTTCGAGACTCAACATTACAGATTTTGCTTATCGTGTCGGATACATATAAAGATTAAAGTTTAAATTTGATCGGAAATTTCCGGGTCACTACAGTACCTACCCGTTAAAAGAAATTTCGTCCCGAAATTTGATAGAGGTCGTCATAGCTAATAGTAAGAATGTTATTATGACGAATATAAGCTGATACATAGAGTTTTATCATGATTAAGAAGTACGGATAAAATAATTCGATTTCTCGAAGCGTATGAGTGAAGCTATCGTAAAAGAGCGAAATGAGTAAATGTAGATTTGTTTTAACTGATGACGTAGCTATGATTGATTTCCGGAATTTAAGGGATTTAAAGAAAATTTTCGTAATAAGATTTGGTTCTTCGGCGACTTAGGAAATCAGGATCTTCTTTGAGTAAATGTAATAATCTGTTCCGATTGCTCTGTCGGATATTTTTCTATAAATCCACCCTCTTTGTTTCCTTACAACTCACACCTTCTATTCTTTCTCCTCAGTTCATACTTTAAAACATTCGTCAATATGCTCCATCCCATTTTGATCCTTGATATACTCTTAATTTTTACATCTGTCATCCTTCTCTTTCATCTACCACCGGAAGATTTTATTTACTTCTACTATTATCTTGGGGTTATAGTGTTATTAATTTTTCCGTGCCTTTACGTGGCAATACGTATTGATATGCACGGTTTGTAGCTTCAGGGTGGTTGTTGAGTTTTATATCTTCCCTTATATTTCGATGCCCCTGCATCTGTCTTCTATAATCATTGTCACCCATAATTAATATTCTCTTTTATTTGCTGCGGTTTATGCTCCAATTTCTAGTTTGGAGCTTCATTCTTTCGTTTCCTCTTCCCGTCCTCGAGTCAAGCGAGTAATGGTCCAGAATTTGCAGTTATGAATTTCGGAATGAACATAGTTAATGTTCTAAGAAGGAAATCTTAATGATGCGATTTTGACTTGTCAAATTACCAGAATATCCTGTAAAAGATCGAATCATCAAGAAATATTTTCTTGCTATGTTTAAGGATTAGATCGAATGTAAGAGTCGTGTAAATGGCACATGATGATGGTGCTGTGAATCATCACATCCCATTAGAAACTTAACATGACCTACTGTAATATAATGACGTTGATCAAGTGTCATTATATTATATTAACTCATGTATCAGTTCCCAACACTACTTCAAAAACATTCATATTCGAATTTTTCAGTATTTAGAAACTAACACAGTTTCTTTTTATGTTGCAGATATTACAGAGAGATAATTGATTTCAAATGAGAATACTTATGAAAATATCTTCAGAATTATCAAGGATATTTATAATGAAAGATACTATGATATCTTAGAATATTCAAGATATGATGATGATGAATAATATTTGTCTGTGGAGATTTAGAATAAGAAATAAGGTGTTCGCTAACGAGTTCAGCAGGCACTGAATCATTTGGATCCTTTGAAGGCAGATTCAGTCTCTGTGATTTGTCCATGGCTTCCTTCATACTTTGCTCAATCCATTTTTCAGTACCAAATCCTTTCTTTTTCTGAGCTTTACCAACTTACTATCTTTTATCATCAAACTTTTGACCGTTTAAACCATCTACCATTTTTATGTTTCCTCTGCATTTAATGCAATAATATCTGAATCTCTGGTTATCGATCTGAGGTGGGTTCAGAAGAATCGTGTTTTAGATGATTAAACGCTGGTGGTAATATGGTGGAATATGAAAGGTTCCCCAGTAATAATGACGAAAGGGCAACGTATCTATCAGGGTTATAATAAGACTGGTCCGACTGAAAAAAATCGAAGTTGACTTGCTGGATCCGTGACAAAATTGGCTACTTTGAAAAGGAATCGAAATGTTGTTCTTGCTAGAAGAATTCGACGCAGGTACATGTTAGATTATGACTTTAGTTTCGAAAGTTTTTCAGGTACAAAACTTCGGGTAACGTGTGGTTGGATCATCATCTCAATTGTTTATTATTTGAAGTGTCTTCTAGAATTTCGGAGGGTTTTGATTGCAGATTGTCATAGTCAATATCCAAATGATGAAATCGTCCTAAATCCCGAATGATTTCTCATATCCATCTTGTGTGTTACGATTAAAAGTGATGTGCTATCACAGTTTTGAAGTCAAAGTATAGCTTTGAAAAATATAAGGATCTAAGAGTGATGATTTTGGTTGTATCTCGAGTTGAATTCTGAAATTCCCAAAATCAGAATATGTAATTAGATTCGAATGAGTATGATTGTTTTGATTTCTATAGAAGAATGTATATTGGTTTAGTTGATGATTATTGAATCAGAATTGAAGAATGTAACATATTAATTGTGATTTTATATATCTCTCGGGTATTACCTACCCGTAAAAAAAATTTCACAAATAATATTTTGAACAAGAATTCTCATTACAATCTTTATGAAAATATATGTGGGTATATTTTCTTCAGATGTAGTACAGATTCAATGAGTTAATATCATACTAAGCTCATTTGATTTTCGGATTGAATTAGAAATGAATTTTCTCTAAAACATTAGAGATTACATAAACTTTGCGGAGTATTTCACTAATGTAATCAATGCTTCAATATTTATATGTATTTCCTTAGTGAATCATGCTGATGCTCATGTAACTCTTGCTAACTTCGCAAGATACGAATATTGTTTTCCCGTAAATTTCGGGTATATCAAAGATGAAAGTGTATAATCAAACATGTTATTGAATGATACACTTGATTTATTATGAAATAAAATTCATTGAGTTGAAGCAGAGATTGTAGTTAACAATGATTAAATTGTTAACGAAGAATGTACATCATAGCAAATTAGTAATATGAATTAACCAGATAGTTAAGTTCCATACATAATAGCTTAGTACAGAAAGATTTATTATGGTAAAAATTTTTTTATAGAATATACATATAAATTCTTCGGAGGAACTAAGTTAATACTTCATAACTCGTTGATACAATATACTTGTTATTAATTTGTAATGGTTTCCACAGTGATTCTTGAATTGGCGAAACTTGTGAGGTTAGAGGTGCTGACGATTCTAACAATGTTGACAGCATTGACTGTGTTGGTGAGGCTATTGGTACTGCTGATGATGTTGGTAAAACAAGTCTAGCTTGTACCTTACGCACCAGTCTTGTTAGGGTTTCGGTTCTTCTCTCTATCATCTCTGTCCACTCATCTGGTTTACGGTTAAGGCTGAGATAGATAATCTCTAAAACTTTAGAGATTACCTAATCACCACAGAATGTTTCTCCGATGAAGTTATGAATCAATACTTCATCGTTTGTTGTTGTTGGTACTCCTTGGTATCTTTGGTGCGTGTGACGTTGATATCCGATATACAGATTGGGATATTGAGGTGTGTGATGCGGATGTGATTGTTGGTGGTGGTAATGATCCTGTTGATGTTAATAATGGTGGTTGATGTTGATGTCGGTGATGCTGCTGGTGCTTTTAGTATTGAGACTTGCGATGTGGATGTTACTGGCGGTACTGGTTACGCTGCTGGTGCTGCTGATGGTGTTTGTAACCTTCGCACCGTATTCTCCAAAGCCACTACCCGAGCGCGAAGCTCGTTAACTTCTTCTATTACACCGGGGTGATCGTCGATTCGGACGAGCGGATAAATATAATCAAGAATTTGGTGTAGTATATAATCGTGACGAGATACTCTGGAGATGAGAGAGAAAATGGTTTCTCGAACAGGTTCGCCGGTAAGTGCTTCAGGTTCATTGTCAATAGGGCAATTTGGTGGATGGAAAGGATCACCTTCTTCTTGTCTCCAATAATTGAGGAGGCTACGAACCCATCCCCATTTCATCCAGAATAGGTGATGACTGATTGGTTGATCTATTCCGGTCATACTGCTTTCGGAGCTGGAATGAGACTCCATATCGGAATAGCTGTCGTAATCTGAGGAATTCGAACTGGTTGAGGGATCCATCTCGTATGATCAAGGGAATGAATTTTTGATATGAAATAGATTATAGGAGTTAGATTTGATATCTTTCTATACATAATTTACATATGTATATATAATACCAAAATCCCATAAATTACGGAGAATCTTTGAAAAATGTCAGTCAAAGTTCACAGTATCAGATATGCTAAGATAAGAATTCGTCTATACACTATTATGCAATAAATGCAGGAAAGCGCGTCTAGACTTAAAAATGATAAGCAGGTAATTTTCGACACGAAATGATAAGCAAAACTTTTGACATGCAGACACGGTCGAAGTCCAGACTCACTAATGTATCCTAACGACTTATCAGTTAGACACACTAATGCAGACCTGGTTCGCTAAGACCACTGCTCTGATACCAACTGAAAGGACCCGTTCATATACATTATAAACGATTCACAATAGTTGATTACATTGCGAGGTATTTGACCTCTATATGATACATTTTACAAACATTGCATTCGTTTTTAAAAGACAATCTTTCTTTACATCGAAAATTGACATGTATGCATACCATTTCATAATATCCAAACTATAAATGACCTAATCTGTCATTTACTTAATAATAATCTTTAATGAACTTCAACGACTCGAATGCAACGTCTTTTGAAATATGTCATGAATGACTCCAAGTAATATCTTTAAAATGAGCTAATGCACAGCGGAAGATCTCTTTCAAACCTGAGAATAAACATTCTTTCAAGTGTCAACCAAAAGGTTGGTGAGTTCATTAGTTTATCATAATCATTTATTTCCATCATTTTAATAGACCACAAGAATTTCATTTCCAGTTCTCATAAATATACGTCCCATGCATAGAGACAAAAATAATCATTCAAATGGTGAACACCTGGTAACCGACATTAACAATATGCATATAAGAATATCCCCTATCATTCCGGGATCCTCCTTCGGACATGATATAAATTTCGACGTACTAAAGCATCCGGTACTTTGGATGGGGTTTGTTAGGCCCAATAGATCTATCTTTAGGATTCGCGTCAATTAGGGTGTCTGTTCCCTAATTCTTAGATTACCAGACTTTAATAAAAAGGGGCATATTCGATTTCGATAATTCAACCATAGAATGTAGTTTCAATTACTTGTGTCTATTTCGTCAAATATTTATAAAAGCGCATGTATTCTCAGTCCCAAAAATATAAAGGGTAAAAAGGCAAATGAAACTCACCATACTGTATTTTGTAGTAAAAATACATATAACATCATTGAACAAGTGTAAGGTTGGCCTTGGATTCACGAACCTAAATTATTTATATATAATTATGTATTTGTCAATATTTGTCTAATACATTAAGTTAAGTCATAGTGTACCACAATCCTAATGCTCGAGTCTAGTATGCAAAGGTCGACAAAAATTAGTTTAACTCCAAATGATTTCAAAACTTTATAAATGTTTTATTATATAATTTAAATATCGTCGTTTTATATTTTTAAAATATTTTTTTTTTTAAAGATTTAATAAAGTAAATAATATAATTCGTTTATAAATAAAATTTTATATTAAAATATACTTTTATATATCTTAAGTAATAAAACTTATAAAGTTCATTTAATATCATAAAAATACTGCGATAGATTCTATTAAGGTAGTTATATAATTTGTATTACATTTCTAGTTAATAATATAGTATTGATAATAATAATAAGTAACAGTCGTGTTATTTTGGAATAATAACAATTTGATAAAAAAAATTAAGACAACGATATTAACGACGATAATAATCATTTTTACGAAATTTTAATTGACTATAACTTTTAATCCGTCCATCAAATCTATTTGGCATCTAAAGGAAAAGTTCTTAATTTTTTTCTAGCTTTTTAAGGACATGCAAATCTTATATCTTCCTTCAACTATAATATAACAACCTTTAAGATTCGGCATAACCTATCTAAGGGCACTATCAAATTTACAAGCATGCATAATCCTATTTTCTCGAGCACTAGTCAGGGATACACTATTAGTATGTAAAAATTAAATTAGGAGTACTCACGTATCAATATTGAGGTTCAATATTGTAGGAAAGGTACGTAGACGCAATGGAGGTGACAAACACTAGTTTAACCTCACAAGCATACCCATGAACAATACCCATCACCTCCATAACCGTAACTCATAATTTCCTTAGCTCTATCCCGCTCATAAAACCCGTTTTGAAATAACTCGCCCATGACCTCGTCGTAGTATTTTATGTATAATAATACTAATAATAATAATAATAATAACACTAACAATAATAATAATAAATATAATTATAGAGAGAGTGTGAGAGATAGATAGTTAGAAAACAATTATGATCGATCCTATATATATAGATTTATAAATAATATAATAATATAATATTAATAAAAATTAAAAACATGTTGCATAGTGAGCCGCCACCAAAATATGTCGGCACAAGATTACACGTTTCGTGTAGATAGGTACACGATTCGTGTATGGTGTCTTCATGAAAGTTGTAGATTTTTGAGTTACGGTCGTTTGGACACCGGAATCACCCTTTTTCGAGTCAGTATGATTTAGTTATGATTTTTCTCGTGCAAGTGCGCAGGTTTAGTGATTTCCAACATTTTAACTTTCAATCTTGTGATGAAATGTTGTAGTCTTTTGGTGCTCATTAGAAATCTTTATTTTATATTTATTTTTATTTTTATATCATTGAAAATCCTTAAAAATATTTTATAATCAAATTCTATTATATCGAAAAAAAATGTGTTTGTACTAAATTGAATAAATATAATTTAGTTTTCCAGAATTAGTTATATTCAAAATCATTCTTTAAAAGGTTTCATCTATATCGTAAAATGTCTTCAATATTAAGAAAACTAAATAATTAACCTACCAAGTGACACAAGTCAATCATTGCAAGGTACGCTTTTGATAATTAAACGAGACTCTCCACTAACCTCTGTCTAATCCTCAATAATAACACTTTTGTTCTTACATGGAATCACTTTACTAAATATTCCGAATACCGTTAAAAGTAAGAGTTTTCTAATTCAAGTGGACCTCATAACAAAGACTCGTAATTATAATTCAATGTACCTGATAAATCAATCACTTGATATTATCTTTTAATCTCATTGATAAACTTACATCGAACAAATACGTTCAAGTAAAGTATTATTCACTAACTACTGTGATAGCATTTCTATGTTCATAAAATAGATCTCGTAGCTTATATTCATATCAACTAATTCGTTCAATGCTTTCAAGTCACATAATAATCTCATAATCTATTTTTGTATCACCAAGCTCTTAAATGTTTTATCAATATTTCTTAGCTTAAAAAAAAATACACATATGTACATACACATACATTTCTATTTACACATTTTTGTTCGTGAATCGTCAGACATGGTCAAAGGGTAATTGATTACATGAATATAGTTTTCAAACTTTTCGAGACTCAACATTACAGATTTTGCTTATCGTGTCGGATACATATAAAGATTAAAGTTTAAATTTGATCGGAAATTTCCGGGTCACTACATAACATACCCTTATTATTAGAATTAAAATTAAAATTAAAATTAAAATTATAATATATATATATATATATATATATATATATATATATATATATATATATATATATATATATATATATATATATACACGTTTAGATAGAGAGATTGATATATATGGATATATGATGCAACAAAGCTCGATTTTTATAGGCATGTGGGCTGGAAAAGAGCCTCATGCGATCGCATGGGCTTTGTCCTTCAAGGCCATGCGATCGCATGGCCAGCTGGGGAGACTCAAAAGTCTTTAAAAACGTGGGCTGCTTATTTATTTATTATATAATATAATATATATAATTAAATTTAATTATATATATATTATATTATATTCTTGTACTTTTTTGACTTGTAATTTTTAGTCCGTTGCGTCGAGCGTTGAGATTTGACTATGGTCCCGGTTCCGGATTTTCGAACGACCTTGCGTACAATTTAATATCTTGTACTTTGCGTTTTGAATCTTGTACTCTTGTAATTCTGAGACGTTTCTTATCAATAATTGGAACCTCTTTGATTGTACTTTGTACTTTGAGCTTTTTGGTCATTTGCGTCTTCAATTCGTCGAATCTGTCTTTTGTCTTCACCTTTTATTATTTAAACGAATATCACTTTTAAATAGAACAATTGCAACTAAAAGCTTGTCTTTCTTGAGGGATAATGCTATGAAATATATGTTCGTTTTTAGCATTATCAAATATTCCCACACTTGAGTGTTGCTTTTTCTCAAGCAATATAGTCTTGAAATACTAGAATCACCTCTTTATTCTTCACACTTTGTACATCAGTGATTTCATTACGGCGGTATAAACAATGGTAGTAACGATATGGTTTACAGTCCCACATGACTATAAAAATTTAGATCCTTTAAGGAAATTGGATCTTTATGAAAACATTTGATCTTTTTGAAAATTCAATCTAGTTTTTACCCTAGATAAGTTTTTCGGAATAACCCTTCACCGGTGTTTGCAAATTGTTTTTGTGGGTTTGGTGGGTTTCAGATTTGAAAATTTTAGCTCAAAACTTGTGGTTTTGTGTCACCCACTTGCTAACCTTGTATTGGAAACGCAACACGTCCAGTATACTTGCTCCGTATATTACCTTTCGGTAAACTACCTTCCGGTTGTAAAGGAAAGCGTTGAACAAGCAACTGTTAAGGCAATGTCCCCCGACATGCTTTTAATTATGGTCTATAATGTGTCGGATGTAATTACTATCCTTGGTAGGAGCAATAGTAAAGCTCACCCTTATAATTTTCTGGTCTGGCACAAGGTCCTGTCTTTGACCATGCTATGCAACTACCGTTCTTACGGTTGATACCCGATTTGGTTCAGGTGACCTAATGAATTCCAGGTGAATTCCTAGGATTTTACGTTCAATGGTAATGAACGCATTGAAAATGGGTTTTTAGAAAACAAATCGGTTTGTAATTTTCATCAAAATATTTTCTCGTTCAAGCTCGAGTTTAGATATCATCGAATTCCATGAGTTTATAACTCTCAATCTTTAAGGTAAATCTCTAGGATTGAGTAATATCAGTCTTAAAAGCTAATTTTTGATCTTTTAAAGGAGATTATCCTTTCTGGGGGTCTGATTCATTAGTCTTATCCAGCTAATTTGCACGGCATCCTCCCCATTTTACAAGACAGATCCTCTCATGGTTAGGATAAGTCTGACCACTTGGCGACCCTGTTTTATGCTGAGGTCCGTGGATTTCCTGCTGATTTTAGAGATTACTTTTCTAGATTTTTCGTCAACCTACAGCTGGTCTGGACGACAACTTCATGACCTAAATCAAGAAGCGCGTTTCTTTTTCGAAAGACTTTACTTCCTTTTAATGATGGAATTGATTCATCGTGTAGATCCATCTTTTCTTTCAAATATATTACAGTAAATCGGGTAAAACTGTTTAGTTTAGTCCAAAGCAAAAGTATCTTCAATTATTTGTTACAGAAATATGTGACATATGTTTAAGATAACTTGGTAAATTTTCCTTACTTGGCTTTTATTTTCTTTTATTTGCATTTTTATTGTCCTCTATTCCATTTTAAATGAATTCTAACATTTTGGTTTGTTTCTCCATTTATGTCCTTTCCGAGGTAACAATAATTTCGGTGTTAACACCTAGTTTTATCGTTCATAAATATGTATAAACATGATTTTGAGTTCATTAAATTGAAAATTTTGAAATTTTTTTTACTAGAAGTGGGTAGTCAGTATATAAGACTAGGGCTGTTCTTTATTATCAGAGAGCACTAGATTCTAATACAACTACTACGTTACTAGTATTTTTAATGGTAACCAAGTGTTTAAGTTAAAAATTTTAAAAATCCGAAAGAATTTAACCCCTTCCCACACATAAGATCTTGCAATGCCCTCATTTGCAAGAAATCAGTAACAATTAAAATTATTAAGGGTGATTAGCGTAGAAAAATGATTAAATTTTAACAAAGTTTCCAAACATATTGGCTTTTGTTTGCTGAATGATAAATGGTGCACATCATTTGTTCATTCCATCTTATTGTTACATCACATTTGTTTTTCGTTTTGTCGTCAAAAGTACTAGCTTTTGCTGAACTTAATGCCAGTCTTTGAAAATGCGCTGTTTTACCCTGTTTTGTACAATCAACAATATACACACAATACAAATATAAACATGCATGACAATTTGAAATGGGACTTAATATCCTACTTTTAAATCCTAAATGTGAAATATTAGTACACAATAATAATAAAAATGATAAAAATTACATAAATATATCCAATAACATAAGTTTAAACATGAATAATTAAAAAGATAAAAAAAATAACCAATGGAACTAAATCAGTCTGGATAAGGGTTCCAGTTCATCTCGTCAGGTGGGTTCCATTGTTGGTTATAGGTGTTCTGATAGGCTTGGTTATAGTCATACCGGTTAAAGGGTGGTCGAATGTCGGGGTTGTGTGGCGGAAAATGAGCAGGTCGAGTAGGTACGTAATTATTTGGTACCTGATATGATAGCTGGCTCATGATTTGGTGCTGATGAACTAACCAGCTATCGTGTTGGCATTGCCTATAATCCTCGTATACTCGCTCGGAGTTCCACTGCTCGTACATACTATGTCTGGCCGCCCTCGTCATTGCTTCCTCATCTATACGAACGTGGACGTCAAGAATAGCATCTTGTAAGACATCCCTAATGTCTTTCGCCTCCTCCATTTCCTCGTCTGAGCCCCTTTCTACCTGTGGATAAGGGCCCTCATAGGGTACTGCCTGGTTGCGTCTACTTTTCAATACCTTAGCACCCACATAAACTTTCAATCCTAACGGCTCAACATGTTCTCTACAAAGCTGTAATGGACCCCCTTGGTTCCTATCAACACCTAAATACTCTCCAATGAGAGTAACAAAAATACCTCCTCCTATTATACTCCCGTCCTGCATTCCTTCTACCATTTTAGATAAATAAAAACCAACACAGTAAGGGATATTGACAAAGCTTCTAGGATCCCGAATACACTTTAGGTAGAATAAATCATGTAAGGTTATTTTTTCTTTATTGTTACCTCTTTGTGTAATCGAGTTAGCCAAAAATCTATGAATGATACGAAGCTCGGCTCTGTCAATTTGTGTATAGGAGTGTCCTCCCGCTCGTGTAAAAACGTCAAAATGTGACATACGCCTCCAAATGGCGTCAGCGTCAAAGTTGCTATCTACCCTTTCACCATAATGAATCAAATTTGTACAATCGAGTAGTAGCAACTCACCATTAGTATATATCTGTAAAGCCCTGGCCATGTCCAGCATGGACATTCTATACATCCTACCGCCAAGGATAAACCTAAGAAATCTTCTATCATCTATTCTAACTATATTTGTATCAAGTGATACAGTACTCATGAGCTCAACACACCATTCCTTATATACAGGTCTACGAATGGTGAAAAGACGTTCCCAATCTGTAAAAGAAGAGTTCCCGTACCTCTGAATCAGTAGCAGTCTGACTCTATTAGCTAGCTGAACTCTTTTCAAAGGATCCCAATCGATTACCCTTGGCACCTCTACATTTTTAGTTACCAATCTGAATTTGTTCCTTTGATATGTCTCGTAATCTCTCCATCTTCTATCAAATCTCAGATTAGGATGCAAAGTGTGCTCAGGAATCGTTGGGTATTCTACTGGCGGCCTCATCGGGAATACTATGAATTCATTAACAAACTGTACCGGATCATAATAAGGTACGTGTTGATCAGGCTGTTGTTGTGGTTCCTGTTGTGGTTCTTGTTCGGGTTCTGGCTCGTGTTGCATTTCTGGTTCTGGTTCTGGTACTGGAGCAGGTCGTCTAGATGATGATGCTCCTGAACCTCAAGTATCGGCTTTGTGCAAAACACATTAAACACGAAATTTGTGCATCCAAATATGCATTAGTGTTAGCAAAATAACAATTTAAAACAATCACAATAACATGTTAAATCAAAATTAAACTTGTACACATTTTCAAAATTTTTTTTTTTTTACAATTCTATACTTTTTCAAATAAGCACATATGAAAATGTAAATAAAGTTCATAAGCATTTAACTCAAATAACATGTCAAAATAGTCATTACTAACAATTAAACAAGTCTCAATTAGCAAATATATCAAATTAATCAAGTTCATGAATTTTGTACCTAAAAAGTCTACTTTAATCTTCAAAAATCATGTTTAGGATCAATGTTTGGATCATTTAACTACCTAAACATGTTACACTACTCAATTTAGGAATAATTCATGACAAAAATCGGCCATAACCTGTTTATATCAAAAAGCCCAAAATTGCTCAAGAACACAAACCCTAGATTTCCAAAAATTTTGAAGTTTTTGGCTTCAAATCATGTTAAATAGCATCAATCTAGGTTATGCATGCATAAAATACTAACAATTTAACACTAATTACACTAGAAATCAACAAAATTGCATTAGGTAAAATATTGGTAATTATCACAAAAACTAGGAATTTATAGAGTTTAGGGGTGTAATTTTTACCTTTTTACTGAAGAATGAGAATCTAGGCATGATTAGAGCAAGAAATTTGATGAATTACGGTGGAAAAAAGATAAAATTTGAGAGGATTTTGAGTGTTTTTCGTGTTTGTGTGTGTATTGTGGTGAAGAAGACAGAACAAACTGCCTTTTGTTTCTGGCCTGATTTCCAGCTCCATGCGATCGCATGGAGTTGGAGTGCAATACCCATGCGATCGCATGGGTATCCGGGAACAGTACTTTGGCCTTTTTTTTTTTTTATAAAACCTTATAACTTCTAAAACATATAATTAATAAAATTCTAAAAATTTTGTTTTCCTTTAGGAGCGAGGGCATTTCGGATCGTTGTCCTAGTCCGTCCCTCGACAATTTTAAAATTTGTCACTTTGTAAACGCGGTTTTAAAAACAAAGATTTTTGGGTTTTTTAAATGTTTTTGGCATACTTTAATTCAATAAGATTAAAAATAATGATAATAAAAGTTCTCGTCCCTCCCTTGGGTAGAGCAATTTCGGTTCAACGACCTAGTCTTCAACTCACGACGAATTTTAAAAATCATATTTTTAACTTACGAAATGAAGTAAATTTTTGTTTTTAAATTCACACCAAACTTAAATTTAAAATGCATAAAATTAAAAATTCATATTAAAAATTCACACCAAACTTAAATTATATTTTTGTTTTTATACATACAAATTTATATTAAAAATATTAATTTTTCAAATATTTACAATTTTAAATATATTGATTTAAAAGTTTACAATAGTATTTTAATATTTATATATTAAATTTAAAAACAAAGTAAAAATAAAATTAAAAATCTTTTTGGTCTTTTATCCCACTTTAATCAATCAAATATTATCAAAAATATACGCCCCTCTTTTCGGTAAAGTAATTTCGGTTCCATGACCTAATTTAACTCATGACGAATTTTTGAAATATTTTGGTTTGATTGATTAAAGATATTTATACCTTAAGAATAAACGTTAAATTTCGCAGTGATGTAATAAATTTTTGTATGATATCAATAATTTTGGTCGCAAGACCTAATTTTATCGAATACCAATTTAATACTTTATAGCGAACAAATTAGCGTTTATTATCAAAAGGTTAAAAATAAAAATAAAAATAAAAATGAAAACTGTACAAACTTACCTGTGAAATATATTTCTTAGTGATATGCTCTAGCCCACTTATAAGATAGTTGGACTAATTGGTTTTCCATGGCTACATAGGCATAACCTCGAGCATTTAATGTTTTTTCTTCTAAACATATGAACGGTCCGTCTCTGCATAAAGTAACAAATTCGGTGTTTGAATAGGTTTGATTATTTGAACATTTACCTTCGTGTGACCATTTTCCGCATCTGTGACATTTTTCAAGGTGTCGTGCTCTTCTTTTCGCTGCGGATTTTGATTTTCCTTTACCAAATTGTAACTTATTATTTTCGCATCTGGATTCTTTTCTTACTCCGTCCAATTTACCTCTGATTAATGATACTAATTCACTTGGAAGTGTGAAATTATTTCGTTTAGTGATCAAAGCGTGTAGCATTAGACCATGGTTTAGTTCACATGAAGTCTTCATTTCGAAAAACCTAAAAAAATAAAAATTCAGAATGGGGGGAGAAGACTTGTTCTTTAGGGTCTGCTAGGGAAAGACCATTCGGGTTTCATTTTCGAGAACTACACGAAAACAGAAAATCTAACTCTAACTCTAACAGAAATACATATTATCCTTTAAAGACTTCATTCTCCCCACACTTAGTTAGCCGTGGTGTTGAAATTGTGATTAACTTCGTTGTCAACTTCCATTGGACTATCTATGTAATGTTTAACTCTGTGACCATTAACCTTAAATTCAATCCCATTTGAATTTATTAATTCTACTGTTCCGTATGGGAAAACTCTTTTGACTATGAATGGTCCAGACCATCTTGATTTCAATTTTCCAGGAAATAGCTTGAATCGTGAATTGAAAAGAAGAACTTTGTCTCCTTCTTTAAATTCTTTTGAACTTCTGATTCTTTTATCATGCCATTTCTTCGTTCTTTCCTTATAGATTAACGAATTTTCATATGCTTCATGTCTTAATTCTTCTAATTCGTTTAGTCGACTTAACCGTAGACGTCCAGCTTCATGTAAATCAAGATTACATGTCTTCAAAGCCCAAAATGCTTTGTATTCAATTTCTACTGGAAGATGACATGCTTTTCCGTAAACGAGTTTGAAAGGTGTGGTTCCAATTGGAGTTTTGTAGGCTGTTCTAAAAGCCCATAGTGCATCCTCCAATTTAATGGACCATTCCTTCGGATTTGATCCTACGGTTTTCTCTAGAATACGTTTTAATGCTCGGTTGGTATTTTCAACTTGTCCACTTGTCTGTAGATGATATGCAGTGGAGATTTTATGAGTTACTCCATATCTTTTAAGAACTTTCTCAAGTTGATTATTACAGAAATGAGTTCCCCGATCACTTATTAAAGCTTTCGGTGTTCCAAACCTTGTGAAAAGACGTTTTAAAAAGTTGACTACAAATCGTGCATCGTTAGTTGGGAGAGCTTGTGCTTCTGCCCATTTAGATACATAATCAATGGCTACGAGAATGTATAGATTATTATGAGATTTTGGAAATGGACCCATAAAGTCAATACCCCAGATGTCAAATACTTCACATACTTGAATGACATTTTGTGGCATTTCATCACGTTGACTTATTTTTCCAGCCCTTTGACAAGCATCACAGGATTTGCAAAGAAGGCGTGCATCTTTGTAAATTGTAGGCCAATAGAATCCAGCATCGTAAACTTTTCTTGCTGTTAGTTGAGGCCTATAATGCCCTCCTGTTGGTCCTGTGTGACAATGGTTTAAGATTTTACTAGCTTCCTCCCCGAATACACATCGGCATATTATTCCATCGGGATAACTTTTAAACAAATGTGGATCTTCCCAGAAATAGTGTTTTATATCACTAAAGAATTTTTTCGTTTTTGGTACGACAATCCTTTTTCAAGGAATCCACATACTAAGTAGTTTGCATATTCTGCAAACCATGGAATTTCATTATAATCTATCTTCAATAGATATTCATCAGGAAAGTTGTCTTGTATGGCCGATTCATTTAGAACTTCTAATTCAGGATTTTCAAGACGAGAAATATGATCAGTGGCGAGATTTTCTGCTCCCTTTTTATCTCGGATTTCAATATCAAACTCTTGTAAGAGTAAGATCCAACGGATTAATCTTGGTTTAGCATCTTGTTTCGAAAATAGGTATCTAAGAGCAGAATGGTCGGTATAGACCACCGTTTTTGCTAGAACGAGATATGAACGAAATTTGTCAAAAGCAAAGACAATAGCAAGGAGTTCTTTTTCAGTAGTTGTGTAATTTGTTTGTGCTCCTTGTAACGTCTTACTAGCATAATATATAGGTTGAAATCGTTTTTCAATCCTTTGTCCTAAAACGGCTCCCATTGCAAAATCACTTGCATCGCACATAAGTTCAAACGGAAGATTCCAATTTGGTGTTATCATGATCGGCGCATTAGTGAGTTTTTCTTTAAGAATATTAAAAGATTTGATACATTCATCTGAAAAGATGAATGGAGCATCCTTTTCTAGGAGTTTATTCATAGGAGTGGCAATTTGATAAAACGTCGGTAAAAATCGGCATGCCCTAGAAAACTCCTAACTCCTCTAACATTGGTGGGATGTGGAAGTTTAGCAATTACATCTACTTTAGCTCTATCCACTCCAATTCCTTCCTATGAAATTTTATGTCTAAGAACGATGCCTTCTTTAACCATGAAATGGCATTTCTCCCAATTAAGAACTAGATTTGATTGTTTGCATCTAATAAGCATTCGTTCAAGATTAACTAGACTTGATTCAAAAGTATCACCGAAGACTGAAAATTCATCCATGAAAACTTCCATGCATTCTTCTATCATGTCATGAAAAATCGCCATCATGCACCTTTGAAAGGTTGCAGGGGCGTTGCATAGTCCAAATGGCATGCGTTTGTAAGCAAAAGTACCATAAGGGCACGTGAACGTGGTTTTTTCTTGGTCCTCGGGTGTTATTGGAATTTGAAAATATCCGGAACAACCATCAAGAAAACAATAGTAACTATTTTCGGCTAATCTTTCCAACATTTGATAAATAAAAGGTAAGGGAAAGTGATCTTTTCTGGTGGCGTCATTTAATTTTCTATAATCAATACATACACGCCATCCTGTTACCGTCCTAGTAGGAATAAGCTCATTTTTCTCATTTGTAATGACAGTCATGCCACCTTTCTTAGGCACGCATTGAACTGGGCTTACCCATGGACTATCAGAGATTGGATAAATTAAACCTGCATCAAGCAGTTTAATAATTTCTTTCTTAACAACATCTTGCAAATTAGGATTTAGTCTTCGTTGGCGTTGCACATACGTTTTATGACCTTCTTCCATAAGGATTTTATGTGTGCAATACGAAGGACTTATTCCTTTAATATCATGAATCTTCCATGCAATAGCTGGTTTATGAGCTTTTAACACAGAAATGAGTTGAGATTTTTCATTTTCAGTAAGAGAAGACGATATTATTATTGGTATTTCAGATTCACCATGTAAATAAGCGTATTCCAAATGGTTTGGAAGTGGCTTTAATTCTAATTTCGTGGTTCTTCTATCGATGATTTATATCGATATCTGTCTTCTTCTTTTAGCATTTGAATTTCTTCTGTTGTTGGTTCATATCCATTAACCATAAGTGTAGCTAACATTTCAGTTTCATCAATTGGTTCAGTACCTTCTCCTAAAGAACATTCTCCTGTTCCTTGTAATTCTGGAAATTCTTCTAACAATTCTGCATGTGATTCTATAGTTTGAATATAATAGCATGTATCATCTGCAGATTGCGGTTGTTGCATTGCTCTATCAACTGAAAAGGTAACACTCTCATCCTCTATACTTAGGGTCAATTTCTTACCAAACACGTCTATCATTGCTTTAGCCGTGTTTAAGAATGGTCTTCCTAATATGAGAGGAACTTGAGAATCTTCTTCCATGTCCAGAATAACAAAATCTACTGGAAATACTAAAGTACCAACTTTAACTAGCATGTTCTCCATTATCCCTCTAGGATATTTTATTGATCGATCGGCTAGTTATATGCTTATTCTTGTTGGTTTCAATTCTCCAAGGTCTAGTTTAGTGTATAGTGAATACGGCATTAAATTTATACTAGCACCTAAGTTTGCCAATGCTTCTATTGAACTAAGACTACCCAGAAAACAAGGAATTGTGAAACTTCCTGGATCAGATAGTTTTTCTGGTATCTTATTCAACAGCACTACTGAACAATTAGCATTCATAGTAACAGCCGAGAGTTCTTCTATTTTCTTTCTATTTGTGATTAGATCTTTCAGAAATTTAGCATATCTAGGCATTCCTGAAATCACATCAATGAAAGGAAGATTTACATTTATCTGTTTAAACATATCCAAGAATTTGGATTGCTCGGCTTCAAGTCTCTCTTTTTTCATCTTACTCGGGTAAGGAAGTGTTGGTTGGTATGGTTTAACATAAGGTTTAGCTTTAACTGTGTTATCTTCATTAACCTTTTCAACTACCGGTTCTTTTTCCTTATCTTGTTCAGGTTGTGGTTCTTGTGGAGTAGGAATAGCTTCATCAGAAATTACAGGTATTTCAGGTGGTTTAAGTGTAATACCACTTCTTGTGGTAATGGCTTTAGCTGTTTCATTCCGGGGGTTAGCATTTGTATCACTAGGTAGACTTCCCGGTTTTCTTTCACCTATTAACCTTGCTAGGTTACTTACTTCTTGTTCCAGATTTTGAATAGAAGCTTGTTGATTTCTAAATGCTTGAGCATTTTGTTCATTGGTTTGTTTCTGAGATGTGAAAAACTGTGTTTGAGATTCAACTAGCTTCGTCATCATATCTTCTAAATTCGGCTTTTTATCATCGGTTTGTGGTGGTTTGTTTTGAAAATTAGGTCTTTGCTGATTGTAAGTATTATTAGATACTTGTTGATTGCTATGACCTTGTTGGTTGTTGTATGGAACATTTCGATTATAATTCTGGTTTTGGTTGTAAATCGGTCTTGGCGGTTGATAATTATTCTGATAATTATTTCCAGGCCTTTGGTTTATGTATGAAACATTCTCTCTTTGTTCCATTGTTAGTTCAATACTGAGACAATCTTTTGTCAAATGTGGTCCTCCATACTGCTCACAACTAATTCGTATTGAGTGGATATCTTTAGTCATCTTTTCCATTCGTCTCTCGACAGCATCTATCTTTGCAGAAATGGAATCTAAGTCATGGCTAGAATCGGCTATAGCTGCTTTAGATGATCTAACGATATCTTTTTCTTGGTGCCACTCATGTGAGTGGGAAGCAGTGTTATCAATAATTTTGTAAGCATCAGTTTCTGTTTTCTTCATAATAGAACCACCAGCTGCTATATCGATGTCTTTTCTTGTAGTGATGTCGCATTCTTGGTTGAATATTTGTACTATTTGACAAGTGTCTAAACCATGTTGCGGACATCCTCTTAATAACTTTCCAAATCTGGTCCAAGCCTCATATAGAGTTTCATTTGGCTTCTGTGTGAATGTAACAATTTCTCCTTGAAGTCTTACGGCTTTAGATGCCGGAAAGAATTGTTTAAGAAAATTTTCAACTAAAACGTCCCATGTATCAATCGCCCCTTCAGGTAACGATTCTAACCAATCTTTGGCTTCTCCCTTTAAAGTCCAGGGAAATAACATGAGATATATCTGTTCATCCTCCACTTCTCTTATTTTAAATAAAGTGCAGATTCTATTAAAGGTACGAAGATGTTCATTTGGATCTTCCTTCGGCGCACCACTAAATTGGCATTGATTAGTCACCATGTGTAGGATTTGTCCTTTGATTTCATAATCTGGCGCATTAATGTCTGGATGAGTAATTGCGTGACCTTGGCCAGTGCGTTTAGCTCTCATTCGGTCTTCCATACTTAGAGGTTCCAGATTCTCCATGATTGAATTTGTTGAATCTGAATCACTAGAGGATTCTGATTTAATGGTTCGTTCCTCAACAATCTCTGTTTGAATGATTGGTGGTTCCGGAGGAAAAATTAATGGTTCAGGATCTATGAATCTTCCCTGAATATTCTCCGGATTCTCAATTGTGAGGTCGGGTTCAAAAAATGGATTATCGGAAATTTGAATTGGAGTACTTGGTCGACTGGATGACGATTCTAAAGAAAAATCAACGGCGACAATATTTGCTAGATGTCTTGATCGAGTTACAGGTGGTGAACGTACAAAAGGTGGTGAACGTTTTGCTCGGTGCATTCACTGAATATCCTATTAGTTTTAAAAAGAAAGAAAAATTATATAAGTTATCCAATTAATAGACTTTTCTGATTTTGCCCACGTTTCGAATAGCCAAAAGATGCAGCAGAGGGGCAGGATTCGTTTGGTCTCAATATAATTGAGTACTGTTTGGCTCCAATAACCCGGTCTACGTACAAATCCAACTATTACTACGAACCAGAAAATTTTGATGTCTATCAATTTAACCACTTAAAATAAATTTTCGTAATTTAAAGAAATTTAGAGAAGAGGGTAGAGAAAATTTTAAGTCCTAAAAACTAATGGCGAGAAATAAGAAAGAAAAAGAGCGCGTCGGTATTAAAATTGGAGAAATAAGAAAGAAAAAGAGTGACTTATAAAACTTTAAAACACTCGACTAACCCAACCTTATTATTATTATCACTAACTTAAAATTTAAACTGCAAATTGAGATTACTAATTGGAGTGATAATTGATACATAGGTAAAAGGCGTCGAAAAATAAAAATAAGAAAGTAGCGCGTTGAAACTTAAAAAGGAACTAAAAACTAAGAATTAAAAGTTGCGTCTAAAAATATTAAAGCTTACAAGTAAAACTATATCCCAAATGGCAATAACTTAAAAAAAGTACTAAAACTTAAAAAATGGCGTCGTAAAATTCTAAAGCCCCTAACTCTTAGTCTAAAGAAAAAGCACTTAAGGGATTTTACGGCAAAGCCTAAAAATCTAGAAATAAAAAAATAACTATGGCAAAAACTATGGATTAAAACTAAATACGAACAAAAAATACAAAAAATTACGCTAAAACAATTAAAAGGAACAAAATATAAAAATAAACTAAAAGTTGTAAAAATTACAATTTTTATAAAAATATTATTTTTATATTATTTATTTTATAAAACTATTAATTTTATAATTTATTTAAACTAATTAAACTTTAAAATACAAATTAATAATAAAAACTAAATTGATAATTAAAAACTAAACCTTAATTAGGGTTATAATAATAATAATTATATATTAATTAAAACCCTAAACAGGCGGCTGAGGTTACCAGGCCTGTCAAATCACCTCATGCGATCGCATGAGGTGTTAGTTGATTTTCCATGCGATCGCATGGATTGCGAAATTGGGCCAGGCTCTGGGCTGCAACAGTGATCGGGCCGAGTATGTTTTTTTTTTTATGTTTTGCTGTGTTGAAATAAATATATATAATATATTTTTAAAATTTAAATAAAGCTTATATTTTTATAAAATAAAGATAAAGAAACTTTTATAGAACTTAAATATTTAACAAACTCTTAAAAATATTTATATTTTTGTTTTTCTTTTTATATTTTAGAATATTTAAAACGTATTTTTACAAAAGCGTATTTTTTTATAAAAGTAAACTTAAAAATAAATTTTTTTTTTATATATTAGCATTGCGCTTCCGGCTTTTAAGCTAGATTTGTTCCCCGGCAGTGGCGCCAAAAATTCTTGATGTTATGCGAGGTGTATATGAAATAGCTTTATTTTTACAACGAAATACTATTAAATATTATACAATTTTACACAAGATATTTATTTATTTATAGAATGGATATATCTAAACCTTGCTACAACACTTATAGGCAGTGTACCTAATCGTACAGTAGTGTAGTTTTTAGTAAGTCCGGTTCGTTCCCCAGGGAAAATCTTTTAAACAAAGCTTAATGGTATATTAGTTTTAATTTACAAAAATACAAATATATAAGTAATATTATTATTATAAAGGGGGGTTTTTACCGTTTAATGACCGTTTTGTCGATTTTTAAAACTTAGTCGCAGTTAAAACCTAATGTAAAATATTAAATAAATAAAACTTAATTTAAAGCGTAAAGTAAATAACGATAATGAAATTGCGATAAATAAAAGTGCGATAAAATAAACTTGCGATAATTAAAAAGTACGATAATTAAAAGTGCAATTAAATACAATAACAATAAATAAAAATGCGATAATTAGAAGTGCAATTAAATATGAAAATAAAGGAATTATGCTTATTTAAACTTTCGTAATCATGATGTTTGACGTGTTGATTTTAGTTTATTCCCATGGGTTAATTGTCCTTTGTCCTGGATTATTTAATATGTCCATCTGGTTTTTATCCATAACAGTCCATCAGTCATAAATATAAAGTGCGAGTGTCCTCGTCAAATTATCCTTATACCCGAAGTCAAATATTCCAACTAATTGGGGACTTAAACTGTAACAAGGTCTTAATACTTTGTTTAATAATTACACCGGGATATCGACTGCGTGTAATCCAAGGTTTTAATATTTTGTTATCAATTATGCCAAGTGTCCTTGTACATAATTTCACCCTTGTTTTAATAAGTCCATAGACTATTTATCCATTCCCGTGTCCGGTTAAATGAACGATTATTCGTACATATAAATACCCAGCCCATCGTGTCCGATCCAGTATATATGGTTATTTATAGGGATGTCCAGTTGTAAATCTTTATATTAAAATTAACAAACTATCATTTAGTTAAACAAATATAAAGCCCATTAATAGCCCACAGTCTAATTTCCACAAGTGTCGTTCTTTTGTCCAAACCCCAATTATGGTACAAAGCCCAATTACCCAATTTTAGTAATTAGCCCAACATCATGATTACTTCATTTTAAATAAGCATAATAATAACTTAGCTACGAGACATTGATGTAAAAAGGTTGAACATAACTTACAATGATTAAAAATAGCGTAGCGTTACATGGACAGAATTTCAACTTACACCCTTACAATATGCGCTAACATACCCTTATTATTAGAATTAAAATTAAAATTAAAATTAAAATTAAAATTATAATATATATATATATATATATATATATATATATATATATATATATATATATATATATACACGTTTAGATAGAGAGATTGATATATATGGATATATGATGCACCAAAGCTCGATTTTTATAGGCATGTGGGCTGGAAAAGAGCCTCATGCGATTGCATGGGCTTTGCCCTTCAAGGCCATGCGATCGCATGGCCAGCTGGGGAGACTCAAAAGTCTTTAAAAACGTGGGCTGCTTATTTATTTATTATATAATATAATATAATATATATAATTAAATTTAATTATATATATATTATATTATATTCTTGTACTCCGTTGACTTGTAATTTTTAGTCCGTTGCGTTGAGCGTTGAGAGTTGACTCTGGTCCCGGTTCCAGATTTTAGAACGTCCTTGCGTACAATTTAATATCTTGTACTTTGCGTTTTGAATCTTGTACTCTTGTAATTCTGAGACGTTTCTTATCAATAATTGGAACCTCTTTGATTGTACTTTGTACTTTTGAGCTTTTTGGTCGTTTGCGTCTTCAATTCGTCGAATCTATCTTTTGTCTTCACCTTTTATTATTTAAACGAATATCACTTGTAAATAGAACAATTGCAACTAAAAGCTTGTCTTTCTTGAGGGATAATGCTATGAAATATATGTTCATTTTTAGCATTATCAGCATCCTACACGATTTTTGCGCCGTTAGCTGTATTGCTAGATTCAGAGTTATTGTTGGTATGTAGCGCGGCCTGTACTGCGGCTATGTTTGAAGCAAGAAAGGCACGAAATTCCTCTTCGCTCATATTCAAGGTGTGTCGAGTAGTCGGCGCCATTTCCTTCAAAATAGTCAAATGAAACAAGTTAATCATACAGAATATTAAGAGTAGTCAATAGTATCTCGTAGCATAATATGAACTCATTTATAAAAGCTTTTTCTTCATATTAGCGTTTTATAAGTTTAAAATCGGGTACTACCTACCCGTTAAGTTCATACTTAGTAGCTAATATACAATTCAACTACTACAATTCCATATGAAAAACTGATTATAATAATATATCACATACAAATATTCTTCAAACTTACAACTTCGCTATATTACATATAACATGAAATATAGTACACTATGATACAGGACAGTTTTGAAGATAAATCTAGTTAATACGCAAGTTGTTCAGCAAAGGAAATAAAGACATGTAATTCATAAGTCCAGAAACAAGTCATGCATTCTGGTTTTACTAAGACGACTTCCCATCCTTGGTCTTGTGGAAAATAACCGTTATGACCATTGGCTAGGCAGCATGTTGTAATGTCGTCAAAATGATGAGGGTTTGGAATGTCCAACAGCCCCGTAATAATCTAAAAACCTTGTTTCTCACCCCAACTACTGAATCCGTCACTTGTGGAAAAGTTTTATTTAAAAGCTGCAATCTGATGTTCTTTTTCTCACTTTGGTAAGAAGCGAACATCACTAACCCGTAAGCATAACATGCTTCTTTATGTTGCATGTTAGAAGCTCTTTCTAATTCACGAAATGCTATGTTGGGGTATGTTGAGTCAAAATAGGTTCTTAACCCGTAGCGTAAATTTGCATTTGGGTTCCCCGCATTTAACGCTTTAAAGAAAACATGGCGTAACTTAAAGTCTCCCCAATGTGATATACCCCACCTATCAAAGGAAAGCCTTTTATAAACTAAGGCATTTCTGGAAAGTCTTTCAAATGTTTGACAAGTTAATTTCACCATAACTAAATGTGCTGATGAATTCTGACCGACTCTAGACAAGATTTCCTCAATCATATCCTCTGGTAGGTCTTCTAAAATATTCGGTTGTCTACCCTTAACGTCCATCTTGTTTTTATACTATAAAATAGACAAGGATTAGATTCGTAATAACAAACAATACAAGAAATTTTTCATAGAACATAAAAGTACAAGCACACTACAATACATTTATTACACAACATGCTCACACCCCTCTAATCTGAATCACTGATTTCTTCTTCTTCGGACTTGATTCTTTTTCCTAATTTTCTAGGGATATATGATGTTCCTCTAATACGAGTCGTCGTTTTCCACATTGGTTTATAAAAACCTGGTGGTTTAGAGGTTCCTGGGTTATTGTCACGATATTGAAAATACGGGTGTTGACGGTACATATAAAGTTCATCGGGGTCGGAATCAGATTTCTCTATTTTGATGCCTTTTCCCTTATTATTTTCTTTTGCCTCATTAAATTGAGTCGGGGTAATTTCTATAACATCATCGGAATCCTCATCAGGATCCGATTCATCGGAAAATTGGTAATTTTCCCAATATTTTGCTTCCTTAACGGAAACACCATTGACCATTATTAACTTTGGTCCATTGGTTGAGAATTTTCTTTTATTTGACCAGTGTTCTGTGGTTCCTACTATTCCCCCCTCCGCAACCTCTTCTTCTTCCGGTTCCTCTTCTTCCGGTTCATCTTCTTCCGATTTCGTTTCCTCTTCTTCCGGTTCTTCGGGAACTTGTGAATCTTGCCAATATATATTCGACTCTTCGTTATTATTAGGTGAGTCAATGGGATTTGTGCTAGAGGTAGACATCTATCACACAATATCAAACATGTTAAGAGATTAACATATCACATAATATTTACATGTTAATAATATATAGTTTCCAACAAAAATGTTAAGCAATCATTTTTAAAGAAAACACGGTCGAAGTCCAGAATCACTAATGCATCCTAACAAACTCGATAAGATACACTAATGCAAATTTTCTAATTCTCTAAGACCAACGCTCGGATAACAACTAAAATGTCCCGTTCATATTGATTATAAACGTTCCATATTAATTGATTTTGTTGCGAGGTTTTGACCTCTATATGAGACGTTTTTCAAAGACTGCATTCATTTTTAAAACAACCATAACCTTTATTTTATCAATAAAGGTTTTAAAAGAATTACGTAGATTATCAAATAATGATAATCTAAAATATACTGTTTACACATGACCATTACATAATGGTTTACAATAGAAATATATTACATCGACATATGTTTCTTGAATGCAGTTTTTACACAATATCATACAAACATGGACTCCAAATCTTGTCCTTATTTTAGTATGCAACAGCGGAAGCTCTTAGTATTCACCTGAGAATAAACATGCTTTAAACGTCAACAAAAATGTTGGTGAGTTATAGGTTTAACCTATATATATCAAATCGTAACAATAGACCACAAGATTTCATATTTCAATACACATCCCATACATAGAGATAAAAATCATTCATATGGTGAACACCTGGTAACCGACATTAACAAGATGCATATATAAGAATATCCCCATCATTCCGAGACACCCTTCAGATATGATATAAATTTCGAAGTACTAAAGCATCCGGTACTTTGGATGGGGTTTGTTAGGCCCAATAGATCTATCTTTAGGATTCGCGTCAATTAGGGTGTCTGTTCCCTAATTCTTAGATTACCAGACTTAATAAAAAGAGGCATATTCGATTTTGATAATTCAACCATAGAATATAGTTTCACGTTCTTGTGTCTATTTTCTAAATCATTTATAAAACCTGCATGTATTCTTATCCCAAAAATATTAGATTTTAAAAGTGGGACTATAACTCACTTTCACAGATATTTCCTTCCTCGGAAATAAGACTTGGCTACTGGTCGATTCACGAACCTATAACAAATATGTACATATATATCAAAGTATGTTCAAAATATATTTACAATATTTTTTAATACGTTTTAATGTTTTAAATATTTTCAGTCAGCTGTCCTCGTTAGTAACCTACAACTAGTTGTCCATAGTTAGATGTACCAAAATAAATTGATATATATTATCTTGACCCAATCCACGACCCAGTGTATACACATCTCAGGCTAGATCACAACTCAAAGTATATATATTTTTGGAATCAACCTCAACCCTGTATAGCTAACTCCAACATTACTGCATATAGAGTGTCTATGGTTGTTCCAAATAATATATATAGATGGGTCGATATGATATGTCAAAACATTTGCATACGTGTCTATAGTATCCCAAGATTACATAATATATTAGAATACATGTATAATACAATATAAGTTAGCTAGGATATGATTTGTATAGATTTGTTACCAATTTTCACGTAGCTACAACAAGTAAAAATATCCAATCTTGTTTTACCCATAACTTCTTCGTTTTAAATCCGTTTTGAGTGAATCTAATTGCTATGGTTTCATATTGAACTTAAGTTTACGAATATATACAGAAAAGGTATAATTTTATAGTCGGAAATACAGGTTACAAGTTGTTTTTGTAAAGGTAGTCATTTCAGTCGAAAGAACGACGTCTAGATGAGCATTTTGGAAAACATACTTCCACTTTGAGTTTAATCATGATTTTTGGATATAGTTTCATGTTCATAAGAAAAATCATTTTCCCAGAAGAACAACTTTTAAATCAAAGTTTATCATAGTTTTTAATTAACTAACCCAAAACAGCCCGCGGTGTTACTACGACGGCGTATATCCAGTTTTACGGTGTTTTTCGTGTTTTCGGGTTTTAAATCATTAAGTTAGCATATAATATAGATATATAACATGTGTTTAATTGATTTTAAAAGTCAAGTTAGAAGGATTAACTTTTGTTTGCGAACAAGTTTAGAATTAACTAAACTATGTTCTAGTGATTACAAGTTTAAACCTTCGAATAAGATAGCTTTATATGTATGAATCGAAGGATGTTATGAACATCATTACTACCTCAAGTTTTCTGGATAAAACTACTGGAAATGAGAAAAATGGATCTAGCTTCAAAGGATTCTTGGATGGCTTGAAAGTTTTTGAAGCAGAATCATGACACGAAAACAGTTCAAGTAAGATTTTTACTCGAAATAAGATTGTTATAGTTGTAGAAATTGAATCAAAGTTTGAATATGAATATTACCTTGAATTAAAAAGATAACCTACTGTAAATAACAAAGGTTCCTTGATCTTAGATGATTACTTGGAATGGATTAGAAAGCTTGGAAGTAGACTTGCAAACTTGGAAGTATTCTTGATTTTTATGAAACTATACTTATGGAATTTATGAAGAACACTTAGAACTTGAAGAAGGAACTTGAGAGAGATCAATTAGATGAAGAAAACTGAAGAATGAAAGTATTTGTAGGTGTTTTTGGTCGTTGGTATATGGATTATATATAAAGGATATGTAATTTTGTTTTCATGGAAATAAGTCATGAATGATTACTAATATTTTTGTAATTTTATGAGATATTTCATGCTAGTTGCCAAATAATGGTTCCCACATGTGTTAGGTGACTCACATGGGCTGCTAAAAGCTGATCATTGGAGTGTATATACCAATAGTACATACATCTAAAAGCCGTGTATTGTACGAGTACGAATACGGGTGTATACGAGTAGAATTGTTGATGAAACTGAACGAGGATGTAATTGTAAGCATTTTTGTTAAGTAGAAGTACTTTGATATATGTCTTGAAGTCTTTCAAAAGTGTAAGAATAAATATCAAAACACAACATGTATATACATTCTAATGGAGTCGTTAAGTCTTCGTTAGTCGTTACATGTAAGTGTTGTTTTGAAACATTTAAGTTAACGATCTAAATTAATGTTGTTAACCCAATGTTTATTATATCAAATGAGATGTTAATTTATTATATTATCATAATATTATGATGTATGAATATCTCTTAATATGATACATACATTAAAATATCGTTACAACGATAATCGTTACATATAAGTCTCGTTTCGTAATTCTTGAGTTAGTAGTCTTGTTTTTACATATGTAGTTCATTGTTAACACGCTTAATATATATTTAAATATCATTTTATCATGTTAAATATAGTATATCAATATCTTAATATGATACATATATATTTAGTAGACGTTATCATAACGATAATCGTTATATATATCATTTCGAGTTTCTTAACTTAGTAATCTCATTTCTTATGTATATCACATATTTTTAATATACTTAGAGAGATACTTACTCATCATAATCTCATGTCAACCATATATATATATATGTCTATATATACCACAACATGTAGTTTTTACAATTTTGTAAATTTCGTGAATCGCCGGTCAACTTGGGTGATCAATTGTCTATATGAAACTTATTTCATTTAATCAAGTCTTAATAAGTTTGATTGCTTAACACGTTGGAAACATTTAGTCATGTAAATATCAATCTCAATTAGTATATATAAACATGGAAAAGTTCGGGTCACTACAGTCTGTGGGTGGTGGCACGTCCGAGACAGAGCCCCTAAACTTGGGTGAGGGTGAAAAATTCACCCTAGAAAGCTTTGACAATCTGCACTTCCCTCATACCTCTGCAGGTGATGATCTTATCCGCTCCTTCTCTCAGCTGGATATTGATTATCCCGATTGTACAAGTATTTTGGAGAAGGGGGCTTCTTCTTCCCTTCGTCAAGCGGTTTCTGCCCTCCCCGGGATGATTCTAAGGCTGTTCGAGCCCGGGCACTCATGGCGATGATTACGCTTATCCTGGATGGTTTTGACCGGGAGGAGCAGGTGACGGATCTGGAGCGCCAGCTGAGAACTGCCGGTGGTGAATTGTCCCAGGCTCTCATGGCCCGGGAAGCTGTTAAAAGCTTGGAGACTCAGCTGAGGGTCGCCAAGGAGGAGCTTAGCCGGGTGACTGTGGAGAAGGAAAAGGAGGCTACTGCCAAGGAGGCTGCCCTAGAAGAGTGCAGGTGATTGCGAGGTGGTTTTCCTTCTATTTTGAGGAAAGCTATCAATTCCTCCACCGTGAAGTCACCCTTTAAGGTTTATTTGGATAGCATTGGGTCAGCCAGTTTTACCTAAGCCATTAGGTTGATGCAGAGGCATCATGTTGGTGGGGCTCTCCCTTTGCATCCGGATATTGCCGGGAAGGTGAATCCGGCAACTGTGTGTGACGACCTAGAAATTTTCGACCAAATTTAAACTTAACCTTTTATGATTCCGACACGATAAGCAAAGTCTATAATGTTGTCTCAAAATTTTTGAACTGTTTCATGAAACCATTTAACCTTTGACTATTCCCGACGATTCACGAACAATTATTTGTAAATAAATATGTACAAGTGTATACATATATAAATGTAAATAATTATAATATTTAGAAATAATAATATTTAATCAATTGAATTAAGAATTATTATTATTAAGTATTGTCATTAAGAATTATTATTATTGTTATTATTATTATATACATCATATAATTAATAACATGTAATATTAATATCTAATATAATAAATTTAATTATAAGTTAAACTATAATTGTTATAATAATATTATCATTACTTTTATTATTAACATCTATATTGGTATTATTAATATTATTATGAAAATGGATATAAATATAAATTATAATACTATTATTACTAATATTATTGTAATTAGTATTATTATTAGTATCATTAATAATATTATTATCATCATCATTATTATTTTAGTTATCAACTTTATTATAATAAAAATAATAAAATTTAATATGGTTATCATTAATAATATTATTATCATTTTTATAATTACTTTTATTCTTATTAATATTAGTATAATTTTGATAAAGTTATTATTAATATTATTATTATTATTAATTCTATTATTATTATTGCTAGTATTCTTATTAAAAATAGTTTTTATAAATAGATTTATATTACTAATTGATATTACAGAGTTTAATATATATAACAGATATATAAATAATAACTGATACATATATACGTAAACCTAAATACAGATATATAAAAAAATATACAGATTATATATATATATATATATATATATATATATACTGTATATATATACATAAATACAAGTAAAATACATATTCTGTTCCCAATCACTTTCAAGCTTTATGTAATTTTGTTTCTATCTCTAATCCAGTACAAAAGTCGATTGAAATCACAGATAAAATCCAAAATTTAGTTGAAGGTCACGTTCACCTTTTATTTTTTTTTTCTTTTATATTTCTGTTCCAATTGATTCTTCTGTCGGCAGCAATCTTCTATAAAATCGACCAATTCGTGTTACAACTGAGTTATTACAATTCCTTTTCATTATCTTTATCAATTATCAATCATAACTAATTAGCATTCTTTAAATTAAACAGAAGAACGAAGGTATCACTCTGTTCAAGCTTTATTTTTTTGAAAACCTTGAAATTGAATAAAATTTCAAAATGTATTAATGTAGTGTTGTTAGGATTACTCTAATCGATCTTTCTGCAAAATTTTAAGTTTCAATTCCTTGTTTTGATCGAGAATTTTGGAGTCAAAGTTTTGAATCAAAAAGTCAACTAATCTGTTCATCGAGAAATTTAGATTCGTTTGTATGTTTTAAGTGAAATTGATTATGCAGAAAGTTTCTAACAATGATTTTGAACCTTTTTCATTTAGGAATCGTGATGTGAAACACATTTAGAATTGAGATTTTAAATTGAGTTCAAGTCGTATTTTTAAGGTCTGTGCAGGTTTTTTATTTATTTCATTCTTTTATTTTAAATAAACAAATCAATTAATCAATATTCTGTTTCAATTATACATTCTAAAACAAGCGTGATTTAGTTGTGATGTATCCGATTTGCTTTCAACTGATTTAATTTTGATGATGGAGAAGAAGAAATATGAAAATAAATGATACGGGTTATATTTAAACTAAGGGGATTTAAAATAGAAAAATCGAATTGGTTCAGTGGTTGTGTGGGTGTTTGTCTGATCAAGGGGTCTCGGGTTCGAGCCCGGGCAACGGTGTATTTTTTTAAAAGCTGCAACTTCAAAGGTTGTAATCATTTATTAATATTATTATTATTATTATCATTATTATTATAATTATTATTATGATTGTTATTGTTATTGCTTGTATTAATTATTATTGATTTTTATTATTACTAATATTATTATCATTACTTAGTATTATTGTTATTATTATTACCAATATTAATATACGTATTATTATTATTATAATTATGATCAGTATTATTATTATTATCATTATTATGAACATAATACAAATTATTATTATAAATATTATTATTAGTATCATTTTACAAATTGTTAGTATTATTATTGTTATTATCACAAAAAGTATTAGTAATAATATCATTATTATTGTTAATATGATTATTAGTATGGTTATAATTAAACTTATTACCATAATTAACAAAATATATATCTTTATAATTATTATTATTATTAAGAATTAAGTATCATTATTTTCATGACCATTATTATTAAATTATTCACTTTATTAAAAACTACTGATATTATCATTAAAATGAAATTGATCATTGAAAACTATCATTAATATTATTATTAATAGAATTATAAATAATATCATCATTTTTATTAATATTAGTATTATCACTACTAATATTTCAAATATTATCTTAGTATTACTAAAGTACTGATTTAACAAACAAATAATATATATATATATATATATATATATATATATATATATATATATATATATATATATATATATATATATATATATATATTTATATATATATATATATATTACATATAACATAACAAAATTAATATTTTTATTTATAAAATGAATATATTTAATAAAGAAATGAAATATATATAAAAACTATATCATTAATAATAATATATATATGAATGATATAGGTTAGTATCCGAGGCCAACCCTACACTTGTTCAATGACATCATATGTATATTTACTACGAAATACAGTATCGTGAGTTCATTTGCTCCTTTTTACTCTTTACATTTTTGGGTTGAGAATACATGCACTGTTTTAAAACTGTTTTACAACTGTTTTATTTAAATGCTTTTGCAATCTATATTTTTGGACTAAGAATACTTGTGATGCTTTTATAAATGTTTGACGAGATAGACACAAGCAAAACATTCCTCGAATGAATTATTATGCAGACAGAAGTTCTGTGGATTATTATTGAATTAGTTGGACGTTATAATTGCCACTAATTGTTGTGAATATTTCCCCTGATTATTATTGCTTGGTAACCTAAGAATTAGAAATGGGTATGGCCCTAATTCACGCGAATCCTAAAGGTAGCTACCGGATTTAACACCCCCACCCAGAATGTTCACTAGACGAAAGAGCTAGTGGGCGTGGTGTTTAGTACTTCGAAGTTTATATATTATACAGACGAGATGATCTGTTTTGGGGATATTATTGATGTGCATTATATGTTAAGGTCGTTTACCAAGCCAAGCGATGAAAGCAAAGTGAATGTTATGTATCGAGAGAATGATTTTTATACACAGGTTATGTATATTATTTTTGTGCACGAGATATGTGTACGGTTATTAAAGATAGCGAGGCAACCTACGAGGGAGAAAAGGATACGAACCTACTCTGCCAAGCATTATGAAAAATGGTTTAGTACACGAGATATGTGTACTGTATTTAAATCTTTTGGTCTATCAAAATGATGAATATTATTGTTTATGATAAACCTATGAACTCACCAACCTTTTCGTTGACACTTTAAAGCATGTTTATTCTCAGGTATGAAAGAAATCTTTCGCTGTGCATTTGCTCATCTTAGAGATATTACTTGGAGTCATTCATGACATATTTCAAAAGACGTTGCATTCGAGTTCTTTAGTTCATCAAGATTATTATTAAGTCAATTATAGTTAAATATATTATGAAATGGTATGCATGCCATCAACTTTTGATGTAAAGAAAGTTTGTCTTTTAAAAACGAATGCAATGTTTGTAAAATGTATCATATAGAGGTCAAATACCTCGCGATGTAACCAAATGTAATGTATTCGTCCAGATGGATTAGGACGGGTCATTAAAGTTGGTATCAGAGTGGTGGTCTTAGCGAACCAGGTCTTGCATTAGTGTGTCTAACTGATAGTTGCTTAGATGCATTAGTGGGTCTGAACTTCGACCGTGTCTGCATGTCAAAAGTTTTGCTTATCATTTCGTGTCAAAAATTACCTACTTATCATTCTTAGGGAATCACTTGCTTATCATTCTTAGTCTAGACACATCTTACTGCATTGATTGCATGAATAGTGTATAGACAAAATTCATATCTTAGCGTATCTGTTACTATAAACTTTGCCTAACATATTCCTTAAATTCCTCCGTAATCTACGAAATCTTTTGTTCTATATATATAGATATTCTATGTAATTAGAATACCATCTGATAGCCAAAAATCATTTCATATCGAAAAACTCTTTACTCAATCGTACGAAATGGAACTCGCCACTAGTTCAAGTTCCTCAGATTCTGACAGCTATTCCGATATGGAGTTTCACTCGAGCTCCGAAAGCAGTGTAACCAGAATGGATCAACCAATTAGCCATCACCTATTTTGGATAAAATGGGGATGGGTTCGTAGTCGACTAAACCAATGGAGACAAGAAGAAAGTGATTACTTCCATCCACCACATTTCCCTCTTTGCGAAGAACCTGAAGCACTTACCGGCGAACCTGTTCGTAATACCATCTTCTCTCCCATTTCCAGAGTATCTCGTCATGATTACATACTATCTCAAATTCTAGATCTCATTCATCGGCTCGTTCGAACCGACAACCACCAGGTGTAATAGAAGAAGTCAACGAGCTTCGTGCCCGGGTAGTGGATTTGGAGAATATGGTGCAAAGGTTACAAGCACCAGCAGCAGCACCAACAGTACCACCAAAATCAATACTAGTACCACCAACAACCCAAGTTTCAACATCACACACCTCAACATCTCATTATGTACCTCGAGCATAATCATCATTCTACGAATCGTTCTACATCATTTATCTTCGTTCGACATAGCGATTATGTAATCTCTAATGTTTTAGAGATTATATATTCTTGTTCTAACGGTAAATCATATGAGTTTAATATCATATTGACTCATTAAATCCATGATTACATCTGAAGAAAATATATATGTATATATGTTTTCATAAAGATTGTAATTAAAAATTCTTTTGTACAAACTGTTAATGGTGAAAATATTTTAATGGGTAGGTAATACCCTAGAAATATTTAGATTTCACATTAATAAGTTACACTGTACATTCTTCCAATCTGATTCAACAGTCATTTACTATCGTACTTACATCCACAGATATACGTATCCGTTCACCGCATAATAACCATTTTCATTCAATTTCATATTTGGATTTTGACCTATCAGAATCTGACAAGTGGCATAATGAAGAAAACATTGGACAAAATAAAATTTGTTAGAAACAAACAAATTAACTATGAGAAATTCTATTAAGAATCCAGCCTAACAAAATCCTAGCTAACTGTTCCTAGCTAACTGTTAATTCCTTATTACAATTTATTTATCGCAATTTATTTATCGCAATTTATCTATCGCAATTTTAATTCTCTCAATTTTATTTATCGTCATTTAATTTCTTTTATTTATTTTACGCACTTTAAATATCGTCGAATAAATCGGGACACGTATACAATGTTTTGACATATCATATTGACGTCATCTATATATATTATTTGGAATAACCATAGACACTCTATATGCGGTAATGCTCGAGTTAGCTATACAGGGTTGAGGTTGATTCTCAAATAATATATATACTTTGAGTTGTGATCGAGTCTGAGACTTGTATACAATGGGTCACGACATGTATTAATTAATTCGAATATTATATATTAAACTACATATGAATTATTGAATTACTAACTGTGGACTACTAACAGTGGACTACTAACATTGGACAATTAAAATGAATTAAAATATTGATTATAACATATGAAACTAAACATTTCTTCAAGTTTGCCACTTGATTTCATCTTAAACCTCATTTGTATCTTGACGATTACAATCTGCGTTCAAACCTTTCATGATTCTTGAAAACACCTCAATCGAGAGGATGATCCAACCACACGTTATCTATGAAAGGAAGAACTTATGCATATGGGCATGCACCTGGAAAACTCTTGGAACCTAAGTAGAAGTTTAAAATAAATTTATAATTCCTTGGCGTTGTTATTACCGAAAATAACTTTGCAATCTCTTTTCAAATTAGCCAATTTTGTCACAACTCCAGCAAATCAACATCGACCTTTCATTCAAATAAGCCTTATTATAACTTTGATATATAAGTTTGCCTTTCGTCATCGTTACCGGGGAACCGTTTACACCCCATCACATTAGCAGAAAACTTACCAGCAACTTCATTACTCATTGGATTAAGTCTCTCCGAAGAACCATTATAGTTGTTCATTAAAACCTTACCATATACTCATCCACATCTTATAACAAGAATTGCCATACCAATTACCGATAATCATCAATCACTATTTCGAACCTCGCAGCATTTCTACATCAACAGTTATATGTATACATATGGTATTTATCTCCTGGAATTATAATCTTGAATTCTGAAAAGCACCTAGTCTACAAATCAATACTCTGAATTTTGAAAATGCTGATGAAGCAGCAAAAACGGTAAACGACTTTAACTATCGAAAGTTTGATGATAAAGAGTAGTGTGTTGAAAAAGCTCAGAAAATAAGAAAATTTGGTACTGAAAAACGATTTGAGCAAACCAAGAAGGAGGCTGTGGATAAATCACAAAGACTAAACCTGCCTTTAAAGAATTCAAATGATTCAGTATCTGCTGAAATCATTAATGAATACCTTGCTCCTGACACTACACCTTTACGGACAAATCTTCTTCATCATCCTTCGATATTAGAAATTCTAAGATATCATCGTATCTTTCATTATAAATATCCTCGATATTTCTGAAGATATTTTCATAACTATCCTTATCTGAAATCATTTATCTCTTCGTGTTATCTGTATACATCATAAAGGAAACTGTTTAGTTTCTATATTCTGTAAACCTTCGAGTTTAAATTATGAATGTTTTTGAAGTAGTGTTGGAATTTGAAGCATGAGTTAGTATAATATAATGATACTTGATCAACGTGATTATATTACAGTAAGTCATGATGAGTTTCTAATGAAACGTGATGATTCACAGACCATAACATCATCATGTGCCATTTTACACGACTCTTACATTCTACCTAATCTCTAAACATATCAAGAACATATTCACCTGATATTTCTATCTTTTTCGTGATATTCTGGTAATTTGACAAATCAAGATCATGCCATTACAATTTCTTTCTTAGAACATTAACTATGTATGAATCTCCGAAATATAAGGGAGAATATAAAGCTCGATAATAACACATAAATTACAAACTGTGTATATCAATGTTTATCACAACATAAAGACATGGAAGAATTAAAAACACTATAACCCCAAGGGTGAAGTAGAAGTAAACAGATTCCTCTGGTGGAAGTTGGAAAAGAAGAATGATTGTTACGATAGTCAGGATAAGGACAAGGATCAGAACTGGATTAAGCATTTTCACAATCTTTTGAATTTGAGAATTGAGTATAGGAATGGTAAAAGTAATGGAACAGAAGAAGTTAATTTATAGTGAAATATCTGATAAAGAAATCAAGGCATATCTCCACATTTAATTAGAGAGATCCTAATTTCCTGAATCACCGAAGAATCAAATCTTATAGATTTCGAAAATTTTTCTTTTAAATCCCTTGAATTCCGGAATTCAACCAAGACGACATCAAAAGTTAAGACGAACCTTATTTTCTAAATTCAAACCTGACTACGCCAGAGGTTAAGACAAATCTTTATTATCTCATTTCAATTATTAACTTTGTGTTAGCTTCACTCGTACTCTTTACACAATCAAATTATTTTATCCCTATTACTCGATGGTGATAAAACTCTATTTATCAACTCATATTCGTCATGAAAACATACTTATTGTCAACCATGACCATCTCTATCAAATTTCGGGGACGAAATTTCTTTAACGTATAGGTACTGTGACGACCCGGAAATTTCCGACCAAATTTAAACTTAATCTTTTATGATTCTGACACGATAAGCAAAGTCTGTAATGTTAAGTCTCAAAATTTTTGAACTGTTTCATGAAACCATTTAACCTTTGACTATTCCCGACGATTCACGAACAATTATTTATAAATAAATATGTACAAGTGTATACATATATAAATGTAAATAATTATAATATTTGGAAATAATAAAATTTAATCAATTGAATTAAGAATTATTATTATTAAGTATTGTCATTAAGAATTATTATTATTGTTATTATTATTATATACATCATATAATTAATAACATGTAATGTTAATATCTAATATAATAAATTTAATTATATGTTAAACTATAATTGTTATAATAATATTATCATTACTTTTATTATTAACATCTATATTGGTATTATTAATATTATTAAGAAAATGGATATATATATATATATATATAAATTGTAATACTATTATTACTAATATTATTGTAATTAGTATTATTATTAGTATCATTAATAATATTATTATCATCATCATTATTATTTTAGTTATCAACTTTATTATAATAAAAATAATACAATTTAATATGGTTATCATTAATAATATTATTATCATTTTTATAATTACTTTTATTCTTATTAATATTAGTATAATTTTGATAAAGTTGTTATTAATATTAGTATTATTATTAATTCTATTATTATAATTGCTAGTATTCTTATTAAAAATAGATTTTATAAATAGATTTATATTGTTAATTGATATTACAGAATTTAATATATATAATAGTTATATAAATAATAACTGATACATATATACGTAAACCTAAATACAGATATATAAAAAAATATACAGATTATATATATATATATATATATATATATATATATATATATATATATATATATATATATATATACACACACATAATACAGATATATATATATATATATATATATATATATATATATATATATATATATATATATATATATATATATATATATATATATATATATATATATATATATATATATATAAATACTGTATATATATACATAAATACAAGTAAAATACGTATTCTGTTCCCAATCACTTTCAAACTTTATGTAATTTTGTTTCTGTCTCTAATCCAGTACAAAAGTCGATTGAAATCACAGATAAAATCCAAAATTTAGTTGAAGGTCACGTTCACCTTTTAATTTTTTTCTTTTATATTTCTGTTCCAATTGATTCTTCTGTCGACTGCAATCTTCTATAAAATCGACCAATTCGTGTTACAACTGAGTCATTACAATTCCTTTTCATTATCTTTATCAATTATCAATCATAACTAATTAACATTCTTTAAATTAAACAGAAGAACGAAGGTATCACTCTGTTCAAGCTTTATTTTTTTTGAAAACCTTGAAATCGAATAAAATTTCAACATTTATTAATGTAGTGTTGTTAGGATTACTCTAATAGATCTTTCTGTAAAAATTTAAGTTTCAATTCCTTGTTTTGATCGAGAATTTTGGAGTCAAAGTTTTGAATCAAAAAGTCAACTAATCTGTTCATCGAGAAATTTGAGTTCATGTCGTATTTTTAAGGTCTGTGCAGGTTTTTTTTTATTTCATTCTTTTATCTTAAATAAATAAATCAATTACTCAATATTCTGTTTCAATTATACATTCTAAAACAAGCGTGATTTAGTTGTGATGTATTCGATTTGCTTTCAACTGATTTAATTTTGATGATGGAGAAGAAGAAATTTGAAAATAAATGATACGGATTATATTTAAACTAAGGGGATTTAAAACAGAAAAATCGAATTGGTTCAGTGGTTGTGTGGGTTTTTGTCTGATCAAGGGGTCTCGGGTTCGAGCCCGGGCAACGGTGTATTTTTTTAAAGCTGCTTCTTCAAAGGTTGTAATCATTTATTAATTTTATTATTATTATTATTATCATTATTCTTATTATTATTATTATTATTATTATTATTATTATTATTATTATTATTATTATTATTATTATTATTATTATTATTATTATTATTATTATTATTATTATTATTATTATTATTATTATTATTATTATTATTATTATGATTGCCATTGTTATTACTAGTATTAATTATTATTGATTGTTATTATTACTAATATTATTATCATTACTTAGTGTTATTGTTATTATTATTACTGATAGTGCTCCAACTGAACATATATTTAATAGCAATATCCTCCCAATATGTAAATTATTTAGTTGTAATTGTCCTATTTTAAGTTGTAATCGTTTATATTAAATAAGTGCGAAGACAAAAGGCGAAAACGAAGATTTGAAGACGCAAACATCCAAAAAGCTCAAATGTACAAGATACAATCCAAGTGGTTCAATTTATTGGTAAGAAACGTCTAAAAATGACAAGAGTACAAGTTGCGGAACGCAAAGTACAAGATATTAAATTATACGAAAGGACGTTTGAAAATCCGAAACCGGGACCTGAGCCAACTATCAACGCCCGACGCAACGGACTAAAAATTATGAGTCAACTATGCACAAGAATATAATATAATATTTAAATAATTATTTAAATTATTTATATATTATATATATATATAATAAATATGTCGACAAAGCTAGGATCCAAAATTTGGTGAGCTGGATTCTGAAGCTCCGCACTCGCGGAGCTCTGAAGGCTTAAAACCTCCACGATCGCGGAGCACACCATGGTCAAAATTTCCTATAAAAGGCACGAGCTTGCTGCCGAGTTTAACACACAAAAAATCAATCTCTCTCTCTCTGATATAATATATATATATATATATATATATATATATATATATATATATATATATATATATATATATATATATATATATATATATATAATTAGTTTAGTTTTATATTAGATTAGTTTAGTTAATGTAATGGTTAATTACGGGTTTTAAAGTCGGAGCTCTGTCCGTGTAACACTACGCGATAAATAATCAATGTAAGCTATGTTCTCCTTTTTAAATTAATGTCTCGTACTTAAGTTATTATTATGCTTATTTAAGACGAAGTAATCATAATGTTGGGCTAATTACTAAAATTGGATAATTAGGCTTTGTACCATAATTGGGGTTTAGACAAAAGAACGACACTTGTGGAAATTAGACTATGGGCTATTAATGAGCTTTATATTTGTTTAACTAAATGATAGTTTGTTAATTTTAATATAAAGAATTACAATTGGACGTACCTATAAATAACCATATACACTCAATTAGACACGATGGGCGGGATATTTATATGTACGAATAATCGTTCATTTAACCGGACACGGGAATGAATTAATAGTCACTAGAATTATTAAAACAGGGGTGAAATTATGTACAAGGACACTTGGCATAATTGATAACAAAGTATTAAAACCTTGGGTTACACGCAGTCGATATCCTGGTGTAATTATTAAACAAAGTATTAAGACCTTGTTACAGTTTAAGTCCCCAATTAATTGGAATATTTGACTTCGGATATAAGGATAATTTGACGAGGATACTCGCACTTTATATTTATGACTGATGGACTGTTATGGACAAAAACCAGACGGGCATATTAAATAATCCAGGACAAAGAACAATTAACCCATGGGAATAAACTAAAAATCAACACGTCAAACATGATGATTACGGAAGTTTAAATAAGCATAATTCCTTTATTTTCATATTTAATTGCACTTTTAATTATCGTACTTTTTAATTATCGCAATTTTATTTTATCGCACTTTTATTTATCGCAATTTCATTATCATTATTTACTTTACGCTTTAAATTAAGTCTTATTTTTAATATATTTTACATTAGGTTTTAACTGCGACTAAAGTTTTGAAATCGACAAACCGGTCATTAAACGGTAAACCCCCCTTTTATATATTATTATATATAATTATATATATTTTGTACAACTATAGTTAATTAAAATATAGTGTGAAATAAGCCAGCTCCCTGTGGAACGAACCGGACTTACTAAAAACTATACTACTCTACGATTAGGTACACTGCCTATAGTGTTGTAGCAAGGTTTAGGTATATCCCATCTGTAAATAAATAATTAAAACTTGTGTAATTTGTATCGCTTTTCGTATCAAAAATATATAGTATTTCACGTACACCTCGCACGACATCAAGTACCAATATTAATATATGTATTATTATTATTATTATAATTATGATCATTATTATTATTATTTTCTTTATTATGAACATAATACAAATTATTATTATAAATATTATTATTAGTATCATTTTACAAATTGTTAGTATTATTATTGTTATTATCAACAAAAGTATTAGTAATAATATCATTATTATTGTTAATATGATTATTAGTATGGTTATAATTAAACTTATTACCATAATTAACACTATAGATATCTTTATAATAATTATTATTATTAAGAAGTAAGTATCATTATTTTCATGATCATTATTATTAAATTATTCACTTTATTAAAAACAACTGATATTATCATTAAAATGAGATTGATCATTGAAAACTATCATTAATATATTTATTAATAGAATTATAAATAATATCAACATTTTTATTAATATTAGTATTATCACTACTAATATTTCAAATATTATCTTAGTATTACTAAATTACTGATTTAACAAACAAATAATATATATATATATATATATATATATATATATATATATATATTACATATAACATAACAAAATTAATATTTTTATTTATAAAATGAATATATTTAATAAAGTAATGAAATATATATAAAAACTATATCATTCATAATAATATATATATTTGCTCGATTAAAAAGGATATGTTTTAATACATATATATAAATGATATAGGTTCGTGAATCCGAGGCCAACCCTACACTTTTTCAACGACGTCATATGTATTTTTACTACGAAATACAGTATCGTGAGTTCATTTGCTCCCTTTTACTCTTTACATTTTTGGGCTGAGAATACATGCGCTGTTTTAAAACTGTTTAACAACTGTTTTATTTAAATGCTTTTGCAATCTATATTTTTGGACTAAGAATACTTGTCATGCTTTTATAAATGTTTGACGAGATAGACACAAGCAAAACATTCCTCAAATGAATTATTATGCAAATAGAAGTTCCGTGGATTATTATTGAATTAGTTGGACGTTATAATTGCCACTAATTTTTGTGAATATTTCCCCTGATTATTATTGCTTGGTAACCTAAGAATTAGAAACGGGTATGGCCCTAAATCACGCGAATCCTAAAGGTAGCTACCGGGTTTAACACCCCCACCCAGAATGTTCACTAGACGGAAGAGCTAGTGGGCGTGGTGTTTAGTACTTCGAAGTTTATATATTATACAGATGAATTGATGCGCATTATATGTTAAGGTCGGTTACCAAGCCAAGCGATGAAAGCAAAGTGAATGTTATGTATCGAGAGAATGATTTTTATACACAGGTTATGTGTATTATTTTTGTGCACGAGATATGTGTATGGTTATTAAAGATCGTGATGCAACCTACGGGGGAGAAAAGGATACGAACCTACTCTGCCAAGCATTATGAAAAATGGTTTAGTACATGAGATATGTGTACTATATTTAAATCTTGTGGTCTATCAAAATGATGAATTTTATTGTTTATGATAAACCTATGAACTCACCAACCTTTTGGTTGACACTTTAAAGCATGTTTATTCTCAGGCATGAAAGAAATCTTCCGCTGTGCATTTGATCGTTTTAGAGATATTACTTGGAGTCATTCATGACATATTTCAAAAGACGTTGCATTCGAGTCCTTGAGTTCATCAAGATTATTATTAAGTCAATTATAGTTGGATATATTATGAAATGGTATGCATGCCGTCAACTTTCGATGTAAAGAAAGTTTGTCTTTTAAAAACGAACGCAATGTTTGTAAAATGTATTATATAGAGGTCAAATACCTCGTGATGTAACCAAATGTAATCTATTCATCCAGATGGATTAAGACGGGTCATTAAACTGTGCAGGAGGTCCAGGCTGCTGAAAAGGCCTTGGCGGAGATTCGCTTTGGTAGTTTTGAGGATCTTTGTGCTGATGATGGTACAACCATGCAACAACTCCTAGATTTTAATATTTAGAAACCTGTACTGCATAGTTATGTATTTTTGGAGAAACTTGTAATGAATCATGTATAGTTAATGAAATTTTAAATTTCAAGTATTTTGTGTCAAATTTTCTCGAGTTAAACTAGTTCATATCTTCGTATGTATTCCTAGAATGAGGGCTAGACAATTGGCCATCTACTCATTGGCCGTTTATCAGTATAAACTTGTACTAATGAGGGCTAGACAATCACCTCTTAAGGCGGTACAAAATAACGTACATGGGACTTATGTGGATGCCGGAATCCGTCTGCTGCTAGCCAGTTATAATTATTTGAACATCGTTGTAAATAACGTAATGACAAAGTTATTGTAAATGGTAAAAAGCTTTTATTAGTTCCTAAAAAGGAAGAACATAGATCAGTTCTTTATTAAAAGAAAAAAGACAAACATCAAGATAACCATGAGTTGAAGTGATCAGTTTCAATCATGGTATCTATCTAAATCTCAGTTGCTTCATTCAACAACTTTCGTTTTCTTTAACCGCTATCATGTCTCTATTGGAGCTTTCACAACTTTCAGTCCTTGAACGCTTGAGTGTCGGATTAAGGGGTTCAGCCTTTTCGCGTACACCCTTAATTGATTTCTCCCATCCCTCCATGAGGTGTGGTGTCTTCCATGATTCGGCATACTGCCTATCTCGAATGCACTTGTTCTCGGGGAAAGGGTGTCGGGTGGATTGAACCGTTACCACACCTCACCTGGTTGGGAGTTTGAGTATACCATGAGCGGTAGAGGCTATTGCACCAAACTTCCTGAAGAACTGTCTTTCCAGTATCACATTCGTGACAGTCACAGATTTGATGACATAAAGTCGATGAATTCTCTACGGAGGTAGGGTTGAATACCCACCGTGACCGTTGCCTTTAGTTTACCTATGGGTTCTTCATTGGAACCAGAGAATCCAGAGATGACGGCATTAGATTGTCTCATCTTCCTTCCGACACACTTTGGAAGCCAGGAAAGGCAATGAGCATACAAGACTTTGACTTCACTTCCCATTTCGGTGTACATTTCGCTCACCGGGAATCTATCTAACAGGCCAGTAATAACTACCGGTTCATCTCAAGAATATCGTGGTGGTATTCCCGGGAATGTGATGGCAGCATCTTTCCAGGAGCTCTGCTGGACAAACGCGTCTTTCTCGATGTTGATCATGTTGATGATAACTTTATCTTCCGCCTTCTCACGTTTCTTACCGTCTTCCTTCTGCCAACTGAACGTTTTGTTGGGATCAGTCTTTTTGAATTTTCGTTCGGACAACAAGTGATTGAGTTCACCTGCTTTTATTTTGGCGATGATTTCGCGTATCAGCGCCTTGCATTCATCGGTGTCATGGACATTGTCTTCATGGAACTCATAACACTTGTCTGACTTTTGACCGTCCCGTTTTTCCAGTGATGTCGGAGGGGCAAACTTTGCCTTCACGAGTTCCGTTAACAATATCTCCCTTGGGGTTTTGGAGAGGCTGTCGATTAGTGGCCCATTATCATAAGGTTTTCGGCTGCTCTTGTCATGCCTATGGCTATCATGGCTTTTCCTGTGGTTGTTTTGGTTTTTGTTATGGCTTTCACTGCGTCTGCTGTTGTCGTGGTGGTGCCTACTGTCTCTTCTCCTCTCCTCTTCTCTTTTCCTCTCTTCTCAATGATACCCAGCCTGTCTCTCCCTCCCCGAGTGTTGATACTGCCTTGCTACCATCACGGCATCTGCAAATGTAACCGGGATGTTCCATCGGAGTTCAGAGACAAGCGACGAGTGTGCATCTTTGTCCAGGCACGTTATGAATTTGAAATCTGTTGTGTTTCCGGGAGTCCTGGGATTTTTTGACATTCCAGCATGTACCTCGTGATGAAGCTTTCAATTTTCTCCCCCCGGTACATCGGGATTTCGTGAGCATACAGGTGTGTATACGTGTGTCGGTGGAGGTTCGGATATTGCATGAAAAATTTTCCCGCAAGTCTACGAAGCATGTGATTCCGTTAGGTGGTAATTTTGAGAACCACTCCTACAGTCGGAAAGAGATGACATGCTACCTAATCACTCCAATGTTGGGTTTTCATGGCGCCCTCAAAGATTTGCAGGAAATCGTCCGGGTCAGTAGTGTCATTGTACACCCCCAAAGTGACTGGTATGACGATATTAGCAGGGAGTACGCAGCTAGCGATCTGTTCGCACAGCTTCTGGCTAGTAGCTGACATATCAACCGGTCGCTTTTCTTTGTTACCGGAGATTAGGGCGAACAGATTTTCGAGTGCAGTCCCCTGGATGGCGGCTTGCGACAGGGAGTGTTTGTATGCAGGTGGCGCAGCCTGCATGAGGAGCTCGGCCAGTCATGCGTTCGCGGCAGCTTTGGTGACACCCTTGCTTCCCGCAACGATGTTTAACATTGGGCTGGTTTTCAGAACGTCTAGAGTTTGTGATTGCTGCTTCTCTGCTAGACTGTTATCGTTCAGAATGGACTTTAGCTTTTCGATCACTTATTTCTCAACGTCGGCTGAGATCATTTTGGTGATCATGTTGGTGTCATTGTGAGACGATCCGATGCCGCTTGAACCACCAGTTTTAAGACCAAGAGTGCCGAGCTGCAACCTATCTCCACCGAGTGGTGATCCCTCGTGTGTGTCCTCGTCGTCGTTGGAGACATTCATCTCATCTCTCGATGCGTCACTGGAGTGAATGTGAGCGATTGATTGTTTTTGAGGTTGAGGTGGCTCCACCGGTGGTGAGCTTCCTTTGTTCACAGGTGGTTGAACGTTATCGTTCGTTCCTTTCTTGCTTACCGTTTCGCTACTTGGTTTCACTGTGTTGTTCGTACCTTTAGGTGGCGCCATCGTTAAATGTGATTTAGATTTCGGGTTTGAGTGCTTGATTTGGGAAAAAGAGTAAGTCGAATGTTTTAACTTCAATAATTGTGCAAACCCCGATTTGGAATCTGGATTCCAAGGGCGTAAAACAATCGATTGAATTAACCTTATCTGATCGGAATCGAATAATTTAATATCTCAGAGTGTGAATTGGCTCCGATGATGATCGGAGCGCTGATCAGAATTAAGCTAATGACTGGAGTAATGTTATCGCAATTGATTTGGGCATAGTAATATTAATGCATCCAGTGTTCCCCGGATGAAAGATCTTGTTTACGTATTTATAGATGTTTTAGAGGGAATGTTGACGTGGCACATGTCCCTTTCATGGTTGTAACAAACTTTGTCAATCCCAAGGGGTGATGTGGCACCTGTCCTTTTCAAGGGAATAACAGATCCTAACAAACTTCCCTAGATTCGCGGGTTGACGTGGCATGCAACTTGCTTGCATGCTTGTTCCGTTGTCAGGTACTCGTTTCGGGATGAAGTGTCTACTCCGGGACAATGTAATTTCTTCGGGATGTCGTGCTTATACCCGGAGAGTATCCTTGTGTCGGGTTGGAATGCCATGACGGTACTGACGGCATGTTGGTTCCGGTTAAGGCATCACGGTGCTCTCAGTCTAGCCGGGAAGGTTTTGCTCTCCATTTGTTCCAAATGTTTTTTCACGGTTATAGTTATCATGACTAGCTGTATGATGCCGGTTATGTGTATGTCATCCGGGCTCTTGGTCTAGCCATTCGTCGGCATGGTAAAGTTGCTGAGATGATGTCGGATGGATGTTGGGAAAGGGTCCGTATTCCGGGACAGACGGTGTCGGGTAAGATCCTTGCCGGGATGCTTGCTTGTTTTGACACAGATCATTATGTGTATCATTAATGAGGAATAGTATATTAGATTAGAAACTAAAAACCTTCTCATATACTATGTTTTTCATGGTTAATACTCTTTTATTGATTTTAAGTTTGATGTATTATTTATTCATTTATCAATTTATAATTGATAAATGTAATAGAATTTTGTATTAACTAATATGTATTAATTTGATTGATCAAATAATAGAGTTGGATGGATTTTTCTCAAAGACTACCTTCGTTTCTGACGGTCATTCATGATCCAAATGAGAAGGAAATGGTAAACCATAGACACACCTATTTATTTGTAGGATAATCTTCTGTTAAGTTATTCAGCAATTCTTAAATCTAACTACTCAATTTTCATTTAACGGAACATTTATTCATTTATCAACAAGCACCGGAAGAATTTGTGAGAAGACATATTGATCCACCAGGTACTATTGATTTTTCAGCATTAAGTTAAGACGCATATATTCTATTTGGATTAAACTGCGATGGGAAGGTACAAAATTGTTCTTCAGTAATGGCTGGGAAGAAATTAATAACTATTTCCAAACTGAACAAAGTGACATATTAACGTTGGCATATGTGGGTGAGTACACATTTGAAGTGAAACATTACGTAGCAAGAGATGATTTCTGTGAACGTTTTCCTTCGGCAACGCCGTGTCTATCATGCTTAAAAATGAACATGAATCCAAACGCCCCGGAACTGGTATTGTATTTTGTAAACTAATTTATTGTACATTTACTATGTTGTTAATATATTAAACATGTTTAATTATTAATAGGTGTTGCCAACCAAATGGATTGGAAATCAGGCAATGGATTATGATTAAAGAAATTAGGTTGGAGGTACTAAACATCGGAGGATATGTATATGCCGTGGAAATGAGTTGTATTGGCAATAAGTTATTCTTAAAAAATGGTTTTCACAAATTGGTAAAGGATCTATCAGTGAACAAGTTTGATGTGCTTTGCTTAACGATGATCGATGAAGATCATATAGGGATGATGGTTTACTCTGCTGATGGATGTGAGAATCAATACTTGGAACTTATTAATTCAAAGACATATGAACATGGAGAACCCTCTGGCAGCAAACCGTATTCATCAATTGATATAATTGTCATTAATTCACATCAAAAGGAAGTGAGCATGATGATATATCAGAGGAAAATTCTTTTCAGGTTGACACATATGGAAGTGAGAATGAGGATATGTCAGAGGAAGATTGGTCTGATGATGACACGGATGGTGTGGAAAACACAGATGTTATCGTGAAAATGACCATTAAAAAAGAAAATGTGTTTGTAAGGTTTCTTTACTTCAATTAAGATTACACATATCTTTTAATAGTTATTTATTCTGAATAATCCATTAGTGTATATGTTTATTTTCAACTCTATGGTTTCATAGCGTCTACCGGAAGAATTCGCTGGATTGCGGGTATTGAAAGATGGGATGAAGGTTCCTGTAGTTAATGAAGATGGTATTGAATGCATCTAGGGGTTGAAAATAGATTTCACTAAGCGTCAGTCAAATTTCTGTAACATCCCGCATTTTTCCGTTAAATTATTTTAACGCCGTCTTTTTATTTTGATAATATCTTTCGCTATCTAAATTCGTATCCTCCGTTAGCTAACGTTCTTAATATTTTGTCATTTAATTATAACATCTCTCGTTTGCTGTAGCGTTTTTTTAATGTTCGTTCGGTTAATTCACGCACCCGCAATTAAACTTGAGGGACCAAAGTTGCCAAGTGACCAAAGAGATGACTAGGTCAACTAGTCAACTCCTTCCTCCTCCATTCATTTCATCACCTCCCAACTTAATACTTCCACCTCCTTTTGCTCTCAAACCCTCAAACACAAATTCATCATTTAAATCCGATTTAGCAAGCGTTCTTCAAAACAAATTACATATTCGGAATCCTTGCATCTTCCTCTTCGAATCCATACCAACTTCATCTCGTTTGGGTAACTTTTTAAAAACACTAGATTTTATGTTCTTGATGTTTTTGACTTATAAAAGTGTTAGTTAGTGTCTATGGCTCAAGTCTAACATGAATATATGATTCGTATGCTCGATCTTGTTGTTTTAGTGTAACTAGCTTGAACTTGAAAAATGTCTTGTTTGATCTTGAGATTTGGTTGCTTAAATATTGTTAGATGTTAAAAGTCCATGTATTAAATATGTTACTAGCATCATTAGCTTCAATTTGATGTGTAGGTTGACTTGGAAAACTTCCATAACATGATTAATGAGTTTGTGATTTTGGTTAGGGTTTTGGTAGTCTTCAATGTGAATTTTGATGCATTAAATGCTTGGCAAAGTTGTTTGTAAATGTTTAGTTGCAATGTATGTTTAAGTACCTTCGAAATGGCATATCATACATGTAAATTAATTTCCCGAATCATGAAACGCATTTAATGAACTTGAATGTAATAAATGATGAGCATTTAATGCAATTTTTGTTGTTGTAAATGATGGATTGATTGAAGAAATGTGCTTAGTTGTTTTCCTCGTCAAAATACCTTTCCGACGGTATAAGATACATGTTTTAAGTGTTTTTGGTTCACAATTTATGTTTGATTGAAGTTTGGTTCGTGCACTTATGAATTTTCAGCAAAGCAGAATCTTTATACCAAATTGGACGCCGTCCCAATCTTTGGACGCCATCCAGTCCTTCATCGCTGGACGCCATCCAGACATTTTTGGACGCTGTCCAAATGAACTGTCAGGGTCTGTCCAACATGACCATTTTTTGTTTAATTCTCACTATGCTACGCACCTCCGATTAACATGTAACTTGTCCTAACATGCTCATATATGATTATATAACTCAGAAAATTTTTCCGAGACCCGACCCGAACGTGTTGACTTTTTCGTTGACTTTGACTTGACCAAAGTTGACTTTTGATCAAACTTAACTGAATACTTATGCAATCGTTCTAACGTGCTTTGTACTTGTATCTTGCATGAAACTTGAAAATTTGATTCACATGCTATATTAATCGAGTCGTAACGAGCCATAGGACTAATTGAACAACTTTGACCGACCGTGTTTACCAATATTGATACAACCTATTTGTTTAGATCAAGACTAGCATCCGTCCTTACACACGTTAACTTTGTGAAGTATATTTATTCTCGTACAATCAAGGTGAGATCATAGTCCCACTTTTACTCTTTTATACTTATATTTGGGATAATAAAACATAAACGTTTCGTTTTACAAAGTGAACACAAGTACGAAAACAAACATTCTAAGTACGAGTTAGAACAAAAATGCCTCAATTCGATTATCATTAGTTACAGTTGCCGGGTGTAAGAGAGAACTTATGTTGTTTGGCCATATGGGATTGATAAACCCTCATTCGGACGGTTCGCTACCGTTATGCGGATGAAATATATTTTCGAGAATAAAGTGTAGGTTCCAACACTATGTGATGGGGTAACGTTAGTTAAGCCTTTATAATTGGTTGCTCGTGATAACAATTTTTAGAATGATTTTTACTATTACTTCAACGTTATAAATCTTGTGGTTCAACTTACTTACGTACTCACTTACTAAACCTATGATTTCACCAACGTTTTTGTTGACAGATTTTTTTATGTTTTTCTCAGGTCCTTGAATGATATGTGTTACATACTTCCGCACTCTATTTTGATACTTGCTTGGATGTCGAGTATACTTGCATACATGGAGCGTCTTTTGACTTTACATTAAACCGTGTCGCATAAGTTTCATTTGTACTTAAAAACGTTGTATCGTACGGGTCGTTGAACTACTTGGTAAACTTTGAAACATCTTTACATATGAAATGAATGCGACATATTTTTGGTCAACGTTGTTTTAAAGACTTATGACCACGTAACGGGACCTAAGTAGACGGCGCCGTCAATGACGATTTTGTCGGGTCACTACAGATGGTATCAGAACGTTGGTAGTAGGGATTTAGAGTTCATTGGTGTCAACCCCGAGTAGTAGGGTACATTATTGAGTCTATACTACAACCGGTATATAGACTTGAAGTAGGACTTACTTGACTACATGTGCATTGATACTCGAACTCTTTTTTCATATCTAACTCTTATTCCATCTTAATCTCACGTTGTTGATTTGATTGACATGCTATCTTGACTTTATGAGGTAATGTTAAATGCACATGTAAATTAGGATAATATAATTGCCAAGATTATATTATGGTGATTCATGTGGAGATTCCGACATTTCGACATAGAGAATCGAGGGCGGATCAAGGAAAATTTTCTCCCTATCTTTATTCCATATCACGATTAGTATTATTGAGAACACTAATCAACGATATTCTTGCGTTTCAAGGAATAATGGCTCATCGAGGTCAACACAACACTCCTCTCGAAACTCTCGAACGAGCTCTTCATCGAATGATAGCCATGGCCGGTCACTCCAACAACACTAACCATGGAGCCAATAAATCAAACGAGGGGTGCTCCTACAAGAACTTCATGGGGTGCAAACCTCCCACTTTCGTTGGAACCGGGGGACCGGTTGCCCTCACCCGATGGTTTGAGGAAACGGAAGCCGTTTTTGACATAAGCGGTTGTCGGGACCAAGACAAGGTCAAGTATTCCACCCACACTTTCGCCGATATTGCTCTCTTATGGTGGAATACGTATATACAATCGGTGGGTAACGATGAAGCCCACACACTCTCTTGGACCGAATTAAGAGAAAGAATGATCACTGAATACTTCCCGTGCGACGAGAATCGAAGACTCGAACAGGGCCTAAGAAATTTAAAGAGGGTCCGGAATGACCTTGTAATAACCCATCCTAATCCATCTGAGCGAAGACATCAACATTAGGTTCCATTGCGATGATCGACTCCAAATAATGTTCTTAAAATGAGCAAATGCACAGCGAAAGACTTAATTCGTACCTGAGAATAAACATGCTTAAAGGTGTCAACCAAAAAGGTTGGTGAGTTCATAGGTTTATCATAACAACCATTTCAATATATTAATAGACCACAAGATTTTCGTTTATAAATATATGTACACTCGCAAGTGTATAAAAGTATGCTATAAGTTGTAGGCACCCGATAACAAGCCTTAACGTTCATGTTTTACCCTCTGAAGTACACCAGATCAGGTGTGTTTAAAATAACCTCGAAGTACTAAAGCATCCCATAGTCAGGATGGGGTTTGTCAGGCCCAATAGATCTATCTTTAGGATTCGCGCCTACCGTACATAGATAAGTAGTTTAATGTTACCAAGCTAAGGGTATATTTCTGGTTTAAACCCACATAGAATTAGTTTTAGTACTTGTGCCTATTTCGTAAAACATTTATAAAACAGTGCATGTATTCTCAGCCCAAAAAAAGTAAAGAGTAAAAGGGAACAAATGAAACTCACCATCCTGTATTTTGTAGTAAAAATACATATGACATCATTTAATAAGTGTAGGGTTGACCTCGGATTCACGAACCTATATTAAGTATATATATTAACACATAATATTAATCAACTAAGTTTATATATTTTATAATGTATTATGATTAATATCCTTATATATAGTTATTTTAATACTTATAATAAATAATAGATTATATTATATACATATGATATCTAATAATAATATATTAGTTAATATATTTAAAACATAATAGTTTGTAATATTAGTTATATTTGTGTTATACGTAATAATTATATCTTTCAAAAAAATAATATTTGTTGTAATAATAAAAATAATAATAATAATAATAATAATAATAATAATAATAATAATAATAATAATAATAATAATAATAATAATAATAATAATAATAATAATAATAATAATAATAGTATTATTAGTAATAAAAATAATGATAATAATAATAATAATAATAATAATGTTAAAAATCATAATTTTAATGTTAAAATAAGAATGATAATAATAATAATTAAAATTTTCATAAAAATAATAGAAATTTTCATAAAAATAATAATAATGATAATAATAATAATAATAATAAAAAGAAGTATACCTTTAAAACAACTTAACAAGAAATAAATGTCATAGCTCGGGATTGAACCCATGACCACTCTTATCACCAACACACGACTCTACCATTACTCCGCTTGTTACTAATTGTTATATCTCGCATGCTTATTCGTTTAATATATACTAAACTGTTTATCATTTTCATCCAATCTTCATCAAATTCACGGCTCCAAACAAATTGATTCCATAGTCCACTAAACACAACGTAGTCCAACATTAAAACTCATCGACCCACTTGATAATTAGCAGATTTTTTGCCCAAGAAAACGTAAAATAGTCAAGGCCATCGGTTGGTCTATTGACTGTTTTTTTTTACAACTCATAAACAATTCCCATGCATTACTAGTTGTTGGTCAAAAAGAAAGTAAAAGATCTCGTAGATGTTCCATTTTATTTTAATATTTACCAAGTGGATGTTTATTAAATAAAAAAAATATAGTTGGCAACCACACTTTTCTTTCCTTGGATACCTCATTTGCTCGACATGTTTTTCCCTTTTTGCATAAGGTTCCAAGTCTCAAAAGTTAAAAAGGTTTTAGTTTATTAATATAAACGAACAAGAGTGGTGGACTTGCAAGTGGGTTTTGTTTTCATTTGGTGATCGACAGGAATACGTAAGCATATAACAGTAGTTACGATGGGTTTGAGTGGTGAAGGTAAAAATGATGGTTGCAGTGATGGTTTGCGGTGGTGAAACAGAAACAACAAGCTCAATAGGTTACTGTAGCGAACAATATAGTTTTTCGATGGTGATCGTCATAGATAGAAAGACACGAAAGTGATGATTGTTTTCAAGGGAATTCCGGCTGTAAACAGGAAAGAGAGAGGGAAACGAGAGAGATAAATGGTGACTAGTTGATCACAAAAAGGGTTTGAAAGGAAACCGATACAATCATTATAGGTTTAGTATTATAGTGATACATGCTCAAGCATATAGGTGATATGTATCTATAGATGTACGATATGCAATGTAATAATATATATCATTAATAATAGTTATATGATAACCATATATTAATAATCATGTTGTATAGTTTGAAAGGAACTGGTAACAGAATTAGACAAGAAGGACAGAGTTGTTCAACCAAAAAGAAAAAGAAAGGAAAAAAATAAACAAATAAAGATCTGCAAATTTGATTCGTACTAATTTAAGAACCTTGATGTTTAACTAATTTGTTTTCATCTGAATAATAATTTATAAGTAAGAATATGAAAAAAATAAAATACTGTTAATGCTTAATTATAAAATTACTATTTCGAGTTATTATATATACACATTTATTTAAAATTAATTGTTCGTGAACCGTCGAAACTGGTCGAGGTTAAATAAATGAAATATAACAATTCAAAATTTTAAGACTTAACATTACAGACTTTGCTTATCGTGTCGAAATCATATGAAGAATAAGTTTAAATTTGGTCGGAAATTTCCGGGTCGTCACAGTACCTACCCGTTAAAGAAATTTCGTCCCGAAATTTGAGTGAGGTCGTCATGACTAACAATAGAAATGTTTTCGTGACTATTATGAGTTGATAAATAGAGTTTTATCATTATGAATTAATACAGATAAAATGATTCGATGATGTGAAGCGTACGAGTGAAGCTGTCACAAAAGATAGATTCTTAACTTTTGACGTAGTCACAGTGGATTTTCGGAATTCAAGGAATTTAGAGAAAATCTTCGAAATCTAAGAGATCTGATTCTTTGGCGAATATTAAGATTAAGATCTCTATAATTAAATACGATGATCTGCCTCGATTACTCTGTCTGATATTTTCATTATAAATCAACCTCTTCCATTCCCTTTATTTTCATCATCCCTATAACTTCTTTCTCAATCTATTCTTCCAAGGATTGTGTAAATGCTTAATCCAGTTTTAATTCTGAGCATTATTCTGGTCATTACAACAATAATCCTTCTCTTTCAATTGCCTCCAGAGAAATCTGTTTTCTTCTATTATGCCTTAGGGATTATTGTCTTCCCAATTCTCCCGTGTCTTTATTTTGCTATTCACATTGATATACACGGTTTGTAATTTATGTGTTTGTGATTGGCTTTGTATTTTCCTTTATATTTCGAAGCTCCATGCTCTTGTTTTCTCTTCCCGACTTCAAGTCAAGCGAATAATGATCCAGAATTCATAGGTATGAAGTTTCGATTGCTCATAATGTTCTAAGCAGGAAGGAACGTAATAGCACGATTTGATTTTTAAATTTATCAACATCACAGAAGATAGAACCATCAAGAATACATTTTCTCGATATGTTCAGAAGTTAAGTAGAATGAAAGAGTTATGTAACATGGCACATGATGACGTTATAGTCTGTGAATCATCACGTCCCATTAGAAACTCAGCATAACTTACTGTAATATAATCACGTTGGCCAAGCGCCATTATATTATACTAACTCATGCTTCAATTCCCAACACTTCTCCACAATTCATTCATAATTTGTACTTAGATTTTTACAGAAGTTTCCAATACAATGGAATACATATATCACGAAGAGGTATATAATTTTGGTCGAGAATATTTATGAAAATATCCTCAAAAATATCGAAGATATTTATGATGAAATTTTGGAATTTCCAAGTTCGAAGGTTGATGAAGAAAAATTTTCCGCAAGAATTTAGAGTAAGGAGCAGGATATTCACTAATGACTTCAGCAGGCATTGAATCATTTGGATTCTTTGAAGTCAAACTTAGTCTTTGTGATTTGTCCACGGCTTCCTTCATAGTTTCGCATAATTCGCTTTTCGGTACTAAATTTTCTATTGAGTGTTTCCATCACTCCATTCTTTATCATCAAACTCTTGGCCATTAAGACCATCTGCAACATGCTGCTTCGTCAGTATTTTCAAGGTTAACGGATCTGGGTCATCGGTTATCAAACCGAGATAATTTCAGGAGAATTGTGTTTTTAGATGATTAAACGCTGATGGTAATATGGTGGAATATGAAGTGTTCTCCGGTAACGATGAGAAAAGCCAATCGTATATATCAAAGTTATAATAAGACTTATTCGAATGAAAAGTCGAAGTTGATTTGCTGAAGCTGTGACAAAATTGGCTACTTTGGAAAAGGATTGCAAAGTGATTTTCGGTAGTAACATCGCCAAAGGAGCTAGCGCATATACGTGTTAAACCTTTACTCAGGTTCCAAGAGTTTTTTAGGTGCATAACTATATGCATAGATCTTTTCTTCCGTAGATGGAGTGCGGTTGGTTCATCTTCTCGATTGAGATGTTTTCAAGAATCATGAAAGGTTTGAACGCAAATTGTAATCGTCAAGATACGAATGAGGTTTAAGATGAAATCAAGTGGCAAACTTGAAGAATTATTTAATTTCATATATTATAATCAATATTTTAATTCATTTTAATTGTCCAAAGTTAGTAGTCCAATAGTCCAATAGTTCATATATAGTTTAATATATAACATTCGAATTAATTAATACGTATCGTGACCCGTGTACCGGTCTCAGTATTGATCACAACTCAAATTATATATATATTTTGGAATCAACCTCAACCCTGTATAGCTAACTACGTCATTTGCATATAGAGTGTCTATGGTTGTTCCAAGATAAATATATAGATGGGTCAATATGATATGTCGAAACCTTGTATACGTGTCCCGTTATTTAAAGTGCGTAAAATAAATACAGAAATTAAATGACGATAAATAAAATTGCGAGAATGTAAATTGCGATAATTAAATTGCGATAAATAAAATGTAACCAGTTAGCTAGGAACGGTTAGCTAGGAACAGTTAGCGTGGATTCTTAACAATATTTCAATTAGTTAGTTCGTTTGTTTCTAACAAATTTTACTTTGTCCGATGTTTTCTTCATTGTGCCACTTGTTGGATTTTGATAGGTCAAAATCCAAATATGAAATTGAACGAAAATGGATTCTGTGGTGAACGAATACGTATATCTATAGATACAAGTAGGATAGTGACTGACTGTTGAATCAGAGTCGAAGAATGTACCGTGTAACTGATTAATGTGAAATCTAAATATTCCTCGGGTATTACCTACCCGTTAAAATATTTTCACCATTAACAGTTTGTACAAAAGAATTTTCATTACAATCTTTATGAAAATATACTTGCATATATATTTTCTTCAGATGTAATCATGGATTTAATGAGTCAATAAGATATTAAACTCATTTGATTTATCGTTAATACTAGATTACATAATCTCTAAAACTTTAGAAATTACATAATTGCCATGTCGAGCGAAGATAATCGATGTAGAACGATATGTAGAATGAAGATAAAGTAGATAGAATGATGCGTAGAACGATGATTATGCTCGAGGTACAGAATGAGATATTGAGGCGTGTGATGCTGAAACTTGGGTTGTTGGTGGTACTGGTACCGTTGGTGCTGAAGCTGGTGATGTTACTGGTGTTGGTGATACTGCTGGTGCTTGCAAATTGTGTACCGTGCTCTCTAAAGTTAATACTCAAGCTCGGAGTTCTCTAACTTCTTCTACTAACCCTGGTTGGTTATCAGTGTGAGGTAAAGGTCGGATATCTTCTCTAGTTCTGTTAATGGTAGTCTCAAGACGAAAAATTCTAGCAAAAAGGGTATAAACGGTATTGCGAACGGGTTCGCCGGTTAGCGGTTCAAGTACTCCAAGGTTAGGTGGTAGATTCGGTTCAAGATATGGAGTACCTTCTTACCTTCTCCATAGAGTGAGTATGTCGCGAACCCACCCCCCATTTTCTCCAGTAATCACGGTAGTTGATTGGTTGATGTGCTCCTGTCACACTGTCTTCGGAGTCAGAGGAACTTGGTCGATTCGTAGAGGCCATCTTACGCGATCTCAGAAAAAAAAATTTGGTATGAAGAGTTTCGTAACAGCAATTGATAGTTGGATGGTATTCTCAATGCATCATATGCATAGATATATATAGTACTAGATTCCCCTAAATTACGGAGAAATTTACGGAAGATATCAGGTAAAGTCTATCGTAATAGATACGCTAAGATATGATTTAACAGATACGCTAAGATATGAGTTTATCTATACACTGTCTATGCAATAGAGGCAGTAAGACGTGTCTAGACTTTAAGGATGATAAGCAAGTATATTCCGACAAGAAATGATAAGCAAAACTTATAATATACGGCCAAGGTCGAAGTCCAGACTCGCTAATGCATCCTAACAACTATCAGTTAGACACACTAATGCAAGACCTGGTTCGCTAGGACCAACGCTCTGATACTACCTGTAATAACCCGTCCTAATCCATCTGAACGAAGTCATCAACATTAGGTTCCATTGCGATGATCGACTCCAAATAATGTTCTTAAAATGAGCAAATGCACAGCGAAAGACTTAATTCGTACCTAAGAATAAACATGCTTAAAGGTGTCAACCAAAAAGGTTGGTGAGTTCATAGGTTTATCATAACAATCATTTCAATATATTAACAGACCACAAGATTTCCGTTTATAAATATATGTACACTCGCAAGTGTATAAAAGTATTCTATAAGTTGTAGGCACCCGGTAACAAGCCTTAACGTTCATGTTTTACCCTCTGAAGTACACCAGATCAGGTGTGTTTAAAATAACCTCGAAGTACTAAAGCATCCCATAGTCAGGATGGGGTTTGTCAGGCCCAATAGATCTATCTTTAGGATTCGCGCCTACCGTACATAGACAAGTAGTTTAATGTTACCAAGCTAAGGGTATATTTCTAGTTTAAACCCACATAGAATTAGTTTTAGTACTTGTGCCTATTTCGTAAAACATTTATAAAACAGCGCATGTATTCTCAGCCCAAAAAAAATAAAGAGTAAAAGGGAGCAAATGAAACTCACCATCCTGTATTTTGTAGTAAAAATACATATGACGTCATTTAATAAGTGTAGGGTTGACCTCGGATTCACGAACCTATATTAAGTATATATATTAACACATAATATTAATCAACTAAGTTTATATATTTTATAATGTATTATGATTAATATCCTAATATATAGTTATTTTAATACTTATAATAAATAATAGATTATATTATATACATATGATATCTAATAATAATATATTAGTTAATATATTTAAAATATAATAGTTTGTAATATTAGTTATATTTTTGTTATACGTAATAATTATATCTTTCAAAAAAATAATATTTGTTGTAATAATAATAATAATAATAATAATAATAATAATAATAATAATAATAATAATAATAATAATAATAATAATATTAATAGTAATAATAATAATAATAATAATAATAATAATAATAATAATAGTATTATTAGTAATAAAAATAATGATAATAATAATAATAATAATAATAATGTTAAAAATCATAATTTTAATGTTAAAATAAGAATGATAATAATTATAATTAAAATTTTCATAAAAATAATAGAAATTTTCATAAAAATAATAATAATGATAATAATAATAATAATAATAATAATAATAATAATAATAATAATAATAATAATAATAATAATAATAATAATAATAATAATAATAATAATAATAATAATAATAATAATAATAATAAGTATACCTTTAAAACAACTTAACAAGAAATAAATGTCATAGCTCGGGATTGAACCCATGACCACTCTTATCACCAACACACGACTCAACCATTACTCCGCTTGTTACTAATTGTTATATCTCGCATGCTTATTCATTTAATATATACTAAACTGTTTATCATTTTCATCCAATCCTCATCCGCAAAATTCATGAACTCAAATTACCAAAAACCAAGATCACGGCTCCAAACAAATTGATTCCATAGCCCACTAAACACAACGTAGTCCAACATTAAAACTCATCGACCCACTTGTTAATTAGCAGATTTTTGGCCCAAGAAAACGTAAAATAGTCAAGGCCATCGGTTGGTCTATTGACAGGTTTTTTTTTTTACAACTCATAAACAATTCCCATGCATTACTAGTTGTTGGTCAAAAAGAAAGTAAAAGATCTCGTAGATGTTCCATTTTATTTTAATATTTACCAAGTGGATGTTTATTAAATAAAAAAAAAATATAGTTGGCAACCACACTTTTCTTTCCTTGGATACCTCATTTGCTCGACATGTTTTTCCCTTTTTGCATAAGATTCCAAGTCTCAAAAGTTAAAAAGGTTTTAGTTTATTAATATAAACGAACAAGAGTGGTGGACTTGCAAGTGGGTTTTGTTTTCATTTGGTGATCGACAGGAATACGTAAGCATATAACAGTAGTTACGATGGGTTTGAGTGGTGAAGGTAAAAATGATGGTTGCAGTGATGGTTTGCGGTGGTGAAACAGAAACAAGAAGCTCAACAGGTTACTGTAGCGAACAATATAGTTTTTTGATGGTGATCATCGTAGATAGAAAGACATGAAAGTGATGATTGTTTTCAAGGGAATTCCGGCTGTAAACAGGAAAGAGAGAGGGAAACGAGAGAGATAAATGGTGACTAGTTGATCACAAAAAGGGTTTGAAAGGAAACCGATACAATCATTATGGGTTTAGTATTATAGTGATACATGCCGATGTTCAAAGGTAAATACATCAAAAATCGATCTAGTTTAGTAGCGGGTTTGAGTGGTGTTCTATGATGGGTGTTTGAAAATGATCGTCCATGGTGGTGACATGGGTGTTCATATTTGACGACGGAATTTGGTTATGATTATTGTGATTCAAGAGGTGATTCCTGGATGATGATTTGCAGGGAAGAAATGGGTGAGGTATTTGAGTGTGTGGTTTGCTCAAGCATATAGGTGATATGTATCTATAGATGCACGATATGCAATGTAATAATATATATCATTAATAATAGTTATATGATAACCATATATTAATAATCATGTTGTATAGTTTGAAAGGAACTGGTAACAGAATTAGACAAGAAGGACAGAGTTGTTCAACCAAAAAGAAAAAGAAAGGAAAAAAATAAACAAATAAAGATCTGCAAATCTGATTCGTACTAATTTAAGAACCTTGATGTTTAACTAATTTGTTTTCATCTGAATAATAATTTATAAGTAAGAAAATGAAAAAAATAAAATACTGTTAATGCTTAATTATAAAATTACTATTTCGAGTTATTATATATACACATTTATTTAAAATTAATTGTTCGTGAACCGTCGATACTGGTCAAGGTTAAATAAATGAAATAGAGCAATTCAAAATTTTAAGACTTAACATTACAGACTTTGCTTATCGTGTCGAAATCGTATGAAGAATAAGTTTAAATTTGGTCAGAAATTTCCGGGTCGTCACAGACCTCGAAGCTTATAATCATCGGTTTGCCGAACTAGCCTTAATGTGTCCAAACCTCATGACTCCCGAGTCCCTAAGAGTTGAACTTTACATGGATGGCCTCCCTAAGAGCATTCGACACGGGGTAATGTCATCAAAACCCGCTAACCTACAAGATGCTTTAACGATGGCCCTTCAATGTATAGAAACGGTGGATGAATTTGAAGCGCTGGCACCAACGGCTGCGAATCAATCGGGTAACAACAAAAGAAAATGGGAAGCCTCTCAACCAAGCAACTACAACCACAACAATTTCACCAAGAAGCCTTTCGCCTCCGGCGGCAAGAAAGGGTATGTCGGAAATCTACCTTATTGTAACAAGTGCCGCAAACATCATTTAGGTGAATGTGGCAAACCATTTTGCATCAAGTGTCAAAGAAGTGGCCATGTAGCCAACGATTGTAAAAGTACCGCCCCCGTCGCTCAAAAGGGGCCCAATGCACCAAAAACGGGTGTTTGTTATGGATGTGGCCAATCGGGTCATTTTAGTGTCGTTCAGTTTAACTAAGGCTCCGTCCATATTCATGGATCTTATGAATCGCGTATGCAAGCTTATTTAGACAAATCCATTATCGTATTCATATATGATGTCTTAACCTATTCAAAGCAAAAAAGAAAACGAACAACATCTTCGTCCTACGCTCGAACTCTTGAGGAAAGAGCAACTCTATGCCAAATTCTCTGAGTGTGAATTTTGGTTAAACGAAGTCCAATTTCTAAACCATATTGTTAGTGGTCAAGGTATTAAAGTAGATCTCGCAAAAATCGAAGCCACACGTAATCAGGAAACCCTCACGACTCTGACTTATATTCGAAAATTTTTTAGATCTCGCCGGTTATTACCGAAGATTCGTTCCCAAATTTTCCCGTATTGCTCGTCCTTTAACCTCGTTAACTCATTAAGGGAAAAATTTAAACCTCTCCGTGTCCGAACCTTGAACGTGGTTATCCACACCAACCTTATTAGCCAAATTCGTGTAGTATAAAATGGAACTCAAAGATTGACATATTTCTACGTGAACGCCTGAAAGGCATCCTCTCTCGACTCGAAATCAAGGAAACAGAAATTCGTTATTTTGCATGAAGAATTAGAATACTTAATTTCGGACCAACCTTCTCATCACCACGTACCACGATACATAACTCTGTTATTACACTGTTACCGTCTGATATTACGGGAACCCAAGATAACATACAATCCAAGGATACCCCTTTCTTCTTTGACTTATCGTCCCTATGCTTCTGATATACGGCCAGCTACTACTCAAATCCAATATATATATATATATATATATATATATATATATATATATATATATATATATATATATATATATATATATATATATATATATATATATATATATATATATATATATATATATATGTGACTACGTGTACTGTCTCGTTTCCACCAAGTCTCGACATTTGACCACAAGACGCGCGATGCGACTGCATCGAAAATGAAAACTCCTCCTATCATTACACTCATACTTCCGTATAAGAAATCTTATCATCCGATCTCTCAATGGGGAGGGACCCCTCATACAATCCCATCTTTCACCAAGAAGGGGAATAACCTTATTAAACGTATTCAAAAATCGACGAGATAGGAAAACTTGCACAACTATTCATTGAAGGGAATTCTTTTCCAGCACGGTGTACCATTGTCAATTATCTCGGATCGAAATGCTCGTTTCACTTCTAGATTTACAAGAAGCATTGGGAACACGTTTAGACATGAGTACCGCGTATCATCTACAAACCGACGGACCAGGCAAACGAACGATTCAGTTCTTGGAAAGACATGTTACAAACTTGTATTTTCGCCTTTAGCCGATTCCTCTTACAATGATAGTTATCACTCGTGTATTAACGGCCCACCTTTTCGAAACTTTATATGGCCGTAAATATCGTTCTCCTATTCGTTGGGCCAAAGTAGGTGACAATCAAATCACCGGATCCGAACTCATTCAAGAAATAACCGTTGGGATCGTTCAATTCAAGAAAGGCTCATGATGTAGTGACCCGAACTTTTCCATGTTTATATATATATATATATATATATATATATATATATATATATTAAATGAAATTGTTGTTTACATGATTAAGTGTTTCCAACATGTTAAGCAATCAAACTTGTTAAGACTTGATTAATTGAAATAGGTTTCATATAGACAATTGACCACCCAAGTTGACCGGTGATTCACGAACGTTAAAACTTGTAAAAACTATACGATGACATATATATGGTTATATATATAGTTAACATGATTTTATTATAAGTATGTATCTCATTAGGTATTTTAACAATGAGTTATATACATAAAAATGAGACTATTAATTTAAGAAACTCGAAAACGATATATATAACGATTATCGTTATAACAATGTCTTACTAGGTACATATGAATCATATTAAGATATTGATACACTTGGTTAATTATGTTAAATGATAAGTAAATATATTATTAAGTGTATTAACAATGAAATACATATGTAAAAATAAGACTACTAACTTAATGATTTCGAAACGAGGCATATATGTAACGATTATCGTTGTAACGGCATTTAACTGTATATATATCATACTAAGATATATTATATATCATAATATCATGATAATATAACAATTTAACATCTCATTTGTTATAATAAACAATGGGTTAACAACATTCAACAAGATCGTTAACCTAAAGGTTTCAAAACAACATTTACATGTAACGACTAACGATGACTTAACGACTCAGTTAAAATGTATATACATGTAGTGTTTTAATATGTATTCATACACTTTTGAAAGACTTCAAGACACTTATCAAAATACTTTACTTAACAAAAATGCTTACAATTACATCCTCGTTCAGTTTCATCAACAATTCTACTCGTATGCACCCGTATTCGTACTCGTACAATACACAGCTTTTAGATGTATGTACTATTGGTATATACACTCTAATGATTAGCTTTTAGCAGCCCATGTGAGTCACCTAACACATGTGGGAACCATCATTTGGAAACTAGCATGAAATATCTCATAAAATTACAAAAATATGAGTAATCATTCATGACTTATTTACATGAAAACAAAATTACATATCCTTTATATCTAATCCATACACCAACGACCAAAAACACCTACAAACACTTTCATTCTTCAATAAACCTTTGTTACTTACAGTAGGTTATCTTTCTAATACAAGGTAATAATCATATTCAAACTTTAATTCAATTTCTATAACTATAACAATCTTATTTCGAGTGGAAATCTTACTTGAAATTGTTTTCGTGTCATGATTCTGCTTCAAGAACTTTCAAGCCATCCAAGGATCCTTTGAAGCTAGATCTATTTTTCTCATTTCCAGTAGGTTTATCCAAGGAACTTGAGGTAGTATTGATGTTCATAACATCATTCGATTCATACATATAAAGCTATCTTATTCGAAGGTTTAAACTTGTAATCACTAAAACATAGTTTAGTTAATTCTAAACTTGTTCGCAAATAAAAGTTAATCCTTCTAACTTGACTTTTAAAATCAACTAAACACATGTTCTATATCTATATGATATGCTAACTTAATGATTTAAAACCTGGAAACACGAAAAACACCGTAAAATCGGATTTACGCCGTCGTAGTAACACCGCGGGCTGTTTTGGGTTAGTTAATTAAAAACTATGATAAACTTTGATTTAAAAGTTGTTATTCTGGGAAAATGATTTTTATTATGAACATGAAACTATATCCAAAAATTATGGTTAAACTCAAAATAGAAGTATGTTTTCTAAAATGGTCATCTAGACGTCGTTCTTTCGACTGAAATGACTACCTTTACAAAAACGACTTGTAACTTATTTTTCTGACTATAAACCTATACTTTTTCTGTTTAGATTCATAAAATAGAGTTCAATATAAAACCATAGCAATTTGATTCACTCAAAACGGATTTAAAATGAAGAAGTTATGGGTAAAACAAGATTGGATAATTTTTCTCATTTTAGCTACGTGAAAATTGGTAACAAATCTATTCCAATCATAACTTAATCAACTTGTATTGTATATTATGTAATCTTGAGATACCATAGACACGTATACAATGTTTTGACCTATCATGTCGACACATCTATATATATTTCGGAACAACCATAGACACTCTATATGTGAATGTTGGAGTTAGCTATACAGGGTTGAGGTTGATTCCAAAATATATATAGTTTGAGTTGTGATCAATACTGAGATACGTATACACTGGGTCGTGGATTGATTCAAGATAATATTTATCGATTTATTTCTGTACATCTAACTGTGGACAAGTAGTTGTAATTTACTAACGAGGACAGCTGACTTAATAAACTTAAAACATCAAAATATATTAAAAGTGTTGTAAATATATTTTGAACATACTTTGATATATATGTATATATTGTTATAGGTTCGTAAATCAACCAGTGGCCAAGTCTTACTTCCCGACAAAGTAAAAATCTGTGAAAGTGAGTTATAGTCCCACTTTTAAAATCTAATATTTTTGGGATGAGAATACATGCAGGTTTTATAAATGATTTACAAAATAGACACAAGTACGTGAAACTACATTCTATGGTTGAATTATCGAAATCGAATATGCCCCTTTTTATTAAGTCTGGTAATCTAAGAATTAGGGAACAGACACCCTAATTGACGCGAATCCTAAAGATAGATCTATGGGGCTTAACAAACCCCATCCAAAGTACCGGATGCTTTAGTACTTCGAAATCTATATCATATCCGAAGGGTGTCCCGGAATGATGGGGATATTCTTATATATGCATCTTGTTAATGTCGGTTACCAAGTGTTCACCATATGAATGATTTTTATCTCTATGTATGGGATGTGTATTGAAATATGAAATCTTGTGGTCTATTGTTACGATTTGATATATATAGGTTAAACCTATAACTCACCAACATTTTTGTTGACGTTTAAAGCATGTTTATTCTCAGGTGAATACTAAGAGCTTCCGCTATTGCATACTAAAATAAGGACAAGATTTGGAGTCCATGTTTGTATGATATTGTGTAAAAACTGCATTCAAGAAACTGATTTCGATGTAACATATTTGTATTTTAAACCATTATGTAATGGTCGTGTGTAAACATGATATTTTAGATTATCATTATTTGATAATCTACGTAAAGCTTTTTAAACCTTTATTTATGAAATAAAGGTTATGGTTTGTTTTAAAAATGAATGCAGTCTTTGAAAAACGTCTCATATAGAGGTCAAAACCTCGCAACGAAATCAATTAATATGGAACGTTTTTAATCAATAAGAACGGGACATTTCAGTTGGTATCCGAGCGTTGGTCTTAGAGAACCAGAATTTTGAATTAGTGTGTCTTATCGAGTTTGTTAGGATGCATTAGTGAGTCTGGACTTCGACCATGTTTACTTGAAAAATGATTGCTTAACAAATTTTGTTGGAAACTATATATTTTTAACATGTGAATATTTTGTGATATATTAATCTCTTAACGCGTTTGATATTATGTGATAGATGTCTACCTCTAGAACAAGTCCCATTGACTCACCTAATAATAAAGAAGATTCAAATGTAAATTAGAATGATTCGTGGACTGATTCACAAGTTCCCGAAGAGGAACCGGAAGAAGAGTCGGAACCGGAAGAAGAATCAGAACCGGAAGAGGAGGAACCGGAGGAGGAAATAGAACCGGTGGGGGAAATAATTAAACGGTTAAGTAAAAGAAAATCCTCAACCAACCGACCAAGGTTAATTATGGTCAATGGTGTTTCCGCCAAGGAAGCAAAATATTGGGAGGATTACCAATTCTCCGATGAATCGGATTCCGACGAGAATTCCGATGATGTTATAGAAATTACCCCAACTGAATTTAAAAAGGCAAAAGAAAATAATAAGGGAAAGGGTATAAAAATAGAGAAATCTAATTCCAACCCCGATGAACTTTATATGTATCGTCAACCCCCGAAGTCCTTAAGTTGTAACAAGGACCCGGGAACCTCTAAACCACCAGGTTTTTCTAAACCGTTGTGGAAAACGACAGCTCGTATTAGGGGAACATCATATATCCCTAGAAACTTGGCAAAACGAACCAAAATCGAAGAAGAAGAAACGAGCGAGTCGGAATAAGATAGTTGTATTCGTGTGGTGTAATATATGTAATATAGTGTGCTTATGCTTTATGATATATGTAAAAATTGCTTATATTAATAAGTATTTTTTTTTATGAATCTAACTCTTGTCTATTTTACAGTATAAAAACACAAAATGGATAGACAGCCCAATATTTTAAGAGACCTACCCGGAGACATGATTGATGAAATCTTGTCTAGAGTCGGTCAGAATTCCTCAACACAACTACTTAAGGCGAGATCAGTTTGTAAGACATTCGAAGAACGTTCCAAGAATGTCTTGGTTTATAAGAGACTTTCGTTTGAAAGATGGGGGATATCACATTGGGAAACCCATAAGTTACGATGTAGTCTTGGTTTATAAGAGACTTTCGTTTGAAAGATGGAGGATATCACATTGGGAAACCCATAAGTTACGATGTGTTTACTTTGATGCATATATTGCGGGGAACCCAAATGCTATTTTACGCAACGGGTTAAGAAATTATTTTGACTCAATGTATCCGAATATAGGACTTCATGATTTAGAAAAAGCGGCTAACATGCAACATAAAGAAGCATGCTATGCTTACGGGTTAGTAATGTTCGCTTCTCACCAAAGTGAGAAAAAGAACATCGGGCTACAACTATTAAACAAAACGTTCCCACAAGTGACGGAGTCGGTAATTGGGGTAAGAAATGAGGTTTTTAGGTTATTACGAGACTGTTGGTCATTACGTAACCCTCGTCCCTTTGACGACGTTACAACACGCTGTCTTATCAACGGCCATAACGGTTATGTTCCACAAGACCAAGGATGGGAAGTAGTCCTAGTAAAACCAGAATGCATGACTTGTTTCTGGACGTATGAATTACGTGTCTTTATTGCCTTTGCTGAACGACTTGTGTACTAGCTAGAATTATCTTCACAACTATCTTGTATCAAAGTTATTGTGTGCTATATTTCATGCTTTATGTAAAATAAGCGGTATTGTAAGTTTGTAAAATATTGTATAAAAGTTTGAACGCGAAATATTATTATAATCAGTTTTTCATATAGAATTGTAGTAGTTGAATTGTATATTAGCTACTAAGTATGAACTTAACGGGTAGGTACTACCCGAATTTAAACTTATAAAACGCTAATATGAAGAAAAAGCTTTTATAAATGAGTTCATATTATGCTACGAAATACTATTAACTACTCTTAATATTCTGTATGATTAACTTGTTCCATTTGACTATTTTGAAGGAAATGGCACCGACTACTCGACACACCGTGAATATGAATGAAGAGGAATTCCGTACTTTTCTAGCTTCAAACATAGCTGCAGTACAGGCTGCGCTACATACCAACAATAACCTTGGATCTAGCAGTACAGGAAATCGTGTAGGATGCACCTACAAAGAATTCACTGCCTGCAAACCTTTGGAATTTTATGGAACCGAAGGACCGATCGGATTGAAACGGTGGACCGAGAAGGTCGAATCGGTGTTTTCCATAAGTAAGTGTACTGAAGAGGACAAATTGAAGTACGCTACGCATACCTTCACAGGTTCTGCGTTAACATGGTGGAATACCTATCTAGAGCAAGTGGGACAAGATGATACGTACGCACTACCGTGGTCAGCATTCAAGCACTTGATGAACGAGAAGTACCGTCCCAGAACCGAGGTCAATAAGCTCAAGACAGAACTTAGAGGGTTACGAACCCAAGGATTTGATATTACCACGTACAAAAGACAATTCACAGAATTGTGCCTATTGTGTCCGGGAGCATTCGAAGATGAGGAAGAGAAGATCGACGCGTTTGTGAAAGGATTACCGGAAAGAATCCAAGAAGATATAAGTTCACACGAGCCTGGCTCCATACAACAGGCATGTAGAATGGCTCACAAACTAGTGAACCAGATTGAGGAAAGAATTAAAGAACAGACGGCTGAAGAGGCCAATGTGAAGCAAGTCAAAAGAAAGTGAGAGGAAAACGGTGATAAGAATCACCAATACAACAACAACAGCAATTACAATAATAATCGCAACAATTATCCCAACAATCGCAACATCAATCGCAACTACAACAAACGGCCCAACAACAACAACAACAACAACAGCAACTACAACAATCATCCCAACAATAATAACAACCGCAACAACAACAACAATCAGAAGCAGCTATGCCAAAGGTTTGAAAAGTATCACTCGGGGTTCTGCACCAAATTTTGCAACAAGTGTAAAAGAAATGGTCATAGCGCGGCGAAGTGTGACGTCTACGGACCAGGAGTTAACAGAACGAAAGGAACAAATGGTGTCGGAACGAGTAATGGCGGAGCAAGTAGTGTCGGAGCAAGTTATGCCAATGTAGTTTGTTATAAATGTGAAAAACCAGGCCACATTATTAGAAATTTCCCGAACCAGGAGAACACGAATGGACAAGGCCGTGGAAGAGTTTTGAATAATAATGCGGCAGAGGCACAGGAAGACCCGGAGCTTGTTACGGGTACGTTTTTTATTGACAATAAATTTGCTTACATTTTATTTGATTCGGGTGCGGATAGAGGCTATATGAGTAGAGATTTTTGTGCTAAATTAAGTTGTCCATTGACGCCATTGGATAGTAAATTTTTACTCGAATTAGCAAACAGTAAATTAATTTCAGCAGATAATATATGCCGGAATCGAGAAATTAAATTGGGTAGCGAAATATTTAAGATTGATTTGATACCAGTAGAGTTAGGGAGTTTTGATGTAATAGTTGGCATGGACTGGCTGAAGAAGGTGAAAGCAGAGATCGTATGTTATAAAAATGCAATTCGCATTGTACGAGAAGAAGGAGAACCCTTAATGGTGTACGGAGAAAAGGGCAACATGAAGCTACATCTTATTAGTAATTTGAAGGCACAAAAACTAATAAGAAAAGGTTGCTATGCTGTTCTAGCACACGTCGAGAAAGTACAAACTGAAGAAAAGAGCATCAATGATGTTCCCGTCGCAAAAGAATTTCCCGATGTATTTCCGAAAGAATTACCGGGACTACCTCTACATCGATCTGTTGAATTTCAAATAGATCTTGTACCAGGAGCTGCACCAATAGCTCGTGCTCCTTATAGACTCGCACCCAGCGAGATGAAAGAACTGCAAAGCCAACTGCAAGAACTATTAGAACGTGGTTTCATTCGACCAAGCACATCACCATGGGGAGCTCCTGTTTTGTTTGTCAAGAAGAAGGATGGTACATTTAGGTTGTGTATTAACTATAGAGAGTTGAACAAACTTACCATCAAAAACCGTTATCCACTGCCGAGAATTGACGACTTATTTGATCAACTACAAGGCTCATCGGTTTATTCGAAGATCGATTTACGTTCTGGATATCATCAAATGCGAGTAAAGGAGGATGATATTCCAAAAACTGCTTTTATGACGCGTTATGGTCATTACGAGTTTATGGTTATGCCGTTTGGATTGACTAACGCACCAGCTGTGTTCATGGACCTTATGAACCGAGTGTGTGAGCCATATCTTGACAAGTTTGTCATTGTTTTCATCGATGACATACTTATTTACTCAAAGAATGATCAAGAGCATGAAGAACATTTGAGAAAAGTGCTAGAAGTATTGAGGAAAGAAAAACTGAACGCTAAGTTTTCAAAGTATGCATTTTGGTTGGAAGAAGTTCAATTCCTCAGTCACATAGTGAACAAAGAAGGTATCCAGGTGGACCCGGCAAAGATCGAAACCGTTGAAAAGTGGGAAACCCCAAAAACTCCGAAGCATATACGTCAATTTTTAGGATTGGCTGGTTACTACAGAAGATTCATCCAAGATTTCTCCAAAATAGAAAAACCCTTGACTGCATTAACGCATAAAGGGAAGAAATTTGAATGGAAGGATGAACAAGAGAAGGCGTTTCAATTATTGAAGAAAAAGCTAACTACGGCACCTATATTGTCATTGCCTGAAGGGAATGATGATTTTTTGATTTATTGTGACGCATCAAAGCAAGGTCTCGGTTGTGTATTAATGCAACGGACGAAGGTGATTGCTTATGCGTCTAGACAATTGAAGATTCACGAGCAAAATTATACAACACATGATTTGGAATTAGGCGCGGTTGTTTTTGCATTAAAGAATTGGAGGCACTACTTATATGGGGTCAAAAGTATTATATATACCGACCACAAAAGTCTTCAACACATATTTAATCAGAAACAACTGAATATGAGACAGCGTAGGTGGATTGAATTGTTGAATGATTACGACTTTGAGATTCTTACCACCCGGGGAAGGCAAATGTGGTAGCCGACGCCTTGAGCAGAAAGGACAGAGAACCCATTTGAGTAAAATCTATGAATATAATGATTCACACTAACCTTACTACTCAAATAAAGGAGGCGCAACAAGGAGTTTTAAAAGAGGGAAATTTAAAGGATGAAATACCCAAAGGATCGGAGAAGCATCTTAATATTCGGGAAGACGGAACCCGGTATAAGGCTGAAAGAATTTGGGTACCAAAATTTAGAGATATGAGAGAAATGGTACTTAGAGAAGCTCATAAAACCAGATACTCGATACATCCTGGAACGGGGAAGATGTTCAAGGATCTTAAGAAACATTTTTGGTGGCCAGGTATGAAAGCCGATATTTCTAAATATGTAGGAGAATGTTTGACGTTTTCTAAGGTCAAAGCTGAACATCAGAAACCATCATGTCTACTACAACAACCTGAAATCCCGAAATGGAAATGGGAAAACATTACCATGGATTTCATTACTAAATTGCCAAGGACTGCAAGTGGTTATGATACTATTTGGGTAATAGTTGATCGTCTCACCAAGTCAGCACACTTCCTGTCAATAAGAGAAGATGACAAGATGGAGAAGTTAGCACGACTGTATTTGAAGGAAGTCGTCTCCAGACATGGAATACCAATCTCTATTATCTCTGATAGGGATGGCAGATTTATTTCAAGATTCTGGCAGACATTACAGCAAGCATTGGGAACTCGTCTAGACATGAGTACTGCCTATCATCCACAAACTGATGGGCAGAGCGAAAGGACGATACAAACGCTTGAAGACATGCTACGAGCTTGTGTTATTGATTTCGGAAACAGTTGGGATCGACATCTACCGTTAGCAGAATTTTCCTACAACAACAGCTACCATTCAAGCATTGAGATGGCACCGTTTGAAGCACTTTATGGTAGAAAGTGTATGTCTCCGATTTGTTGGAGTGAAGTGGGGGATAGACAGATTACGGGTCCGGAGATAATACAAGAAACTACCGAGAAAATCATCCAAATTCAACAAAGATTGAAAACCGCCCAGAGTCGACAAAAGAGCTACGCGGACAGTAAAAGAAAAGATATAGAGTTTGAAATTGGAGAAATGGTCATGCTTAAGGTTTCACTTTGGAAAGGCGTTGTTCGATTTGGTAAACGGGGGAAACTAAATCCAAGGTACATTGGACCATTCAAGATTATAGATCGTGTCGGACCAGTAGCTTACTAACTGGAGCTACCTCAACAACTCGCGGCTGTACATAACACTTTCCACGTCTCAAATTTGAAGAAATTTTTTGCTAAAGAAGATCTCACTATTCCGTTGGACGAAATCCAAATCAATGAAAAACTTCAATTCATTGAAGAACCCGTCGAAATAATGGATCGTGAGGTTAAGAGACTTAAAAAAAACAAGATATCGATTGTTAAGGTTTGATGGAATGCTCGTAGAGGACCCGAGTTCACCTGGGAGCGTGAAGATCAGATGAAGAAGAAATACCCGCATTTATTTCCAGAAGATACGTCAACTGAAATGTCCCGTTCTTATTGATTAAAAACGTTCCATATTAATTGATTTCGTTGCGAGGTTTTGACCTCTATATGAGACGTTTTTCAAAGACTGCATTCATTTTTAAACAAACCATAACCTTTATTTCATCAATAAAGGTTTAAAAAGCTTTACGTAGATTATCAAATAATGATAATCTAAAATATCCTGTTTACACACGACCATTACATAATGGTTTACAATACAAATATGTTACAACAAAATAAGTTCCTTGAATGCAGTTTTTACACAATATCATACAAGCATGGACTCCAAATCTTTTCCTTATTTAAGTATGCGACAGCGGAAGCTCTTAATAATCACCTGAGAATAAACATGCTTAAAACGTCAACAAAAATGTTGGTGAGTTATAGGTTTAACCTATATATATCAAATCGTAACAATAGACCACAAGATTTCATATTTCAATACACATCCCATACATAGAGATAAAAATCATTCATATGGTGAACACCTGGTAACCGACAATAACAAGATGCATATATAAGAATATCCCCATCATTCCGGGACACCCTTCGGATATGATATAAATTTCGAAGTACTAAAGCATCCGGTACTTTGGATGGGGTTTGTTAGGCCCAATAGATCTATCTTTAGGATTCGCGTCAATTAGGGTGTCTGTTCCCTAATTCTTAGATTACCAGACTTAATAAAAAGGGGCATATTCGATTTCGATAATTCAACCATAGAATGTAGTTTCACGTACTTGTGTCTATTTTGTAAATCATTTATAAAACCTGCATGTATTCTCATCCCAAAAATATTATATTTTAAAAGTGGGACTATAACTCACTTTCACAGATTTTTACTTCGTCGGGAAGTAAGACTTGGCCACTGGTTGATTCACGAACCTATAACAATATATACATATATATCAAAGTATGTTCAAAATATATTTACAACACTTTTAATATATTTTGATGTTTTAAGTTTATTAAGTCAGCTGTCCTCGTTAGTAACCTACAACTAGTTGTCCACAGTTAGATGTACAGAAATAAATCGATAAATATTATCTTGAATCAATCCACGACCCAGTGTATACGTATCTCAGTATTGATCACAACTCAAACTATATATATTTTGGAATCAACCTCAACCCTGTATAGCTAACTCCAACATTCACATATAGAGTGTCTATGGTTGTTCCGAAATATATATAGATGTGTCGACATGATAGGTCGAAACATTGTATACGTGTCTATGGTATCTCAAGATTACATAATATATAATACAAGTTGATTAAGTTATGGTTGGAATAGATTTGTTACCAATTTTCACGTAGCTAAAATGAGAAAAATTATCCAATCTTGTTTTACCCATAACTTCTTCATTTTAAATCCGTTTTGAGTGAATCAAATTGCTATGGTTTCATATTGAACTCTATTTTATGAATCTAAACAAAAAAAGTATAGGTTTCTAGTCGGAAAAATAAGTTACAAGTCGTTTTTGTAAAGGTAGTCATTTCAGTCGAAAGAACGACGTCTAGATGACCATTTTAGAAAACATACTTCCACTTTGAGTTTAACCATAATTTTTGGATATAGTTTCATGTTCATAATAAAAATCATTTTCTCAGAATAACAACTTTTAAATCAAAGTTTATCATAGTTTTTAATTAACTAACCCAAAACAGCCCGCGGTGTTACTACGACGGCGTAAATCCGGTTTTACGGTGTTTTTCGTGTTTCCAGGTTTTAAATCATTAAGTTAGCATATCATATAGATATAGAAAATGTGTTTAGTTGATTTTAAAAGTCAAGTTAGAAGGATTAACTTTTGTTTGCGAACAAGTTTAGAATTAACTAAACTATGTTCTAGTGATTACAAGTTTAAACCTTCGAATAAAATAGCTTTATATGTATGAATCGAATGATGTTATGAACATCATTACTACCTTAAGTTCCTTGGATGAACCTACTGGAAAAGAGAAAAATGGATCTAGCTTCAATGGATCCTTGGATGGCTCAAAGTTCTTGAAGCAAAATCATGACACGAAAACAAGTTCAAGTAAGATCATCACTTGAAATAAGATTGTTATAGTTATAGAAATTGAACCAAAGTTTGAATATGATTATTACCTTGTATTAGAATGATAACCTACTGTAAGAAACAAAGATTTCTTGAGGTTGGATGATCACCTTACAAGATTGGAAGTGAGCTAGCAAACTTGAAAGTATTCTTGATTTTATGAAACTAGAACTTTTGGAATTTATGAAGAACACTTAGAACTTGAAGATAGAACTTGAGAGAGTTCAATTAGATGAAGAAAATTGAAGAATGAAAGTGTTTGTAGGTGTTTTTGGTCGTTGGTGTATGGATTAGATATAAAGGATATGTAATTTTGTTTTCATGTAAATAAGTCATGAATGATTACTCATATTTTTGTAATCTTATGAGATATTTCATGCTAGTTGCCAAATGATGGTTCCCACATGTGTTAGGTGACTCACATGGGCTGCTAAGAGCTGATCATTGGAGTGTATATACCAATAGTACATACATCTAAAAGCTGTGTATTGTACGAGTACGAATACGGGTGCATACGAGTAGAATTGTTGATGAAACTGAACGAGAATGTAATTGTAAGCATTTTTGTTAAGTAGAAGTATTTTGATAAGTGTATTGAAGTCTTTCAAAAGTGTATAAATACATATTAAAACACTACATGTATATACATTTTAACTGAGTCGTTAAGTCATCGTTAGTCGTTACATGTAAGTGTTGTTTTGAAACCTTTAGGTTAACGATCTTGTTAAATGTTGTTAACCCAATGCTTATAATATCAAAAGAGATTTTAAATTATTATATTATCATGATATTATGATGTACGAATATCTCTTAATATGATATATATACATTAAATGTCGTTACAACGATAAACGTTACATATATGTCTCGTTTCAAAATCATTAAGTTAGTAGTCTTGTTTTTACATATGTAGTTCATTGTTAATATAATTAATGATATGTTTACTTATCATAATATCATGTTAACTATACATATAACCATATATATGTCATCATATAGTTTTTTTACAAGTTTTAACGTTCGTGAATCACCGGTCAACTTGGGTGGTCAATTGTCTATATGAAACCTATTTCAATTAATCAAGTCTTAAAAAGTTTGATTGCTTAACATGTTGGAAACATTTAATCATGTAAATATCAATCTCAATTAATATATATAAACATGGAAAAGTTCGGGTCACTACAGTACCTACCCGTTAAATAAATTTCGTCCCGAAATTTTAAGCTGTTGAAGGTGTTGACGAATATTCTGGAAATAGATGCGGGTATTTCTTCTTCATCTGATCTTCACGCTCCCAGGTGAACTCGGGTCCTCTACGAGCATTCCATCGAACCTTAACAATTGGTATCTTGTTTTGCTTAAGTCTTTTAACCTCACGATCCATTATTTCGACGGGTTCTTCGATGAATTGGAGTTTTTCGTTGATTTGGATTTCATCTAACGGAATAGTGAGATCTTCTTTAGCAAAACATTTCTTCAAATTCGAGACGTGGAAAGTGTTATGTACAGCCGCGAGTTGTTGAGGTAACTCAAGTCGGTAAGCTACTGGTCCGACACGATCAATAATCTTGAATGGTCCAATATACCTTGGATTTAATTTCCCTCGTTTACCAAATCGAACAACGCCTTTCCAAGGTGAAACTTTAAGCATGACCATCTCTCCAATTTCAAATTCTATATCTTTTCTTTTAATGTCAGCGTAGCTCTTTTGTCGACTTTGGGCGGTTTTCAACCGTTGTTGAATTTGGATGATCTTCTCGGTAGTTTCTTGTATAATCTCCGGACCCGTAATCTGTCTATCCCCCACCTCACTCCAACAAATCGGAGACCTGCACTTTCTACCATAAAGTGCTTCAAACGGCGCCATCTCAATGCTTGAATGGTAGCTGTTGTTGTAGGAAAATTCTGCTAACGGTAGATGTCGATCCCAACTGTTTCTGAAATCAATAACACATGCTCGTAGCATGTCTTCAAGCGTTTGTATCGTCCTTTCGCTCTGCCCATCAGTTTGTGGATGATAGGCAGTACTCATGTCTAGAAGAGTTCCTAATGCTTGCTGTAATGTCTGCCAGAATCTTGAAATAAATCTGCCATCCCTATCAGAGATAATAGAGATTGGTATTCCATGTCTGGAGACGACTTCCTTCAAATACAGTCGTGCTAACTTCTCCATCTTGTCATCTTCTCTTATTGGTAGGAAGTGTGCTGATTTGGTGAGACGATCAACTATTACCCAAATAGTATCAAAACCACTTGCAGTCCTTGGCAATTTAGTGATGAAATCCATGGTAATGTTTTCCCATTTCCATTCCGGGATTTCGGGTTGTTGAAGTAGACCTGATGGTTTCTGATGCTCAGCTTTGACCTTAGAACACGTCAAACATTCTCCTACGTATTTAGCAACATCGGCTTTCATACCCGGCCACCAAAAATGTTTCTTGAGATCCTTGTACATCTTCCCCGTTCCAGGATGTATTGAGTATCTGGTTTTATGAGCTTCTCTAAGTACCATTTCTCTCATATCTCCAAATTTTGGTACCCAAATCCTTTCAGCCCTATACCGGGTTCCGTCTTCCCGAATATTAAGATGCTTCTCCGATCCTTTGGGTATTTCATCCTTTAAATTTCCCTCTTTTAAAACTCCTTGTTGCGCCTCCTTTATTTGAGTAGTAATGTTATTATGAATCATTATATTCATAGATTTTACTCGAATGGGTTCTCTATCCTTCCTGCTCAAGGCATCGGCTACCACATTTGCCTTCCCCGGGTGGTAACGAATCTCAAAATCGTAATCATTCAATAATTCAATCCACCTACGCTACCTCATATTCAGTTGTTTCTGATTAAATATGTGTTGAAGACTTTTGTGGTCGGTATATATAATACTTTTGACCCCATATAAGTAGTGCCTCCAAGTCTTTAATGCAAAAACAACCGCGCCTAATTCCAAATCATGCGTCGTATAATTTTGTTCGTGAATCTTCAATTGTCTAGACGCATAAGCAATCACCTTCGTTCGTTGCATTAATACACAACCGAGACCTTGCTTTGATGCGTCACAATAAATCACAAAATCATCATTCCCTTCAGGCAATGACAATATAGGTGCCGTAGTTAGCTTTTTCTTCAATAACTGAAACGCTTTCTCTTGTTCATCATTCCATTCAAATTTCTTCCCTTTATGCGTTAATGCAGTCAAGGGTTTTGCTATTCTGGAAAAGTCTTGGATGAACCTTCTGTAGTAACCAGCTAGTCCTAAAAACTGGCGTATGTGTTTCGGAGTTTTCGGGGTTTCCCACTTTTCAACAGTTTCTATCTTTGCCGGATCCACCTTAATACCTTCTTTGTTCACTATGTGACCGAGGAATTGAACTTCTTCCAACCAAAATGCACACTTTGAAAACTTAGCGTACAATTCTTCCTTCCTCAATACTTCTAATACCTTTCTCAAATGTTCACCGTGTTCTTGTCATTCTTTGAGTAAATAAGTATGTCATCAATGAAAACAATGACAAACTTGTCAAGGTATGGTCCACACACTCGGTTCATAAGGTCCATGAACACAGCTGGTGCATTAGTTAAACCAAACGGCATGACCATAAACTCGTAATGACCGTAACGTGTTCTGAAAGCAGTCTTTGGAATATCATCTTCTTTCACCCGCATTTGATGATACCCGGAACGTAAGTCAATCTTTGAATAAACAGACGAGCCTTGTAGTTGATCAAATAAGTCGTCGATTCTCGGTAGTGGGTAGCGGTTCTTGATGGTAAGTTTGTTCAACTCTCGGTAGTCGATACACAACCTGAATGTACCATCTTTCTTCTTGACAAACAAAACAGGAGCTCCCCACGGTGATGTGCTTGGTCGAATGAAACCACGCTCTAAAAGTTCTTGTAATTGGCTTTGCAGTTCTTTCATCTCGCTGGGTGCGAGTCTGTAAGGAGCACGAGCTATTGGTGCAGCTCCTGGTACAAGATCTATTTGAAATTCAACGGATCGATGTGGGGGTAATCCCGGTAATTCTTTCGGAAATACATCGGGAAATTCTTTTGCAATGGGAACATCATTGATGCTCTTTTCTTCAGTTTGTACTTTCTCGATGTGTGCTAGAACAGCATAGCAACCTTTTCTTATTAGTTTTTGTGCCTTCAAATTACTAATAAGATGTAGCTTCGTGTTGCCCTTTTCTCCGTACACCATTAAGGGTTTTCCTTTTTCTCGTATAATGCGAATTGCATTTTTGTAACAAACGATCTTCGCTTTAACTTCTTTCAACCAGTCCATACCGATTATCACATCAAAACTCCCTAACTCTACTGGTATCAAATCAATCTTAAATGTTTCGCTAACCAATTTAATTTCTCGATTCTGACATATATTATCTGCTGAAATTAATTTACCATTTGCTAATTCGAGTAAAAATTTACTATCCAAAGGCGTCAATGGACAACTTAATTTAGCACAAAAATCTCTACTCATATAGCTTCTATCCGCACCCGAATCAAATAAAACGTAAGCAGATTTATTGTCAATAAGAAACGTACCCGTAACAAGCTCCGGGTCTTCCTGTGCCTCTACCGCATTAATATTGAAAACTCTTCCACGGCCTTGTCCATTCGTGTTCTCCTGGTTCGGGCAATTTCTAATAATGTGGCCTGGTTTTCCACATTTATAACAAACTACATTGGCATAACTTGCTCCGACACTACTTGCTCCGCCATTACTCGTTCCGACACCATTTGTTCCTTTCGTTCTATTAACCCCTGGTCCGTAGACCTCACACTTCGCCGCGCTATGACCATTTCTTTTACACTTGTTGCAAAATTTGGTGCAGAACCCTGAGTGATTCTTTTCACACCTTTGGCATAGTTGCTTCTGATTGTTGTTGTTGTTGCGGTTATTATTGTTGTTGGGATGATTGTTGTAGTTGCTGTTGTTGTTGTTGTTGTTGTTGTTGTTGGGCCGTTTGTTGTAGTTGCGATTGATGTTGCGATTGTTGGGATAATTGTTGCGAATATTGTTGTAATTGCTGTTGTTGTTGTATTGGTGATTCTTATCACCGTTTTCCTCCCACTTTCTTTTGACTTGCTTCACATTGGCCTCTTCAGCAGTCTGTTCTTTAATTCTTTCTTCAATCTGGTTCACTAGTTTGTGAGCCATTCTACATGCCTGTTGTATGGAGGCGGGCTCGTGTGAACTTATATCTTCTTGGATTCTTTCCGGTAATCCTTTCACAAACGCATCGATCTTCTCTTCCTCATCTTCGAATGCTCCCGGACACAATAGGCACAATTCTGTGAATCGTCTTTCGTACGTGGTAATATCAAATCCTTGGGTTCGTAACCCTCTAAGTTCTGTCTTGAGCTTATTGACCTCGGTTCTGGGACGGTACTTCTCGTTCATCAAGTGCTTGAATGCTGACCACGGTAGTGATTACGCATCATCTTGTCCCACTTGCTCTAGATAGGTATTCCACCATGTTAACGCAGAACCTGTGAAGGTATGCGTAGCGTACTTCACTTTGTCCTCTTCAGTACACTTACTTATGGCAAACACCGATTCAACCTTCTCGGTCCACCGTTTCAATCCGATCGGTCCTTCGGTTCCATCAAATTCCAAAGGTTTGCAAGCAGTGAATTCTTTGTAGGTGCATCCTACACGATTTCCTGTACTGCTAGATCCAAGGTTATTGTTGGTATGTAGCGCAGCCTGTACTGCGGCTATGTTTGAAGCTAGAAAAGTACGGAATTCCTCTTCATTCATATTCACGGTGTGTCGAGTAGTCGGTGCCATTTCCTTCAAAATAGTTAAATGGAACAAGTTAATCATACAGAATATTAAGAGTAGTTAATAGTATTTCGTAGCATAATATGAACTCATTTATAAAAGCTTTTTCTTCATATTAGCGTTTTATAAGTTTAAATTCGGGTAGTACCTACCCGTTAAGTTCATACTTAGTAGCTAATATACAATTCAACTACTACAATTCTATATGAAAAACTGATTATAATAATATTTCGCGTTCAAACTTTTATACAATATTTTACAAACTTACAATACCGCTTATATTACATAAAGCATGAAATATAGCACACAATAACTTTGATACAAGATAGTTATGAAGACAATTCTAGCTAGTACACAAGTCGTTCAGCAAAGGCAATAAAGACACGTAATTCATACGTCCAGAAACAAGTCATGCATTCTGGTTTTACTAGGACTACTTCCCATCCTTGGTCTTGTGCAACATAACCGTTATGGCCGTTGATAAGACAGCGTGTTGTAACGTCATCAAAGGGACGAGGGTTACGTAATGTCCAACAGTCCCGTAATAATCTAAAAACCTCATTTCTTACCCCAATTACCGACTCCGTCACTTGTGGAAACGTTTTGTTTAATAGTTGTAGCCCGATGTTCTTGTTCTCACTTTGGTGAGAAGCGAACATTACTAATCCGTAAGCATAACATGCTTCTTTATGTTGCATGTTAGCCGCTTTTTCTAAATCACGAAGTCCAATATTCGGATATATTGAGTCAAAATAATTTCTTAACCCGTTGCGTAAAATAGCATTTGGGTTCCCCGCAATATATGCGTCAAAGTAAACACATCGTAACTTATGGGTTTCCCAATGTGATATCCCCCATCTTTCAAACGAAAGTCTCTTATAAACCAAGACATTCTTGGAACGTTCTTCGAATGTCTTACAAACTGATCTCGCCTTAAATAGTTATGCCGAAGAATTCTGGCCGACTCTAGACAAGATTTCATCAATCATGTCTCCGGGTAGGTCTCTTAAAATATTGGGTTGTCTATCCATTTTGTGTTTTTAAACTGTAAAATAGACAAGAGTTAGATTCATAAAAAAATACTTATTAATACAAGCAATTTTTACATATATCATAAAGCATAAGAACACTATATTCCATATATTACACCACACGAATACAACTATCTTATTCCGACTCGCTCGTTTCTTCTTCTTCGGTTTTGGTTCGTTTTGCCAAGTTTCTAGGGATATATGATGTTCCCCTAATACGAGCCGTCGTTGTCCACATTGGTTTAGAAAAACCTGGTGGTTTAGAGGTTCCCGGGTCATTGTTACAACTTAAGGACTTCGGGGGTTGACGATACATATAAAGTTCATCGGGGTTGGAATTAGATTTCTCTATTTTTATGCCCTTTCCCTTATTATTTTCTTTTGCCTTTTTAAATTCAGTTGGGGTAATTTCTATAACATCATCGGAATTCTCGTCGGAATCCGATTCATCGGAGAATTGGTAATCCTCCCAATATTTTGCTTCCTTGGCGGAAACACCATTGACCATAATTAACTTTGGTCGGTTGGTTGAGGATTTTCTTTTACTTAACCGTTTTATTATTTCCCCCACCGGTTCTATTTCTTCATCCGGTTCCGATTCTTCTTCTGGTTCCGATTCTTCTTCCGGTTCCGACTCTTCTTCCGGTTCCTCTTCGGGAACTTGTGAATCAGTCCACAAATCATTCCAATTTACATTTGACTCTTCATTATTATTAGGTGAGTCAATGGGACTTGTTCTAGAGGTAGACATCTATCACATAATATCAAACACGTTAAGAGATTAATATATCACATAATATTCATATGTTAAAAATATATAGTTTCCAACAAAAATGTTAAGCAATCATTTTTAAAGAATACACGGTCGAAGTCCAGACTCACTAATGCATCCTAACAAACTCGATAAGACACACTAATGCAAATTTTCTGGTTCTCTAAGACCAACGCTCGGATACCAACTGAAATGTCCCGTTCTTATTGATTAAAAACGTTCCATATTAATTGATTTCGTTGCGAGGTTTTGACCTCTATATGAGACGTTTTTCAAAGACTGCATTCATTTTTAAACAAACCATAACCTTTATTTCATCAATAAAGGTTTAAAAAGCTTTACATAGATTATCAAATAATGATAATCTAAAATATCCTGTTTACACACGACCATTACATAATGGTTTACAATACAAATATGTTACAACAAAATAAGTTCCTTGAATGCAGTTTTTACACAATATCATACAAGCATGGACTCCAAATCTTGTCCTTATTTAAGTATGCGACAGCGGAAGCTCTTAATAATCACCTGAGAATAAACATGCTTAAAACGTCAACAAAAATGTTGGTGAGTTATAGGTTTAACCTATATATATCAAATCGTAACAATAGACCACAAGATTACATATTTCAATACACATCCCATACATAGAGATAAAAATCATTCATATGGTGAACACCTGGTAACCGACAATAACAAGATGCATATATAAGAATATCCCCATCATTCCGGGACACCCTTCGGATATGATATAAATTTCGAAGTAGTAAAGCATCCGGTACTTTGGATGGGGTTTGTTAGGCCCAATAGATCTGTCTTTAGGATTCGCGTCAATTAGGGTGTCTGTTCCCTAATTCTTAGATTACCAGACTTAATAAAAAGGGGCATATTCGATTTCGATAATTCAACCATAGAATGTAGTTTCACGTACTTTTGTCTATTTTGTAAATCATTTATAAAACCTGCATGTATTCTCATCCCAAAAATATTAGATTTTAAAAGTGGGACTATAACTCACTTTCACAGATTTTTACTTCGTCGGGAAGTAAGACTTGGCCACTGGTTGATTCACGAACCTATAACAATATATACATATATATCAAAGTATGTTCAAAATATATTTACAACACTTTTAATATATTTTGATGTTTTAAGTTTATTAAGTCAGCTGTCCTCGTTAGTAACCTACAACTAGTTGTCCACAGTTAGATGTACAGAAATAAATCGATAAATATTATCTTGAATCAATCCACGACCCAGTGTATACGTATCTCAGTATTGATCACAACTCAAACTATATATATTTTGGAATCAACCTCAACCCTGTATAGCTAACTCCAACATTCACATATAGAGTGTCTATGGTTGTTCCGAAATATATATAGATGTGTCGACATGATAGGTCGAAACATTGTATACGTGTCTATGGTATCTCAAGATTACATAATATATTATACAAGTTGATTAAGTTATGGTTGGAATAGATTTGTTACCAATTTTCACGTAGCTAAAATGAGAAAAATTATCCAATCTTGTTTTACCCATAACTTCTTCATTTTAAATCCGTTTTGAGTGAATCAAATTGCTATGGTTTCATATTGAACTCTATTTTATGAATCTAAACAAAAAAAGTATAGGTTTCTAGTCGGAAAAATAAGTTACAAGTCGTTTTTGTAAAGGTAGTCATTTCAGTCGAAAGAACGACGTCTAGATGACCATTTTAGAAAACATACTTCCACTTTGAGTTTAACCATAATTTTTGGATATAGTTTCATGTTCATAATAAAAATCATTTTCTCAGAATAACAACTTTTAAATCAAAGTTTATCATAGTTTTTAATTAACTAACCCAAAACAGCCCGCGGTGTTACTACGACGGCGTAAATCCGGTTTTACGGTGTTTTTCGTGTTTCCAGGTTTTAAATCATTAAGTTAGCATATCATATAGATATAGAACATGTGTTTAGTTGATTTTAAAAGTCAAGTTAGAAGGATTAACTTTTGTTTGCGAACAAGTTTAGAATTAACTAAACTATGTTCTAGTGATTACAAGTTTAAACCTTCGAATAAAATAGCTTTATATGTATGAATCGAATGATGTTATGAACATCATTACTACCTTAAGTTCCTTGGATGAACCTACTGGAAAAGAGAAAAATGGATCTAGCTTCAATGGATCCTTGGATGGCTCAAAGTTCTTGAAGCAAAATCATGACACGAAAACAAGTTCAAGTAAGATCATCACTTGAAATAAGATTGTTATAGTTATAGAAATTGAACCAAAGTTTGAATATGATTATTACCTTGTATTAGAATGATAACCTACTGTAAGAAACAAAGATTTCTTGAGGTTGGATGATCACCTTACAAGATTGGAAGTGAGCTAGCAAACTTGAAAGTATTCTTGATTTTATGAAACTAGAACTTTTGGAATTTATGAAGAACACTTAGAACTTGAAGATAGAACTTGAGAGAGTTCAATTAGATGAAGAAAATTGAAGAATGAAAGTGTTTGTAGGTGTTTTTGGTCGTTGGTGTATGGATTAGATATAAAGGATATGTAATTTTGTTTTCATGTAAATAAGTCATGAATGATTACTCATATTTTTGTAATCTTATGAGATATTTCATGCTAGTTGCCAAATGATGGTTCCCACATGTGTTAGGTGACTCACATGGGCTGCTAAGAGCTGATCATTGGAGTGTATATACCAATAGTACATACATCTAAAAGCTGTGTATTGTACGAGTACGAATACGGGTGCATACGAGTAGAATTGTTGATGAAACTGAACGAGAATGTAATTGTAAGCATTTTTGTTAAGTAGAAGTATTTTGATAAGTGTATTGAAGTCTTTCAAAAGTGTATAAATACATATTAAAACACTACATGTATATACATTTTAACTGAGTCGTTAAGTCATCGTTAGTCGTTACATGTAAGTGTTGTTTTGAAACCTTTAGGTTAACGATCTTGTTAAATGTTGTTAACCCAATGCTTATAATATCAAAAGAGATTTTAAATTATTATATTATCATGATATTATGATGTACGAATATCTCTTAATATGATATATATACATTAAATGTCGTTACAACGATAAACGTTACATATATGTCTCGTTTCAAAATCATTAAGTTAGTAGTCTTGTTTTTACATATGTAGTTCATTGTTAATATAATTAATGATATGTTTACTTATCATAATATCATGTTAACTATACATATAACCATATATATGTCATCATATAGTTTTTTTACAAGTTTTAACGTTCGTGAATCACCGGTCAACTTGGGTGGTCAATTGTCTATATGAAACCTATTTCAATTAATCAAGTCTTAACAAGTTTGATTGCTTAACATGTTGGAAACATTTAATCATGTAAATATCAATCTCAATTAATATATATATAAACATGGAAAAGTTCGGGTCACTACATCAACACCTCCAACTGCTTAAAATTTCGGGACGAAATTTATTTAACGGGTAGGTACTGTAGTGACCCGAGCTTTTCCATGTTTATATATATATTAAATGAAATTGTTATTTACATGATTAAGTGTTTCCAACATGTTAAGCAATTAAACTTGTTAAGACTTGATTAATTAAAATAGGTTTCATATAGACAATTGACCACCCAAGTTGACCGGTGATTCACGAACGTTAAAACTTGTAAAAACTATACGATGACATATATATGGTTATATATATAGTTAACATGATTTTATTATAAGTATGTATCTCATTAGGTATTTTAACAATGAGTTATATACATAAAAATGAGACTATTAATTTAAGAAACTCGAAAACGATATATATAACGATTATTATTATAACAACGTCTTACTAGGTACATATGAATCATATTAAGATATTGATACACTTGGTTAATTATGTTAAATTATAAGTAAATATATTATTAAGTGTATTAACAATGAAATACATATGTAAAAATAAGACTACTAACTTAATGATTTCGAAACGAGACATATATGTAACGATTATCGTTGTAACGGAATTTAACTGTATATATATCATACTAAGATATATTATATATCATAATATCATGATAATATAACAATTTAACATCTCTTTTGTTATAATAAACAATGGGTTAACAACATTCAACAAGATCGTTAACCTAAAGGTTTCAAAACAACATTTACATGTAACGACTAACGATGACTTAACGACTCAGTTAAAATGTATATACATGTAGTGTTTTAATATGTATTCATACACTTTTGAAAGACTTCAATAGACTCATCAAAATACTTCTACTTAACAAAAATGCTTACAATTACATCCTCGTTCAGTTTCATTAACAATTCTATTCGTATGCACCCGTATTCGTACTCGTACAATACACAGCTTTTAGATGTATGTACTATTGGTATATACACTCCAATGATTAGCTCTTAGCAGCCCATGTGAGTCACCTAATACATGTGGGAACCATCATTTGGCAACTAGCATGAAGTATCTCATAAAATTACAAAAATATGAGTAATCATTCATGACTTATTTACATGAAAACAAAATTACATATCCTTTATATCTAATCCATACACCAACGACCAAAAACACCTACAAACACTTTCATTCTTCAATTTTCTTCATCTAATTGATCTCTCTCAAGTTCTATCTTCAAGTTCTAAGTGTTCTTCATAAATTCCAAAAGTTCTAGTTTCATAAAATCAAGAATACTTCCAAGATTGCAAGTTTACTTCCAAGTTTTCTAAATCCATTCCAAGTAATCATCCAAGATCAAGAAATCTTTGTTACTTACAGTAGGTTATCTTTCTAATACAAGGTAATAATCATATTCAAACTTTAATTCAATTACTATAACTATAACAATCTTATTTCGAGTGGAAATCTTACTTGAAATTGTTTTCGTGTCATGATTCTGCTTCAAGAACTTTCAAGCCATCCAAGGATCCTTTGAAGCTAGATCTATTATTCTCATTTCTAGTAGGTTTATCCAAGGAACTTGAGGTAGTAATGATGTTCATAACATCATTCGATTCATACATATAAAGCTATCTTATTCGAAGGTTTAAACTTGTAATCACTAGAACATAGTTTAGTTAATTCTAAACTTGTTCGCAAATAAAAGTTAATCCTTCTAACTTGACTTTTAAAATCAACTAAACACATGTTCTATATCTATATGATATGCTAACTTAATGATTTAAAACCTGGAAACACGAAAAACACCGTAAAACCGGATTTACGCCGTCGTAGTAACACCGCGGGCTGTTTTGGGTTAGTTAATTAAAAACTATGATAAACTTTGATTTAAAAGTTGTTATTCTGGGAAAATGATTTTTATTATGAACATGAAACTATATCCAAAAATTATGGTTAAACTCAAAGTGGAAGTATGTTTTCTAAAATGGTCATCTAGACGTCGTTCTTTCAACTGAAATGACTACCTTTACAAAAACGACTTGTAACTTATTTTTCCGACAATAAACCTATATTTTTTATGATTAGATTCATAAAATAGAGTTCAATATGAAACCATAGCAATTTGATTCACTCACAACGGATTTAAAATGAAGAAGTTATGGGTAAAACAAGATTGGATAATTTTTCTCATTTTAGCTACGTGAAAATTGGTAACAAATCTATTCCAACCATAACTTAATCAACTTGTATTGTATATTATGTAATCTTGAGATACCATAGACACGTATATAATGTTTCGACCTATCATGTCGACACATCTATATATATTTCAGAACAACCATAGACACTCTATATGTGAAGGTTGGAGTTAGCTATACAGGGTTGAGGTTGATTCCAAAATATATATAGTTTGAGTTGTGATCAATACTGAGATACGTATACACTGGGTCGTGGATTGATTCAAGATAATATTTATCGATTTATTTCTGTACATCTAACTGTGGACAACTAGTTGTAGGTTACTAACGAGGACAGCTGACTTAATAAACTTAAAACATCAAAATATATTAAAAGTGTTGTAAATATATTTTGAACATACTTTGATATATATGTATATATTGTTATAGGTTCGTGAATCAACCAGTGGCCAAGTCTTTCTTCCCGACGAAGTAAAAATCTGTGAAAGTGAGTTATAGTCCCACTTTTAAAATCTAATATTTTTGGGATGAGAATACATGCAGGTTTTATAAATGATTTACAAAATAGACACAAGTACGTGAAACTACATTCTATGGTTGAATTATCGAAATCGAATATGCCCCTTTTTATTAAGTCTGGTAATCTAAGAATTAGGGAACATACACCCTAATTGACGCGAATCCTAAAGATAGATCTATTGGGCCTAACAAACCCCATCCAAAGTACTGGATGCTTTAGTACTTCAAAATTTATATCATATCCGAAGGGTGTCCCGGAATGATGGGGATATTCTTATATATGCATCTTTTTAATGTCGGTTACCAGGTGTTCACCATATGAATGATTTTTATCTCTATGTATGGGATGTGTATTGAAATATGAAATCTTGTGGTCTATTGTTACGATTTGATATATATAGGTTAAACCTATAACTCACCTACATTTTTGTTGACGTTTAAAGCATGTTTATTCTCAGGTGAATACTAAGAGCTTCCGCTATTGCATACTAAAATAAGGACAAGATTTGGAGTCCATGTTTGCATGATATTGTGTAAAAACTGCATTCAAGAAACTGATTTCGATGTAACATATTTGTATTGTAAACCATTATGTAATGGTCGTGTGTAAACAGGATATTTTAGATTATCATTATTTGATAATCTACGTAAAGCTTTTTAAACCTTTATTTATGAAATAAAGGTTATGGTTTGTTTTAAAAATGAATGCAGTCTTTGAAAAAACGTCTCATATAGAGGTCAAAACCTCGCAACGAAATCAATTAATATGGAATGTTTTTAATCAATAAGAACGGGACATTTCACATGACGGCCCGTAGTCGCCAAAAGAGTTATGCCAATGTTAGACGTAAACCTCTCGAACTCCAAGTGAGTGACCGCGTAATATTGAGAAATCGCACCTTGGAAAGGTTTAATCCGTTTCGGGAACGTGGAAATTTAAGTCCGCGATATATTGATCCTTTTGAAAGCTTAGGGCGTATTGGACCCGCTACATACCGTTTAGATCTTCCGACTCAATTAAGTTTCCGTTTATCCTACATTCCAGATATCAAACTTAGAGAAGTGTCATGCGGAACAGGAACTTGTTATTCTTTTAGATGAGCTTACTATTGACGACAAACTCCACTTCATAGGTGAACCGATTGAAATTATGGATCGTAAAACCAAACCTTAAGACAACGTAAAACCCCGACTGTCCAAGTTCGTTGGAGTGCTAAAAGAGAACCCGAGTTCACGGGGGAGAGAAAAGACCAAATGAAAAGGAAGTGCCTTCACTTATTCATAGAATTGACAACGCAAGGTCTCGAGGAAGGGACATCGACTATTGCTTCCAACTAAATTTCGGGACGAAATTTATTTTAAGGTGTGGGTAATGTAACATCCCGCATTTTTCCGTTAAATTATTTTAACGCCGTCTTTTTATTTTGATAATATCTTTCGCTATCTAAATTCGTATCCTCCGTTAGCTAACGTTCTTAATATTTTTGTCATTTAATTATAACATCTCTCGTTTGCTCTAGCATTTTTTTAAATGTTCGTTCGGTTAATTCACGCACCCGCAAATAAACTTGAGGGACTAAAGTTGCCAAGTTACCAAAGAGATGACTAGGTCAATTAGTCAACTCCTTCCTCCTCCATTCATTTCATCACCTCCCACCTTAATACTTCCTCCTCCTTTTGCTCTCAAACCCTCAAACACAAATTCATCATCTAAATCCGATTTAGCAAGCGTTCTTCAAAACAAATTACATATTCGAAATCCTTGCATCTTCCTCTTCGAATCCATACCAACTTCATCTCGTTTAGGTAACTTTCTAAAAACACTATATTTTATGTTCTTGATGATTTTGACTTATAAAAGTGTTAGTTAGTGTCTATGGCTCGAGTCTAACATGAATATATGATTCGTATGCTCGATCTTGTTGTTTTAGTGTAACTAGCTTGAACTTGAAAAATGACTTGTTTGATCTTGAGATTTGGTTGCTTAAATGTTGTTAGATGTTAAAAGTACATGTATTAAATGTGTTACTAGCATCATTAGCTTCAATTTGATGTGTAGGTTGACTTGGAAAACTTCCATAACATGATTAATGAGTTTGTGATTTTGGTTAGGGTTTTGGTAGTCTTCAATGTGAATTTTGATGCATTAAATGCTTGGCAAAGTTGTTTGTAAATGTTTAGTTGCAATGTATGTTTAAGTACCTTCAAAACGGCATATCATACATGAAAATTGGTTGCCCGAATCATGAAACGCATTTAATGAACTTGAATGTAATAAATGATGAGCATTTAATGTGATTTTGGTTGTTGTAAATGATGGATTGATTGATGAAATGTACTTAGTTGTTTTCCTCGTCAAAATACCTTTCCGACGGTATAAAATACATGTTTTAAGTGTTTTCGATTCACAATTTATGTTTGATTGAAGTTTGGTTCGTGCACTTATGAATTTTCAGCAAAGCAGAATCTGTATACCAAATTGGACGCCGTCCCAATCTTTGGACGCCGTCCAGTCCTTCATTGTTGGATGCTGTCCAGACATTTTGGATGCCGTTCAAATGAACTGTCAGGGTCTGTCTAACTTGACCATTTTTCGTTTAATTCTAACTATGCTACGCACCTCCGATTAACATGTAACTTGTCCTAACATGCTCATATATGATTATATAACTCAGAAAAATTTTTCGAGACCCGACCCGAACGTGTTGACTTTTTCGTTGACTTTGACTTGACCAAAGTTGACTTTTGATCAAACTTAACCGAATACTTATGCAATCATTCTAACGTGCTTTTATTCTTGTATCTTGCATAAAACTTGACAATTTGATTCACATGTTATATTAATCGAGTTATAACGAGCCATAGGACTAATTGAAGAACTTTGACCGACCGTGTTTACCGATATTGATATAACCTATTTGTTTAGGTCAAGACTAGAATCCGTTCTTACACACATTAACTTTGTGAAGTATATTTATTCTCGTACACTCAAGGTGAGATCATAGTCCCACTTTGACTCTTTTATACTTATATTTGGGATGAGAAAACATAAACGTTTCGTTTTACAAAGTGAACACAAGTACGGAAACAAACATTCTACGTACGAGTTAGAACAAAAATGCCTCAATTCGATTATCATTAGTTACACTTGCCGGGTGTAAGCGAGAACTTATGTTGTATGGCCATATGGGTTTGACAAACCCTCATTCAGATGGTTTGTTACCGTTATGCGGATGAAATATATTTTCGAGAATAAAGTATAGGTTCTAACACTATGTGATGGGGTAACGTTAGTTAATCCTTGATAATTGGGTGCTCGTGATAACAATTTTTAGAATGATTTTTACTATTACTTCAACGTTATAAATCTTGTGGTTCAACTTACCTACTTACGTACTCATTTACTAAACCTATGATTTCACCAAAGTTTTCGTTGACAGATTTTCTATGTTTTTCTCAGGTCCTTGAACGATATGTGTTACATGCTTCCGCACTCTATTTTGATACTTGCTTGGATGTCGAGTATACTTGCATACATGGAGCATCTTTTGACTTTACATTAAACCGTGTCGCATAAGTTTCATTTGTACTTAAAAATGTTGTATCGTATTGGTCGTTGAACTACTTTGTAAACTTTGAAACATCTTTACATATGAAATGAATGCGACATATTTTTGGTCAACGTTGTTTTAAAGACTTATGACCACCTAACGGGACCTAAGTAAACGGCGCCGTCAATGACGATTTTGTCGGGTCGCTACAATTTCTATCTATCATCTGGTTGGTATGAGTTTAAGCGCGTGAATAATCTCAAAACAGATGATGAAGCAGTTTTCACCTTCAAGAAAAGTGAAAGAAAGTTCATTGTGTCTAATTTAAGGCGAGTGATTTAATGATTGTGTTGTTGTTAAAAGCTGATGTTATTTCGGTTGATATTAAAGACAATTATCCTTTGTAAGTGTTTGTAACTAAACCCACTTTGTGATGTGGTATGCATGGATGTTGTGATCAAACTTTTTTTTGTGATTGTGGTAGTTTGAACACTATATGATAAATGGTAATGGATTTTGTTAATTAGTTAGAATTAATATGGGGTCGTATTATATGCTGATTGAGATGCATTTTATAACATCATAAATGTCTTAGAAATGTTTATGTTTGATGTATCAGATACAAATGTATGTACAGTCGTAACAATGTGTATCGAAACTAATTCAAACCATAAACATAATTGGTACATAAAGATGATCATTAACATAGTATTGTTCAAAAACACAAACAACAATCACAAATACATAGTATTTTTAATCCAAGCCATAAGGCAGTTACATCAAATTTCATCCAAGTAAAAAAGTAGTAGCAGCATCCAAATATTTTAAACACAGAAACTGTAACATTCCGCCTTTTTCCATTTACTTTTCCGTTATACTATTTTAAACTCCGTTATATGTTTATAACATCTCCCGTTAATACGCGTTTTAAATTATCTCGTTTAGGTAATTCACGCACCCGAACGAAAGTTGAGGGACTAAACTTGACAAGGGATCAAACCCTTGACTAGGTCAAAGGGTCAAACCCCTTTCATCCATTCATTTTCATCCTCATCTTTTACTACTTCCAAATCCTCTCAACATTCAATCCTTAATTCATCATCTGAATCCGATTTTGGAGGCTAACATCAAAACAAATTACATATTTGGAATCCTCTCTTCACTCTCTAAGTTTTGATACTAATTTCATCTTGATTGGGTAACTTTCTAAAAACTCTAAATTTCATAATTTTAGTGTTCTTGACTTAAAAGTGTGTTAATTAGTGTCTATGGCTCATTGTGATGTCGTATATGTAATTTGTATGCTCGATCTTGTGAATTGACATAACTTGCATGAACTTGAAAAAGAGCTTGCTAAATCTTTGATTTTGGATGATGAAATGTGTTTAGATGTTAATGGTTGTGTGTTCAAAGTGTTAGTTACTTCATTAGCTTCGTTTTGGTGTGTTGCTTGACATGAAAACCTTACATTAACATGATTATTGGTTTTGAGATTTTGGTTAGGGTTTGATAAGCTTTATATGAACTTTTGATGTATCAAATGCTATGAAATAATGTTGATAAGTGTTTTGTTACAATGTGTGTTTGATTACCTTCGAAACGGCATATCATACATGTAAATTGGTTGCCCGAATCATGAAATGCGTTTTTAGAACTTGAACCTTTGATTATGAACGTTTAATGCGGTTTGGGTTGTTGTAAGTGTTGAATTACTCGTTGAAATGTGTCTATTTGTTTTACTCGTCAAAATACCTTTCCGATGATATAAGATACATGTTTTGGTTGTTTGTGGATCATAAAATGTGTTAGTTTGGTTTTTGGTTCGTGAACTTAGGAGTTTTCTGCATCAGACTTGAATACGGACCTGGACGCAGTCCAGATCCTTGGACGCCGTCCCAGTTTTCAAAGCTGGACGCCGTCTCTGCCTTCAAAGCTGGACGCCGTCCAGACAATCTGGACGCCGTCCAGATACACTGACAGGCTTCTGTCTTCGCTGGTCATTTTACGGAAAATGTTTGCTATACTATGGACCTCCGATTCACATGTAACTTGTTCTAACATGCTCATATATGATTAAAAACCTCAGAAAAATAGTTCGGGACCCGACCCGAATGTGTTGACTTTTTTGTTGACTTTGACCCGACCTAAGTTGACTTTTAATCAAACTTAACCAAATGTTTGTGCAATCGTTCTAACATGCTTTTATACTTGTACCTTGCATGAAACATGACAATTTGATTCACATGCTATTATGATCGAGTATTAACGAGCCATAGGACTAATTGAACATCTTTGACCAATCGTGACTATCGTTATTGATACAACCTATTTGTTTAGATCAAGACTAGCATTGTTCTTTGCACACGTTACTCGTCGAAGTACTTATTTGCTCTTGCGCTCAAGGTGAGATCATAGTCCCACTTTTACTCTTTTGCACTTACATTTGGGATGAGAAAACATAAACGTTTCTTTTTACTAAGTGAACACAAGTACAGGAAAACAAACATTCTACATACGAGTTTGAACAAAAATCCTTAATTCGATTATCATTAGTTACACTTGCCGGGTGTAAGCGAGAACTTATGTTATATAGCCATATGGGTTTGACAAACCCTCATTCAAATGGTTCGCTACCGTTTACGAATGAAATATATTTTCGAGAAACAGTGTATGTTCTAACACTATTGTGATGGGGTTCTATGTAAGGAATGTTAAGCATTGATAATTGGGTGCTCGTGAAACAAACTTTTGGAATGTATTACTATTATATCATTGTTGCAAATCTTGTGGTTCACTTGTACTTACTTACTCAAACCTATGATTTCACCAACGTTTTCGTTGACAGATTTCTATGTTTTTCTCAGGTCCTTGAACATTTGTGTGATACATGCTTCCGCTCATTACTTTTGATACTTGCTTGGATGTCGAGTAAACATGCATACATGGAGCGTCTTTTGGCTACTTTCATTTGTGTCGCATATGTTTAAATTGTACTTTAAACTTTGTTATGTAACTAGTTGTCGAACTACCTTGTAAACCTTGAAACATCTTTACTTTTGAAATGAATGCGACATACTTTTGGTCAAATGTTGTTTTAAAGACTTATGACCACGTAAATGGACCTAAGTAGACGGCGCCGTCAATGATGATTTTGTCGGGTCGCTACAGATGGTATCAGAGCGTTGGTTGTAGGGATTTAGAGTTCATTGGTGTCAACCCCGAGTCATAGGGTACATTAGTGAGTCTAGACTACAACCGGCATATAGACTTGAAGTAGGAATTACTTGACTACTTGTGCATTATACTCGAACGTTTCTACTCATATCTACTTTTATTTCATCTTAATCTCACGTTGTTTAATTTGATTGACGCGCCACCTTGACTTAGTGAAGTAATGTCGGATGCACATATGAATTAGGGTAATATAATTTCCGGGATTATATTACGGTGACTCATATGAACATTCCTACATTATGACACAAAGAATTTAAGGCGAGTCAAGGAAAATTTTTCTCTCTATCCTATTTCCATATCATGATTAGTATTATTGAAAATACTAATCAACAATATTCTTGTGTTTTGAAGGAACAATGCCTCCTCGTCGTGTGCCACGCCATGAGACTCCCGAACAAGCTCTACAACGAATGATAGCCACCGCCGTGGAAGCGGCCATGGCCGATCACTCCTCCAACAATAACAACAACCACAACAACAACAATCAAGGGGCCGGTAACTCAAGCGAAGGGTGCTCCTACAAAGCCTTCATGGGGTGCAAACCTCACACTTTTGATGGAACTGGGGGACCGGTTGTACTCACTCGATGGTTCGAACAAACGGAAGCCGTTTTTAGCATAAGCGGTTGTCGAGACCAAGATAAAGTCAAATATTCCACCCACACCTTTTCCGGTATCGCCCTCACGTGGTGGAACACCTATGTACAATCGGTGGGTACCGATGAAGCTCACGCCCTCTCTTGGGCCGACTTGAGGGAAAAGATGATTGTCGAATATTTCCCTCGCGAAGAAACCCGAAAGCTCGAACAAGAGCTAAGAACCTTAGAGGCGGTCGGAAACGATCTCAAGGCCTATAATCAACGATTCGCCGAACTATCCCTGATGTGTCCAAACCTCGTGAACCCCGAATCTCAAAGGGTCGAACTTTATATGTATGGTCTTCCAAAGAGCATCAAACAAGGGGTGATGTCATCCAAACCCGCTAACCTACAACAAGCTTTGAACATGGCCCGCCAATTGATTGAAACGGTTGATGAAATCGTAGTTCCGGCACCTAAGGCCGAGGATAAATCGGGCGGCAACAAAAGAAAGTGGGGACCCTCCCAATCAAGCAACAACAACTTTGCTAAGAAGCCTTACACCTCCGACGGCAAGAAGGGTTATGCCGGGAACCTACCTCTTTGCAACAAATGCAACAAATGCAACAAACATCACTTTGGTGAATGTGGCAAGTTAATTTGCCACCGGTGCCAAGGAGTTGGTCATAAGGCCAATGAGTGTAAAAGTGTTGCCCCCATCGCTCGAAAGGGGCCCAATGCACCAAAAACGGGCACTTGTTATGAATGTGGCCAAACGGGCCATTATAGAAATGCATGCCCGAAGAGGAAAGATAACCCCAATACGCGCGGCCGAGCTTTCAACATCAACACCGAGGAAGCCCGAGATGATAATGAATTAGTCACGGGTACGTTTCTTCTCAATAACACTTATGTTACTTGTTTATTCGATTCGGGTGCCGATAAATGCTTTGTATCCAAGACTTTGATTCATTCTTTTAGCACTCCACCACTCCCACTAGATACCACTTATACCATTGAAGTGGCCAACGGGAAACTATTGAGAGCCGACATATATTACCGGGGGTGTACGATAAACACTTTGGGTAATGAGTTTGAAATTGACTTGATACCCATGGAACTAGGAAGCTTTGATGTAATAATCGGTATGAATTGGCTAGCCAAAACGAAATCTCACATCCTTTGTGATCTTAACGCAATCCGAATTCCTATCGAGAATGGTAAGCCTTTGATTGTTTATGGCGATAAGAGTTGCACCGGACTCAACCTCGTTTCGTGCCTTAAAGTTAGAAAACTACTCCGTAAGGGTTGTTTTGCGATCCTTGCTCACGTTAAGAAAGTTGAGTCCGATGAGAAGCACATCAATGATGTGCCAATTGTTAGTGACTATTCCGATGTATTTCCCGACGAATTTCCGGGTCTTCCACCTCATCGAACGGTAGAATTCCAAATCGATCTTATTCCGGGAGCCGCACCCGTAGCTCGTGCACCATATAGACTTGCTCCATCCGAAATGCAAGAATTGCAAAGTCAAATCCAAGAACTACTCGATCGTGGTTTCATCCAACCTAGCCATTCACCATGGGCGCTCCGATTTTGTTTGTTAAAAAAAAAGACGGATCCCTACGAATGTGAATTGATTATCGTGAACTAAACAAATTGATGGTTAAGAACCGATATCCTCTTCCTCGCATCGATGACCTCTTTGATCAACTACAAGGGTCTTATGTATATTCAAAAATCGATCTCCGTTCGGGTTATCATCAACTAAGAGTTAAGGAGGAAGACGTCTCCAAAACCGCTTTCCGGACTCGTTATGGTAGTTATGAATTCCTTGTCATGCCATTTGGTCTCACTAATGCTCCGGCAGTGTTCATGGATCTTATGAACCGCGTGTGCAAACCGTATCTTGACAAATTCGTTATCGTGTTCATCGATGATATTTTGGTCTATTCTAAAAACGAAGAAGAACACGAGGAACATCTCCGACTTGTGCTTGAACTTTTAAGACAGGAACGACTCTATGCCAAATTCTCCAAGTGTGAATTTTGGTTAAAGGAAGTTCAATTTCTTGGTCATGTTGTAAGTGACCAAGGTATTAAAGTCGAGCCAACGAAAATCGAAGCCATTAGTAAATGGGAGACTCCTACTACTCCTACTTATATTCGTCAATTCTTGGGTCTCGCCGGATACTACCATAGATTTATCAAGGATTTCGCCTTGGTTGCTCGTCCTCTAACCGCTTTAACTCACAAGGGAAAGAAATTCATTTGGGCAACCGAACAAGAATCCGCATTTCAAATCTTGAAAACAAAGCTAACCACCGCTCCTATCTTGTCACTTCCCGAAGGCAATGACGATTTTGTTGTGTATTGTGACGCCTCGAAACATGGTTTTGGGTGTGTGTTGATGCAACGAACGAAAGTCATTTCTTATGCTTCTCGACAACTCAAAATTCATGAACGAAACTACACGACACATGATCTCGAACTCGGAGCCGTTGTCTTTGCACTTAAAATGTGGAGACACTATCTTTATGGAACCAAGAGTACTATCTTTACCGATCACAAAAGTCTCCAACACATCTTCGACCAAAAGCAACTAAACATGAGACAACGAAGGTGGATTGAAACCTTAAACGATTACGATTGCGAGCTTCGTTACCATCCCGGGAAGGCAAATGTAGTAGCCGATGCCTTAAGTCGAAAAGAAAGAGCGGTGCCTCTTCATGTCCGAGCCTTAAACATCACCATCCACACCAACCTTAATAGCCAAATTCGGGTAGCCCAAGATGAGGCTCTCAAGGATGAAAACGTTTCACACGAGCTCTTGAACATTCTCATCTCTCGATTCAAGGTTAGGGAGACCGGACTTCGATATTTCGCAGGAAGGATTTGGGTGCCTAGATATGGGGACCTACGAAGTCTTATTTTAGATGAAGCCCATAAGTCACGATACTCGATTCACCCCGGTGCCAATAAGATGTACCACGACCTTAAATAACTATATTGGTGGCCGAACATCAAAAGGGACGTAGCTACTTATGTTTCCAAGTGTTTGACATGTTCCAAAGTCAAAGCCGAACACCAAAGACCGTCCGGACTACTTCAACAACCCGAAATCCCGCAATGGAAGTGGGAAAGAATAACAATGGATTTTATCACCAAACTACCAAAAACGACGGGCGGTTATGATACCATTTGGGTTATTGTTGACCGTCTCACCAAATCCGCACACTTTCTCGCTATGAAAGAGACCAACAAAATGGAGAAACTTGCACAACTTTACCTCAAGGAGATCGTAGCTCGACACGGTGTACCTTTATCGATCATCTCCGACCGAGATGGCCGTTTTGTTTCTAGGTTTTGGCGTACCTTGCAAGAAGCGTTGGGAACGCGTTTAGACATGAGCACCGCATATCATCCCCAAACTGATGGGCAAAGCGAACGCACCATTCAAACCTTGGAGGACATGTTACGAGCTTGCGTGGTTGATTTTGGAAAAGCTTGGGACAAGCACTTACCTCTCGCCGAGTTCTCCTACAACAATAGTTATCACGCGAGTATTAAAGCGGCACCTTTTGAAGCGCTATATGGCCGAAAATGTCGTTCACCTCTTTGTTGGGCCGAGGTAGGCGACGTGCAAATCACCAGACCCGAACTCATTCACGAAACCACCGAGAAGATCGTACAAATCCGAGATAGGCTTCGGACGGCCCGAAGTCGTCAAAAGAGCTATACCGACAAACGACGCAACGACCTCGAATTTCAAGTCGGTGACCGAGTAATGTTAAAAGTCGCGCCTTGGAAAGGTGTAATTCGTTTTGGAAAACGTGGGAAATTAAATCCGCGGTATATTGGTCCTTTCGAAATCTTGGAGCGTATTGGAACCGTTGCTTATCGTTTAGATCTTCTGCTTCAATTGAACTCCGTTCATCCTACTTTCCATGTATCTAACTTGAAAAAGTGCCTTGCTGAACCCAATATCATCATTCCTCTCGAGGAACTTACTATTGATGACAAACTTCATTTTGTGGAGGAAACGGTTGAAATTGTGGACACCTCCGTCAAGACATTGAAACAAAGCCGAATTCCGATTGTTAAAGTCCGTTGGAACTCCAAAAGGGGACCCGAGTTTACTTGGGAAAGGCAAGATCAAATGCAAAAGAAATACCCTCACTTATTCCCGATTCCGGAAACGCAAGATTTCGAGGAAGAAACAACGACTACTACGCCTACTTAAATTTCGGGACGAAATTTCTTTTAAGGAGTAGGTAATGTAACATTCCGCCTTTTTCCATTTACTTTTAAGTTATACTATTTTAAACTCCGTTATATGTTTATAACATCTCCCGTTAATACGCGTTTTAAATTATCTCGTTTAGGTAATTCACGCACCCGAACGAAAGTTGAGGGACTAAACTTGACAAGGGATGAAACCCTTGACTAGGTCAAAGGGTCAAACCCCTTTCATCCATTCATTTTCATCCTCATCTTTTACTACTTCCAAATCCTCTCAACATTCAATCCTTAATTCATTATCTAAATCCGATTTTGGAGGCTAACATCAAAACAAATTACATATTTGGAATCCTCTATTCACTCTCTACATTTTGATACTAATTTCATCTCGATTGGGTAACTTTCTAAAAACTCTAAATTTTATAATTTTAGTGTTCTTGACTTAAAAGTGTGTTAATTAGTGTCTATGGCTCATTGTGATGTCGTATATGTAATTTGTATGCTCGATCTTGTGAATTAACATAACTAGCATGAACTTGAAAAAGAGCTTGCTAAATCTTTGATTTTGGATGATGAAATGTGTTTAGATGTTAATGGTTGTGTGTTCAAAGTGTTAGTTACTTCATTAGCTTCGTTTTGGTGTGTTGCTTGACATGAAAACCTTACATTAACATGATTATTGGTTTTAAGATTTTGGTTAGGGTTTGATAAGCTTTATATGAACTTTTGATGTATCAAATGCTATGAAATATTGTTGATAAGTGTTTTGTTGCAATGTGTGTTTGATTACCTTCGAAACGGCATATCATACATGTAAATTGGTTGCCCGAATCACGAAATGCGTTTTTAGAACTTGAACCTTTGATTATGAACGTTTAATGTGGTTTGGGTTGTTGTAAGTGTTGAATTACTCGTTGAAATGTGTCTATTCATTTTCCTCGTCAAAATACCTTTCCGATGATATAAGATACATGTTTTGGTTGTTTGCGGATCATAAAATGTGTTAGTTTGGTTTTTGGTTCGTGAACTTAGGAGTTTTCTGCATCAGACTTGAATACGGACCTGGACGCAGTCTAGATCCTTGGACGCCGTCCCAGTTTTCAAAGCTGGACACCGTCTCAGCCTTCAAAGCTGGACGCCGTCCAGACAATCTGGACGCCGTCCAGATACACTGGCAGGCTTCTGTCTTCGCTGGTCATTTTACGGAAAATGTTTGCTATACTATGGACCTCCGATTCACATGTAACTTGTTCTAACATGCTCATATATGATTAAAAACCTCAGAAAAATAGTTCGGGACCCGACCCGAACGTGTTGACTTTTTCGTTGACTTTGACCCGACCTAAGTTGACTTTTAATCAAACTTAACCAAATGTTTGTGCAATCGTTCTAACATGCTTTTATACTTGTACCTTGCATGAAAATGACAATTTGATTCACATGCTATTATGATCGAGTATTAAAGAGCCATAGGACTAATTGAACATTTTTGACCAATCGTGACTATCATTATTGATACAACCTATTTGTTTAGGTCAAGACTAGCATTGTTCTTTGCACACGTTACTCGTCGAAGTACTTATTTGCTCTTGCGCTCAAGGTGAGATCATAGTCCCACTTTTACTCTTTTGCACTTACATTTGGGATGAGAAAACATAAACGTTTCTTTTTACTAAGTGAACACAAGTACAGGAAAACAAACATTCTACATACGAGTTTGAACAAAAATCCTCAATTCGATTATCATTAGTTACACTTGCCGGGTGTAAGCGAGAACTTATGTTATATGGCCATATGGGTTTGAGAAACCCTCATTCAAACGGTTCGCTACCGTTTACGAATGAAATATATTTTCGAGAAACAGTGTATGTTCTAACACTATTGTGATGGGGTTCTATGGAAGGAATGTTAAGCATTGATAATTGGGTGCTCGTGAAACAAACTTTTGGAATGTATTACTATTATATCATTGTTGCAAATCTTGTGGTTCACTTGTACTTACTAACTCAAACCTATGATTTCACCAACGTTTTCGTTGACAGATTTCTATGTTTTTCTCAGGTCCTTGAACATTTGTGTGATATATGCTTCCGCTCATTACTTTTGATACTTGCTTGGATGTCGAGTAAACATGCATACATGGAGCGTCTTTTGGCTGCTTTCATTTGTGTCGCATATGTTTAAATTGTACTTTAAACTTTGTTATGTAACTAGTTGTCGAACTACCTTGTAAACCTTGAAACATCTTTACTTTTGAAATGAATGCGACATACTTTTGGTCAAACGTTGTTTTAAATACTTATGACCACGTAACGGGACCTAAGTAGATGGGGCCGTCAATGACGATTTTGTCGGGTCGCTACAGAAACAAACTTTCAAACAAACTTCCATCCAAAAAAAGTTTCACACAAACTGCAAACAACAAACAAACTTCTAAACATTATGTTTGACAAACTGAGACATAATAAAGTTGTCTGAACTCGCTTTATATGTTAAAATAGCTTCATCAAAAGGTTGAAAATCATTAGCACGAACAAAGTGGTACCAACCACCCGAAACATATAAATTTCTTTTGGGCCTGTCAGGGTTTGTTTTTAACCCCCACTGGAATGTGTTTCCCTCGTGAGTTGTTACCATCACATCTTTATCAGGTTTCAACTTTCAGATAGCTAATAATTCATGAGGTAGGCACTACATCATTAAAATAGTAGATGCATTTTAGTATCAATGGAAAAAAAACATATAATTACATGAAAAAACATAACAATAAATTCTTTAATTAAAAATAAATCACAAATTTCTTACCCATACGTTGCCCTTTGGAAAAATCATCTTAACACTAACATCATTGGTATCTTCATATGCGCTAACATCATCATCATCATCTTCTTCAATTGATATTACATGAGTATCATTCTCGTTATCATAGTCACATGTTGTAGAATCTGAGGTGTAATCCAAAACAAATCGTTTAATTGGTTTGGAACTGCTACGCTGCTTAGTCATTATCTCTGCAGAGTGTATGTTAGACATATCCCCATTAGTAGTGAAATAAGTGAAGTGCAAATTGTCATCATCCAAAACCGTGAAGCACATTACATCTCCCTTGTTTACTCGAAGATCTTCTAATAACTCAGGAAAACCATGGGTTAAAAAGAGGTTGATGCCTTCGGATCGTAGAACGATAACTCGTTTGTATCCAAGCCTCGCATTGATGGTGATATCAACTTTAGATTTCCAACTTGGGTAATGAGAAAACAGCCATTGATAAGGGAAATCTGTGTAAATACAATAGATAGAAAATGGTAACCATATTTATGTTTAAACCTGTATTATATAAATCAGAAAGGGTAATAATTATAATACCATTTCAGATGTCTGTATGAAGTGGATATCTTTTTTGTTACAGAAAATTGGCAGTAATCATCTTCATACAAATAATGGGTTAATTCAAAAGTATGGTTATCAATGTCAGTAAAGCGAATATAATCAAATTCATTCACATCAAACAGTTTGTGAATGTTTTCCTTGCCCGTGGTGAAATGCACTTTTAAACCATCTCTTTGAACTCCCATCCTCAAAGTACGTCATCCATCTGCTTTCTTCACAAATATATCAATCTCTTCCTCTCATGAGAAGTTGTTTTTAACAAAGCCTTTCGGTATGAGCTGTCAGTTAAATAAATGAAATCAACAATATAGATTGTTCATTATATTTCCGTTAATTTGGGACTGGTTAATCACATTGAAATATAATATTTTCATTATTTGTATCCGTAAACAAATGGTAGTATTACCAAGCGAGATAGAAAACGTTTCTTCCGTGATTTTGATGATGAACATCCTCCTCGATTCATCTCCATTGTATGAAAATTACTGACAACAAAATATAAAGTAAATAAAGGAATCAGGTATCATTATAATACATAAAGGATTTTTAAACATTATTAGTTATAAGTTTGTGTAGATTATAGTAGCAAAATTCATCATAGTACACATTCGGATCATTCGGTTCACATTACATAATTAGTTTCCAAAAATTATATTGATATTCATGGAGATAAGAAAAAATATTACAACCACATTGACCAACATTAAATTAACCTTAAAATAAAATTAATATTTGACAAAGCCAACATAATTAATTAAACCTTACAGGAAATCTATGGTGGTAACCTTAATGGTGGTAACCTTAATAACTCATTATGCTTAACACACACACTCTATAGTGTACTATTATAACATATTTTTTTAAAAAAAATTATGAGATACCTATAATACAGATGCATGTTATACGATGGTAAGCATAATCAATGGTATTAATAATGAGTTAATGGTCAAATTGTACCTTTACGGCTAAACTTAATCAAGGAAGAGATACAGTTAAAGTTGAAGGTAGAGTGAAGAACCTGCTATCTAAGTCGATTATTCAAGTATATCATTAAGTACTCCGTATAAAATTAATTTTTGACTTTTGATTATTTGAGTCTTCACCTAACAAAGAATCAAAGTGTGTATATTATTGGGCTAATTTTTCGGACAGGTGCAAATAGGTTTCATGAGTGGGCTATAATAGTTTTATAGTATATCATGAGCCAAAGATAATTTATGGTTTTAAAAAAGTAATATAAAAAATGTATTTTGATAAAAAAAAATTCATTATATCTTTTATCAGTTGATGGAGTTTCATTTTAAAAATTCTTATAAAAAAATATTTGTCTTCTGGTTTAAAACCGGTGAGGTCGAATTCTGTTGTGATTTCTGGACACTCAGGATTACATGTGAAAGTTACAAATAATACGGGAGAGCAAAATACACGAAAAAGTGCCATAGCATCATGATAGTTCATAACTTTGAGTGCATCATTATCTCCGACCTTAATGATACTGGTAGATGTGGACATTATTTAAAACTAAAATGAAAACAAACAAAAATTAAGAAAATAAATTATCATGAAATAAATTAGTTATGAATAAAGAACCAAAAATAAAACACGGGGAATTATGGAATTATGAAATTTGAGTAAAATAATAATACCTGGATGAGTCTGGAATTTGAAATCGAGAGGAAAAACAGAATTAAATCATCATTACAAATACACTAAAATTAGGAAAATCGAGCAAAAATATTATACCTGGATGGGTGGGTGTGCAACAATTCTGAAATCGAGAGAGAAATGAAACTGAAAAATAAGAAAGAAGATTTTGAATAAAATGATATAATGGGCGGGATTAAGCAAAAATGAGATTTGTCAAGATAAGATATGTTGGTAAATGTGTGCACTTGAGTGTATTTTTTGGAAAAAGAGTACTTTTTGAAAGAAAAAAAAATGTGTGCACATGAGTGTATTTTTGAAATAAAGCAACCTTCTCACCACTTTCTTTAAAAAAAGGAATTTTGAATTTAAACTGATATCACTGTTCAGATGCCATGTAGGATGGCGAGGTGGTGTATGTATTGTATGTATAGGTTTGGTGCGAGGTTAAAAAATAGCAACAAATAATGTATATGTATAGATTTTTTGTGAGACAAGCCTCTCTCCTACATGGACCGAAACTTAAGGGCTAAAGGACATGTGGACAAAAGCTTACCGATTTATATGTGTGTGTGTGTGTGTATATATATATATATATATATATATATATATATATATATATATATATATATATATATGTGACACGTTAAACAATTATTAAATTTAAATCAAATTACAAAAGAAAAAAGACCTATCAAATTTTCATTTAGAGTTAATCATAATTAGTAATCTGAATGTATGTCATTCGACCCGATCCACTAATAATGAATATGACTAATTAAACATCAGATTTTTTTTGTTATTTAGAACAACGATTGTATTAATAACCTATCTACACCCCCTAATAAAGGGCTAGAGAGGATAAGAGAAAAAATTACAACGAATACAAAGGCTTCATAAGCCACAAATTCCAACGAACATTACATGAACCTCTGCTGCGAATTTAACTAAGAGAAATCAATTGAATAGAATCAAACAAATAATCTTTTTTAATCTTCCTGTTACCGAATAGAACATCATTCTAGAACCTCCATATATGCCACAAGCAGAGAGAAAATGACATATACAACATCTTTCGACTTATCAGGAACTTGAACTGCATCGAACCACTCTTGAAGGGATAACCACGAGACAAAGTTAGGAATCTGCAAGTCCAACCAGAGGTTAACGTTGGACCAAAGCGCTAGGGCCACCGAACAAGCAAAAAAACATGATCACTGAATTCGACCCAATAGTCACAGCACACGCACCCGATTCTTTCGATTTCCAAAGCCCGTCTAGAAAGATTATGCCTAGTAGGAAGACGATCTCAAGCTAATATTCAAATAAATATCTGCATCTTCTGAGGAATCAACTTTGACCATATTGTGACTAAATCAGAAACTGCAAAAATCACTTCGTCAATATAGGAGTGTGTTGAACTTGCGGCTGTGGTGTAGTGAATAACGTATTCTTTCCACAGGGGAGATGCGGGTTCGAATCATTGCACACACAATTAATTCCCAAGTTCACCCCTCACATTACTTGGGATGCCTGGGTTCAGGTCACCAATTTAAATCTCTTTGTGATAGAAGGTGTCTCATTAAAATAAGTCAGGCTATGATTTTTTACTGGATTCGTTCACGGACCTCTACTCGGACACCGCCCGTATGGATGTGTTCCTGAGTTCCGTCGATCGGGTTCGAGTTTCCGCTCGAACGTGTGTGTTACGTGCAATTGATGAGAGTCATTAAAATAAATGATCCACTGATGCGAAAATCGCCGTTCAAAAAAATATAGGAGTGTGCTGAATTCACCTAAAACAAAATCAGAAACTACTCAAACCAGCGAAGCGATTAATTAAAAGGAGTCTGATAATGCTAAAAACGAACATATATTTCATAGCATTATTCCTCAAGAAAGACAAGCTTTTAGTTGCAATGTTCTATTTACAAGTGATATTCGTTTAAATAATAAAAGGTGAAGACAAAAGACAGATTCGACGAATTGAAGACGCAAACGACCAAAAAGCTCAAGAGTACAAAAGACAATCAAAGAGGTTCAAATTATTGATAAGAAACGTCTCGAAATTACAAGAGTACAAGATTCAAAACGTAAAGTACAAAATATAAAATTGTACGCAAGGACGTTCGAAAATCCGGAACCGGGACATGAGTCAACTCTCAACGCTCGACGCAACGGACTAAAAATTACAAGTTAACTATGTATATAAATGTAATATAATATATAATTAATTATATTAATTATATATATATTATATTTATAAATAAATCGTCGGCAAGAAAGACTCCAAAAGAATGTGAGCTGTATTTTCAATCTCCGCGACTCGCGGAGTTTGAAGGCAAAAATGCCGCGAGTCGCGGAGCCCCAAACTCTGAAAATCCCTATAAAAGCAAACGAATTCTGATCGCAAAAAAGACAATATATCCATCCATCTCTCTATCTATATCGTAAAATATATATATATATATTTATAATTTATATTTTAATTTTAATTATAATTCTAATAATAAGGGTATGTCAGCGAATGTTGTAAGGGTGTAAGTCGAAATTCTGTTCGTGTAACGCTACGCTATTTTTAATCATTGTAAGTTTTGTTCAACCTTTTTATATTAATGTCTCGTAGCTAAGTTATTATTATGCTTATTTAATCCGAAGTAATAATGATGTTGGGCTAATTACTAAAATTGGGTAATTGGGCTTTGTACCATAATTGGGGTTTGGATAAAAGAACGACACTTGTGGAAATTAGACTATGGGCTATTAATGGGCTTTATATTTGTTTAACTAAATGATAGTTTGTTAATGTTAATATAAAGATTTACAATTGGGCGTCCCTATAAATTACCATATACACTCGATCGGACACGATGGGCTGGGTATTTATATGTACGAATAATCGTTCATTTAACCGGACACGGGAATGGATTAATAGCCACTAGAATAATTAAAACAGGGGTGAAATTACATTCAAGGGTAATTGGTGTAATTGTTAACAAAGTAGTAAAACCTTGGTTTACACGCAGTCGATAACCTGGTGTATTCATTAAACAAAGTATTAAAACCTTGTTACAATTCGAATCCCCAATTAGTTGGAATATTTAACTTCGGGTATAAGGATAATTTGACGAGGACACTCGCACTTTATATTTATGACTGATGGACTGTTATGGACAAAAACCAGACGGACATATTAAATAATCCAGGACAAAGGACAATTAACCCATGGGAATAAACTAAAAATCAACACGTCAAACATCATGATTACGGAAGTTTAAATAAGCATAATTCTTTTATTTCATATTTAATTTCCTTTATTTTATATTTAATTGCACTTCTAATTCTCGCATTTTTATTGTTATTGTATTTAATTGCACTTTTAATTATTGTACTTTTTAATTATAGCAAGTTTATTTTATCGCATTTTTATTATTCGAAATTTCATTATCGTTATTTACTTTACGCTTTAATTTAAGTCTTGTATTTATTTATTATTTTACATTTGGTTTTAACTGCGACTAAAGTTTTAAAATCGACAAACCGGTCATTAAACGGTAAAAACCCCCCTTTATAATAATAATATTACTTATATATATATTTGTATTTTTATAAAAGTAAACTAATATAGCGTTAAGCTTTGTTTAAAAAGATTCCCTGTGGAACGAACCGGACTTACTAAAAACTACACTACTGTACGATTAGGTACACTGCCTATAAGTGTTGTAGCAAGGTTTAAGTATATCCATTCTCTAAATAAATAAATATCTTGTGTAAAATTGTATCGTATTTAATAGTATTTCCTGCAAAATTTAATAGTATTTTATACCCCTTAGCTTTAACATCAAGTATTTTTGGCGCCGCTGCCGGGGACTCTCTTAAAAGCCGGAAGCGCAACGCTAATATAATATAAAAAAAAAGATTTTTAGTTTACTTTTATTAAAATTCGTTTTTATAAAAATACGTTTTAAATATTCGAAAATATAAAAAGAAAAACAAAAATATAAGTATTTTTAAGATTTTGTTAAATATTTAAGTTTTATAAAGTTTCTTTATTTTTATATAAGTTTTATTTAAGTATTTTGTTTTTATTTAAAACATAAAAAAAAATTTAATATATATAAATCTAGCTTTAAGATTTTTATTTATAAAATTATAAAGTAATTCTATTTTTATTTAAGTTTTAAATATAAGTTTTTATTATACACATATTTTTTTTATATAAACAGAAAAATTAAAAACAGAAAAGAAAAAAAAAACTCGTCGATTTAAAACTGTACCAGAGTTGAAATTTGAACCCCGCGACTCGCTGGGTTTACTGCCTTAAATACCGCAACTCGCGGAGAGGACCTGACACCGACAGAAACCCAAACTGCAATTAATTACGGGGTAATTATTAATTAATTATTATTATAAACCCTAATTAATTATTATTATTATAATTAGTTTTATTTTAAGTTTTACTTTTTATTTATTTTAGTTTTTATTAATATTTTGTTTAATTAGTTTAATTAAATTGTAAAATTAGTAGTTTTATTAAATAAATAATATAAAAATAATATTTTTATAAAAATTGTACTTTTTACAACTTTTTGTATATTTTTATATTTTGTCCCTTTTTAATTGTTTTAGCGTAATATTTGTATTTTTAGCTCATATTTAGTTTTAAACTTAGTTTTTGCCATAGTTATTTTTACTTCTAGATTTTTAGGCTTTGCCGTAGAATTCCTTAAGTGCTTTTTCTTTAGACTAAGATTTAGGTACTTTAGAATTTTGCGACGCCTTTTTAAATTTTAGTTTCTTTTTAAGTTATTTCCATTTGGGATTTAGTTTTTCCTGTAAGCTTTAATATTTTTAGACGACTTTTACCTATGTATCAATTATCATTCCAATTAGTAATCTCAATTTGCGATTATAATTTTAAGTTAGTTGTAGTAATAAGGTTAGGTTAGTCAAGTGTTTTAAGTTTTAAAAGTTTCTTTTATTTTTCCGTCACCTTTTATTTTTCAACCATTTTTCTTTTTTTCGACCTTTTTCGATGAACTCTTTTTCTTTCTTATTTCTCGCTATTCTAGTTTTTAGGACATAGATTTTTATTCTTATCTAAATTTCTTAAAATTACGAAAATTTATTTAAAGTGGTTAAATTGATAGACATCAAAATTTTCTGGTTCGTAGTAATAGTTGGATTTGTACGTGGACCGGGTTATTGGAGCCAAATAGTCCTCAATTATATTGAGACCAAATGAATCCTGCCCCTCTGCTGCATCTTTTGGCTATTCGAAACGTGGGCAAAATCAGAAAAGTCTATTGATTGGATAACTTATTATAATTTTTCTTTCCTTTTAAAAACTAATAGGATATTCAGTGAATGCACCGAGCAAGACGTTCACCACCTTTTGTACGTTCACCACCTGTAACTAGATCAAGACATTTAGCAAATATTACTGCCGTTGATTTTTCTTTAGAATCGTCATCCAGTCGACCAAGTACTTCAGTTCAAATTTCCGATAATCCATTTTTTGAACCCGACCTCACAATTGAGAATCCGGAGAATATTCAGGGACGGTTCGTAGATCCTGAACCACTAAACTTTCCTCCGGAACCACCAATCATTCAAACAAAGATTGTTGAGGAACGAACCATTAAATCAGAATCCTCTAGTGATTCCGATTCAACAAATTCAATTATGGAGAATCTGGAACCTTTAAGTATGGAAGACTGAATGAGAGCTAAACGCACTGGCCAAGGTCACGCAATTACTCATCCAGACATTAATGCGCCAGATTATGAAATCAAAGGACAAATTCTACACATGGTGACTAATCAATGCCAATTTAGTGGTGCGCCGAAGGAAGATCCAAATGAACATTTACGTACCTTTAATAGGATCTGCACACTATTTAAAATCCGAGAAGTGGAGGATGAACAGATATATCTCATGTTATTTTCCTGGACTTTAAAGGGAGAAGCCAAAGATTGGTTGGAATCGTTACCTGAAGGGGCGATTGATACATGGGATGTTTTAGTTGAAAATTTTCTTAAACAATTCTTTCCGGCATCTAAAGCCGTAAGACTTCAAGCAGAAATTGTTACGTTTACACAGAAGCCGAATGAAACTCTATATGAGGCATGGACAAGATATGGAAAGTTGTTAAGAGGATGTCCGCAACATGGTTTAGACACCTGTCAAATAGTACAAATATTCTACCAAGGATGCGACATCACTACAAGGAAAGACATAGATATAGTAGCTGGTGGTTCTATTATGAAGAAAACCAAAACTGATGCTTACAAAATAATTGATAACACTGCTTCCCACTCACACGAGTGGCACCAAGAAAAAGATATCGTTAGATCATCTAAAGCAGCTAGAGCCGATTCTAGCCATGACTTAGATTCCATTTCCGCAAAGATAGATGCTGTGGAGAGACGAATGGAAAAGATGACTAAAGATATTCACTCAATATGAATTAGTTGTGAGCAGTGTGGAGGACCACATTTGACAAAAGATTGTCTCAGTATTGAATTAACAATGGAACAAAGAGAGAATATTTCATACATAAACCAAAGGCCTGGAAATAATTATCAGAATAATTATCAACCGCCAAGACCGATTTACAATCAAAACCAGAATTATAACCGAAATATTCCATACAACAACCAACAAGGTCCTAGCAATCAACAAGTATCCAATAATACTTACAATCAGCAAAGACCTAATTTTCAAAACAAACCACCACAACAAACCGATGATAAAAGGCCGAATTTAGAAGATATGATGACGAAGCTAGTTGAAACTCAAACGCAGTTTTTCACATCTCAAAAACAAACCAATGAACAAAATGCTCAAGCATTTAGAAATCAACAAGCTTCTATTCAAAATTTGGAACAAGAAGTAAGTAACCTAGCAAGGTTAATAGGTGAAAGAAAACCGGGAAGTCTACCTAGTGATACAAATGCTAACCTCCGGAATGAAACAGCTAAAGCCATTACCACAAGAAGTGGTACAACACTTAAACCACCTGAAATACCTGTAACTTCTGATGAAGCTATTCCTACTCCACAAGAACCACAACCTGATCAAGATAAGGAAAAAGAATCGGTAGTTGAAAAGGTTAATGAAGATAACACAGTTAAGGCTAAACCTTATGTTAAACCATACCAACCACCACTTCCTTACCCGAGTAAAATGAAGAAAGAGAAACTTGAAGCCGAGCAATCCAAATTCTTGGATATATTTAAACAGATAAATGTAAATCTTCCTTTCATTGATGTAATTTCAGGAATGCCTAGATATGCTAAATTCTTGAAAGATCTAATCTCAAATAGAAAGAAAATGAAAGAACTCTCCACTGTTACTATGAATGCTAATTGTTCAGCAGTGCTGTTGAATAAGATACCAGAAAAACTATCTGATCCAGGAAGTTTCACAATTCCATGTTTTCTGGGTAGTCTTAGTTCAATAGAAGCATTAGCAGATTTAGGTGCTAGTATAAATCTAATGCCGTATTCACTATACGCTAAACTAGACCTTGGAGAATTGAAACCAACCAGAATAAGCATACAACTAGCCGATAGATCAATAAAATATCCTAGAGGGATAATGGAGAACATGCTAGTTAAAGTTGGTACTTTAGTATTTCCAGTAGATTTTGTTGTTTTGGACATGGAAGAAGATTCTCAAGTTCCTCTCATATTAGGAAGACCATTCTTAAACACGGCTAAAGCAATGATAGACGTGTTCGGTAAGAAACTGACCCTAAGTATAGAGGATGAGAGTGTTACCTTTTTAGTTGATAGAGCAATGCAACAACCACAATCTGCAGATGATACATGTTATTATATTCAAACTATAGATGCACATGCAGAATTATTAGAAGAATTTCCAGAATTACAAGGAACAGGAGAATGTTCTTTAGGAGAAGGTAATGAACCAATTGATGAAGCTGAAATGTTAGCTACACTTATAGCAAATGGATATGAACCAACAACAGAAGAAATTCAAATGCTAAAAGAAGAAGACAGATATCGATATAAATCATCAATAGAAGAACCACCGAAATTAGAGTTAAAACCACTTCCAAACCATTTGGAATACGCTTATTTACATGGTGAATCTGAATTACCTGTAATAATATCGTCTTCTCTTACTGAAAATGAGAAATCACAACTCATTTCTGTGTTGAAAGCTCATAAACCAGCCATTGCATGGAAGATTCATGATATTAAAGGAATAAGTCCTTCGTATTGCACACATAAAATCCTTATGGAAGAAGGTCATAAAACGTATGTGCAACGCTAACGAAGACTAAATCCTAATATGCAAGATGTAGTTAAGAAAGAGATTATTAAACTGCTAGATGCAGGTCTAATTTATCCAATCTCTGATAGTCCATGGGTAAGCCCAGTTCAATGCGTGCCTAAGAAGGGTGGCATGACTGTCATTACAAATGAAAAAAATGAGCTTATTCCTACTAGGACTGTAACAGGATGGCGTGTGTGTATTTATTATAGAAAATTAAATGACGCCACCAGAAAAGATCACTTTCCCTTACCTTTCATAGATCAAATGTTGGAAAGATTAGCCGGAAATAGTTACTATTGTTTTCTAGACGGATTTTCCGGATATTTTCAAATTCCAATAGCACCCGAAGATCAAGAGAAAACCACATTCACGTGCCCTTATGGTACTTTTGCTTACAAACGCATGCCATTTGGACTTTGTAACGCCCCTGCAACCTTTCAAAGGTGTATGATGGCGATTTTTCATGACATGATAGAAGAATGCATGGAAGTTTTCATGGATGACTTTTCAGTCTTCGGTGATACATTTGAATCATGTCTAGTTAATCTTGAACGAATGCATATTAGATGCGAACAATCAAATCTAGTACTTAATTGGGAGAAATGCCATTTCATGGTTAAAGAAGGCATCGTTCTTGGTCATAAAATTTCAAAAGAAGGAATTGAAGTGGATAGAGCTAAAGTAGATGTAATTGCTAAACTTCCACATCCCACCAATGTTAGAGGAGTTAGGAGTTTTCTAGGGCATGCCGGTTTTTACCGACGTTTCATAAAAGATTTTTCTAAAATTGCCACTCCTATGAATAAACTCCTAGAAAAGGATGCTCCATTCATCTTTTCAGATGAGTGTATCAAATCTTTTAATATTCTTAAAGAAAAACTTACTAATGCGCTGATCATGATAACACCAAATTGGAATCTACCATTTGAACTAATGTGCGATGCAAGTGATTTTGCAATGGGAGCCGTTTTAGGACAAAGGATTGAAAAACGATTTCAACCTATATATTTTACTAGTAAGACGTTACAAGGAGCACAAACGAATTATACAACTACTGAAAAAGAACTCCTTGCTATTGTCTTTGCTTTTGACAAATTTCGTTCATATCTCGTTCTAGCAAAAACGGTGGTCTATACCGACCATTCTGCTCTTAGATACCTATTTTCGAAACAAGATGCTAAACCAAGATTAATCCGTTGAATTTTACTCTTACAAGAGTTTGATATTGAAATGCGAGATAAAAGAGGAGCAGAAAATCTCGCCGCTGATCATCTTTCTCGTCTTGAAAATTCCGAATTAGAAGTTCTAAATGAATCGGCCATACAAGACAACTTTCCTGATGAATATCTATTGAAGATAGATTATAAAGAAATTCCATGGTTTGCAGACTATGCAAACTACTTAGTTTGTGGATTCCTTGAAAAAGGATTATCGTACCAAAGACGAAAGAAATTCTTCAGTGATATAAAACACTATTTTTGGGAAGATCCACATCTGTTTAAAAGTTGTCCCGATGGAATAATACGCCGATGTGTATTTGGAGATGAAGCTAGTAAAATATTAAACCATTGTCACACAGTACCAACAGGAGGGCATTATGGGCCTCAACTAACAGCAAGAAAAGTTTATGATGCTGGATTCTATTGGCCTACAATTTACAAAGACGCACACCTTCTTTGCAAATCCTGTGATGCTTGTCAAAGGGCCGGAAAAATAAGTCAACGTGATGAAATGCCACAAAATGTCATCCAAGTATGTGAAGTATTTGACATTTGGGGTATTGACTTTATGGGTCCATTTCCAAAATCTCATAATAATCTCTATATTCTCGTAGCCATTGATTATGTATCTAAATGGGCGGAAGCACAAGCTCTCCCAACTAACGATGCACGAGTTGTAGTCAATTTTTTAAAACGTCTTTTTGCAAGATTTGGAACACCGAAAGCTTTAATAAGTGATCGGGGTACTCATTTCTGTAATAATCAACTTGAGAAAGTTCTTAAAAGATATGGAGTAACTCATAAAATCTCCACCGCATATCATCCACAAACAAGTGGACAAGTTGAAAATACCAACCGAGCTTTAAAACGTATTCTAGAGAAAACCGTAGGATCAAATCCGAAGGAATGGTCCATTAAATTAGAGGATGCACTCTGGGCTTTTAGAACAGCCTACAAAACTCCAATTGGAACCACAACTTTTAGACTTGTTTATTGAAAAGCATGTCATCTTCCAGTAGAAATTGAACACAAAGCATTTTGGGCTTTGAAGACATGTAATCTTGATTTACATGAAGCCGGACGTCTACGATTAAGTCAACTAAACGAATTAGAAGAATTAAGACATGAAGCATACGAAAATTCGTTAATCTATAAAGAAAGAACGAAGAAATGGCATGATAAAAGAATCAGAAGTTCAAAAGAATTTAAAGAGGGAGACAGAGTTCTTCTTTTCAATTCACGATTCAAGCTATTTCCTGGAAAATTGAAATCAAGATGGTCTGGACCATTCATAGTCAAAAGAGTTTTCCCATACGGAACGATAGAATTAATAAATTCAAATGGGATTGAATTTAAAGTTAATGGTCACAGAGTTAAACACTACATACATGGTCCGATGGAAGTCGACAACGAAGTTAATCACAATTTCGACACCACAGCTAACTAAGTGTGGGGAGAATCGAGTCTTTAAAGGATAATATGTATTTCTGTTAGAGTTAGATTGTCTGTTTTCGTTTAGTTCTCGAAAATGGAACCCGAATGGTCTTTCCCTAGCAGACCCTAAAGAACTAGTCTTCTCCCCCCATTCTGAATTTTTATTTTTTTTAGATTTTTACAAAATGAAGACTGCCTGTGAACTAAACCATGGTCTAATGCTACACGCTTTGATCACTAAACGTAATAATGACACACTACCGAGTGAAACAGTATCAGTAATCAGAGAAAGAATGGACGGAGTTAGAAAAGAATCCAGATGCGAAGATAATAAGTTATAATTTGGTAAAGGAAAATCAAAATCCGCAGCGAAAAGAAGAGCACGACACCTAGAAAGATGTCACAAATGCGGAAAATGGTCACATGGAGGTAAATGTTCAAATAATCAAACCTATTCAAACACCGAATTTGTTACTTTATGCAGAGACGGACCGTTCATATGTTTAGAAGAAAAGACACTGAATGCTCGAGGTTACGCCTATGTAGCCATGGAAAACCAATTAAACCGACTATCTTATGAATGGGATAGATCATATAACTAAGAAATCTATTTCACAGGTATGTTTGTACAGTTTTTATTTTATTTTTTTTATTTTTAACCTTTTGATAATAAACGCTAATTTGTTCGCTATAAAGTATTAAATTGGTATTGAATAAAATTAGGTTTGGCGACCGAAATTATTGATATCATACAAAAATTTATTACATCACTGCGAAATTTAACGTTTATTCTTAAGGTATAAATATCTTTAAACAATCAACCCAAAATATTTCAAAAATTCGTCATGAGTTAAATTAGGTCTTGGAACCGAAATTATTTTGCCGAAAAGAGGGGCGCATATTTTTGATAATATTTGATTGATTAAAGTGGGATAAAAAGCCAAAAAGATTTTTAATTTTATTTTTACCATGTTTTTAAAATTAATATATAAATCTTAAATTAATATTGTAAACTTTGTAAAAACAATATTTTTAAAATTGTAAATATTTGAAAAATTAATATAAGTTTGGTGTGAATTTATAATATGAATTTTTAAATTAAGTTTGGTGTGAATTTTTAATTATTAAAATATGAATTTTTAATTTTATGCATTTTAAATTGTAAGTTTGGTGTAAATTTTTAATATTAATTTTGAATTTTATATTTAAATTGTGTGAATTTAAAAACAAAAATTTACTTTATCTCATTAAGTTAAAAATATGATTTTTAAAATTCGTCGTAAGTTGAAGACTAGGTCTTTGAACCGAAATTGCTTTACCCGAGGGAGGGACGAGAACTTTTATTATCATTATTTTTAATCTTATTGAATTAAAGTATGCCAAAAACATTAAAAAAAACCCAAAAATCTTAGCTTTTAAAACAATCGCTACAAAAAGACAAATTTTAAAATTTTGTCGAAGGACGGACTAGGACATCGATCCGAAACGACCTCGTCCTAAATAACAAGGAAAACAAAATTTTAAAAATTAATTACTTAATTGTTTTATAAGTTAATGATTTAAAAAAAAAAAAAAAAAAAAAAAAAGCAAACTCCGCGACTCGCGGAGTTTGCAGTTTCAAACACCGCGACTCGCGGAGGTATCGGATTCCAGAAAAAAAAAATATAGCTGAACGAACAGCTCAACCCACACACCACAAACTCAAAGAAAACAGCGAAAATAACTGCCGAAAATACACGCAAAAACACCCCCAAAATCACAATTTTTAACCGTTAATCGTCAAATCTTTTACTAAAATCATGTTGAGAAGGATGCTATCAAGGAATTACTCAAGAAAAACGACTGAAAGGGGTGAATCTTCATCCCAAGCTCGCAATGCTCCTGCTGAGAATGCGGAACAACAGGAGGTGGATAACTACTACAAGCAAGATATACCCCATCCAGTCATGATATTTTCTGATATGCACTTGGAAGATTTGCATCCGAACCTGAAATTTGACAAACTTTGGATAGATTATCCAAAGTATCAAAGGGGGTTGCATACTCTTCATTCTAAAGTTGTTGAGGTACCTAGGGTCATAGAATGGGGACCTTTAGAAGCTGTAGAATTGGCCGGGCTAATTAGGGAATTACTTGTACAGAGGTATGGTAATTCTACTTTTAATGACTGGGTACGTTTATCCACCATGCGTAGACCTGTATATAAAGTATGGTGTGAAGAATTGTTGTGTAGTATAGAGTTGAATGATCGGGTAGCTAGTTTAACCGATCGATCTTTTATTAGATTTTTGTTAGGCGGTTCGATGCGCCACATGTCTTTACTAGACATGGCTCAGGCTTTACGTATATATACGCCTGAGGAGTTAGCATCTGCCGATTGTAGAGGGTTGATACTAAATGGTAGAAAGATAGATGAAAATTTTGATACACACGGTGTGTGGAGTCAAATGACAAGCCATCACCGTTTCAAAGGGGGAAATTACTCTTATTTGGATATAGATAGAGCTGAATTAAGAGTGATTCATAGGTTTTTAGCTAATTCGATTACACAAAGAGGTAAGAACAAGGAAAAGGTAAATGAACAGGATTTGTTTTACCATATGTGTATTCGAGACCCACAAAGCACTGTAAGTATACCTTATTGTGTGGGTTATTATTTATCAGCTATGGTTAGGGGGATGCGACCGCATAGCATAATAGGAGGTGGTATTTTTATTACTTTGATTGGTGAATATCTCGGTGTGGATATAAGTCGGGGGGGATTATTAGTAGAAGAACTAGAACCCGGCAATACTATAGGTTTAAATGTATACCATGGTGCGAAAGTTTTGAAGAGGCGAAATAACGCCGCAATACAATACCATGGTAGACATCCACAGGTTGAGAGAAACCAACAGCAAGGTAATCTAGGAGGGGGAAATGAGATGCAAGAAATGCAAAGGTTTATAGCTTCACAGGAGTACGAAAATGCTAGACAGAGAGCATTTGAAGATTGGCAAGTTCATCAGAACCAAATCATAGCTCATTGCCAACATATAGGTAGAAACTATATTCCTACACCAAAACCCATCTTCCCTCCCTGGTCTATAGAGATGCAACCACCGTATCCTACGTATAACCCTGCCGAAGCATTCTATAGCACCTATGGTTATGCCTGGAACCCCTATTGGTATCAATATCATCCCTAGTCTACTTATTTTTATTTATTTTGTAATTTGTAATGTTGATACGTTTAATACTTATGTTAATATTGTAATATTTTTTTTAATTTTCTAACTTTTATTCTTAGATTTTAATAATTTTTGAATGTGGGGTAATATACCAAACTTCAAAAATATGTATATATGTTTGCAGTTTATCTTATGTACACAACAGGGTAAAACAACGCATTTTCAAAGACTGGCATTAAGTTCAGCAAAAGAAACTAATTTTGACGACAAGATGCAAAATATATATGAAATAACAACAAGACGGAATGAACAAATGATGTGCACCATTTATCATTCAGCAAACAAATGCCAATATGTTTGGAAACTTTGGTAAAATTTAATCAATTTCACGCAAATCACCCTCAATAATTTAAATTGTTACTGATTTCTTGCAAATGAGGGCATTGCAAGATCTTAAGTGTGGGAAGGGGTTAAATTCTTTCGGATTTTAAAATTTTTTATCTTATACACTTGGTTATCATTAGAAATATTAGTAAAGTAGTAGTTGTATTAGAATCTAGTGCTCTCTGATAATAAAGAACAGCCCTAGTCTTATATACTGACTACCCAATTCTAGTAAAAGTTTACAAAATTTCCAATTAAATGAACTCAAAATCATGTTTATACATATTTATGAACGATAAAACTAGGTTATAACACCGAAATTATTGTTACCTCGAAAAGGACATAAATTGAGAAACAAACCAAAATGTTAAAATTCATTTAAAATGAAATAAAGGACGATAAAAAAGGAAAATAAAAGCCAAGTGTGGGAAAAATTACCAAGTTATCTTAAACATATGCCACATATTTTTGTACAAATAACTGAAAATACTTTTGCTTTGGACTAAACTAAACTGTTTTACCCGATGAAAGAAAAGAAGAGATGAATCTACACGATGAATCAATTCCATCATTAAAAGGAAGTAAAGTCTTCCGAAAAAGAAAAACGCTTCTTGATTTAGGTCAAGAAGTTGTCGTCCAGACCAGCTGTAGGTTGACAAAAAATCTAGAAAAGTCATCACTAAATTCAGCAGGAAATCCACGGACCTCAGCATTAAACAGAGTCGCCAAGTGGTCAGATTTATCCTAACCATGAGAAGGATTTATCTCGTACAATGGGGGGGCACCATGCAAATTAGCTGGATAAGACTAATGAATCAGATCCCCAAAAAGGATAATCTCCTTAAAAGATCAAAAATCAGCTTTTAAGCCTGATATTACTCAATCCTTGAGATTGACCTTAAAGATTGAGAATTACAAACTCATGGAATTCAATGATATCTAAACTCGAGCTTGAACGAGAAAATATTTTGATCAAAATTACAAACCAATTTGTTTTTTGAAAACCCTATTTTCAATGCGTTCATTACCATTGAACGTAAAATCCTAGGAATTCACCTGGAATTCATTAGGTCACCTGAACCAAATCGGGTGTCAACCGTAAGAACGGTGGTTGCATAGTGGTCAAAGACGGGGCTTGTGCCAGACCGAAAAATCATAAGGGTGAGCTTTACTATTGCTCCTACCAAGGATAGTAATTGCGTCCGACATGTTATAGACCATAATTAAAAGCATGTCAGGGGACATTGCCTTAACAGTTGCTTGTTCAACGCTTTCCTTTACAACCGGACGGTAGTTTACAGAAAGGTAATATACGGGACAAGTAAACTGGACGTGTTGCTTTCCAAATACAAGGTTAGCAAGTGGGTGACACAAAACCATAAGTTTTGAGCTAAAATTTTCAAATCTGAAACCCACCAAACCCACAAAAATATTTTGCAAACACCGGTGAAGGGTTATTCCGGAAAACTTATCTAGGGTAAAAACTAGATTTAATTTTCAAAAGATCAAATGTTTTCATAAAGATCCAATTTCCTTAATGGATCTAAATTTTTATAGTCATGTGGGACTGTAAACCATATCGTTACTACCATTGTTTATACCGCCGTATAGAAATCACTGATGTACAAAGTGTGAAGAATAAAGAACTGATTCTAGTATTTCAAGACGATATTGCTTGAGGACAAGCAACGCTCAAGTGTGGGAATATTTGATAATGCTAAAAACGAACATATATTTCATAGCATTATTCCTCAAGAAAGACAAGATTTTAGTTGCAATTGTTCTATTTACAAGTGATATTCGTTTAAATAATAAAAGGTGAAGACAAAAGACAGATTCGACGAATTGAAGACGCAAACGACCAAAAAGCTCAAGAGTACAAAAGACAATCAAAGAGGTTCCAATTATTGATAAGAAACGTCTCGAAATTACAAGAGTACAAGATTCAAAACGCAAAGTACAAAATATAAAATTGTACGCAAGGACGTTCGAAAATCCGGAACCGGGACATGAGTCAACTCTCAACGCTCGACGCAACGGACTAAAAATTACAAGTTAACTATGTATATAAATATAATATAATATATAATTAATTATATTAATTATATATATATTATATTTATAAATAAATCGTGGGAAATAAAGACTCCAAAAGAATGTGAGCTGTATTTTCAATCTCCGCGACTCGCGGAGTTTGAAGGCAAAAATGCCGCGAGTCGCGGAGCCCCAAACTCTGAAAATCCCTATAAAAGCAAACGAATTCTGATCGCAAAAAAGACAATATATCCATCCATCTCTCTATCTATATCGTAAAATATATATATATATTTATAATTTATATTTTAATTTTAATTATAATTCTAATAATAAGGGTATGTTAGCGAATGTTGTAAGGGTGTAAGTCGAAATTCTGTCCGTGTAACGCTACGCTATTTTTAATCATTGTAAGTTATGTTCAACCTTTTTATATTAATGTCTCGTAGCTAAGTTATTATTATGCTTATTTAATCCGAAGTAATCATGATGTTGGGCTAATTACTAAAATTGGGTAATTGGGCTTTGTACCATAATTGGGGTTTGGATAAAATAACGACACTTGTGGAAATTAGACTATGGGCTATTAATGGGCTTTATATTTGTTTAACTAAATGATAGTTTGTTAATGTTAATATAAAGATTTACAATTGGGCGTCCCTATAAATTACCATATACACTCGATCGGACACGATGGGCGGGGTATTTATATGTACGAATAATCGTTCATTTAACCGGACACGGGAATAGATTAATAGCCACTAGAATAATTAAAACAGGGGTGAAATTACATTCTAGGGTAATTGGTGTAATTGTTAACAAAGTAGTAAAACCTTGGTTTACACGCAGTCGATAACCTGGTGTATTCATTAAACAAAGTATTAAAACCTTGTTACAATTCGAATCCCCAATTAGTTGGAATATTTAACTTCGGGTATAAGGATAATTTGACGAGGACACTCGCACTTTATATTTATGACTGATGGACTGTTATGGACAAAAACCAGACGGACATATTAAATAATCCAGGACAAAGGATAATTAACCCATGGGAATAAACTAAAAATCAACACGTCAAACATCATGATTACGGAAGTTTAAATAAGCATAATTCTTTTATTTCATATTTAATTTCCTTTATTTTATATTTAATTGCACTTCTAATTCTCGCATTTTTATTGTTATTGTATTTAATTGCACTTTTAATTATTGTACTTTTTAATTATCGCAAGTTTATTTTATCACATTTTTATTATTCGAAATTTCATTATCGTTATTTACTTTACGCTTTAATTTAAGTCTTGAATTTATTTATTATTTTACATTTGGTTTTAACTGCGACTAAAGTTTTAAAATCGACAAACCGGTTATTAAACGGTAAAAACCCCCCTTTATAATAATAATATTACTTATATATATATATTTGTATTTTTATAAAAGTAAACTAATATAGCGTTAAGCTTTGTTTAAAAAGATTCCCTGTGGAACGAACCGGACTTACTAAAAACTACACTACTGTACGATTAGGTACACTGCCTATAAGTGTTGTAGCAAGGTTTAAGTATATCCATTCTCTAAATAAATAAATATCTTGTGTAAAATTGTATCGTATTTAATAGTATTTCCTGCAAAATACTATTAAATACTATATATTTGCTAGGTGTGTACAAAATAGTTATATAATTGCTACAAAATACTATTAAATACGATACAATTTTACACAAGTTATTTATTTATTTATTTATAGAGTGGATATACCTAAACCTTGCTACAACACTTATAGGCAGTGTACCTAATCGTACAGTAGTGTAGTTTTTAGTAAGTCCGGTTCGTCCACAGGGAACTTGCCAAGTGTAACGCTATATTTTTAACTTATAATTGTAAAAATACAAAAATATATATAAGTAGTATTATTTTTATAAAAGGAGGTTTTTTACCGTTTAATGACCGGTTTGTTGATTTTAAAACTTTAGTCGCAATTAAAACCTAATGTAAAATATTAAAAATAAATACAACTTAATTTAAAGCGTAAAGTAAAAGACAATAATGAAATTACGATAAATAAAAGTGCGTAAAGTAAATGACAATAAATAAAGTTGCGATAATTAAAAAGTACGATAATTAAAATGACAATAAATTAAAGTGCGATAATTAAAAGTGCAATTAAATATGAAATAAAGGAATTATGCTTATTTAAACTTCCGTAATCATGATGTTTGACATGTTGATTTTAGTTTATTACCATGGGTTAATTATCCTTTGTCCTGGATTATTCAATATGTCCGTCTGGTTTTTGTCCATAACAGTCCATCAGTCATAAATATAAAGTGCGAGTGTCCTCGTCAAATTATCCTTATATCCGAAGTCAAATATTCCAACTAATTGGAGACTTAAACTATAATTACACCAAGTGTCCTTGTATATAATTCACCCCTGTTTTAATAAGTCCATTGACTATTAATCTATTCCCGTGTCCGGTTAAATGAACGATTATTAGTACTTATAAATATCCCGCCCATCGTGTCCGATCGAGTGTATATGGTTATTTATAGGTACGTCCAATTGTAAATATTTATATTAAATTAACAAACTATCATTTAATTAAACAAATATAAAGTCCATTAATAGCCCATAGTCTAATTTCCACAAGTGTCGTTCTTTTGTCCAAACCCCAATTATGGTACAAAGCCCAATTACTCAATTTTAATATTTAGTCCAACATCATGATTACTTCGACTTAAATAAGTATAATAATAACTTAGCTACGAGACATTAATTTAAAAAGGTTGAACATAACTTACAATGATTAAAAATAGCGTAGCGTTACACGGACAGAATTTCGACTTACACCCTTACAACATTCGCTAACATACCCTTATTATTATTAAAATTAAAATTAAAATTATAATTATAATATATATATATATATATATATATATATATATATATATATATATATATATATATATATATATATATATATATATATATACGTGTGAGATGAAGAGAAGAAAAATATGTATAAAATTCGGCCAAAACACGCGAAATTTATAGGATGTCTCGTGCTACAGCGCGAAATTTATAGGATGTCTCGTGCTACAGTGCACCATGCGACCGCATGGTTTTTGCACTTCCAGGCCATGCGGTCGCATGGCCTGCTTTTCCAGCTCATAAAGATTCTAAAACGTGGGCTGCTGGATTTTTATAATATTTATAATATAATATAATTAATTATATATAATTAATTATATATTATATTATATTCTTGTACTCCGTTGACTTGTAATTCTCGGTCCGTTGCGTCGCGCGTTGAGAGTTGGCTCAGGTCCCGGTTCCGGATTTTCGAACGTCCTTGCGTACTATTTAATATCTTGTATTTTACGTTTTGCGTCTTGTACTCTTGTAATTTTGAGACGTTTCTTATCAATAATTGGAATCACTTTGATTGTAATTTGTACTTTTTAGCTTTTTGGTCGTTTGCGTCTTCAATTCGTCGAATCTGTCTTTTGTCTTCACCTTTTATTATTTAAACGAATATCACTTGTAAATAGAACAATTGCAACTAAAAGCTTGTCTTTCTTGAGGAATAATGCTATGAAATATATGTTCGTTTTTAGCATTATCAAATATTCCCAGACTTGAGCATTGCTTGTCCTCAAGCAATAGTCTTGAAATACAAATACTAGAATCACTTCTTTATTCTTCACACTTTGTACATCAGTGATTTTTATACGGCGGTATGAACAATGATAATAACGATGTGGTTTACAGTCCCACATGACTATGAAAATTTAGATCCTTTAAGGAAATTGGATCTTTATGAAAACATTTGATCTTTTAAAAATTAAATCTAGCTTTTACCCTAGATAATTTTTCCGGAATAACCCTTCATCGGTGTTTGTAAATTGTTTTTGTGGGTTTTGTGGGTTTCAGATTTGAAAATTTTAGATCAAAACCTATGGTTTTGTGTCACCCACTTGCTAACCTTGTATTGGGAAAGCAACACGTCCAGTATACTTGCTCCGTATATTACCTTTCGGTAAACTACCGTCCGGTTGTAAAGGAAAGCGTTGAACAAGCAACTGTTAAGGCAATGTCCCCTGACATACTTTTAATTATGGTCTATAACGTGTCGGATGCAATTACTATCCTTTGTAGGAGCAATAGTAAAGATCACCATATAGTTTTTCGGTCTGGCACAAGGTCCTGTCTTCGACCATGCTATGCAACCACCGTTCTTACGGTTGACACCCGATTTGGTTCAGGTGACCTGATGAATTCCAGGTGAATTTCTAGGATTTTACATTCAATGGTAATGAACGCATTAAAAATGGGTTTTCAGAAAATAAATCGGTTTGTAATTTTGATCAAAATATTTTCTCGTTCAATCTCGAGTTTAGATATCATCGAATTCCATGAGTTTGTAATTCTCAATCTTTAAAAGTCAATCTCAAGGATTGAGTAATATCAGTCTTAAAAGCTGATTTTTGATCTTTAAGGAGATTTTCCTTTCCGGGGATCTGATTCATTAGTCTTATCAAGCTAATTTGCACAGCACCCTCCCCATTTTACGAGACAGCTCCTCTCATAGTTAGGATAAGTCTGACCACTTGGCGACCCTGTATGATGCTAAGGTCCGTGGATTTTTGGCTGATTTTTGAGAAAACTTTTCAAGGTTTTCGTAGACTCTACAACTGGTCTGACGATAACTTCCTGACCTAAAACAAGAAGCGCGTTTCTTTTTCGGAAGACTTTACTTCCTTTTAATGATGGAATTAATTCATCGTGTAGATCCATCTTTTCTTTCAAATATATTATAAGAAATTGGGTAAAACTTATAAAATTGTCCAAAACAAAAGTATCTTCAGTTATTTGTACAAAAATATGTGATATATGTTTTAGATAACTTAGTAAATTTTTCCCACACTTGGCTTTTATTTTCCTTTCTTTGCCTTTTTATTGTCCTCTATTCCATTTTCAATGAATTCTAACATTTTGGGTTGTTTCTCAATTTATGTCCTTTCCGAGGTAACAATAATTTCGGTGTTAACACCTAATTTTATCGTTCATAAATATGTATAAACATGATTTTGAATTCATTTAATTGAAAATTTTAAAAATTTTACTAGAATTGGGTAGTCAGTATATAAGACTAGGGCTGTTCTTTATTATCAGAGCGCACTAGATTCTAATACAACTACTGCGTTACTAGTATTTTTAATGGTAACCAAGTGTATAAGTTAAAATTTTAAAAATCCGAAAGAATTTAACCCCTTCCCACACTTAAGATCTTGCAATGCCCTCATTTGCAAGGAATCAGTAACAATTTAAATTATTGAGGGTGATTAGCGTAGAAAAATAATTAAATTTTACCAAAGTTTCCAAACATATTGGCGTTTATTTGCTGAATGATAAATGGTGCACATCATTTGTTCATTCCGTCTTGTTGTTACATCACATTTGTTTTTCGTTTTGTCGTCAAAATTAGTAGCTTTTGCTGAACTTAATGCCAGTCTTTGAAAATGCGCTGTTATACCCTGTTTTGTACATAATATAAAATACAAACATATATATATATATATATATATATATATATATATATATATATATATATATATATATATATATATATATATATATATATATATATATATATATATATATATATATATATATATATATATATTTCTTTATAAAACAATTTAAATGAATAATTTTTTTTAAAATTTTGTTTCCTTTTACTTTAGGTAGTTTCGGTATGTTTACCTAGTCCGTCCCTCGACAAAGTTTAAAATTTGTCGTTTTTAAAGCGATTGTTTTAAAAGCAAAGATTTTTTTTTTTTTTTTTTTTTTTTTTTTTTTTTTGTATACTTTAGATCAATAATATTAAAAATAATGATAACAAAATTTTTCGCCCCACCCTCGGGTAAAGCAATTTCGGTTCCATGACCTAGTTTTCAACTTACGATGAATTTTAGAAATCATTTTTTAAACTTAATGAAATAAAGTAATTTTTGTTTTTAAATTCACACAAAAAAAATTAATTTTTAAAAAGCGTATTAATTTCATACAAAACCTACAAAACAAAAAAATTCAGAATGTGGGGAGAAAACTAGTTCTTTAATGTCTGCTAGTGGAAAAGACCAATCGGATTCTATTCTCGGAACTACACGAAAACAGAACATCTAACTCTAACAGAAATAGCTATTACCCTAAAAAGATTCGAACCTTCCCACACTTAGTTAGATGTGGTGTCAAAATTGTGATTAACTTCATCTTCAACTTCCATTGGATTATCTATGTAATGTTTAACTCTGTGACCATTAACCTTAAATTCAATCCCATTTGAATTTATTAACTCTACTATTCCGTATGGGAAAACTCTTTTGACTATGAATGGTCCAGACCATCTTGATTTCAATTTTCCAGGAAATAACTTGAATCGTGAATTGAAAAGAAGAACTCTGTCTCCTTCTTTAAATTCTTTTGAACTTCGAATTTTCGTATGCTTCATATCTTAATTCTTCTAATTTGTTTAGTTGACTTAACGTAGACGTCCGGATTCATGCAAATCAAGATTACATGTCTTCAAAGCCCAAAATACTTTGTGTTCAATTTCTACTGGAAGATGACATGCTTTTTTGTAAACGAGTCTAAAAGGTGTGGTTCCAATTGGAGTTTTGTAGGCTGTTCTAAAAGCCCAGAGTGCATCCTCCAATTTTATGGACCATTCCTTCGCATTTGATCCTACGATTTTCTCTATAATACGTTTTAAGGCTCGGTTGGTATTTTCAACTTGTCCACTTGTTTGTGGATGATAAGCGGTTGAGATTTTATGAGTTACTCCATATCTTTTGAGAACTTTCTCAAGTTGATTATTACAAAAATGAGTACCCTGATCACTTATTAAAGCTTTCGGTGTTCCGAACCTAGCAAAAAGATGTTTTAAAAAGTTGACTACAACTCGTGCATCGTTAGTTGGAAGAGTTTGTGCTTCCGCCCATTTAGATACATAATCAATGGCAACGAGAATGTAGAGATTATTATGAGATTTTGGAAATGGACCCATAAAGTCAATACCCCAAATGTCAAATACTTCACATACTTGAATGACATTTTGTGACATTTCATCACGTTGACTTATTTTTCCGGCCCTTTGACATGCATCACAGGATTTGCAAAGAAGGAGTGCATCTTTGAAAATTGTAAGCCAATAGAATCCAGCATCGTAAACTTTTCTTGCTGTGAGTTGAGGCCCATAATGCCCTCCTGTTGGTCCTGTGTGACAATGGTTTAAGATTTGACTAGCTTCATCCCCGAATACACATCGGCGTATTATTCCATCGGGAAAACTTTTAAACAAATGTGGATCTTCCCAGAAATAGTGTTTTATATCACTGAAGAATTTCTTTCGTTTTTGGTACGATAATCCTTTTTCAAGGAATCCACATACTAAGTAGTTTGCATAGTCTGCAAACCATAGAATTTCACTATAATCTATCTTCAATAGATATTCATCAGGAAAGTTATCTTGTATGGCCGATTCATTTAGAACTTCTAATTCAGGATTTTTAAGATGAGAAAGATGATCAGCGGCGAAATTTTCTGCTCCCTTTTTATCTCGGATCTCAATATCGAACTCTTGTAAGATGTAACGACCCGGATTTTTCCGATCATTTTATACCTATGAGATTAATATTTACATAAATTAAACCTTACCAACATGATAAGCAATCCAAATTGTTGAGACTTATGTTTTTGAAAAGAGTTTTACACAACGTTTGACCGTCCAATTTGACCGATGATATCACGAACTATATAACATACGATAATTATACGTTTGTGTATATATATGTATTTATATATATTTAACATGATTTAAGGATAGTTTAATATCTCATTGTGTACTAATGACAATGAGTTATAAGTATATTTTGAAACTACTAACTTAAGTTTTCAAAACGATAACTATATGTAACGTTCTTTGACTTAAAACTTATAATGTTTATACATGTATCGTATAGATATGTATTTAATCACTTTTAAAGGGCTTTTATACATAAAATAATATAAGTATATTTACAAAAGATAGCTATATTTGAATCCTCGTTCCGTTTCCTCAAGATTTCTATACGTATATCTTGGGTATATGTACCCGTATCATACCCATCTTTTATACGTATTTACTATTGGTATATACACATCAAATCAACATCCTAATCAACATTATTACTGCCCTAGATATGAGGTAACTAGGATTTGTCAAGTAGCATGAATTATTAGTAAGAAAACAAAATTATAAATCCTTTTCTTTCTTTATAAACTAAAAACGTTTTTATGAATGAACACCATTTCTTCACTCCATTTTCTCATACCTACACCCTCATTTCTCTCTAAAAATACTCCTAACTTCATACTTGATCATCTCCAAGCATTTTCCCCATCATTTAGCTTCAATTACAAGCCTTAAACACCATAAGAAAACTCTTTCAAGAACATATCAAAATAACCACCCATTTGAAGAAGTATACTTCCAACCTTTTGATCTAACTCCACCACTCTTTGATTCCAAGATTTTTTCTTATCTCTTACAGTAACTTTGTCCAAGTAACTTGAGGTAGTAACCTTGTTCATAATTTTATTCGATTCATATTTATATAGCTATCTTATTTTATGTTGTAAAATTTTAACAACACGAACATAGTTTGAATGATTTCAAACTTGTTTGCAAACTAAATAGATCCTTCTAACATAACTTTTAAAACACTTCAAGACCTGTAATATATCATAATGATATGCTAACTTAACAAGATATAACTTGGTTTTACAAAGAACATCTTAAAAACTGAATCTACATCGTCGGAGTGCAACCGGGGGCTGTTTTGAGTTGGATAATTAAAAACCATCTTGAACTTTGAATTGGAAGTTTATGTTCTGGAAAAATGATATTTCTTATGAATATGTTAACACATAAAAATTTCATGGTTTAACTCAAAGTGTAAGTATTTTTAGAAAAATGATCATTAAATGTTGTTTTTATGATGAAAAATGATCACTTTCATAAGTTTCATCAAAGTTTGACCTATAACCTGTGATTTCGAATACAAACTAAGGTATTTTCAGTTCATATTCTTAAAATTTGACTCGATCCAAGGAAGTGGCAAGTTGAACCAACAAAAACGGAGTTGTAATGAAGAAACTACAACTAAAACAAGATTGGGTATCCGAAGCTAGTTTAGCTACGAAAATATTTGGAGAAAAATTAAATTAATCATATCTTTTCTAATTAATATGATATTTTATATATATATGTAACGATTACTTAAAAAAGAAAATATGTTGATATATTATATATATATGGTTAGGTTCGTGATATCTATCGAAGACCAAGTCAAATTAAATACCTTCAAGGCAAAAGTGAGTTTCATTTGCTCCCTTTTATATATATTTTTGGGACTGAGAATATATGCGCTGTTTTTATAAATGTTTTACGAAATAGGCACAAGTACTAAAACTAATTCTACGTGGGTTTAAACCAGAAATATACCCTTAGCTTGGTAACATTAAACTACTTGTCTATGTACGGTAGGCGCGAATCCTAAAGATAGATCTATTGGGCCTGACAAACCCCATCCTGACTATGGGATGCTTTAGTACTTCGAGGTTATTTTAAACACACCTGATCTGGTGTACTTCAGAGGGTAAAACATGAGCGTTAAGGCTTGTTACAGGGTGCCTACAACTTATAGAATACTTTTATACACTTGCGAGTGTACATATATTTATAAACGGAAATCTTGTGGTCTATTAATATATTGAAATGATTGTTATGATAAACCTATGAACTCACCAACCTTTTGGTTGACACTTTAAAGCATGTTTATTCTCAGGTATTAAAGAAATCTTCCGCTGTGCATTAGCTCATTTTAAGGATATTACTTGGAGTCATTCATGGCATATTTTGAAAGACGTTGCATTCGAGTCATTGAGTTCATCAAGATTATTATTAAGTCAATTAGAGTTGGATATATTATGAAATGGTGTGCATACCGTCAATTTTCGTTGTAAAGAAAGTTTGTCTTTTAAAAACGAATGCAATGTTTGTAAAATGTATCATATAGAGGTCAAATACCTCGCGATGTAATCAACTATTGTGAATCATTTATAATGTATATGAACGGGTCCTTTCAGTTGGTATCAGAGCGGTGGTCTTAGAGAACCAGGTCTGCATTAGTGTGTCTAACTGATAGTCGTCAGGATGCATTAGTGAGTCTGTACTTCGACCGTGTCTGCATGTCAAAAGTTTTGCTTATCATTTCGTGTCGAAAATTACCTGCTTATCATTCTTAGGGAATCATTTGCTTATCATTCTTAGTCTAGACACATCTTACTGCATTGATTGCATGAATAGTGTATAGACAAAATTCATATATTAGCGTATCTGCTAATTCATATCTTAGCGTATCTGTTACAGTAAACTTTGCCTGGCATATTCCGTAAATTCCTCCGTAATCTACGAAATATTTTGTTCTATATATATATATATATATATATATATATATATATATATATATATATATATATATATATATATATATATATATATATATATATATATAGATATTCTATGTAATTAGAATACCACCCGATAGCCGGAAAAATCACTTCATATCGAAAAATCTTTTATTAAATCGTACAAAATGGAATTCGTCATTAGTTCAAGTACCTCGGATTCCGAAATGGAATCCCACTCAAGCTCCGAAAGCAGTGTGACTGGAATGGATCAACCAATCAGCCATCATCTATTCTGGATGAATTGGGGATGGGTTCGTAGGCTCCTTAATCATTGGAGACAAGAAGAAGGCGATCCTTTCCATCCACCACATTGCCCTCTTGGCGAAGAACCTGAAGTACTTACCGGCGAACCTGTCCGAAACACCATTTTCTCTCTCATTTCCAGAGTATCTCGTCACGATTATATACTACACCAAATTCTAGATCTTATTTATCCGCTCGTACGAACCGACAATCACCCCGGTGTAATAGAAGAAGTCAACGAGCTTCGCGCTCGGGTAGTGGCTTTGGAGAATATGTTGCAGAGGTTACAAACACCAGCAGCAGCACCCGCAGCATAACCAGTACCACCATAATTAACGCCAATAGTACCATTACCACCCCCAACCACAACTGCGTCATAAACCTCAACTTTACAATCTGTCCCACGAGCACCAATGTCATAAGCTCTGTAGATACCAAAGAATACCAACAACAATAAACGATGAAGTATTGATTCATAATTTCATTGAAGAAACATTATGCGACGATTATGTAGTCTCTAAAGTCTTAGAAATTATCTACTCTAGCCCTAACCATAAATCAGATGAGTGAACCAAAATTATAGGAGGAAGAGTAGAAACCCTGACAAGAATGGTGTGTGATTTACTTGTTTTACCAACAGCATCAGCAGTACCATTAGCATCACCAGCATAGTCACTGCCGTCACCATTGTCAGAATTAGCAGCACCTATAACATCACAAGCTCCGTCAGTTCAAGAATCACCGTGGACATCATTACTAATCAACAACGCGTATAATGAAGTATTGATCACAGTAGTGAAATACTCTGTGAAGATTATGTAATCTCTAATGTTAGAGATTATTCATTTCTAACTCCAGCCTAAGATCAAATGAACTTAATTTAGTATTAATTCATCAAATTTGTATTACATCTGAAGAAAATATACACATGTATATTTTCATAAAGACTGTAATAAATTTCTTTTGTACAAAATATTAATTGTGAAATTTTTTTTAACGGGTAGGTAATACTCAAAAGATATATAAAATTCACAATTAATATGTTACATTTTTCGAATCTGATTCAGCAATCATCAACTATACTCACTATTGTCATAACAATATACATTCTTTTATAGAAATAAAAAATAACCATACTCATTCAAATTCAATTACATATTCTGATTTTGAAATCGCAAAATTTAATTCGAGATATAGCCAAAAATCATCACTCTTAAATCCTTACATCTTGCAAAGCTATACTTTGACTTCAAAACTGTGTTAGAACATCATAGGTATATTAACGATTACAATCTGTGTCCAAACCCTTCAAAATTCCTGAAGACGCTTCAAATAATGAACAATCGAGATGATGATCCAACCACATGTTACCCACAGTATACACCTGAAAAACTCTCGAAACTAAAGTCATAGTTTAACACGTATCCGTGTCAGACTCTTTGGAATTTATTAGAAAAAATGACCTTTCAATTCCTTACCAAAGGAGACAGTTGTGTCACAGCTCCACAAGTTAACTTCGACTTTTCAATTAAAATGGTCTTATTATAATCTCGATATATACGATGCCCTTTCGCCATCGTTACCGGAGAACCGTTTATGTCCCACCACATTAGCAATAAACTTACCAACAATTTCACTGATCTTTAATTTTCAGAAAAATTGATATATTCATTAGAACCCTATCATATACTCATCCGCACTTTGTAACAAGAATTGCCATACCAATTATTAAGAATCAGTAATCAGTATTTTGAAATCTTGCAGCATGTCTACATCAACAGTTATATATACATATAACGTCTACCTCCAAGACTTACATACTTCGAATGTGAAGTTTCTGAAAAACGCCTAAACTGCGAACTAGTTCTCGAAATTTTAAAAAATGCTGATGAAGCAGCAGAAACTGTCAACGATCTTAACAGTAAAAAGTTTGATGATAAAAAAATAGTGTGTTGGCAAAACTCAGAAAAAGAGAAGGTTTGGAACTGGAAAACGGATTGAGCAAAGTATGAAGGAGGCTGTGGACAAATCACAAAGACTAAACCTGCCTTCAAAGAATCCAAATGATTCAGTATCGTCATTATCAAATACCTTGCTCCTGACTCTAAACCTTGTGGATAATATTCTTCATCTTCCTCTTATCTTAAATATTCTAAGATATCATCATATCTTTCATTATAAATATCCTCCATATTTTTGAAGATATTTTCATAACTATTCTTAACTGAAATCTTTTATCTCTTCGCGATATCAGTGATACATTATAAAGGAAACTGTATTAGTTTCTAAATTCTGAAAAATTTGAATTTAAATTATGAATGTTTTTGAAGTAGTTTTGGGAACTGAAGCATGAGTTAGTATAATATAATGACACTTGATCAACGTGATTATATTACAGTAAGTCATGCTGAGTTTCTAATGGAACGTGATGATTCACATATTATAACGTCATCATGTGCCATGTTACACGACTCTTACATTCTACCTAATCTCCAAACATATCGAGAACATATTCTTTCTGATAATTCTATCTTTTCTCTTGAATTTTGGTAATTTGACAAATCAAGATCGTGCCATTTCAATTTTACTCTTAGAACATTAACTATGTTCATTCCGAAATTCATATCTACGAAATCTGGACCATTATATACGGTGCTTAATCGCAAGAAGAGGAAATGAAAGAATGAAGCTCTGAAATAGAAATGGGAGTATAAATCACATCAAATAGAATGGAGCATTAACTGTAGATGACAATGATCATAGAAGACAGAAGCAGGGACTTGGAAATATAAGGGAAGATATAAAGCCCAATGACAACTCGAAAATTATAAACCATATATATCGATGCATATAGCAATATAAAGACATGGGAGAACTAAAAACACTATAAAACCAAGAGTATAGTAGAAGTAAATAGATTTTTCCGGCGGCAGATGAAAAAGAAGAACGACATATATGAAAGTGAGGAGTATATCAAGAATCAGCACTGGATGGAGCATATTGATAAATACTTTAAAATATGAGTTGAGGGAGAAAGAATAGAAGGTGTGAGTTGTAAGGAAACGAAGATGGTGGATTTATAGTGAAGTACTGATAAGGCTAAAAAGGAACATATATTTCATAGCAATATCCCTCCTAAATAATAGGTTTTCATATGTAATTGTATTATATTTTCATTGTAATTGTTTAAATAAATAAGTGCGAAGACAAAAGGCGAAAACGAAGATTTGAAGACACAAACGTCCAAAAAGCTCAAATGTTCAAGATACAATTCAAAAGGTTCAATTTATTGATGAAAAACGTCTAAAAATGACAAGAGTACAAGTTACAAAACGCAAAGTACAAGATATTAAATTGTACGCAAGGACGTTCGAAAATCCGGAACCGGGACATGAGTCAACTATCAACGCCCGACGCAACGGACCAAAAATTACAAGTCAACTATGCACAAGAATATAATATAATATTTAAATAATTATATAAATTATTTATATATTATATATATTTAAAAATTATGTCGACAAGCTATGAGACAAATGATCCTGAGCTGGATTTTCAAACTCCGCTACTCGCGGAGTTTGAAAGCTAAAAACTCCACGACTCGCGGAGCTGTCAGAAATCAAAACTCCTATAAAAGGTCACGAATTCTGCGAGTAAAAATAACATAATAATAATAATACTCCCTAGTATAATATAAATAAATATAATATATATATATATATATATATATATATATATATAATATAGATTAGTGTTATATTAGATTAGTTCGGGTTATGTAAAGGTTATTTTACGGGTTTTTGAAGTCGAAATTCTGTCCGTGTAACACTACGCGATAAATACTCAATGTAAGTTATGTTCTCCTTTTTAAATTAATGTCTCATACTTAAGTTATTATTATGCTTATTTGAGCCAAAGTAATCATGATGTTGGACTAAATATTAAAGACGGGGTAAATGGGCTTTGTACCATAATTGGGGTTTGGACAAAAGAACGACACTTGTGGAAATTAGACTATGGGCTATTAATGGGCTTTATATTAAATTAACGATACCTCGTTAATTTAATATAAAGGTTATGATTTGACGTATCTATATATAACCACATACGCTTAATCGGACACGATGGGCGGGATATTTATAAGTACGAATTATTGTTCATTTGACCGGACACGGGGATGGATTAATAGTCAATGGACTCATTAAAACAGGGGTGGATTATATTCAAGGGTAATTGGTGTAATTGTTAACAAAGTATTTAAACCTTGGTTTACACACAGTCGATAACCTGGTGTATTCATTAAGCAAAGTATTAAGACCTTGTTACAGTTCGAATCCTCAGTTAGTTGGAATATTTGACTTCGGGTATAAGGTTAAATTTGCCGAGCAGTTTATAATTATGACCGATGAACTATTATGGACAAAAACCAGATAGGTTTTAAATACATCCAGGACAAAGGACAATTAACCCAGGACAATAAATAAAATCAAAACGTCAAACATCATGATTACGGAAGTTTAAATAAGCATAATATATTTTATTTCATTTTTTCCTCGTACTTTTATTTATTGTCATTTTAATTATTGTTATTTATTTTATATTGTTAGTTAAATATAGTCATTTACTTTACGCTTCGCTTAAAATATAAAATCGACAAACCGGTCATTAAACGGTAAAACCCCCTTTTATATATTATTAATATAATATATTTTGTACGAATATAATTGTTTAAAATATAGTGTGAAATAAGCCAGCTCCCTGTGGAACGAACCGGACTTACTAAAAACTATACTACTCTACGATTAGGTACACTGCCTATAGTGTTGTAGCAAGGTTTAGGTATATCCCATTTGTAAATAAATAATTAAAACTTGTATAATTTGTAACGTATTTCGTAGTAAAATATAGTACTATCACGTACCCCCACGCTACGACATCAAGTTTTTGGCGCCGCTGCCGGGGACTTGGCGAAACGCTATATTTTTAATATATATTTGTATAAATATATTTTTAGAAAAACAATATCAAATATATATATATATATATATATATATATATATATATATATATATATATATATATATATATATATATATATATATATATATATAAATCTAGTTTTACGATTTTTATTTATAAAATTATAAAGTAGTTCTATTTTGATTTTAGTTTTTAAATATAAGTTTTTATATATAAATATTTAGATTTTAAAACAGAAAAATATAAAACAGAAAAAAAAAAAAAAAAAAACAGGTCGAATTAAAAACTGTACCAGAGTTGAATTTTGGATCCCCGCGACTCGCGGGGTTTGCTGCTTGAAATACCGCGACTCGCGGAGACACTCTGACACACGTGACAGAACCCTAATTTCACATTAATTACGGATTTTATTATTATTATTATTAATAAACCCTAATTAGTTTAATTATTATAATTAGTTTAAGTTTTTTTTAATTAAATTGTATTTTAAATTTTAATTAGTTTTATTATATGTAAAATTAATAGTTTTAATAAATAAATAATATAAAAATAATATTTTTATAAAAATTGTACTTTTTACAACTTTTTTTTATATTTTTATATTTTGTCCCTTTTTAATCGTTTTAGCGTAATATTTGTATTTTTAGCTCATATTTAGTTTTAAACTTAGTTTTTGCCATAGTTATTTTTTTACTTCTAGATTTTTAGGCTTTGCCGTAAAATCCCTTAAGTGCTTTTTCTTTAGACTGAGATTTAGGTGCTTTAGAATTTTGCGACGCCGTTTTTATATTTTAGTACCTTTTTAAGTTATTACCATTTGGGATATAGTTTTTCTTTTAAGCTTTAATATTTTTAGACGCAACTTTTAATTCTTAGTTTTTAATTCCTTTTTAAGTTACGACGCGCTATTTTCTTATTTTTATTTTTCGACGTTTTTTGACGCGCATTCTTTTTCTTTCTTATTTCTCGACGCTTTAGTTTTTAGGACTTAGAAATTTTCTCTATTTCTTATCTAATATCTCAAACAGAAAGAAAAATTATTTAAGTGGTTAAATTAATGGACGTTGACAATTTTCTGCTTCGTAGTAATAGTTGGATTTGTTAGTGGTTGAGTTGTGAGCTTCCGATTTAAAGGGTTCTGGCTCCCTGCTGCATCTTTTGGCTATTCGAAACGTGGGCAAAAGCAGAAAAGTCTATTAATTGGACAACTTATATAAGTTTTTCTATTTTTTATAACTAATAGGATAATTAGTAAATGCACCACATTGTAGCTAAAATTTGGCCATCGCAATAAAATGGAAAATTTTGAAAACAAGGCTATGGAAACTCTTTTTGATATCCAAAATCAATTAAATCAATACTCTCAAACGAGTGTTGATGACAATTCATTAGGTCAATCTTGGATCACGAATGACGAAACAATAACTGGTTGTGAAATCTGTGGAGATTATCACTCAACATGGGAATGTTATTATTACGTTCCTATGAAAAATTACGCACCCACGGAACCTGAATAGAATAATTATGAAGAATACAATTCAAATTGGGATTATTCCCAAGAATATATCCAAACTCAACAACCAGTAGACGAGGAAAATTACGTGTCTGAAAATTTATTAGACAATATGAAAATCAAACTCGAAGAACTCAATGCTCAAAATGAACAAATGAGAGAGTTTGTAAACCGGCAAGCTGAAACTCTATCAGACTACACACCTGTTGATCTGAGGAGTCGTGTGCAAGAAAATCTCATATCATCGAATTTTGATGAATTCGAGAGCTCCGAAATCACCAACTATCCCGATGATACTTTTTATTCAGTCTTACCAATTTCACAACATATCGACACATTAGCCTCTACCGACGAAATCATCGATCCATCAATGGATAAAGAAGAAGTAAGGGTGACAAATTGGTACTCTTGGGAAAACGATAACGTTGAAAATTTTACCCCCGAGACCAAAATGGTGAGAACAATAAGTACCGTTAATGAAGAAGAATCTACTCCAATCCCGAAATTCACCATTCCACAACCTTCCAACCCAATATTCTCAATAGACGAGTCATCTACCGAAGATGAACTACGAGCTTTAATAGATAATGACACATCGAATTTCACCCAATTGGGTAATAGAGGTGAAACCTTTGATCCCGAGAATGAACGGAAGGAAATGTTAGGAATTATCCACCCTATAGAAATATGTATGTCGATGTATATCGATCCATTTGACCAAGAACCAGAAAAGAGACATATCCATTTACTAAAAGCTACACTTAAAAAAGAATTAAGTAGTGACAATCGGGCGAGTCTAAACTTTAAACCCATTGATATATTATACACCATCCGAGACGTAAATAACTGGCTCACTACTCTAATTCGTGGAACTTATTCTACCGACTTCACATGTCGTCAGCTAAGAGTGGGGAAGTTTAACCCCACTTAACGTTAAATTAGGGGTTCGGGTTAGTGCATAACTCGTTAATAAAAATGCACGATTAGGGTAAAAGACGCATTTTCAAAAATTATCAAACAGTTCAGAAAAGCAACCGTTTTTAAAGAAAAACATGTGTGATAAAACAAGAAGGAATGAACGATGAGGTGCACCATCTATCATCCTGCAATTTTATGGTATCTTTAACTACTTTCTACACTAATCACCCTCATGAATTTATAATTATAGTCTGATTTCATGCAAATGAGGGCATTGCATGATCTTAAGTGTGGGGAAGGGTTATAAATTCTCTCGGGTTTACACGTGGTTTTATTTGCCAAATTTTGTGAAAATTTAAAAAAAAAATTTCAACTAAATGAATTTAAAATCATGTTTATATATATTTATGAACGGTGAAAACTAGGTGTTAATACCGAAATTATCGTTACCTCGGAAAGGACATAAATTGAGAAACACCCTAAAACGATTGAATTCATTTAAAATGGAATAAAGGAGAATAAAAAGGCAAAGAAAGAAACTAAGTGTGGGGAGAATGTACCAAGTTATTCAATTAAAAACTATATATCACATGTTTCTGTAAAGTTATTGCAGGTGCTTTTGTTTTGGACTAAATTAACTGTTTTACCCTATTTACTGTAATATATTTGAAAGAAAAGATGGATCTACACGATGAATCAATTCCATCATTAAAAGGAAGTAAAGTCTTCCGAAAAAGACACGCGCTTCTTGGTTTAGGTCATGAAGTTGTCGTCCAGACCAGCTGTAGGTTGACGAAAAATCTAGAAAAGTCATCTCTAAAATCAGCAGGAAATCCACGGACCTCAGCATCAAACAGGGTCGCCAAGTGGTCAGATTTATCCTAACCATGAGAAGGATTTATCTCGTACAATGGGGGGGCACCGTGCAAATTAGCTTGATAAGACTAATGAATCAGATCCCCAGAAAGGATAATCTCCTTAAAGATCAAAAATCAGCTTTTAAGCCTGATATTACTCAATCCTTAAGATTGACCTTAAAGATTGAGAATTACAAACTCATGGAATTCAATGATATCTAAACTCGAGCTTGAACGAGAAAATATTTTGATCAAAAATAAAACCGATTTGTTTTCTGAAAACCCATTTTCAATGCGTTCATTACCTTTGAACGTAAAATCCTAGGAATTCACCTGGAATTCATTAGGTCACCTGAACCAAATCGGGTGTCAACCGTAAGAACGGTGGTTGCATAGCATGGTCGAAGACAGGACCTTGTGCCAGACCGAAAAATCATAGGATGATCTTTACTATTGCTCCTACAAAGGATAGTAATAGCATCCGACACGTTTATAGACCATAATCAAAAGCAAGTCACGGGACATTGCCTTAACAGTTTCTTGTTCATCGTTTTCCTTTACAACCGGACGGTAGTTTACCGAAAGGTAATATACGGAGCAAGTATACTGGACGTGTTGCTTTCCCAATACAAGGTTAGCAAGTGGGTAACACAAAACCACAAGTGTTGAGCTAAAATTTTCAAATCTGAAACCCACACAACCCACAAAAATAATTTGCAAACACCGGTGAAGGGTTATTCCGGAAAACTTATCTAGGGTAAAAACTAGATTGAATTTTCAAAAGATCAAATGTTTTCATAAAGATCCAATTTCCTTACGGATCTAAATTTTCATAGTCATGTGGGACTGTAAACCGCCTTTCAAATGTGCACTTTGCTTTGGAAACCGAAAGTAAATCGGCTATTTGATTGCAAGTGTCGTTGACCTAAACCCGAGGCAACTGTGGATGACACACCCACCTTTAACCATGGTTCTATCATTACTATCATTGTTTATACCACCATATCAAAATCACTGATGTACAAAGTGTGATGAATAAAAAAGTGATTCATGTATGTTTTTATTTCAAGTTCTGTATTGCTTGAGGACAAGCAACGCTCAAGTGTGGGGATGTTTGATAAGGCTAAAAAGGAACATATATTTCATAGCAATATCCCTCATAAATAATAGGTTTTCATATGTAATTGTATTATATTTTCATTGTAATTGTTTAAATAAATAAGTGCGAAGACAAAAGGCGAAAACGAAGATTTGAAGACACAAACGTCCAAAAAGCTCAAATGTTCAAGATACAATTCAAAAGGTTCAATTTATTGATGAAAAACGTCTAAAAATGACAAGAGTACAAGTTACAAAACGCAAAGTACAAGATATTAAATTGTACGCAAGGACGTTCGAAAATCCGGAACCGGGACATGAGTCAACTATCAACGCCCGACGCAACGGACCAAAAATTACAAGTCAACTATGCACAAGAATATAATATAATATTTAAATAATTATATAAATTATTTATATATTATATATATTTAAAAATTATGTCGACAAGCTATGAGACAAATGATCCTGAGCTGGATTTTCAAACTCCGCTACTCGCGGAGTTTGAAAGCTAAAAACTCCACGACTCGCGGAGCTGTCAGAAATCAAAACTCCTATAAAAGGTCACGAATTCTGCGAGTAAAAATAACATAATAATAATAATACTCCCTAGTATAATATAAATAAATATAATATATATATATATATATATATAATATAGATTAGTGTTATATTAGATTAGTTCGGGTTATGTAAAGGTTATTTTACGGGTTTTTGAAGTCGAAATTCTGTCCGTGTAACACTACGCGATAAATACTCAATGTAAGTTATGTTCTCCTTTTTAAATTAATGTCTCGTACTTAAGTTATTATTATGCTTATTTGAGCCAAAGTAATCATGATGTTGGACTAAATATTAAAGACGGGGTAAATGGGCTTTGTACCATAATTGGGGTTTGGACAAAAGAACGACACTTGTGGAAATTAGACTATGGGCTATTAATGGGCTTTATATTAAATTAACGATACCTCGTTAATTTAATATAAAGGTTATGATTTGACGTATCTATATATAACCACATACGCTTAATCGGACACGATGGGCGGGATATTTATAAGTACGAATTATTGTTCATTTGACCGGACACGGGGATGGATTAATAGTCAATGGACTCATTAAAACAGGGGTGGATTACATTCAAGGGTAATTGGTGTAATTGTTAACAAAGTATTTAAACCTTGGTTTACACACAGTCGATAACCTGGTGTATTCATTAAGCAAAGTATTAAGACCTTGTTACAGTTCGAATCCTCAGTTAGTTGGAATATTTGACTTCGGGTATAAGGTTAAATTTGCCGAGCAGTTTATAATTATGACCGATGAACTATTATGGACAAAAACCAGATAGGTTTTAAATACATCCAGGACAAAGGACAATTAACCCAGGACAATAAATAAAATCAAAACGTCAAACATCATGATTACGGAAGTTTAAATAAGCATAATATATTTTATTTCATTTTTTCCTCGTACTTTTATTTATTGTCATTTTAATTATTGTTATTTATTTTATATTGTTAGTTAAATACAGTCATTTACTTTACGCTTCGCTTAAAATATAAAATCGACAAACCGGTCATTAAACGGTAAAACCCCCTTTTATATATTATTAATATAATATATTTTGTACGAATATAATTGTTTAAAATATAGTGTGAAATAAGCCAGCTCCCTGTGGAACGAACCGGACTTACTAAAAACTATACTACTCTACGATTAGGTACACTGCCTATAGTGTTGTAGCAAGGTTTAGGTATATCCCATTTGTAAATAAATAATTAAAACTTGTATAATTTGTAACGTATTTCGTAGTAAAATATAGTACTATCACGTACCCCCACGCTACGACATCAAGTACCAGACAGAACAATCAGGACAGATCATCGTATTTAACTAAAGAGGATTCTAATTTCCTTAATTATCGAAGAACCCAAATCTTATGACGAAGATTTCCTCTAAATCTGAAAATCAACCGTGACTACGTCACTGGTTAAAACGAATCTGCATTTATTCATTTCACTCTTTTGTGATAGCTTCACTTATACTCTTCGCGTAATCAAATTGTTTTATCTATATTACTCAATGATTATAAAACTCTATTTATCAACTCATATTCGTCATGAAAACATTTTTATGGTTAGCCATGATGATCTCGATCAAATTTCGGGACGAAATTTATTTAACGGGTAGGTACTGTAACGACCCGGATTTTTCCGATCATTTTATACCTATGAGATTAATATTTACATAAATTAAACCTTACCAACATGATAAGCAATCCAAATTGTTGAGACTTATGTTTTTGAAAAGAGTTTTACACAACGTTTGACCGTCCAATTTGACCGATGATATCACGAACTATATAACATACGATAATTATACGTTTGTGTATATATATGTATTTATATATATTTAACATGATTTAAGGATAGTTTAATATCTCATTGTGTACTAATGACAATGAGTTATAAGTATATTTTGAAACTACTAACTTAAGTTTTCAAAACGATAACTATATGTAACGTTCTTTGACTTAAAACTTATAATGTTTATACATGTATCGTATAGATATGTATTTAATCACTTTTAAAGGGCTTTTATACATAAAATAATATAAGTATATTTACAAAAGATAGCTATATTTGAATCCTCGTTCCATTTCCTCAAGATTTCTATACGTATATCTTGGGTATATGTACCCGTATCATACCCATCTTTTATACGTATTTACTATTGGTATATACACATAAAATCAACATCCTAATCAACATTATTACTGCCCTAGATATGAGGTAACTAGGATTTGTCAAGTAGCATGAATTATTAGTAAGAAAACAAAATTATAAATCCTTTTCTTTCTTTATAAACTAAAAACGTTTTTATGAATGAACACCATTTCTTCACTCCATTTTCTCATACCTACACCCTCATTTCTCTCTAAAAATACTCCTAACTTCATACTTGATCATCTTCAAGCATTTTCCCCATCATTTAGCTTCAATTACAAGCCTTAAACACCATAAGAAAACTCTTTCAAGAACATATCAAAATAACACCCATTTGAAGAAGTATACTTCCAACCTTTTGATCTAACTCCACTCTTTGATTCCAAGATTTTTTCTTATCTCTTACAGTAACTTTGTCCAAGTAACTTGAGGTAGTAACCTTGTTCATAATTTTATTCGATTCATATTTATATAGCTATCTTATTTTATGTTGTAAAATTTTAACAACACGAACATAGTTTGAATGATTTCAAACTTGTTTGCAAACTAAATAGATCCTTCTAACTTAACTTTTAAAACACTTCAAGACCTGTAATATATCATAATGATATGCTAACTTAACAAGATATAACTTGGTTTTACAAAGAACATCTTAAAAACTGAATCTACATCGTCGGAGTGCAACCGGGGGCTGTTTTGGGTTGGATAATTAAAAACCATCTTGAACTTTGAATTGGAAGTTTATGTTCTGGAAAAATGATATTTCTTATGAATATGTTAACACATAAAAATTTCATGGTTTAACTCAAAGTGTAAGTATTTTTAGAAAAATGATCATTAAATGTTGTTTTTATGATGAAAAATGATCACTTTCATAAGTTTCATCAAAGTTTGACCTATAACCTGTGATTTCGAATACAAACTAAGGTATTTTCAGTTCATATTCTTAAAATTTGACTCGATCCAAGGAAGTGGCAAGTTGAACCAACAAAAACGGAGTTGTAATGAAGAAACTACAACTAAAACAAGATTGGGTATCCGAAGCTAGTTTAGCTACGAAAATATTTGGAGAAAAATTAAATTAATCATATCTTTTCTAATTAATATGATATTTTATATATATATGTAACGATTACTTAAAAAAGAAAATATGTTGATATATTATATATATATGGTTAGGTTCGTGATATCTATCGAAGACCAAGTCAAATTAAATACCTTCAAGGCAAAAGTGAGTTTCATTTGCTCCCTTTTATATATATTTTTGGGACTGAGAATATATGCGCTGTTTTTATAAATGTTTTACGAAATAGGCACAAGTACTAAAACTAATTCTACGTGGGTTTAAACCAGAAATATACCCTTAGCTTGGTAACATTAAACTACTTGTCTATGTACGGTAGGCGCGAATCCTAAAGATAGATCTATTAGGCCTGACAAACCCCATCCTGACTATGGGATGCTTTAGTACTTCGAGGTTATTTTGTACTTCGAGGTTATTTTAAACACACCTGATCTGGTGTACTTCAGAGGGTAAAACATGAGCGTTAAGGCTTGTTACAGGGTGCCTACAACTTATAGAATACTTTTATACACTTGCGAGTGTACATATATTTATAAACGGAAATCTTGTGGTCTATTAATATATTGAAATGATTGTTATGATAAACCTATGAACTCACCAACCTTTTGGTTGACACTTTAAAGCATGTTTATTCTCAGGTATTAAAGAAATCTTCCGCTGTGCATTAGCTCATTTTAAGGATATTACTTGGAGTCATTCATGGCATATTTTGAAAGACGTTGCATTCGAGTCATTGAGTTCATCAAGATTATTATTAAGTCAATTAGAGTTGGATATATTATGAAATGGTGTGCATACCGTCAATTTTCGTTGTAAAGAAAGTTTGTCTTTTAAAAACGAATGCAATGTTTGTAAAATGTATCATATAGAGGTCAAATACCTCGCGATGTAATCAACTATTGTGAATCATTTATAATGTATATGAACGGGTCCTTTCATAAGAGTAAGATCCAACGTATTAATCGTGGATTGGCATCTTGTTTCGAAAATAGGTATCTAAGAGCAGAATGGTCAGTATAGCCCACCGTTTTAGCTAGAACGAGATATGAACGAAATTTGTCAAAAGCAAAGACAATAGCAAGGAGTTCTTTTTTAGTAGTTGTATAATTCGTTTGTGCTCCTTGTAACGTCTTACTAGCATAATAAATAGGTTGAAATCGTTTTTCAATCCTTTGTCCTAAAACGGCTCCCATTGCAAAGTCACTTGCATCGCACATAAGTTCAAACGGTAGATTCCAATTTGGAGTTATCATGATCGGAGCATTAGTGAGTTTTTCTTTAAGAATATTAAAAGATTTGATGCATTCATCCGAAAAGATGAATGGAGCATCCTTTTCTAGGAGTTTATTCATAGGAGTGGCAATTTTAGAAAAATCTTTTATGAAATGTCGGTAAAAACCGGCATGCCCTAGAAAACTCCTAACTCCTTTAACATTGGTGGGATGTGAAAGTTTAGCAATTACATCTACTTTAGCTCTATCCACTTCAATTCTTTCCTTTGAAATTTTATGACCAAGAACGATGCCTTCTTTAACCATGAAATGGCATTTCTCCCAATTAAGTACTAGATTTGATTGTTCGCATCTAATAAGCATTCATTCAAGATTAACTAGACATGATTCAAATGTATCACCGAAGACTGAAAAGTCATCCATGAAAACTTCCATGCATTCTTCTATCATGTTCTGAAAAATCGCCATCATGCACCTTTGAAAGGTTGCAGGGGCATTGCAAAGTCCAAATGGCATGTGTTTATAAGTAAAAGTACCATAAGGGCACGTGAATGTGGTTTTCTCTTGGTCTTCGGGTGCTATTGGAATTTGAAAATATCTGGAAAAACCATCAAGAAAACAATAGTAACTATTTTTGGCTAATCTTTCCAACATTTGATCAATGAAAGGTAAGGGAAAGTGATCTTTTCTGGTGGCGTCATTTAATTTTCTATATTCAATACAAACACGCCATCCTGTTACAGTCCTAGTAGGAATAAGCTCATTTTTTTCATTTGTGATGACAGTCATGCCACCCTTCTTAGGTACGCATTGAACTGGGCTTACCAATGGACTATCAGAAATTGGATAAATTAAACCTGCATCTAGCAGTTTAATAATTTCTTTCTTAACAACATCTTGCATATTTGGATTTAGTCTTCGTTGGCGTTGCACATACGTTTTATGACCTTCTTCCATAAGGATTTTATGTGTACAATATGAAGGATTTATACCTTTAATATCATTAATCTTCCATGCAATAGCTGGTTTATGAGCTTTTAGCACAGAAATGAGTTGAGATTTTTCATTTTCAGTAAGAGAAGATGATATTATTACAGGTAATTCAGATTCACCATGTAAATAAGCATATTCCAAATGGTTTGGAAGTGGCTTTAACTCTAATGTCGGTGGTTCTTCTATCGATGATTTACATCGATATCTGTCTTCTTCTTTTAGCATTTGAATTTCTTCTGTTGTTGGTTCATATCCATTAGCCATAAGTGTAGCTAACATTTCAGTTTCATCAATTGGTTCAGTTCCTTCTCCTAAAGAACATTCTCCTGTTCCTTGTAATTCTGGAAATTCTTCTAACAATTCTGCATGTGAATCTATAGTTTGAATATAATAACATATATCATCTGCATATTACGGTTGTTGCATGGCTCTATCAACATAAAAGGTAACACTCTCGTCTTCTATACTTAAGGTCAGTTTCTTACCGAACACGTCTATTATTGCTTTGGCCGTGTTTAAGAATGGTCTTCCTAATATGAGAGGAACTCGAGAATCTTCTTCCATATCCAGAATAACAAAATCTACTGAAAATACTAAAGTACCAACTTTAGCTAGCATGTTCTCCATTATTCCTCTAGGATATTTTACTGATCGATCGGCTAGTTGTATACTTATTCGTGTTGGTTTCAATTCTCTAAGGTCTAATTTAGCGTATAGTGAATACGACATTAAATTTATACTAGCACCTAAGTCTACCAATGCTTCTATTGAACTAAGACTACCCAGAAAACATGGAATCGTGAAACTTCCTGGATCTGATAATTTTTCTGGTATCTTATTCAACAGTACTGCAGAACAATTAGCATTCATAGTAACAGCCGAGAGTTCTTCCATTTTCTTTCTATTTGTGATTAGATCTTTCAGAAATTTAGCATATCTAGGCATTCCTGAAATCACATCAATGAAAGGAAGATTTACATTTATTTGTTTAAACATATCCAAGAATTTGGATTGCTCGGCTTCAAGTCTCTCTTTTCTCATTTTACTCGGGTAAGGAAGTGGTGGTTGGTATGGTTTAACATAAGGTTTAGCCTTAATTGTGTTATCTTCATTAACCTTTTCAACTACCAGTTCTGTTTCCTTATCTAGATCAGATTGTGGTTCTTGTGGAGTAGGAATAGAGTCATCAGAAATTACAGGCATTTCAGGTGGTTTAAGTGTAATACCACTTCTTGTGGTAATGGCTTTAGCTGTTTCATTCCGGGGGTTAGCATTTGTATCACTAGGTAGACTTTCTGATTTTCTTTCACCTATTAACCTTGCTAGGTTACTTACTTCTTGTTCCAAATTTTGAATAGAAGCTTGTTGATTTCTAAATGCTTGAGCATTTTGTTCATTGGTTTGTTTCTGAGATGTGAAAAACTGCGTTTGAGATTCAACTAGCTTCGACATCATATCTTCTAAATTTGGCTTTTTATCATTGGTTTGTGGTGGTTTGTTTTGAAAAATAGGTCTTTTCTGATTGTAAGTATTATTGGATACTTGTTGATTGCTAGGACCTTGTTGGTTGTTGTATGGAACATTTCGATTATAATTCTGGTTTTGATTGTAGATTGGTCTTGGCGGTTGATAATTATTCTGATAATTATTTCCAGGCCTTTGGTTTAGATATGAAACATTCTATCTTTGTTCCATTGTTTGTTCAATACTGAGACAATCTTTTGTCAAATGTGGTCCTCCACACTGCTCACAACTAATTCGTATTGAGTGGATATCTTTAGTCATCTTTTCCATTCGTCTCTCAACAGCATCTATCTTTGCGGAAATGGAATCAAAGTCATGGCTAGAATTGGCTCTAGCTGCTTTAGATGATCTAACGATATCTTTTTCTTGATGCCACTCATGTGAGTGGGAAGCAGTGTTATCAATAATTTTGCAAGCGTCAGTTGCGGTTTTATTCATAATGGAACCACCAGCTGCTATATCGATGTCTTTTCGTGTAGTGATATCGCATCCTTGGTAGAATATTTGTACTATTTGATAAGTTTCTAAACCATGTTGCGTACATCCTCTCAACAACTTTCCAAATCTTGTCCACGCTTCATATAGAGTTTCGTTTGGCTTTTGTGTGAACGTAACAATTTCTCCTTGAAGTCTTACGGCTTTAGATGCCGGAAAGAATTTTTTAAGAAATTTTTCAACTAAAACATCCCATGTATCAATCGCCCCTTCAAGTAACGATTCTAACCAATCTTTGGCTTCTCCCTTTAAAGTCCAGGGAAATAACATGAGATATATCTGTTCATCCTCCACTTCTCTTATTTTAAATAGAGTACAAATCCTATTAAAGGTGCGAAGATGTTCATTTGGATCTTCCTTCGGTGCACTACTAAATTGGCATTGATTAGTTACCATGTGTAGAATTTGTCCTTTGATTTCATAATCTGGCGCATTAATGTCTGGTTGAGTAATTGCGTGACTTTGACCAGTGCGTTTAGCTCTCATTCGGTCTTCCATACTTAGAGGTTCCAGATTCTCCATTATTGAATTTGTTGAATCTGAATCACTAGAGGATTCTGATTTAATGGGTTATTCCTCCACAATCTCTGTTTGAATGATTGGTGGTTCCGGAGGAAAGATTAGTGGTTCAGGATCTCTGAATTGTCCCTAAATATCCTCCGGATTCTCAATTGGAGGTCGAGTTCAAAAAATAGATTATCGGAAATTTGAATTGGAGTACTTGGTCGACTGGATGACGATTCTAAAGAAAAATCAACGGCGACAATATTGGCTAGATGTCTTGATCTGGTTACAGGTGGTGAACGTATAAAATGTGGTGAACATTTTGCTCGGTGCATTCACTGAATATCCTATTAGTTATAAAAATAAAAATTATATAAGTTATCAAATTAATAGACTTTTCTGATTTTGCCCACATTTCGAATAGCCAATAGATACAGCAGGTAGCCAGGACCCTTTAAATCAGAAGCCTACAACTCGTTACTAACAAATCCAACTATTACTACGAACCAGAAAATTTTGGATGTCTATCAATTTAACCACTTAAAATAATTTTTTGTTGAAATTTAAAGAAATTTTAGAGAACAAATAGAAAATTCTATGTCCTAAAAACAAGATCGTCGTGAAATAAGAAAGAAAAAGAGCGCGTCGAAAAATAAAAGGTCGAAAAATAATAAAAAGAACGTAGCGCGTCGAAACTTAAAAGTCTAAAAACTAAGAATTAAAAGTTGCGTCTAAAAGTATTAAAGCTTAAAGAAATTCTATATTCAAAACGGTAATAACTTAAAAAGTACTAAAATCTTAAAACGGCGTCGCAAAATTCTAAAGCACCTAAATCTTAGTCTAAAGAAAAAGCACTTAAGGGATTTTACGGCAAAGCCTAAAAATCTAGAAATAAAAATAACTATGGCAAAAACTATAACTTAAAACTAAATACGAACGAAAAATATAAATATTACGCTAAAACAAATAAAAAGATACAAAATATAAAAATAAACTTAAAGTTGTAAAAAATACAAATTTTTTATAAAAATATTATTTTTATATTTTAATATTTTATAAAAGTATCAATTTTATATTTAATAAAACTAATTAAAACTTAAATTACAAATTGAAACTAAAAACTAAATTAATTAATTAAATAAATAACCCTAATTAGGATTTATAATAATAATAATAATTAATATTCTGTAATTAATGCTGAAATATGTCAAACTGTGGCGTGTCAGATCAGGCCATGCGATCGCATGGTCTTTGCGTTATAAATCCATGCGGTCGCATGGAGTAGGGTTTCGGGACAGAATCTGGGCTGCTACAGTGTAGCCCGATTGCTTATATATATATATATATATATATATATATATATATATATATATATATATATATATATATATATATATATATATATATATTTCTATTTTTAATATAAATAAATATTTAAATAAAATAATAAAATACTTATATTTAAAAACTAAAATAGAAATAAAAATACTTTTTAACTTTATATATTTTAAACAAATTCTTAAAAATAAATATATAGATATAGATATTTTTATTTTTATATTTTTGTATTTTTTTAATATTTAAAACGTATATTTTTATACAAAGAACTTAATAAATTTTTTATATATATATATATAGCGTTTCGCTTCCGGCGTTTAAGCAGTTCCCCGGCAGCGGCGCCAAAAATACTTGATGTTATGCAAGGTGTATACGAAATAGTTATATATTTGCTACAAAATACTATTAAATACGATACAATTTTCACAAGTTATTTATTTATTTATAGAGTGAATATACCTAAACCTTGCTACAACACTTATAGGCAGTGTAACTAATCGTACAGTAGTGTAGTTTTTAGTAAGTCCAGTTCGTACACAGGGAACTTGCCAAGTGTAACGCTATATTCTTAACTTATAATTGTAAAAATACAAAAATATATATAAGTAGTATTATTATTATAAAAGGAGGTTTTTTACCGTTTAATGACCGGTTTGTTGATTTTAAAACTTTAGTCGCAATTAAAACCTAATGTAAAATATTAAAAATAAATACAACTTAATTTAAAGCATAAAGTAAAAGACAATAATGAAATTACGATAAATAAAAGTGCGTAAACTAAATGACAATAAATAAAGTTGCGATAATTAAAAAGTACGATAATTAAAATGACAATAAATTAAAGTGCGATAATTAAAAGTGCAATTAAATATGAAATAAAGGAATTATGCTTATTTAAACTTCCGTAATCATGATGTTTGACATGTTGATTTTAGTTTATTACCATGGATTAATTGTCCTTTGTCCTGGATTATTCAATATGTCCGTCTGGTTTTTGTCCATAACAGTCCATCAGTCATAAATATAAAGTGCGAGTGTCCTCGTCAAATTATCCTTATATCCGAAGTCAAATATTCCAACTAATTGGAGACTTAAACTATAATTACACCAAGTGTCCTTGTATATAATTCACCCCTGTTTTAATAAGTCCATTGACTATTAATCCATTCCCGTGTCCGGTTAAATGAACGATTATTAGTACTTATAAATATCCCGCCCATCGTGTCCGATCGAGTGTATATGGTTATTTATAGGTACGTCCAATTGTAAATATTTATATTAAATTAACAAACTATCATTTAATTAAACAAATATAAAGCCCATTAATAGCCCATAGTCTAATTTCCACAAGTGTCGTTCTTTTGTCCAAACCCCAATTATGGTACAAAGCCCAATTACCCAATTTTAATATTTAGCCCAACATCATGATTACTTCGGCTTAAATAAGCATAATAATAACTTAGCTACGAGACATTAATTTAAAAAGGTTGAACATAACTTACAATGATTAAAAATAGCGTAGCGTTACACGGACAGAATTTCGACTTACACCCTTACAACATTCGCTAACATACCCTTATTATTATTAAATTTAAAATTATAATTATAATTATAATATATATATATATATATATATATATATATATATATATATATATATATATATATATATATATATATATATATATATATATATACGTGTGAGATGAAGAGAAGAAAAATATGTATAAAATTCGGCCAAAACACGCGAAATTTATAGGATGTCTCGTGCTACAGTGCACCATGCGACCGCATGGTTTTTGCACTTCCAGGCCATGCGGTCGCATGGCCTGCTTTTCCAGCTCATAAAGATTCTAAAACGTGGGCTGCTGGATTTTTATAATATTTATAATATAATATAATTAATTATATATAATTAATTATATATTATATTCTATTCTTGTACTCCGTTGACTTGTAATTTTCGGTCCGTTGCGTTGCGCGTTGAGAGTTGGCTCAGGTCCCGGTTTCGGATTTTCGAACGTCCTTGCGTACTATTTAATATCTTGTATTTTGCGTTTTGTGTCTTGTACTCTTGTAATTTTGAGACGTTTCTTATCAATAATTGGAACCACTTTGATTGTAATTTGTACTTTTTAGCTTTTTGGTCGTTTGCGTCTTCAATTCGTCGAATCTGTCTTTTGTCTTCACCTTTTATTATTTAAACGAATATCACTTGTAAATAGAACAATTGAAACTAAAAGCTTGTCTTTCTTGAGGGATAATGCTATGAAATATATGTTCATTTTTAGCATTCTCAGTCCATTTCAACATCCTTCTTATTTTCCACGTAATAACATTGGAACTTCTACATAATTTACCGTAATATAATCACGTTAGCTAGGCGTCATTATATTACGCTAACTCACACTTCCATTCCAACATTACTCCATGGGGTGTGAAAAATTTGATCACATTCAAATTCATCTTAATAATGTTCTATCTTCGTAAATCTAATAGGGTCCTGTGTTATCGAGTGTGTTAGGAACTTAGATCTAACTACGTGTGTCCAATCACTGAAGGTGAGTGGTGGACAGAGACAAAGTAGAGGTCAAATTCTGGAATGAGAATCAAGACATTCCAAAGTTAGTACACATGCAATACACATACATATATAGTAGTGTAAGCAATATCACATAACAACTACCTATATTCGGGTTGTAGTCTAGAATCACTAATGCGTCCAAATGAATCGGTCAGACGCACTAATGTAAGTCCTAGTTCTCTACAACTAGAAAAAAAATTACTTCCCTCTTTCCCCCAAAAAAGTGTTTCCCTCTTGATTATATATATATATATATATATATATATATATATATATATATATATATATATATATATATATATATATATATATATATATATATATATATATATTACATACTATAAATCATGAAATTTAATCCTATGTGGCACTCTCTAATTACCCCTTAATCATGTTTGCTGACATGTAATATTACTAATTAAACCTGATTAAAGATAATTAATCAAAGAATATCAGACGTGGCCATTTAAATGGACAGATAACTATACAAAATTAGGGGTTGATTGGCCGCGCTCATTTTTTTAGGGTTTCCCAAAAATATTAACACCAGACCTCTTTGATTTTCTCTCAAAATAACCACTATGAAATCGATGATGAACAAATTTTTAATCTTTTTTCAACCTGTAATCCTTAATCCAAACTATATGGCTGCGATTTCTATTTCTTCTGTAGCGATTATCATCTTCATCTTCATCCGTCAATCATTCATATTAGTATCAACAGGTATGAAAACACTTATTGCAACGACTATGGACGTTTGGTCAAAATCGCAGTTTAATCGATTTACAGCTTTTTATGATCATCAAAATGCAGCTAATTGTGAATATAATGCTCAATTCTTAATATTTATGTTTTTAGTATCAGTTAGTACATTTTTTCATAATCAATTTTCAATTGTTTTTCATTAAAAAACTTAATTGTTTGGGGATTGTATTGTGTGTTTTCATAATTTTAATCAGTTTTCTGTCTATGTATGTGTTTGTTATTGTTAAATACTTAATGATTAGTTGTATCTCATTTTATGTATCCAGCCAAATCTGCATCTTGGTCTATAAAATAGTATTCGTATTATAGATCTGCATCCTGGTCTATGAAATATTATTGATGACCATAAGTCTATAACTGATACATTGTCTTGAATCTTCGCGTATTAATGGATGCGGCATTCGCCTGCTTTGATTTTTGAAATTAAACTTGGGATTTTATTCAATGTGATTATTGAATATTTGGGCTTCAAATTCATGATTAGGGGTTCTGACTTGTGTTACTAATTCATGTTTGTTTTTGTGTGTGTATCTATGGTTTTGCTTTGGTTCTTAGTTCCCATGAGTTATAACGTAGTTTTTTCTTAAGCAAGTAGTTGAATTTTTCCATTTATAATACTGGGTTTTACTAAAAAATAGTGATCAGTTAGTTAAGTATATTGAACTTTCTTACTAGCTGATAAAACTTTATAATCTATAGTGTTCCGGTATAATTTTATGACTTTTTTCTTCAACGGGGTCTGAAGCGATATTTCTATTGGATCGTCTTGAAAATATTCAATAATTAATGCAAAAGGATGTGAATTGGCTCTCCTTATGTCAACAGATATGTTTTGATTTCAGGTAGACGGAGTATCGTATATGCATTTTCAGAAGATGGTAAGTAGGCTCGTGCAGACTGCAGCGGGTGGTTGACCTATCTTGGGTGATTGGGGCAGGTAATTAGAATTCGTTTTGTAGATTTTTTAGAAAACAAAATCTTTTGTTGTTAAACCTTTGTTTCCGTTGATGCCTAATATAACCTCATCGAAGCTATGGTACCCTGTTGTGTAAATTAGGACTTCTATTATTAAGAAAATAACAAAGTTCTCATAGTAGTAAGATATATCATGTGTGACAGTGTGAGTCCTAACAAAACTCTCTGGAGTGTATAAATTGTGTACATATTGTATATGCTAAATTTCTTAAAATCGCAAATTTTCATGTAGTCTCGAATTAGGAAAAAAAACTCCTTAAAAACTTTGAGTTATAAGGTTAGCTACTATGCTAAGAAAAAAATCTACACCTAGAAACTTTCAATGAAAAAATGGGTTGGTCAGGCTGGTCAAGTTATGTTAGGCTTCTAAAGTCAATTACTCCGTATATATTATTCTTTACTAAAACAAATTATGGAACTTCAATGCAAATTAATAGATTATGGATTGTATTTGACATATATCCCTTTTGTCGTAGTTGACACATATTCTTTTTACTATAGTCTAATAGTTGAAATGAAACAATAGCCAGAACAACCTATTCTAAAGTAATTTTGTTTGAAAATGACCACTTCTACCAAAAGCAGTGAATTAATATATCTAGCAACATCCTCTTCTTGATTGGCACGGAAAATAATATTAGAACACTATTTTTGATTGTCCATTATGTTAATCAAAATCTTGCATTTGGTTTTTATGTAAAAGTGGAACATGACCTAAAAGATTTGGGATTTGTTATTGTCGGGACTTCAATTAATTAGTTATCTCAGACTTGATCATCAGCATGTGACTGTGTTTAAAATCTTTGTATAATGATCAAAATTTGAGCAATATCAAAATGTAATGATAAGACATACGGAGTAGTAAAGTATAGAAGGAACTGATTTTTATTTTTATTTTTATTATTTTTATTTATATTTTTTTATTTTTTTGTAAAAAGTTATAATCTGTTACCCATTAATAAGTAGTTTTATAATGTTGTAAAATTTGATTATATACATACTTACATGGTTCAAGCATAATACGATGACGTAGTTACAGATTCATAAATTTTCAAGTTTTTTTTTTTTTTTTTGGATTTTTCAGTTTGTTAATCGATATCTGTTTTTCCTAATAAAACATAAATTTGATAACTGATTTGCAAGACCAAATCAGTACGCATGAACAATTTTTTTTATAATTTTAACAACTGCAAATTTCTTTCATGTGAAAATATGCTACAACGATGTTCATTGCTATGATCGTTTATGTCGTAATTTTTATTGATAGTATTTGCCTAAGGTTTATTTGAATCTCATGTTTCATGTATTAAACAGAATATGTTTTGTTGTATTTTTTTCATGATTGATCATAAATCATAATATTTTGTGTTAAAAACATGGGTTGTTATGAAATTGTTGTTGTTCATTGAAGTGTATGGTTGTTTTGGTTCTATTCAATTTAAATCAGTTTGCTTATCGCACTACAGGCGGATGTGTGGCAGTGTTTGTGATGGTGCTTCAGAATTCCAATGTACTGTCTTTAAGATCAGAACGAGCTTGCCGGCGGACCACTGTCATCCCATTCTTGAGTGAGCTGTTGCTTTCTACAATTCTCTTAGGTGAATGAGATCTGTTGTTCTAAGGCTTCCATTGATTGAATTCTACATTAGGTTCCATGCAATGTTCTTTACATATATTCAATGCATTTTGTGTAGTGACCCGAACTTTTCCATGTTTATATATATTAATTGAGATTGATATTTACATGATTAAATGTTTCCAACATGTTAAGCAATCAAACTTGTTAAGACTTGATTAATTGAAATATGTTTCATATAGACAATTGACCACCCAAGTTAACCGGTGATTCACGAACGTTAAAACTTGTAAAAACTATATGATGATATATATATGGATATATATATAGTTAACATGATACTATGATAAGTAAACATATCATTAAGTATATTAACAATGAACTACATATGTAAAAACAAGACTACTAACTTAATGATTTTTAAACGAGACATATATGTAACGATTATCGTTGTAAAGACATTTAATGTATATATATCATATTAAGAGATATTCATACATGATAATATCATGATAATATATTAATTTAAAATCTCATTTGATATTATAAACATTGGGTTAACAACATTTAACAAGATCGTTAACCTAAAGGTTTCAAAACAACACTTACATGTAACGACTAACGATGACTTAATGACTCAGTTAAAATGTATATACATGTAGTATTTTAATATGTATTTATACACTTTTTAAAGACTTCAATACACTTATCAAAATACTTTTACTTAACAAAAATGCTTACAATTACATCCTCGTTCAGTTTCATCAACAATTCTACTCGTATGCACCCGTATTCGTACTCGTACAATACACAGCTTTTAGATGTATGTACTATTGGTATATACACTCCAATGATCAGCTCTTAGCAGCCCATGTGAGTCACCTAACACATGTGGGAACCATCATTTGGCAACTAGCATGAAATATCTCATAAAATTACAAAAATATGAGTAATCATTCATGACTTAATTACATGAAAACAAAATTACATATCCTTTATATCTAATCCATACACCAACGACCAAAAACACCTACAAACACTTTCATTCTTCAATTTTCTTCATCTAATTGATCTCTCTCAAGTTCTATCTTCAAGTTCTAAGTGTTCTTCATATATTCTACAAGTTCTAGTTACATAAAATCAAGAATACTTTCAAGTTTGCTAGCTCACTTCCAATCTTGTAAGGTGATCATCCAACCTCAAGAAATCTTTGTTTCTTACAGTAGGTTATCATTCTAATACAAGGTAATAATCATATTCAAACTTTGGTTCAATTTCTATAACTATAACAATCTTATTTCAAGTGATGATCTTACTTGAACTTGTTTTCGTGTCATGATTCTGCTTCAAGAACTTCGAGCCATCCAAGGATCCGTTGAAGCTAGATCCATTTTTCTCTTTTCCAGTAGGTTTATCCAAGGAACTTAAGGTAGTAATGATGTTCATAACATCATTCGATTCATACATATAAAGCTATCTTATTCGAAGGTTTAAACTTGTAATCACTAGAACATAGTTTAGTTAATTCTAAACTTGTTCGCAAACAAAAGTTAATCCTTCTAACTTGACTTTTAAAATCAACTAAACACATGTTCTATATCTATATGATATGCTAACTTAATGATTTAAAACCTGGAAACACGAAAAACACCGTAAAACCGGATTTACGCCGTCGTAGTAACACCGCGGGCTGTTTTGGGTTAGTTAATTAAAAACTATGATAAACTTTGATTTAAAAGTTGTTATTCTGAGAAAATAATTTTTATTATGAACATGAAACTATATCCAAAAATTATGGTTAAACTCAAAGTGGAAGTATGTTTTCTAAAATGGTCATCTAGACGTCGTTCTTTCGACTGAAATGACTACCTTTACAAAAACGACTTGTAACTTATTTTTCCGACTATAAACCTATACTTTTTCTATTTAGATTCATAAAATAGAGTTCAATATGAAACCATAGCAATTTGATTCACTCAAAACGGATTTAAAATGAAGAAGTTATGGGTAAAACAAGATTGGATAATTTTTCTCATTTTAGCTACGTGAAAATTGGTAACAAATCTATTCCAACCATAACTTAATCAACTTGTATTGTATATTATGTAATCTTGAGATACCATAGACACGTATACAATGTTTCGACCTATCATGTCGACACATCTATATATATTTCGGAACAACCATAGACACTCTATATGTGGATGTTGGAGTTAGCTATACAGGGTTGAGGTTGATTCCAAAATATATATAGTTTGAGTTGTGATCAATACTGAGATACGTATACACTGGGTCGTGGATTGATTCAAGATAATATTTATCGATTTATTTCTGTACATCTAATTGTGGACAACTAGTTGTAGGTTACTAACGAGGACAGCTGACTTAATAAACTTAAAACATCAAAATATATTAAAAGTGTTGTAAATATATTTTGAACATACTTTGATATATATGTATATATTGTTATAGGTTCGTGAATCAACCAGTGGCCAAGTCTTACTTCCCGACGAAGTAAAAATCTGTGAAAGTGAGTTATAGTTCCACTTTTAAAATCTAATATTTTTGGGATGAGAATACATGCAGGTTTTATAAATGATTTACAAAATAGACACAAGTACGTGAAACTACATTCTATGGTTGAATTATCGAAATCGAATATGCCCCTTTTTATTAAGTCTGGTAATCTAAGAATTAGGGAACAGACACCCTAATTGACGCGAATCCTAAAGATAGATCTATCGGGCCCAACAAGCCCCATCCATAGTACCGGATGCTTTAGTACTTCGAAATTTATATCATATCCGAAGGGTGTCCCGGAATGATGGGGATATTCTTAAATATGCATCTTGTTAATGTCGGTTACCAGGTGTTCACCATATGAATGACTTTTATCTCTATGTATGGGATGTGTATTGAAATATGAAATCTTGTGGTCTATTATTATGATTTGATATATATAGGTTAAACCTATAACTCACCAACATTTTTGTTGACGTTTTAAGCATGTTTATTCTCAGGTGATTATTAAGAGCTTCCGCTGTCGCATACTTAAATAAGGACGAGATTTGGAGTCCATGTTTGTATGATATTGTGTAAAAACTGCATTCAAGAAACTTATTTTGTTGTAACATATTTGTATTGTAAACCATTATGTAATGGTCGTGTGTAAACAGGATATTTTAGATTATCATTATTTGATAATCTACGTAAAGCTTTTTAAACCTGTATTGATGAAATAAAGGTTATGGTTTGTTTTAAAATGAATGCAGTCTTTGAAAAACGTCTCATATAGAGGTCAAAACCTCGCAACGAAATCAATTAATATGGAACGTTTTTAATCAATAAGAACGGGACATTTCAGTTGGTATCCGAGCGTTGGTCTTAGAGAACCAGAAAATTTGTATTAGTGTGTCTTATCGAGTTTGTTAGGATGCATTAGTGAGTCTGGACTTCGACCGTGTTTTCTTTAAAAATGATTGCTTAACATTTTTGTTGGAAACTATATATTTTTAACATATGAATATTATATTATGTGATATATTAATCTCTTATCGTGTTTGATATTATGTGATAGATGTCTACCTCTAGAACAAGTCCCATTGACTCACCTAATAATAATGAAGAGTCAAATGTAAATTGGAATGATTCGTGGACTGATTCACAAGTTCCCGAAGAGGAACCGGAAGAAGAGTCGGAACCGGAAGAAGAATCGGAACCGGAAGAAGAAATAGAACCGGTGGGGGAAATAATAAAACGGTTAAGTAAAAGAGAATCCTCAACCAACCGACCAAGGTTAATTATGGTCAATGGTGTTTCCGCCAAGGAAGCAAAATATTGGGAGGATTACCAATTCTCCGATGAATCGGATTCCGACGAGAATTCCGATGATGTTATAGAAATTACCCCAACTGAATTTAAAAAGGCAAAAGAAAATAATAAGGGAAAGGGCATAAAAATGGAGAAATCTAATTCCAACCCCGATGAACTTTATATGTATCGTCAACCCCCGAAGTCCTTAAGTTGTAACAATGACCCGGGAGCCTCTAAACCACCAGGTTTTTCTAAACCAATGTGGAAAATTACGGCTCGTATTAGGGGAACATCATATATCCCTAGAAACTTGGCAAAACGAACCAAAACCGAAGAAGAAGAAACAAGCGAGTCGGAATAAGATAGTTGTATTCGTGTGGTGTAATATATGTAATATAGTGTGCTTATGCTTTATGATGTGTAAAAATTGCTTATATTAATAAGTATTTTTTTTTATGAATCTAACTCTTGTCTATTTTACAGTTTAAAAACACAAAATGGATAGACAACCCAATATTTTAAGAGACCTACCAGGAGACATGATTGATGAAATCTTGTCTAGAGTCGGTCAGAATTCCTCGGCACAACTATTTAAGGTGAGATCAGTTTGTAAGACATTCGAAGAATGTTCCAAGAATGTCTTGGTTTATAAGAGACTTTCGTTTGAAAGATGGGGGATATCACATTGGGAAACCCATAAGTTACGATGTGTTTACTTTGACGCATATATTGCGGGGAACCCAAATGCTATTTTACGCAACGGGTTAAGAAATTATTTTGACTCAATATATCCGAATATTGGACTTCGTGATTTAGAAAAAGCGGCTAACATGCAACATAAAGAAGCATGTTATGCTTACGGATTAGTAATGTTCGCTTCTCAACAAAGTGAGAACAAGAACATCGGGCTACAACTGTTAAACAAAACGTTCCCACAAGTGACGGAGTCGTTAATTGGGGTAAGAAATGAGGTTTTTAGGTTATTACGAGACTGTTGGTCATTACGTAACCCTCGTCCCTTTGATGACGTTACAACATGCTGTCTTATCAATGGCCATAACGGTTATGTTCCACAAGACCAAGGATGGGAAGTAGTCCTAGTAAAACCAGAATGCATGACTTGTTTCTGGACGTATGAAATACGTGTCTTTATTGCCTTTGCTGAACGACTTGTGTACTAGCTAGAATTATCTTCACAACCATCTTGTATCAAATTTATTGTGTGCTATATTTCATGCTATATGTAAAATAAGCGGTATTGTAAGTTTGTAAAATATTGTGAAAAAGTTTGAACGCGAAATATTATTATAATCAGTTTTTCATATAGAATTGTAGTAGTTGAATTGTATATTAGCTACTAAGTATGAACTTAACGGGTAGGTACTACCCGAATTTAAACTTATAAAACGCTAATATGAAGAAAAAGCTTTTATAAATGAGTTCATATTATGCTACGAAATACTATTAACTACTCTTAATATTCTGTATGATTAACTTGTTCCATTTGACTATTTTGAAGGAAATGGCACCGACTACTCGACACACCGTGAATATGAATGAAGAGGAATTCCGTACTTTTCTAGCTTCAAACATAGCCGCAGTACATGCCGCGCTACATACCAACAATAACCTTGGATCTGGCAGTACAGGAAATCGTGTAGGATGCACCTACAAAGAATTCACTGCCTGCAAACCTTTGGAATTTGATGGAACCGAAGGACCGATCGGATTGAAACGGTGGACCGAGAAGGTCGAATCGGTGTTTGCCATAAGTAAGTGCACTGAAGAGGACAAAGTGAAGTACGCTACGCATACCTTCACAGGTTCTGCGTTAACATGGTGGAATATCTATCTAGAGCAAGTGGGACAAAACGATGCGTACGCACTACCGTGGTCAGCATTCAAGCACTTGATGAACGAGAAGTACCGTCCCAGAACCGAGGTCAATAAGCTCAAGACAGAACTTAGAGGGTTACGAACCCAAGGATTTGATATTACCACGTACGAAAGACGATTCACAGAATTGTGCCTATTGTGTCCGGGAGCATTCGAAGATGAGGAAGAGAAGATCGACGCGTTTGTGAAAGGATTATCGGAAAGAATTCAAGAAGATATAAGTTCACACGAGCCCGCCTCCATACAACAGGCATGTAGAATGGCTCACAAACTAGTGAACCAGATTGAAGAAAGAATTAAAGAACAGACTGCTGAAGAGACCAATGTGAAGCAAGTCAAAAGAAAGTGGGAGGAAAACGGTGATAAGAATCACCAATACAACAACAACAGCAATTACAACAATAATCGCAACAATTACCCCAACAATCGCAACATCAATCGCAACTACAACAAACGGCCCAACAACAACAACAACAACAATAACAGCAACTACAACAATCATCCCAACAACAATAATAACCGCAACAACAACAACAATCAGAAGCAGCTATGCCAAAGGTGTGAAAAGTATCACTCGGGGTTCTGCACCAAATTTTGCAACAAGTGTAAAAGAAATGGTCATAGCGCAGTGAAGTGTGAGGTCTACGGACCAGGGGTTAATAGAACGAAAGGAACAAATGGTGTCGGAACGAGTAATGGCGGAGCAAGTAGTGTCGGAGCAAGTTATGCCAATGTAGTTTGTTATAAATGTGGAAAACCGGGCCACATTATTAGAAATTGCCCGAACCAGGAGAACACGAATGGACAAGGCCGCGGAAGAGTTTTCAATATTAATGCGGCAGAGGCACAGGAAGACCCGGAGCTTGTTACGGGTACGTTTCTTATTGACAATAAATCTGCTTACGTTTTATTTGATTCGGGTGCAGATAGAAGCTATATGAGTAGAGATTTTTGTGCTAAATTAAGTTGTCCATTGACGCCTTTGGATAGTAAATTTTTACTCGAATTAGCAAATGGTAAATTAATTTTAGCAGATAATATATGTCGGAATCGAGAAATTAAACTGGTTAGCGAAACATTTAAGATTGATTTGATACTAGTAGAGTTAGGGAGTTTTGATGTGATAATCGGTATGGACTGGTTGAAAGAAGTGAAAGAAGTGAAAGCAGAGATCGTTTGTTACAAAAATGCAATTCGCATTATACGAGAAAAAGGAAAACCCTTAATGGTGTACGGAGAAAAGGGCAACACGAAGCTACATCTTATTAGTAATTTGAAGGCACAAAAACTAATAAGAAAAGGTTGCTATGCTGTTCTAGCACACGTCGAAAAAGTACAAACTGAAGAAAAGAGCATCAATGATGTTCCCATTGCAAAAGAATTTCCCGATGTATTTCCGAAAGAATTACCGGGATTACCCCCACATCGATCCGTTGAATTTCAAATAGATCTTGAACCAGGAGCTGCACCAATAGCTCGTGCTCCTTACAGACTCGCACCCAGCGAGATGAAAGAACTGCAAAGCCAATTACAAGAACTTTTAGAGCGTGGTTTCATTCGACCAAGCACATCACCGTGGGGAGCTCCTGTTTTGTTTGTCAAGAAGAAAGATGGTACATTCAGGTTGTGTATCGACTACCGAGAGTTGAACAAACTTACCATCAAGAACCGCTACCCACTACCGAGAATCGACGACTTATTTGATCAACTACAAGGCTCGTCTGTTTATTCAAAGATTGACTTACGTTCCGGGTATCATCAAATGCGGGTGAAAGAAGATGATATTCCAAAGACTGCTTTCAGAACACGTTACGGTCATTACGAGTTTATGGTCATGCCGTTTGGTTTAACTAATGCACCAGCTGTGTTCATGGACCTTATGAACCGAGTGTGTGGACCATACCTTGACAAGTTTGTCATTGTTTTTATTGATGACATACTTATTTACTCAAAGAATGACCAAGAACACGGTGAACATTTGAGAAAGGTGTTAGAAGTATTGAGGAAGGAAGAATTGTACGCTAAGTTTTCAAAGTGTGCATTTTGGTTGGAAGAAGTTCAATTCCTCGGTCACATAGTGAACAAAGAAGGTATTAAGGTGGATCCGGCAAAGATAGAAACTGTTGAAAAGTGGGAAACCCCGAAAACTCCAAAACACATACGCCAGTTTTTAGGACTAGCAGGTTACTACAGAAGGTTCATCCAAGACTTTTCCAGAATAGCAAAACCCTTGACTGCATTAACGCATAAAGGGAAGAAATTTGAATGGAATGATGAACAAGAGAAAGCGTTTCAGTTATTGAAGAAAAAGCTAACTACGGCACCTATATTGTCATTGCCTGAAGGGAATGATGATTTTGTGATTTATTGTGACGCATCAAAGCAAGGTCTCGGTTGTGTATTAATGCAACGAACGAAGGTGATTGCTTATGTTTCTAGGCAATTGAAGATTCACGAACAAAATTATACGACGCATGATTTGGAATTAGGCGCGGTTGTTTTTGCATTAAAGACTTGGAGGCACTACTTATATGGGGTCAAAAGTATTATATATACCGACCACAAAAGTCTTCAACACATATTTAATCAGAAACAACTAAATATGAGGCAGCGTAGGTGGATTGAATTGTTGAATGATTACGACTTTGAGATTCGTTACCACCCGGGGAAGGCAAATGTGGTAGCCGATGCCTTGAGCAGGAAGGACAGAGAACCCATTCGAGTAAAATCTATGAATATAATGATTCATAATAACCTTACTACTCAAATAAAGGAGGCGCAACAAGGAGTTTTAAAAGAGGGAAATTTAAAGGATGAAATACCCAAAGGATCGGAGAAGCATCTTAATATTCGGGAAGACGGAACCCGGTATAGGGCTGAAAGGATTTAGGTACCAAAATTTGGAGATATGAGAGAAATGGTACTTAGAGAAGCTCATAAAACCAGATACTCAATACATCCTGGAACGGGGAAGATGTACAAGGATCTCAAGAAACATTTTTGGTGGCCGGGTATGAAAGCCGATGTTGCTAAATACGTAGGAGAATGTTTGACGTGTTCTAAGGTCAAAGCTGAGCATCAGAAACCATCAGGTCTACTTCAACAACCCGAAATCCCGGAATGGAAATGGGAAAACATTACCATGGATTTCATCACTAAATTGCCAAGGACTGCAAGTGGTTTTGATACTATTTGGGTAATAGTTGATCGTCTCACCAAATCAGCACACTTCCTGCCAATAAGAGAAGATGACAAGATGGAGAAATTAGCACGACTGTATTTGAAGGAAGTCGTCTCCAGATATGGAATACCAATCTCTATTATCTCTGATAGGGATGGCAGATTTATTTCAAGATTCTGGCAGACATTACAGCAAGCATTAGGAACTCGTCTAGACATGAGTACTGCCTATCATCCACAAACTGATGGGCAGAGTGAAAGGACGATACAAACGCTTGAAGACATGCTACGAGCATGTGTTATTGATTTCGGAAACAGTTGGGATCGACATCTACCGTTAGCAGAATTTTCCTACAACAACAGCTACCATTCAAGCATTGAGATGGCGCCGTTTGAAGCACTTTATGGTAAAAAGTGCAGGTCTCCGATTTGTTGGAGTGAAGTGGGGGATAGACAGATTACGGGTCCGGAGATTATACAAGAAACTACCGAGAAGATCATCCAAATTCAACAACGGTTGAAAACCGCCCAAAGTCGACAAAAGAGCTACGCTGACATTAAAAGAAAAGATATAGAATTTGAAATTGGAGAGATGGTCATGCTTAAAGTTGCACCTTGGAAAGGCGTTGTTCGATTTGGTAAATGAGGGAAATTAAATCCAAGGTATATTGGACCATTCAAGATTATTGATCGTGTCGGACCAGTAGCTTACCGACTTGAGTTACCTCAACAACTCGCGGCTGTACATAACACTTTCCACGTCTCAAATTTTAAGAAATGTTTTGCTAAAGAAGATCTCACTATTCCGTTAGATGAAATCCAAATCAACGAAAAACTCCAATTCATCGAAGAACCCGTCGAAATAATGGATCGTGAGGTTAAAAGACTTAAGCAAAACAAGATACCAATTGTTAAGGTTCGATGGAATGCTCGTAGAGGACCCGAGTTCACCTGGGAGCATGAAGATCAGATGAAGAAGAAATACCCGCATCTATTTCCAGAAGATTCGTCAACACCTTCAACAGCTTAAAATTTCGGGACGAAATTTATTTAACGGGTAGGTACTGTAGTGACCCGAACTTTTCCATGTTTATATATATTAATTGAGATTGATATTTACATGATTAAATGTTTCCAACATGTTAAGCAATCAAACTTGTTAAGACTTGATTAATTGAAATATGTTTCATATAGACAATTGACCACCCAAGTTAACCGGTGATTCACGAACGTTAAAACTTGTAAAAACTATATGATGATATATATATGGATATATATATAGTTAGCATGATACTATGATAAGTAAACATATCATTAAGTATATTAACAATGAACTACATATGTAAAAACAAGACTACTAACTTAATGATTTTTAAACGAGACATATATGTAACGATTATCGTTGTAAAGACATTTAATGTATATATATCATATTAAGAGATATTCATACATGATAATATCATGATAATATAATAATTTAAAATCTCATTTGATATTATAAACATTGGGTTAACAACATTTAACAAGATCGTTAACCTAAAGGTTTCAAAACAACACTTACATGTAACGACTAACGATGACTTAACGACTCAGTTAAAATGTATATACATGTAGTATTTTAATATGTATTTATACACTTTTGAAAGACTTCAATACACTTATCAAAATACTTTTACTTAACAAAAATGCTTACAATTACATCCTCGTTCAGTTTCATCAACAATTCTACTCGTATGCACCCGTATTCGTACTCGTACAATACACAGCTTTTAGATGTATGTACTATTGGTATATACACTCCAATGATCAGCTCTTAGCAGCCCATGTGAGTCACCTAACACATGTGGGAACCATCATTTGGCAACTAGCATGAAATATCTCATAAAATTACAAAAATATGAGTAATCATTCATGACTTATTTACATGAAAACAAAATTACATATCCTTTATATCTAATCCATACACCAACGACCAAAAACACCTACAAACACTTTCATTCTTCAATTTTCTTCATCTAATTGATCTCTCTCAAGTTCTATCTTCAAGTTCTAAGTGTTCTTCATATATTCTACAAGTTCTAGTTACATAAAATCAAGAATACTTTCAAGTTTGCTAGCTCACTTCCAATCTTGTAAGGTGATCATCCAACCTCAAGAAATCTTTGTTTCTTACAGTAGGTTATCATTCTAATACAAGGTAATAATCATATTCAAACTTTGGTTCAATTTCTATAACTATAACAATCTTATTTCAAGTGATGATCTTACTTGAACTTGTTTTCGTGTCATGATTCTGCTTCAAGAACTTCGAGCCATCCAAGGATCCGTTGAAGCTAGATCCATTTTTCTCTTTTCCAGTAGGTTTATCCAAGGAACTTAAGGTAGTAATGATGTTCATAACATCATTCGATTCATACATATAAAGCTATCTTATTCGAAGGTTTAAACTTGTAATCACTAGAACATAGTTTAGTTAATTCTAAACTTGTTCGCAAACAAAAGTTAATCCTTCTAACTTGACTTTTAAAATCAACTAAACACATGTTCTATATCTATATTATATGCTAACTTAATGATTTAAAACCTGGAAACACGAAAAACACCGTAAAACCGGATTTACGCCGTCGTAGTAACACCGCGGGCTGTTTTGGGTTAGTTAATTAAAAACTATGATAAACTTTGATTTAAAAGTTGTTATTCTGAGAAAATAATTTTTATTATGAACATGAAACTATATCCAAAAATTATGGTTAAACTCAAAGTGGAAGTATGTTTTCTAAAATGGTCATCTAGACGTCGTTCTTTCGACTGAAATGACTACCTTTACAAAAATGACTTGTAACTTATTTTTCCGACAATAAACCTATACTTTTTCTATTTAGATTCATAAAATAGAGTTCAATATGAAACCATAGCAATTTGATTCACTCAAAACGGATTTAAAATGAAGAAGTTATGGGTAAAACAAGATTGGATAATTTTTCTCATTTTAGCTACGTGAAAATTGGTAACAAATCTATTCCAACCATAACTTAATCAACTTGTATTGTATATTATGTAATCTTGAGATACCATAGACACGTATACAATGTTTCGACCTATCATGTCGACACATCTATATATATTTCGGAACAACCATAGACACTCTATATGTGAATGTTGGAGTTAGCTATACAGGGTTGAGGTTGATTCCAAAATATATATAGTTTGAGTTGTGATCAATACTGAGATACGTATACACTGGGTCGTGGATTGATTCAAGATAATATTTATCGATTTATTTCTGTACATCTAATTGTGGACAACTAGTTGTAGGTTACTAACGAGGACAGCTGACTTAATAAACTTAAAACATCAAAATATATTAAAAGTGTTGTAAATATATTTTGAACATACTTTGATATATATGTATATATTGTTATAGGTTCGTGAATCAACCAGTGGCCAAGTCTTACTTCCCGACGAAGTAAAAATCTGTGAAAGTGAGTTATAGTTCCACTTTTAAAATCTAATATTTTTGGGATGAAAATACATGCAGGTTTTATAAATGATTTACAAAATAGACACAAGTACGTGAAACTACATTCTATGGTTGAATTATCGAAATCGAATATGCCCCTTTTTATTAAGTCTGGTAATCTAAGAATTAGGGAACAGACACCCTAATTGACGCGAATCCTAAAGATAGATCTATCGGGCCCAACAAGCCCCATCCAAAGTACCGGATGCTTTAGTACTTCGAAATTTATATCATATCCGAAGGGTGTCCCGGAATGATGGGGATATTCTTATATATGCATCTTGTTAATGTCGGTTACCAGGTGTTCACCATATGAATGACTTTTATCTCTATGTATGGGATGTGTATTGAAATATGAAATCTTGTGGTCTATTATTATGATTTGATATATATAGGTTAAACCTATAACTCACCAACATTTTTGTTGACGTTTTAAGCATGTTTATTCTCAGGTGATTATTAAGAGCTTCCGCTGTCGCATACTTAAATAAGGACGAGATTTGGAGTCCATGTTTGTATGATATTGTGTAAAAACTGCATTCAAGAAACTTATTTTGTTGTAACATATTTGTATTGTAAACCATTATGTAATGGTCGTGTGTAAACAGGATATTTTAGATTATCATTATTTGATAATCTACGTAAAGCTTTTTAAACCTTTATTGATGAAATAAAGGTTATGGTTTGTTTTAAAATGAATGCAGTCTTTGAAAAACGTCTCATATAGAGGTCAAAACCTCGCAACGAAATCAATTAATATGGAACGTTTTTAATCAATAAGAACGGGACATTTCATTTTGGTGGTCTACTTGTCTAATTTTAATACATATATTCTATGTAATTCATATTTCAAAGGTTGTGTGTGAGAATAGTGCTCTTGACGACTCTAAAGGGTAAGAAGTTGAATCTCAACTTCTTCATGTAGCAAGTGTATACGGTAATTTGCCAAGTATAACCCCGAAGTACACGCTTGCATTTACATCGTTTGTGCCTCTTGGTTTTAGCTACTATACCAAGACAACCGTCAGAACACCAAGTTATGATTTGAATATTTTACATAGCACAAATCATATGAGTACGTGTGTACAAAGGCTAATTCATACAAGTGGGAAACTTATTAATTATTATGCATGTTCAAATTATGTAGAACACACCTTCTTTTTGCATAACTGAGCATGGGCAAAAGGGATAGAAGTGGAAACGGAAATGAATGTAGTTAACCTATTCTGGTAGGAAAGGACAGCTTTCTCAGCATGTTAATGGTTGAAGCCCTATAAGCACATAAAAATAGCGTTGGAGTATAAAGTGGTGAAAAAATTCTATTCTTAAATCTCTCATCTTCTGCATCTATAGTTTGTTGTTTTTAGATTGATTGTTTTTCATGTTCAACTAGGAAATGAATAAGTTGTTTCATATTACATTTAAGGTGTCAAAATGGGTATAATTTGGGATGTGGGTTGAATTTCAAAATGGTGTCCATATGGGTAGTAATATTATGTGCTTGTCAAAACTGGGGACATGTCCAATTTCCAAATGGGTAAAGCATTATGTGCTTGATAGAGCTAATTTTGACATGATTTGTTGTTGCTATGAGAAATATGATAATAATCGTGACATGGAATAAACTGAGTCAAGTTATAGCATATACAAGTGGACCGACCTTTGAAGAAGTTTTTTTTTTTTTTTTTTTGGATTTGAAGAAAATGAATCACACTAATTGTTAGAACTCAAAGTATGGATACGAAGAATGATACGAGTAACAATTTATGCTACAACGAAACATACCTTTAAAAAGAACCACACTATATATATCGTTACCTACTTAACTTATTACACAAATATTCTATCAAATTTAATATAGTTCAATAAATCCCTAATATTATTGTACAGAGTAAAGTAATACTCATGCAATCTCGCGAAATTGTGGGCTGTAAACTATCTACGTTGTTTAACTATTTGTTATATTTATTGTTGAAACTATTTAAGTTGTGCAATGGTACACGATTACATAACGGACCTTGGGGACAAAATGAGGGCGGGCTAATCGGTGGAATTTTTTTGTAGATGTTTATTTATTTAACCTTTACAAACAAGTGTTTTTTTTATAAATTCTTATTCATATAGATTGCAATATGGGCGGGCTAACCGGCAAAGATTGAAGACAACATGCACCATGCTTTTGTTTGTATATTTTGGAGAGTGAATTGCAGCCTCATGACATACATTCAAAAGTCAATAGCAAACAAGAAGACTCTATTGGGTAACTGAGGAAGAGTCATTGCCCGCAGTTGTTATATTGCTTTAACTGTTCTTGCCAATCAAATTAGTTTTGTATTCAACCATGAAAACCGCCGTGCACGTCTAAAGGTGATATTTCACCATGTTCTGATGTTTTTCGAAACCACAACTACCATGTTTGCTACTGTTGATGATGTGTTTTGTCTTTTGCTAATGTCGAATTTAGTAGCCTTAATTTATGTGTTTTGTATAAAACAAAAATATTAAAGCAGATTACGTTTATTTCATTCACAACAATACTTATGATACTGTTTTATCATACCGTTAATTGCTATAACATTTTACGATTCCAATTTATTTGATTAAGAGTAACCGTGGCTCTTGAATCTAGATAGATATATATATATATATATATATATATATATATATATATATATATATATATATATATATATATATATATATATATAATATGTTGTTTTTCAAAAAATAAAAAATAGAGTCAACTATGACAAGATCATACAAATCAATCATGACATTATCATATGACCGTTTGAGATTTAATACACTTACCTAATTTTGTAGTTCTTAATTTTAATAGAGAAAGTTAGATTATATTATATTATAAGATAGATAAGATTAGATTAGATTATTAGCGAGTATATACGAGCATTTTCAATCTCATATGAAATTTGTTAACGATAGCTCTAAGGACCGTCGTTAACTTGTATAAATAATTTGTATACGGCAGTTACGTTTAACTTTAATGTGGCAGCTTTTGAATTATACAAACTTTTTATGCATCTTAACGACACCCCTAAGGGCCGTCGTTAATAGGAGAATGCAAAAATAGCCTTTAGAGTTACGCTTAATCTTACTAAATTTAAGTTTAAAGACTGCAAAAGTAGCCTTTAGAGTTACGCTTAATCTTACTAAATTTAAGTTTATAAAGACAGTTAAATTAATTGTAAAATATAAATATTAACTTTTTATTTTTGATTTTCTTCATTTAAATTTGATATTAATATTTATTTATTGTAATTTTAGTTATAAGAACTATGTGTAGTATAATTAAACGTAATTCTAATAACTACGTTAATATTTTTCTTATTTATTAATCACCAATGATTTTTACATAGTTATGAAATAATTTTCTTATACAAAATCTATTACACGATGCATTTTTATATATTAGTATTTGAAATTACCCTAATATTTTAAAAGTAACTAGTAGCTACTGTTCTCTTCGTTCTTTTTAGTAATTTTACATTGTTACATATCCGCTCTTTTATGTTGCTTATATTATATTATATATTTCATGTTTTGTTAAATACTAACTCTGATTGTCATACAACTATACAAGCATAGTTGTGAACTAATGATTATGCTCGTATCACTCTAGTCAAAAATTCGAAAACACGACTCAAACTCCGACTTTAAATCATTTTTACTCATTAAAGTTACTTATATTTTTTATTTTTATATGTGAATGCGTGAGTGTGCAACTCTTCCCAGTCTTGTGTTACTCTTAGAGATTACATCGGGTCGAATTTGGGCCGGGTTTAGGTAATCCCATACCCGAAACCGGTTTGGAAACCATGTCCCAAACCCGAACCCATACTCGTTGGGTTTTCATTTACTTACTAACCGTAGGGTTATCGGGTTTCCGCAGGGGTAAACGGGGATCCCCATTTACTTACTAAATTCCGGGTTACCGGGTTTTCTCGCGGGTATCGAATATACCGTTGTTAGTCATTCTCATTCATCTAATTCAATTTATGTTTCAATAACACTATTAAATTGAGTACTAAATATATAAATATAGAACAATATTACAATAATACATTGTAGCTTATATTATTATTATTAAATTTTGTTATTGTTATTAATAAAATTGAAATCCCCTTCGGGTAGCGTATACGAGTATATGGGCCGGGTATACGGGTCGCGTATGCGGGTTTGTATCTAAACCCTTCCTGTAACGACCCGTCAAAATCGCTATTGATGCGGCACGTTAATCATTGATTTCACAGTGAGGTTTTGACCTCTATATGATACGTTTTGATAAAATATTGCATTCATTAAAATAAGTGATTTTCTAAACATAGAAAGTTATAAACATGTGGGTGAGTGCTTAGGTATAATCAAATCCCCAAAACAGAATCCTCTCGTCTGTAATAATAATTCGAAGTACTAAAGCATCCGTAACCCGGATGGGGCTTGTTGGGCCCGATAGATCTATCTTTAGGATTCGCGTCAATTAGGGACCAGTTCCCTAATTCTTAGGCTACCAAGCTAAAAGAAGTGATATTCGGTACTCGTAATCCAACATAGAATGTAATTTCAAGTACTCATGTCTATTTTGTAAAACATTTACAAAACCGCATGTATTCTCATCCCAAAAATATTAGATAGTAAAAATGGGACTATAACTCACCAACATTCGTGTTAACCTTTTTAGCTTGTTTTATTCTCAGGTCCCTAGACTGCTTCCACTGTGATATGCTTGTTGTCTGCATGGAGTCTCTCATGCTTTGTATAAAGTTTATTGCATTCAAAACAAAACTACATTGTGTAATAAATAATTTGACTGTGATGTCAACCTGTAAAATAAGGATTTATGTATTTTGGAGATTTGCTTATACATAAGCACTCACCCACATGTTTATAACTTTCTATGTTTAGAAAGTCACTTATTTTAATGAATGCAATATTTTATCAAAACGTATCATATAGAGGTTAAAACCTCACTGTGGAATCAATGATTAACGTGATGCGTCAATAACGATTTTGACGGGTCGTTACAGTTGGTACCCGAGCTTGAGGTCATAGGGAACCAAAATTTGCATTAGTGTGTTTAACTGGTAATTGTTAGGATGCATTAGTGAGTCTGGACTATGACCATATCTGTTTTAACCGATTTTTACTTATCATTTTGTCAAAAACACTATATGTGATATATTTATATGCTAACGTAATTGTTGTTTCAATTATGTGATAGATGACTTCTTCTAATCCCATCATTTTGTACCACTCTAAATCGGACACTGAGTCTATTCTCTCCACAACTAAAAAAGGCGTTCCAATACCTATTAAAGAAGAAATTGTGTTAGCCGGGGAATCTCAACTCCCGGTAAACCAAGAGGAGGTCCCAGCTCCACCCAGCCCTAGTTTTCCGGAGTCACAGTATCGTTTCAATGGTACCGTGATCCCTGAGATAAACGGGGGCCGTCCATTTCTTAACAAACGTGAAAACTGGTTCAGATACACCGCCGACGAACGGGTTGTGTCGATTCCGCCTGGCAGACATCGGATCATGACCACCGGCCGGACATATTCTCCCACACATGATGCACCAGCACCACCCTCAGACGACTCAGATAGTTCATCATCAGATGAGATCAGTGAGGAGGAGGAGGAAGTAAAGGAAATTACTGAAAAAGAATTTAACAAGGGAAAGGAACCTGTAGTCACCAACCCAGAATTGCCGAATCCAAAAATTAATAAAGCAATTGTTGCACAAAGTGCACCTGACATTGCTAGCCCTAGTCACCCTTGCCTTACCAACTCTATTGAGGTATCAAGTACCTCAGAACCCCGACGAAAATATAAACGTACCACTCGAATAAGCGTTATTCCAGTACCTGATAACAAGAAGCCTTGCCGTTTCTAAAAACCATTTCCGCTACGACATCACTTCATGCATTGTATAATATTAATTAGTGTGCTTTACTTTATTCTACATATATTTTATGTAAAATAAATTTATGTGAATAAGTGGTATTGTATCGTTGTACCATAATGCATTGAAGAATAAAGCGTGAAATGATAATGCATTAAGTTTTTCATAATAGAATATTATTTGAACTGTAGTAGTTAATTGTTGTACTAAGCTTTTAAGTATGAACTTTAACGGGTAGGTAATACCCTAGAAATAATTATAAAACGCTAATAAGAAGAAAAGGCTTTTATAATAATTGGTTCATATTATTAATATGCTACGATTAACTGTTGACTACTCATTATACCTATAATATTCTATATGATTAATTTATCTCTGTTGTGTTTATTGAAGAAACATGTCTCAAATGTCGGATGCTGAGTTTGAGGAACTAGTCGAGAAACGTGTGAATGAAAGAATTGCTGCAGCCGAGGCAGCAAAAGCAGCAGCCTAAGCAGCAGCTGTGAATACAAACTCATGAAACGGATGCTCATACAAAACTTTTCAAGGATGCAAACCACAGACGTTTAGTGGAACCGAGGGACCAGTCGGTCTAACCCGATGGTTTGAAAAGATGGAGTCCGTTTTCAAAATTAGTAATTGTGCGGACGGAGACAAGTCAAAGTATGCTTCGTGCACATTGCATGACGGTGCACTTACTTGGTGGAACAATTATGCTAAAGCAGAAGGAATAGATACGGCATACGATATCTCTTGGGAAGAATTGAAAAAGATGCTAATAGAGGAGTACTGTCCTCGAAACGAGATCAGAAAAATGGAACCTGAGTTACGTAATCTGAAGGTTTTCGGTGCAAATCTCAAAAACTAAAGCATTTCATGGAACTAGCCTTGGTGTGTACCGATTTAGTGCCAAACGAGAAATGAAAGATAGAGATGTATATTGACGGTTTTTCGATCAATATCAAAGGAAATGTTACATCGTCCAAACCGAATACGATGCAGGAAGCCATGAGAATGGCACACCAACTCATGGACCAGATCACAGAGAGTTCGATTAAGGCACCAACTACCGAAGTTAAGACAACCGAAGGAAAGAGGAAATGGGAGGACCATAAGGGCAAAATTTCTCACCCGAAGAGGCAAGAGACTTTTAAGGGCAAACAAGATGGGGCGATTGCTAGTCCAAACTACAAGGAACCCCATCCGTTCTGCAAAAGATGTTACACACATCATTCAGGTTATTGCCAATTGGTCTGTGATAAATGCAGTAAGAAGGGACATGTGGCAAAAGATTGTTATGTCACTGTTTCTGGAGTGAAGACAAACCCGACCGATGTCAAGAAATATTTTAGATGTGGGAAGCCTGGTCACTTTAAAAATCAATGCCCTGATAAGGAGAAGAACAAAGAACCAGCACGTGGGAGGGCATTTAATATTAATGTCAGTGAAGCGCGTGAGGATCCTGATCTTGTTACGGGTACGTTTACCGTTAATAATCAACTAGCTTCTATTATGTTTGATATTGGTGCTGATAGAAGTTATATGTGTAAAGACTTTAGTTCTAAACTGAAATGTTCATCATTGCCTCTAGAAGATAAATATACTATTGAATTAGCTAATGGTAAACTGATAAAAGCCGATAAATTTTGCGATGGTTATGAGATAAACCATGCTGGTAAAACATTCAAACTCGATTTGATACCCGTAGAATTAGGGAGTTTTGACGTAATCGTTGGCATGGACTGGATGTCCAAAACAAGAGCGGAAGTTGTTTGTGCTGAGAAAGCAATTCACATCCCTCGTAAGGATAAAACGTCATTGATGATTTATGGGGAGAAGTGCAACTCGAAGCTGAACCTTATCAGCTGTATGAAGGCCCAGAAACTTGTAAGAAAAGGTTGTTATGCCATTTTAGCACACGTGAAGAAAATTAAAACTGAAGAAAGAAGCATCGACGACGTACCGGTTGTAAGATAATATCCCGAAGTATTTCCAGAAGAATTACCTGGGCTACCTCCACACAAATGTGTAGAATTTCAGATTGATCTCGTACCAGGAGCCGCACCTGTAGCCCGATCCCCATATAGACTTGCACCTTCCGAGATGCAAGAATTGCAATTCCAATTACAAGAATTATCGGATCGTGGATTTATTCGTCCCAGTTTTTCACCTTGGGGTGCTCCTATTCTGTTCGTCAAGAAGAAGGATGTATCTATGAGGATGTGCATAGATTACCGGGAATTAAACAAATTAACGATCAAGAATCGGTACCCATTACCGAGGATTGATGATTTATTTGATCAATTGCAAGGATCAAGTGTTTATTCTAAGATTGATCTACACTCCGGATATCATCAGCTGAGAGTGAAGGAAGAAGATGTACCTAAAACCACGTTCAGAACCCGTTACGGTCACTATGAGTTTTTAGTCATGCCTTTTGGATTAACTAATGCTCCAGCAGTATTCATGGATCTAATGAATCGCATCTGCAGACCGTATTTAGAAAAATTTGTCATTGTTTTTATCGACGGCATATTGATTTACTCAAAGAACAAGGAAGAACATGAGCAACACTTAAGACTGGTAATAGAGGTACTCAAGAAAGAAGAACTGTACACAAAATTTTCGAAGTGTTATTTCTGGTTACAAGAAGTACAATTTTTGGGCCTTGTTGTCAGTAAACATGGAATTAAAGTTGACCCTGCTAAGATTGAAGCCATTAGTAAATGGGAAATACCGAAGACTCCAACACAAATCCGCCAATTCTTAGGTCTTGCTGGTTACTACCGAAGATTCATTCAAGATTTCTCTAAAATCGCCAAACCCTTAACTGCATTGACTCAAAAGGGAAAGAAGTATGATTGGTCCACGGAACAGGAATCCGCATTTCAACTATTAAAGAATAAGTTAACGTCTGCACCCATTTTGTCATTACCGGAAGGAAATGATGATTTCGTGATCTATTGTGATGCTTCGCGCCAAGGTTTAGGATGTGTATTAATGCAACGCACAAAAGTTATCGCATACGCCTCACGACAACTAAAAATTCACGAAAGGAACTATACGACGCACGATTTGGAACTTGGAGCAGTAGTTTTTGCACTCAAAATATAGAGACACTATCTATATGGAACCAAGTGTATAGTGTACACCGACCATAAGAGTCTTCAACATAGTTTTGATCAAAAACAACTCAATATGAGGCAACGTCGCTGGGTAGAGTTATTGAACGATTACGATTGTGAAACCCGTTACCACCCGGAAAGGCTAATGTTGTAGCTGACGCCCTAAGTCGGAAAGAAAGAGTAAAAAATCTTAGAGTTCGAACTTTGAACATTACAATTCGTACTGATCTCACAAAGCAAATTCAAGCAGCACAGTTAGAAGCTTTAAAAGAAGAAAATGAAAAAGGCAAAATGAGCAAAGGGTTAGAAAAATAGCTTGAAGTAAAAGCCGATGGAACCCTGTATTTTGCTGGTAGGATATGGGTACCAAGACATGGTAACATATGGAAACTAGTACTGGATGAAGCACACAAAACGAGGTACTCAATTCACCCAGTAAACGGCAAAATGTACCACGATCTTAAGAAATTCTATTGGTGGCCTAATATGAAGACAGAAATTGCTACTTATGTAAGCAAATGGTTTACATGTGCGAAGGTCAAAGCTGAGCACCAAAAGCTGTCAGGATTACTGCAACAACCAGAAATTCCTCAGTGGAAATGGGAAAGGATAACCATGGATTTCATTACGAAATTGCCAAGGACTGCAAGTAGTCACAATACTATTTGGGTGATAGTTGATCACCTCACTAAATCAGCTCACTTTCTACTAATAAATGAGATAGATAGTATGGAAAGATTAGCATGCTTATATTTGAAGGAAGTAGTTTCCAGGCATGGTGTACCTATCTCCATAATATCTGATCGCGACACCCGATTCATGTCACATTTTTTGCAGTCATTACAAAAAGCATTGGGAACTCGATTAGATATTTGCACCGCTTATTACCCACAGACAGATGGTCAAAGTGAAAGAACAATACAAACATTAGAAGACATGTTACGGGCATGCGTGATTAACTTTGGAACCAGTTGGGATCGACACTTACCTTTGGCAGAATTCTCATACAATGACAGCTATCATACGAGCATCAACGCAGCGCCATTTGAAGCACTTTATGGTAGAAAGTGCAGATCTCCTATTTGTTAGAGTGAAGTAGGAGAAAGACAACTTACCGGACCAGAAATTATTCATGAAACCACCGAAAAGATCATTCAAATACAACAACGATTGAAAACGGCCATGAGTCACCAAAAGAGTTATGCTGATGTAAGAAGAAACCGCTAAAATTTCAAGTGGGCGACAAAGTCATGTTGAAAGTATCACCCTGGAAAGGCGTTATACGATTCGGTAAATGGGGAAAGCTAAGTCCTAGGTACGTAGGACCCTTTGAAATCACCGAAAGAATTGGAGCAGTTGCTTATCGATTAAAGCTACCGCAAGAACTTAGTGGTGTTCACGACATATTTCACGTGTCAAATTTGAAGAAATGTTTAGCTGAAGAGGATGTCATAATTCCTCTTGACGAAATACGAATCAATGATAAACTCTATTTTATCAAAGAACCTGTTGAAATCATGGACCGTGAAGTCAAACAATTAAAACAAGGCAAAATACCGATAGTTAGAGTTCGTTGGAACGCCAGACGAGGACCCGAGTTTACTTGGGAACGTGAAGATGAAATGAAGCAAAAGTATCCACATTTGTTCACTGATATCGCTCATAAAACAGGTACTACTCAAAATTTCGGGACGAAATATTCTTTAACGGGGAGGTACTGTGATGACCCGGAAAAATTCGACTTATTTAAACCAAATCTCTATACGATTTAAAGAAGCAAATGACCAAAATACTAAAATGTATAAGTTACATTTCAAATAAGATAATTTAATAAGTCTAATTATTGTTAAAGGTACTTATCGCGAAACGTAAAGTACAAGTTTTCTATGCGTAAGAAAAGACGTTCGAAAAACCAGAACCGGGACATAAACCGGGCATCAATGTACAAGACAACGGAGCTAAGGTTACAAGTCAACTATGCACGAGAATATAATATAATATATAATTAATTAATATAAATTATATATTATATATATAATTATTATATTATGTCGACAAGCTAGTGAGCAAAAATCTCTGAGCTTAAAATGCGTACCTTCGCGATCGCGGAGCTGTAAGGCATAAACTCTTCACGATAGCGGAGCTGTCTGGTCTCAAAATGCCTATAAAAGCAGCCTTCTTCTGATGAATGAAACACACCAGATTGAATCGAATTCAATCTCTTTCTTTCTCTCTATATTTATATTTATATTATAATTTTAATTTTAATTTAAGTTTAATAATAATAAGGTATATGATAATGCTAAAAATGAACATATATTTCATAGCAATTGTTCTATTTACAAGTGATATTCGTTTAAATAATAAAAGGTGAAGACAAAAGACAGATTCGACGAATTGAAGACGCAAACGACCAAAAAGCTCAAAAGTACAAAAGACAATCAAAGAGGTTCCAATTATTGATAAGAAATGTCTCGAAATTACAAGAGTACAAGATTCAAAACGCAAAGTACAAAATATAAAATTGTACGCAAGGACGTTCGAAAATCCGGAACCGGGACCAGAGTCAACTCTCAACGCTCGACGCAACGGTGTAAAAATTACGAGTCAACTATGCACAAGAATAAAATATAATATTTAAATAATTCATAATAAGAATAATATTAAATAATAAAAAGTTGTTAATTGAGCATAGTTCAGGGGTCATAAGTGAAAATTCAATTTCTAAATTCGCCTATAAAAGGCTTTGTAATCGTAATGTAAAAGGAGACCTTTTTTCGATCATTTTTTTCTATCTTTTTCTTATTTTTCTATCTATCAATATCAATATCTATATTCTATATCTCTATCATAATGTTAACTTAATAAGATATAACAATAATCTTAATTTTAATTTTAAATTATGATAATAATAAGATTTATGATAGAGATAGTTTGAGTGTGTAAGTCGAAATTCTGTCCATGTAACGCTACGCTATTTTTAATCATTGTAAGTTATGTTCAACCTTTTTACATTAATGTCTCGTAGCTAAGTTATTATTATGCTTATTTAATCCGAAGTAATCATGATGTTGGGCTAATTACTAAAATTGGGTAATTGGGCTTTGTACCATAATTGGGGTTTGGACAAAAGAACGACACTTGTGGAAATTAGACTATGGGCTATTAATGGGCTTTATATTTGTTTAACTAAATGATAGTTTGTTAATGTTAATATAAAGATTTACAATTGGGCGTCCCTATAAATTACCATATACACTCGATCGGACACGATGGGCGGGGTATTTATATGTACGAATAATCGTTCATTTAACCGGACACGGGAATGGATTAATAGCCACTAGAATAATTAAAACAGGGGTGAAATTACATTCAAGGGTAATTGGTGTAATTGTTAACAAAGTAGTAAAACCTTGGTTTACACGCAGTCGATAACCTGGTGTATTCATTAAACAAAGTATTAAAACCTTGTTACAATTCGAATCCCCAATTAGTTGGAATATTTAACTTCGGGTATAATAATAATTTGACGAGGACACTCGCACTTTATATTTATGACTGATGGACTGTTATGGACAAAAACCAGACGGACAGATTAAATAATCCAGGACAAAGGACAATTAACCCATGGGCATAAAACTAAAATCAACACGTCAAACATCATGATTACAGAAGTTTAAATAAGCATAATTCTTTTATTTCATATTTAATTTCCTTTATTTTATATTTAATTGCACTTCTAATTATCGCATTTTTATTGTTATTATATTTAATTGCACTTTTAATTATCATACTTTTTAATTATCGCAAGTTTATTTTATCGCACTTTTATTATTCGCAATTTCATTATCGTTATTTACTTTACGCTTTAATTTAAGTCTTGTATTTATTTTATATTTTACATTAGGTTTTAACTGCGACTAAAGTTTTAAAATCGACAAACCGGTTATTAAACGGTAAAAACCCCCCTTTATAATAATAATATTACTTATATATATATTTGTATTTTTTATAAAAGTAAACTAATATAGCGTTGAGCTTTGTTTAAAGATTTCCCTGTGGAACGAACCGGACTTACTAAAAACTACACTACTTTACGATTAGGTACACTGCCTATAAGTGTTGTAGCAAGGTTTAAGTATATCCATTCTATAAATAAATAAAAATCTTGTGTAAAATTGTATCGTATTTAATAGTTTTTCCTAGTAAAATATAAGCTATTTTATATACACCTCGCATAACATCAAGTATTTTTGGCGCCGCTGCCGGGGAATCGCCGAAGCGAAACGCTATATAAAAAAAGAATCTAGACAACTAGTTACCTTATTTTATGATTAAAAAATTTTTTTAAAAAAAAAATAATTAACGAAACTAGTGTGGGTGTATACATTATTCCATAGCATTATTGATAAGGCTAATTAACGAAAGATATATTGAATATTGAAATCCAAAAATGCTAGTGTTTAAGTGTCCTGGGTGAAACGCAAAGTATAGTGTTTAAGAACTATACTATAATAATTATGCTAGTGTTTTAGAATCTAGTTCCAACATTTACTGATCCATACGGTTTAGAATTAAATAATTTTTTTTTTAATTTTTTAAATTATTTAAATTTTCTTTTTCTTTAGACTAAAATTTAGGTGCCTTAAAATTTTTGCGACCACACATAAAAAAAAAAAAAAAAAAAGTTTAAAAGATAAAAAAAAAAATCTCGTTTTAAAAAAAAAAAAAAATTATATTTTAAAGACAAAAATCTTAAAACTAAATCCTTTTGCTTAATTTTTGCTTAAAAATTTAGTATTGCTTAATTTAGTATTGATTATCGTTTTGAATAAATTACTTCAGCAAAAGGGATATAGTCTTGAAGTGTTGTAAGGGATATAGTATTAATTTTGTCATTGGATTCTTTAATTTTTTTTTTATTCAAAATATTCCTCCTAGTAGTCCAACTATTCTATTCCCCTTTTTAGCGTTAATTGATAAGGCATCATAATAAGACATCAAGATATTTTTGAGGTGAACCAATCAAACCAACATTCATAGCATTTTTTTTTTTAATAGTTGCTAGATAGTGACTTTTCCAAGCAATCAAACTTATAAAAAAAAAACGAGATTCTTTTTTATTATTATAATTTTTTTTAATTTTAATTATTATTTTTTTTTAAAAAAAAAAGAAGTTAAAATTTTTTTTTTTTTTTTAAGTCTTCTTACCTTTAGATTTTTCGAATCTAGTCACAACTTTTAGTTTTAAGTCTAGTTTTTGTCATAAGTTTTATTTTTATTTTTAGATTTCTAGGCTTTGCCGTAAAATCCCTTAAGTGCTTATTCCTTAGACTAATTTTAGGTGCTTTAGAATTTTGCGACGCCATTTTTCGTGCTATTTTTTTTTTCTTCGACGCCTTTTACCTATGTATCAATTACAATTCCAATTAGTGATCTCAATTTGCAATTTTAATTTTAAGATAGTGATAGTTATAAGGATCGATTAGTTGTGTGTTTTTTTTTAAAAAAAAAAAAAAAAAAAAAAAAAAAAAAAAAAAAAAAAACTTTTAAGCCACTCTTCGTCTTTTTCATTTTTCGACACTTTTCGACGCGCATTCTATTTTTCTCTCTTATTTCTCGCCATTCTAGTTTTTAGGACTTAGAATTTTTTCTACTTCTTCTCTAAATTTCTTAAAATTACGAAAATTTATTTTAAGTGGTTAAATTGATAGACATCAAAATTTTCTGGTTCGTAGTAATAGTTGGATTTGTACGTGGACCGGGTTATTGGAGCCAAACAGTACTCAATTATATTGAGACCAAACGAATCCTGCCCCTCTGCTGCATCTTTTGGCTATTCGAAACGTGGGCAAAATCAGAAAAGTCTATTGATTGGATAACTTATATAATTTTTCTTTCCTTTTTTTAAAAACTAATAGGATATTCAGTGAATGCACCGAGCAAGACGATCACCACCTTTTGTACGTTCACCACCTGTAACTAGATCAAGACATTTAGCAAATATAACCGTCGTTGATTTTTCTTTAGAATCGTCATCCAGTCGACCAAGTACTTCAGTTCAAATTTCCGATAATCCATTTTTTGAACCCGACCTCACAATTGAGAATCCGGAGAATATTCAGGAACGGTTCGTAGATCCTGAACCACTAAACTTTCCTCCGGAACCACCAATCATTCAAACAGAGATTGTTGAGGAACGAACCATTAAATCAGAATCATCTAGTGATACCGATTCAACAAATTCAATTATGGAGAATCTGGAACCTCTAAGTATGGAAGACCGAATGAGAGCTAAACGCACTGGCCAAGGTCACGCAATTACTCATCCAGACATTAATGCGCCAGATTATGAAATCAAAGGAAAAATTCTACACATGGTGACTAATCAATGCCAATTTAGTGGTGCGCCGAAGGAAGATCCAAATGAACATCTACGTACCTTTAATAGGATCTGCACACTATTTAAAATCCGAGAAGTTGAGGATGAACAGATATATCTCATGTTATTTCCCTGGACTTTAAAGGGAGAAGCCAAAGATTGGTTGGAATCGTTACCTGAAGGGGCGATTGATACATGGGATGTTTTAGTTGACAAATTTCTTAAACAATTCTTTCCTGCATCTAAAGCCGTAAGACTTCAAGCAGAAATTGTTACGTTTACACAGAAACCAAATGAAACTCTATATGAGGCATGGACAAGATATGGAAAGTTGTTAAGAGGATGTCCGCAACATGGTTTAGACACCTGTCAAATAGTACAAATATTCTACCAAGGATGCGACATCACTACAAGGAAAGACATAGATATAGCAGCTGGTGGTTCTATTATGAAGAAAACCGAAACTGATGCTTACAAAATTATTGATAACACTGCTTCCCACTCACATGAGTGGCACCAAGAAAAAGATATCATTAGATCATCTAAAGCAGCTAGAGCCGATTCTAGCCATGACTTAGATTCCATTTCCGCAAAGATAGATGCTGTGGAACGACGAATGGAAAAGATGACTAAAGATATTCACTCAATACGAATTAGTTGTGAGCAGTGTGGAGGACCACATTTGACAAAAGATTGTCTCAGTATTGAATTAACAATGGAACAAAGAGAGAATATTTCATACATAAACCAAAGGCCTGGAAATAATTATCAGAATAATTATCAACCACCAAGACCTATTTACAATCAAAATCAGAACTATAACCGAAATGTTCCATACAACAACCAACAAGGTCCTAGCAATCAACAAGTATCTAACAATACTTACAATCAGCAAAGACCTATTTTTCCGATTAAACCACCACAAACCGATGAGAAAAAGTCAAATTTTGAAGACATGATGTCAAAGCTAGTTGAATCTCAAACGCAGTTTTTCACTTCACAAAAACAAACCAATGAACAAAATGCTCAAGCATTTAGGAATCAACAAGCTTCGATTCAAAATTTGGAACAAGAAGTGAGCAACCTAGCAAGGTTGATAGGTGAAAGAAAACCGGGAAGTTTACCTAGTGATACAAATACTAACCCCCGGAATGAAACAGCTAAAGCCATTACCACAAGAAGTGGTATTACACTTAAACCACCTGAAATACCTGTAAATTCAGATAATTCTATTCCTACTCCACAAGAATCACAACCTGATCAAGATAAGGAAAAAGAACCGGTAGTTGAGAAGGTTAATGAAGATAACAAAGTTAAGGATAAACCTTATGTTAAACCATACCAACCACCACTTCCTTACCCGAGTAAAATGAAGAAAGAGAAACTTGAAGCCGAGCAATCCAAATTCTTGGATATGTTTAAACAGATAAATGTAAATCTTCCTTTCATTGATGTGATTTCAGGAATGCCAAGATATGCTAAATTCTTGAAAGATCTAATCTCAAATAGAAAGAAAATGGAAGAACTCTCGGCTGTTACTATGAATGCTAATTGTTTAGCAGTGCTGTTGAATAAGATACCAGAAAAATTATCTGATCCAGGAAGTTTCACAATTCCATGTTTTCTGGGTAGTCTTAGTTCAATAGAAGCATTGGCAGACTTAGGTGCTAGTATAAATCTAATGCCGTATTTACTATACGCTAAACTAGACCTTGGAGAATTGAAACCAACCAGAATAAGCATACAACTAGCCGATAGATCAATAAAATATCCTAGAGGGATAATGGAGAACATGCTAGTTAAAGTTGGTACTTTAGTATTTCCAGTAGATTTTGTTATTTTGGACATGGAAGAAGATTCTCAAGTTCCTCTCATATTAGGAAGACCATTCTTAAACACGGCTAAAGCAATGATAGACGTGTTCGGTAAGAAACTGACCCTAAGTATAGAGGATGAGAGTGTTACCTTTTCAGTTGATAGAGCAATGCAACAACCACAATCTGCAGATGATACATGTTATTATATTCAAACTATAGATGCACATGCAGAATTATTAGAAGAATTTCCAGAATTACAAGGAACAGGAGAATGTTCTTTAGGAGAAGGTAATGAACCAATTGATGAAGCTGAAATGTTAACTACACTTATAGCTAATGGATATGAACCAACAACAGAAGAAATTCAAATGCTAAAAGAAGAAGACAGATATCGATATAAATCATCGATAGAAGAACCTCCGAAATTAGAGTTAAAGCCACTTCCAAACCATTTGGAATATGCTTATTTACATGGTGAATCTGAATTACCTGTAATAATATCATCTTCTCTTACTGAAAATGAGAAATCACAACTCATTTCTGTGTTGAAAGCTCATAAACCAGCCATTGCATGGAAGATTCATGATATTAAAGGAATAAGTCCTTCGTATTGCACACATAAAATCCTTATGGAAGAAGGTCATAAAACGTATGTGCAACGCCAACGAAGACTAAATCCTAATATGCAAGATGTAGTTAAGAAGGAGATTATTAAACTGCTAGATGCAGGTTTGATATATCCAATTTCTGATAGTCCATGGGTAAGCCCAGTTCAATGTGTGCCTAAGAAAGGTGGCATGACTGTCATTACAAATGAGAAAAATGAGCTTATTCCTACTAGGACTGTAACAGGATGGCGTGTATGTATTGATTATAGAAAATTAAATGACGCCACCAGAAAAGATCACTTTCCCTTACCTTTCATAGATCAAATGTTGGAAAGATTAGCCGGAAATAGTTACTATTGTTTTCTAGATGGATTTTCCGGATATTTTCAAATTCCAATAGCACCCGAAGATCAAGAGAAAACCACATTCACTTGCCCTTATGGTACTTTTGCTTACAAACGCATGCCATTTGGACTTTGTAACGCCCCTGCAACCTTTCAAAGGTGAATGATGGCGATTTTTCATGACATGATAGAAGAATGCATGGAAGTATTCATGGATGACTTTTCAGTCTTCGGTGATACATTTAAATCATGTCTAGTTAATCTGGAACGAATGCTAATTAGATGCGAAAAATCAAATCTAGTACTTAATTGGGAGAAATGCCATTTCATGGTTAAAGAAGGCATCGTTCTTGGACATAAAATTTCAAAAGAAGGAATTGAAGTGGATAGAGCTAAAGTAGATGTAATTGCTAAACTTCCACATCCCACCAATGTTAGAGGAGTTAGGAGTTTTCTAGGCATGCCGGTTTTTACCGACGTTTCATAAAAGATTTTTCTAAAATTGCCACTCCTATGAATAAACTCCTAGAAAAGGATGCGCCATTCATCTTTTCAGATGAGTGTATCAAATCTTTTAATATTCTTAAAGAGAAACTCACTAATGCACCAATCATGATAACACCAAATTGGAATCTACCATTTGAACTAATGTGCGATGCAAGTGATTTTGCAATGGGAGCCGTTTTAGGACAAAGGATTGAAAAACGATTTCAACCTATATATTATGCTAGTAAGACATTACAAGGAGCACAAACGAACTATACAACTACTGAAAAAGAACTCCTTGCTATTGTCTTTGCTTTTGACAAATTTCGATCATATCTCGTTCTAGCAAAAACGGTGGTCTATACCGACCATTCTGCTCTTAGATACCTATTTTCAAAACAAGATGCTAAACCAAGATTAATCCGTTGGATCTTACTCTTACAAGAGTTTGATATTGAAATCCGAGATAAAAGAGGAGCAGAAAATCTCGCCGCTGATCATCTTTCTCGTCTTGAAAATCCTGAGTTAGAAGTTCTAAATGAATCGGCCATACAAGACAACTTTCCTGATGAATATCTATTGAAGATAGATTATAAAGAAATCCCATGGTTTGCAGACTATGCAAACAACTTAGTTTGTGGATTCCTTGAAAAAGGATTATCGTACCAAAGACGAAAGAAATTCTTCAGTGATATAAAACACTATTTCTGGGAAGATCCACATTTGTTTAAAAGTTGTCCCGATGGAATAATACGCCGATGTGTATTTGGAGATGAAGCTAGTAAAATATTAAACCATTGTCGCACAGGACCAACAGGAGGGCATTATGGGCCTCAACTAACAGCAAGAAAAGTTTATGAAGCTGGATTCTATTGGCCTACAATTTACAAAGACGCATACCTTCTTTGCAAATCTTGTGATGCATGTCAAAGGGCCGGAAAAATAAGTCAACGTGATGAAATGCCACAAAATGTCATCCAAGTATGTGAAGTATTTGACATTTGGGGTATTGACTTTATGGGTCCATTTCCAAAATCTCATAATAATCTATATATACTCGTAGCCATTGATTATGTATCTAAATGGGCGGAAACACAAGCTCTCCCAACTAACGATGCACGAGTTGTAGTCAACTTTTTAAAACGTCTTTTTGCAAGGTTTGGAATACCGAAAGCTTTAATAAGTGATCGGGGTACTCATTTCTGTAATAATCAACTTGAGAAAGTTCTTAAAAGATATGGAGTAACTCATAAAATCTCCACCGCATATCATCCACAAACAAGTGGACAAGTTGAAAATACCAACCGAGCTTTAAAACGTATTCTAGAGAAAACCGTAGGATCAAATCCGAAGGAATGGTCCATTAAATTGGAGGATGCACTCTGGGCTTTTAGAACAGCCTACAAAACTCCAATTGGAACCACATCTTTTAGACTTGTTTATGGAAAAGCATGTCATCTTCCAGTAGAAATTGAACACAAAGCATATTTGGGCTTTGAAAACATGTAATCTTGATTTACATGAAGCTGGACGTCTACGATTAAGTCAACTAAACGAATTAGAAGAATTAAGACATGAAGCATACGAAAATTCGTTAATCTATAAAGAAAGAACGAAGAAATGGCATGATAAAAGAATCAGAAGTTCAAAAGAATTTAAAGAAGGAGACAGAGTTCTTCTTTTCAATTCACGATTCAAGCTATTTCCTGGAAAATTGAAATCAAGATGGTCTGGACTATTCATAGTAAAAAGAGTTTTCCCATACGGAACGATAGAATTAATTAATTCAAATGGGATTGAATTTAAAGTTAATGGTCACAGAGTTAAACATTACATACATGGTCCAATGGAAGTCGACAACGAAGTTAATCACAATTTCGACACCACAGCTAACTAAGTGTGGGGAGAATCAAGTCTTTAAAGAATAATATGTATTTCTGTTAGAGTTAGATTGTCTGTTTTCATATAGTTCTCGAAAATGGAACCCGAATGGTCTTTCCCTAGCAGACCCTAAAGAACTAGTCTTCTCCCCCCATTCTGAATTTTTATTTTTTTTAGGTTTTTACAAAATGAAGACTGCCTGTGAACTAAACCATGGTCTAATGCTACACGCTTTGATCACTAAAAGAAATAATGACATACTACCAAGTGAAATAGTATCAGTAATCAGAGAAAGAATGGACGGAGTTAGAAAAGAATCCAGATGCGAAGATAATAAGTTACAATTTGGTAAAGGAAAATCAAAATCCGCAGCGAAAAGAAGAGCACGACACCTAAAAAGATGTCACAAATGCGGAAAATGGTCACATGGAGGTAAATGTTCAAATAATCAAACCTATTCAAATATCGAATTTGTTACTTTATGTAGAGACGGACCGTTCATATGTTTAGAAGAAAAGACACTGAATGCTCGAGGTTACGCCTATGTAGCTATGGAAAACCAATTAAACCGACTATCTTATGAATGGGATAGATCATATAACTAAGAATACTTATCTCACAGGTAAGTCTGTACAGTTTTTATTTTTTATTTTTTTTTATTTTTAACCTTTTGATAATAAACGCTAATTTGTTCGCTAAAAAGTATTAAATTGGTATTGAATAAAATTAGGTTTGGCGACCGAAATTATTGATATCATTCAAAAATTTATTACATCACTGCAAAATTTAACGTTTATTCTTAAGGTATAAATATCTTTAATCAATCAACCCAAAATATTTCAAAAATTCGTCATGAGTTAAATTAGGTCTTGGAACCGAAATTACTTTACCGAAAAGAGGGGCGCATATTTTTGATAATATTTGATTGATTAAAGTGGGATAAAAAGCCAAAAAGATTTTTAATTTTATTTTTACCATGTTTTTAAAATTAATATTTAAATCTTAAATTAATATTGTAAACTTTGTAAAAACAATATTTTTAAAATTGTAAATATTTGAAAAATTAATATAAGTTTGGTGTGAATTTATAATATGAATTTTTAAATTAAGTTTGGTGTGAATTTTTAATATGAATTTTTTAATTTTATGCATTTCAAATTTTAAGTTTGGTGTGAATTTTTAATATTAATTTTGAATTTTATATTTAAATTGTGTGAATTTAAAAACAAAAATTTACTTTATCTCATTAAGTTAAAAATATGATTTTTAAAATTTGTCGTAAGTTGAAGACTAGGTCATTGAACCGAAATTGCTTTACCCGAGGGAGGGACGAGAGTTATTATTATCATTATTTTTAATCTTATTGAATTAAAGTATGCCAAAAACATTAAAAAAAAAAAAAAAAAAATTTTAAAAAATCCAAAATTCTAAGCTTTTAAAACAATTTCTTGAAAATGACAAATTTTAAAAATTTTGTCGAGGGACGGACTAGGTCAACGTACCGAAACGCCCTCATTCTTAAAAGAAACAAATTTTTAAAATTAATTAATATTTGTTTTATAAGTTAAAGGTTTTATAAATAAAAAAAAAATATAGTATGTATATATTTGTTTGTAGTTTATCTTACAAGACAGGGTAAAACAACGCGTTTTCAAAGACTGGCATTAAGTTCAGCAAAAGCAAGTAATTTTGACGACAAGATGCAAAATATGTGTGAAATAACAAACAAGACGGAATAAACAAATGACGTGCACCATTTATCATTCAACAAACAAACAACAATATGTTTGAAACTTTGGTAAAATTTAATCACTTTTCTACGCTTATCACCCTCAATAATTTAAATTGTTACTGATTTCTTGCAAGTGAGGGCATTGCAAGATCTTAAGTGTGGGAAGGGGTTAAATTCTTTCGGATTTTTAAATTTTTTTTACTTTATACACTTGGTTACCATTAAAAATACTAGTAAAGCAGTAGTTGTATTAGAATCTAGTGCTCTATGATAATAAAGAACAGCCCTAGTCTTATATACTGACTACCCAATTCTAGTAAAATTTTTCAAAATTTTTAATTAAATGAACTCAAAATCATGTTTATACATATTTATGAACGATAAAACTAGGTTTTAATACCGAAATTATCGTTACCTCGGAAAGGACATAAATTGAGAAACAACCAAAATGTTAGAATTCATTTAAAAATGGAATAGAGGACGATAAAAAGGAAAATAAAAGCCAAGTATGGGAAAACTTTACCAAGTTATTCAAAATATATCACATATTTTTGTACAAACAATTGAAAATACTTTTGTTTTGAACAATAATCAATAATCAACTGTTTTACCCGATGAAAGAAAAGAAGAGATGGATCTACACGATGAATCAATTCCATCATTTAAAGGAAGTAAATTCTTCTGAAAAAGACACACGCTTCTTGATTTAGGTCATGAAGTTGTCGTCCAGACCAGCTGTAGGTTGACGAAAAATCTAGAAAAGTCATCACTAAAATCGGCTGGAAATCCACGGACCTCAGCATCAAACAGGGTCGCCAAGTGGTCAGATTTATCCTAACCATGAGAAGGATTTATCTCGTACAATGGGGAGGCACCATGCAAATTAGCTGGATAAGACTAATGAATCAGATCCCCAGAAAGGATAATCTCCTTAAAGATTAAAAATCAGCTTTTAAGCCTGATATTACTCAATCCTTGAGATTGACCTTAAAGATTGAGAATTTAAACTCATGGAATTCGATGATATCTAAACTCGAGCTTGAACGAGAAAATATTTTGATCAAAATTATAAACCGATTTGTTTTCTGAAAACCCATTTTCAATGCGTTCATTACCATTGAACGTAAAATCCTAGGAATTCATCTGGAATTCATTAGGTCACCTGAACCAAATCGGGTGTCAACCGTAAGAACGGTGGTTGCATAGCATGGTCGGAGACAGGACCTTGTGCCAGACCGAAAAATCATAGGATGATCTTTACTATCGCTCCTACCAAGGATAGTTCTAGCATCTGACACGTTAAAAGACCATAATCATCTGCATGTCATGGGACATTGCCTTAACAGTTTCTTGTTCATCGCTTTCCTTTACAACCGGACGGTAGTTTACCGAAAGGTAATATACGGAACAAGTAAACTGGATGTGTGCTATTCGATACCGGGATAGCAGTGGATTACACGAACCTAAAAGTTTTAGCCAAAATATTGATCCACAAATATATTTTGCAACACCAATGATGGATCAAATCAGAAAACTTGTCTAGGGTAAAATCTAGCTTTAATTTTCAAAAGATCAAATGTTTTCATAAAGATCCAATTTCCTTAATGGATCTAAATTTTTATAGTCATGTGGGACTGTAAACCATATCGTTACTACCATTGTTTATACCGTCATATAGAAATCACTGATGTACAAAGTGTGAAGAATAAAGAAGTGATTCTAGTATTTCAAGACGATATTGCTTGAGGACAAGCAACGCTCAAGTGTGGGAATATTTGATAATGCTAAAAACGAACATATATTTCATAGCATTATTCCTCAAGAAAGACAAGCTTTTAGTTGCAATTGTTCTATTTACAAGTGATATTCGTTTAAATAATAAAAGGTGAAGACAAAAGACAGATTCGACGAATTGAAGACGCAAACGACCAAAAAGCTCAAAAGTACAAAAGACAATCAAAGAGGTTCCAATTATTGATAAGAAACGTCTCGAAATTACAAGAGTACAAGATTCAAAACGCAAAGTACAAAATATAAAATTGTACGCAAGGACGTTCTAAAATCCGGAATCGGGACCAGAGTCAACTCTCAACGCTCGACGCAACGGTGTAAAAATTACGAGTCAACTATGCACAAGAATAAAATATAATATTTAAATAATTCATAATAAGAATAATATTAAATAATAAAAAGTTGTTAATTGAGCATAGTTCAGGGGTCATAAGTGAAAATTCAATTTCTAAATTCGCCTATAAAAGGCTTTGTAATCGTAATGTAAAAGGAGACCTTTTTTCGATCATTTTTTTCTATCTTTTTCTTATTTTTCTATCTATCAATATCAATATCTATATTCTATATCTCTATCATAATGTTAACTTAATAAGATATAACAATAATCTTAATTTTAATTTTAAATTATGATAATAATAAGATTTATGATAGAGATCGTTTGAGTGTGTAAGTCGAAATTCTGTCCGTGTAACGCTACGCTATTTTTAATCATTGTAAGTTATGTTCAACCTTTTTACATTAATGTCTCGTAGCTAAGTTATTATTATGCTTATTTAATTCGAAGTAATCATGATGTTGGGCTAATTACTAAAATTGGGTAATTGGGCTTTGTACCATAATTGGGGTTTGGACAAAAGAACGACACTTGTGGAAATTAGACTATGGGCTATTAATGGGCTTTATATTTGTTTAACTAAATGATAGTTTGTTAATGTTAATATAAAGATTTACAATTGGGCATCCCTATAAATTACCATATACACTCGATCGGACACGATGGGCGGGGTATTTATATGTACGAATAATCGTTCATTTAACCGGACACAGGAATGGATTAATAGCCACTAGAATAATTAAAACAGGGGTGAAATTACATTCAAGGGTAATTGGTGTAATTGTTAACAAAGTAGTAAAACCTTGGTTTACACGCAGTCGATAACCTGGTGTATTCATTAAACAAAGTATTAAAACCTTGTTACAATTCGAATCCCCAATTAGTTGGAATATTTAACTTCGGGTATAATAATAATTTGACGAGGACACTCGCACTTTATATTTATGACTGATGGACTGTTATGGACAAAAACAAGACGGACAGATTAAATAATCCAGGACAAAGGACAATTAACCCATGGGCATAAAACTAAAATCAACACGTCAAACATCATGATTACGGAAGTTTAAATAAGCATAATTCTTTTATTTCATATTTAATTTCCTTTATTTTTTATTTAATTGCACTTCTAATTATCGCATTTTTATTGTTATTATATTTAATTGCACTTTTAATTATCATACTTTTTAATTATCGCAAGTTTATTTTATCGCACTTTTATTATTCGCAATTTCATTATCGTTATTTACTTTACGCTTTAATTTAAGTCTTGTATTTATTTTATATTTTACATTAGGTTTTAACTGCGACTAAAGTTTTAAAATCGACAAACCGGTCATTAAACGGTAAAAACCCCCCTTTATAATAATAATATTACTTATATATATATTTGTATTTTTTATAAAAGTAAACTAATATAGCGTTGAGCTTTGTTTAAAGATTTCCCTGTGGAACGAACCGGACTTACTAAAAACTACACTACTTTACGATTAGGTACACTGCCTATAAGTGTTGTAGCAAGGTTTAAGTATATCCATTCTATAAATAAATAAAAATCTTGTGTAAAATTGTATCGTATTTAATAGTTTTTCCTAGTAAAATATAAGCTATTTTATATACACCTCGCATAACATCAGTATATACAAGAGTGTTTTTAATTCGGGTTTCAAACCGTTTTAAACTAAGGAAATATTGGGTATTGTTCTGGGTATTGTTCATGAATCCAAGAACAACCATACAATCATCCACTATCATTACGTTTACGCAATTTGCCTACAATATTGAATCTCAATATCGAACCACGAGTTTATAGATCCCTTTTTAAATGCTTTAAATATTTTTGGGCTAAGAATACATGCAATTTATTTTAAACGCAATGGACATAAGTACATACTTAATTCTACACTGAGTTAAACCGAAAATCCCTTAGCTTTGGTAACTAGTAGCTGCCAGTACATAGGATGTGGACTGGTGGGCACGAATAATTGTATATGGATCCATAGGGCTTGACATCCCCGTCTGAGCTAGTATCGCTAGCCTTTTAACGGACGTATGTTATTTGATTTTACGACAAGTTGGTTTGCGTGTATTAAAACGAATAGGGTAATTATTATTATAACATTAAGTTTAGTTACCAGGGTGCTCTGTTACGTAGAATCTATTGATAAACTTTTGATGAAATCTTGTGGTCCGTCTTTATATACTTATGACTCGAGCAATTAAACCTATAACTAACCAACATTCGTGTTGACCTTTTTAGCATGTTTTATTCTCAGGTCCCTAGACTGCTTCCGCTGTGATCTACTACAAGAAATTGTTTTCACAAATCCTTTCAACGCCTTCTGGAACCTAGAGTGATTTTCGCTAATCTCTTCCTCTTGTAACATCCCGCGTTTTTCCGTTAAATTTATTTTTAACACCGTCTTTTTTTTAGATAATATCTTCCGTTATCTAAATTCGTACCTTTCGTTGACTAACGTTCTAAATATTTCCGTTATTTGGTTATAACATCTCCCGGTTACTCTAGCTTTTTTAAAATATTCGTTCGGTTAATTCACGCACCCGCTTTGAAACTTGAGGGACCGAAGTTGTCAAGTGGGCAAACTAGTTGACTAGGTCAACTAGTCAACCCACTCTTTCCACCATTCATTTCATTTTCACCTCCTCATCTCTTTCTCTCTTTTCTTTACTTCCATTTTTGAACTCAAACACCCAAATCATTCATTCATCATCTAAATTTGATCTAGGAGGCTTACAACAAAACAAATTACATATTCATGATCCTCTCATCATCCTCTACATTTTGGTACCAATTTCATCTCGTTTGTGTCAAGGCTAAGCAACTATCATGCACTTACTTTGTGAAGTACATTATACTCGTGCACTCGAGGTTCATGAATGGCTATTTGATACATGCTTCCGCGTACACTCATACTTGCTTGGAGTCAAGCATACATGCATACACTAGTGATAGCACCTTTGGATTAAAACAAATGTTTACATACTTACGCTATTTATAGCAACCGTGATTTTAAACTAATTATGTCGCAAGTTATTTCATTTAGACTTTATAACTTTTGTAAACTTAAACCCGTTGTCGAACCGTTTGGTAAACTAAACTTTGTAAGTCTTTTACGTTTCAAATGAATGCGACATAATTTTGGTCAAACGCGTCTCATATAGGGACTATGACCACGCAACGGGACCTAAGTTAACGGCACCGTCAATGACGATTTTGTCGGGTCGTTACAGATGGTATCAGAGCGTTGGTTGTAGGGAACTAGGATATGCATTCGTGTGTCTGACAGAGTCGTTGGGATGCACTAGTGAATCTAGACTACAACCGGATAGTTAGCCATTGCATTCGGACATACATTTGCTATAGATAGCACTTACTTGACCACTTGCGCATTATACTTGAATCTCTCTTAAGCAAACTTCTTAGTGGTACCAATCTTTCATCATACGAACTCGTATTCCGCAACTTTCGGGTAACACACATAAACTTACGATTCATACGCGTAAGGACAACGACGACTTCATTAGTCATACTTGTTCGGGAACTTTGTCTCCCATATTGTTATTCGCCACCGTTTCAACTTACTATCGGCGTCACACCGTGTTCCTTACTATCTACCACTTCTTGTTACTACCATCACTACTCTAGGTGAGTATCGTCATCACTATTTATCACTACAGTTGCGTACTATTCGTTATCATGATTCGTTACACTTCTCGTACCGAAATACATTATTGTTTGACTTGAACCGCATTGACGTGAACAATCATTTATACACTTCCCTCGGGGAATGCTTCTTTAGAGTTGCACTAATTCTTTCAATTCAATACGAGTCACGTTAGAGATGTCGTTACACTTTGTTCATTTTAAATCTTCATGATTACACGAATTTGAATCTATGGAGTGATGTGGGAATGGAGGTATGAGTTAGCGTAATATAACGACACTCGATCAACGTGGTTATATTACGTTAAGTCATACCAAAGTTCTAATGACACGTGATGGTGATTGGACTCGATCAACCTAATCACCACCATGTGTCATGTACATGACTTCATTTTTCTTGTTTGAACATCCGACAACTCCGAGAATACTGATAACAACCATACCCGGGACACATCGTCGATTATTGTCGAACCATATTTATGCTTCCGAATGAATGACAAATTCTTGCAACTTCAAACGTATGTTACACGTGTATATTATCTCGTCTTCGCGCAGTTTTATCGACGAACTACGATATGCTGGTTATGCTCACATCGAGGCGGAAACTTCTCTCGCATCACACTCGTACTTCCGTTTAAGGAAATCTTTATTCTAAATTCTCAATGGAGAGAGAGACTCTTCACGTTATACTAGTATTCGCCACGAGGGTGAATAGTCCTAACGAACGTTTTCAAAAACCGATAAGAAACTTGTTCCAATAAACGTTTTCAAGTCCTAACAAACTTGTTCAAATATATCTTAAAGAAATGTACCTCATTTCGGTTCGAGATCCTCGTTTCACTTCTAAATTTCATAGTGCCTTACAAAAAGCCTCGGGACCATGTTTAAACATGAGTACAACACATCAACCACATCCCGAAGGACCAAACAAACATATGATTCAAACCTTGGAAACCATAATACGAGTTTGTGTTATCGACTTCAAATTTACTTGAGGAAAAGTACTTGCCTTTAGTCAAATTCTCTTACTACAAAATTTTCTTTCGTGTATTAACGCCGCACCTTTTCGAAACTTTATATGACCGCAATTATCATTCTACAAATTGTTGGGCCGACGTAGGCAACAATCAAACCACCGGAATCGAACTCATTCATGAAATAACCGTTAAGATTATTCAAATCCAAGAGAGGCCCAAGACGATCCGTAGTCGCCAAAAGAGCCATGCAAATGTTAGACGTAAACCTCTCGAATTCCAAGTGGGAAACCGCGTAACGTTAAAAGTCACACCTTGAGGAGGTGTAATCCGTTTCGGGAAACGTAGGAAGCTAAATCCGAGATACATTAATCCTTTTAAAATCTTGGGGCGTTTTGGGCCCGTTGCTTACCGTTTCGAATTCCCAATTCAAACAAATTTCGTTCACCCTACATTCTGCGTATCAAACTTAAAGATGTGTCTTGCGAAACAAGAACTTGTTATCCTCTTCGAGGAACTTACTATCGATGATAAACTTCACTTCCTAAGAAGACCAGTTTTCGAAGTAAAACTATAAATCGTGAAACCAAATTTTGAAACAAAGTAAAACCCCGATTTTCGAAGTTTGTTGAAATACCCAAGGAAGTACCCTCACTTATCCGTAGAATTGACAACGCAAGATCTCGAGGGAGAAACAACGACTACTACTTCCAACTAAATTTCGAGACGAAATTTCTTTTAAGGTGTAGGTAATGTAACATCCCGCGTTTTTCCGTTAAATTTATTTTTAACACCGTCTTTTTTTTAGATAATATCTTCTGTTATCTAAATTCATACCTTTCGTTGACTAACATTCTAAATATTTCCGTTATTTGGTTATAACATCTCCCGGTTACTCTAGCATTTTTAAAATATTCGTTCGGTTAATTCACGCACCCACTTTGAAACTTGACGGACCGAAGGTGCCAAGTGGGCAAACTAGTTGACTAGGTCAACTAGTCAACCCACTCTTTCCACCATTCATTTCATTTTCACCTCCTCATCTCTTTCTCTCTTTTCTCTACTTCCATTTTTGAACTCAAACACCCAAATCATTCATTCATCATCTAAATTTGATCTAGGAGGCTTACAACAAAACAAATTACATATTCGTGATCCTCTCATCATCCTCTACATTTTGGTACCAATTTCATCTCTTTTGGGTCAAGGCTAAGCAACTATCATGCACACGTTTACTTTGTGAAGTACATTATACTCGTGCACTCGAGGTTCATGAATGGCTATTTGATACATGCTTCCGCGTACACTCATACTTGCATGTAGTCAAGCATACATGCATACGCTAGTGATAGCACCTTTGGATTCAAACAAATGTTTACATACTTACGCTATTTATAGCAACCGTGATTTTAAACTAATTATGTCGCAAGTTATTTCATTTAGACTTTATAACTTTTGTAAACTTAAACTTGTTGTCGAACCGTTTGGTAAACTACACTTTCTAAGTCTTGTACGTTTCAAATGAATGTGACATAATTTTGGTCAAACGCGTCTCATATAGGGACTATGAACACGCAACGGGACCTAAGTTAACGGCGCCATCAATGATGATTTTGTCGGGTCGTTACACCTCTCGCTTCAGGATCCTGTCGATCATGGTTTCGAAATTCGAATTCACGAATTCCTGATGTTCTTGTAAGTTCACCTCCTAATCTTCTATTCCCTCTTCGTCCGATTCTTGCTCTGGTTGATAGTTCTCAATATCATCGAGATCCTCTTGAAGACTCAATCTTCTTCCATGAGAGGATTCTGCTAGATGACCATTTCGAATGATAGTTGACTTATCTAGTGGCTCGAATGAAGGTTGTTGAACAATAGCGTGTGTTACCTTGAGGTAGCTGAACAAACTGTTCAGATGCATTCCATACGGAAGAGATCTAGTTGATTCAGTCATCAGGTTGCTCATTCGAGATGCCATCAAAAACGCCACATTAATATCCATATTTAATTTAATTACCCACATGACATAAATTTGAATGACATGAATGTGGGAGTGGTTCCCCAGCCTACAGTAGATGTGGTGGTCAATGATTTTGTTCAGAATATCCAGATCTGATCAGAGATCCTTTCTGATTAGTCCCTTGGATAGGATTTCTGAGTGATTGGCGTTAGGTTTGCAAAGCAAGGTTAATGCATCGGTAGCTTGAATAAACTCAGGAAGATGTTCTAGTTTGTGTCGTCTACTGTAGAACTCCATTCCTTCAGTAGGAACACTCAGAATTTCACCAAAAGTGCTGAGAGGAAATTCCCACCAATTTTTGTTAAGATGAAATCTTACCACCTTAGTTTCTGTGTTAAAGCTATAGTTGGCATAGAACTCTCTTATCAACTCAGGATATATAGGTCCATTGATTAGTACGAACGTAGCTAGATTCCTTTGAAACAGCTTGTCAATTATTTCAGGGAATGCTTCAAGGTTTATGATTCTTCCTTCTGCTATTGCTCTTGCTTTGAGCCATTTCTTGTTATATGTTGTACGTTGTCTCGCATCAGTTGGAGGATTATATCTATTCTCACCTCCTCTAGATTGAGCATCCCTGGTCCTTGGCATTTATCTACACAATGATACTTCAGATTAGTTCAAGGTGTATAATTCAGTTGTAGGCAACAAGTTATGCAAACTTTAATTATCATCAATACTTAGATGTTTTGATGTTAATATTCTTCACATTTTCACTCTTCATTAGTGTTAATGAGTTTGCAACTAGATTGAGATTTTCACAAAGTTCATATGTGTTCTAGACTTTTGAGATCATCATCAACACATGTTTTGACATTCAACATTATTACACTTAATTTGCAACAATGTCATTTATATCATATTAAAAATGCTTCTATAAAAATCTAACCTAGATGTATAATGAACCCAAGAATTATTCATTGTTAAATTAACGCATAGATAGGTACTACTACAATCGTTTCCAAGTTGTTCTTCCAGAACAATTTTGATTGTTTGCATCAATTTAAGTTTTGACTCATTCTAGTTAGGGTTTCTTCATAACCCTAATTCATCATACAAACACAATTTAATGCTAGGAAAGCAAGGATTAATCATACCGAAAGTAGGAATTGAGATTGAAGGAATGAGCGTTCTTCTTCGTGCGGTCGATCTTCCTCAGTCGTGTGTAGGTGTGTGTGTGTTTTGAAGTGAGTTAGAAAGATGTAAAAGTGAGGGTTTAATTTAATTTAAAATAGAATCAGACCACGCACGGTTGAAGCACGGTCGACCGTGGTGTTAGCCGTGCAGGAATTTTTACAGGTACAGGACAGGAATCTGCGGTCAGGTATACGGTCATCCATGGTGCTGCCGTGGATCCTTCTGATCACTTATTTCTTCACTTCCTCTTTCTTTGAACGCGTTTGAAGATTCTTAGGTTCTATATAAAACTTGAGGACAAGTTTTCTTTTCCTAACATTGAATGATTACATCCTCCCGATGTTTAATCATCAATGACACGTAATATACTATATCTATATGTGTGTGTGTGTGTGTGTATATATATATATATATATATATTCAATCATTCACATAATATACACAAAACGCATCAATCTTGTATTTAGCATGCAATACATAGTTCCACATAAACACACAATCCTAAAGCAAGTAAGCCTCCTCCACTAACCTTTTAAAATCATTTTTCAAAAATAATTTTGTATTTGTAAGAAAAACCTTTCATTAATACAAAGTCTTTTTGAGAAGGTTATTCTCATTAGCATTTTGATCATTGATTTTGATTGATTTTAAGAATACCCAATCCTTGACTTATCCCTACCATAGAATTGCTAGCTTGGTCCATTTTTCCCATATTTTAAATTTTGCTAATAATAGACAATGGACTATGATTACATGATTTGTGTTTGCTAGAGTCATGACATATATTCATTTCACGTTTACCTCTTGACGAATCACAAATAATCATACTTTCAAATTTTCTTTTCAAAGCGTTGTTTTCATCAATTAAGATTTTGTTAAGTTGTCTAACATTGTGTAATTCTTTCTCTAAAAGTTTTACTTTGTCACGACTACTTTCATACACAAATTTAATAGTCTTGTAATTATCTAACAATTCTTCATAATTAGAAGGATAGAATACATGTACCTCATTGCAATCCATGCTTGAGACATCATCTTCTTTGAAAGGAGATTCAACCTCTTCCTCACTTTGACCATCTTGATTCAAATCATTCCAAGAACTCATGAGGCAAAAGTCTTCATTTCCATTCAAACCATTTGCTTGAGAATCACCAAGCTTCTCCAAATCCTTCCCTATTCCTTTACCATTCAAACTCCTGGAGTTTTCTTCTTCTTGAGAACATAGTGAATCCCAACATTCCTTTGCACTTTCACATGAAATTATCTTTAATCTTTCTTCACTAGGAAGAATTCCATGAAGTAGTGAAATTACATCAAATTGTTTCAAAACCTCATTGTTTTGAAATGTTGACTTCACTAGTCTTAAACTAGCTTGTGGTACGAAGTCTCCTACTTTGATTATTCTCCACAAGTAGTAATCCTTGGATTTGAGATAAGCCTCAAATCTTAATTTCCACACATCAATATCCATCTTATCAAAGATTGGTGCTTCTTTCACCAATTCTTCCAAGTATCCCATAGTTTGAGTTGATCCGAGAATCATTGACTCAAATTTTTGCACAAAATGAATTTTGACGCTTTCGCAATCGTTTATAGAGCAATGATTTGAGCAACCGCTCTGATACCAATTGTAAGTAACTAGAGGGGGGTTGAATAGTTACTTGATACAATTTTAACACTTTTTCAATTGATCACAAATTCAATTAACTTTGATCAACCAATTCAACTGAAACTTGATGTGTGTAGTGTATATGTTCAAAATGATAAATGAAGTAATGTAAAGAACATAGACACAAGGATTTATAGTGGTTCGGGTGGATGTTAAATAATCCACCTTAATCCACTCCCCGATTGCACTAATCGGTATTTGTTGCTTCACTAAGCACTTTTCTCCAACCCCGGTGGAGATCCGATTTACAAGTCTTCAACTTCTTTGGTAGACAACAAACCTAATCTTTCTATCCCTTTGAAAGATCAGCTCTAACCTAGATCAAATTGTCTTCACCTTGGATAAGTATTAATCTCCAAATAAGATTAGTCAACTTCCTAAGTCCCTTTAAGGAAGTAGATCACTAAGCTAGCCTATGCTTCTACTAATTGAAGTTACAAAACTTATACACTTTGCAATGATGATCCTAAAACAATACTAGGACATACATTACACTAAGTAAACTCACAAGATTAATTATTTTGATTAGTAAGTTTACAACAACCAAATTCTATATCTCTAAGATCATAGAATCTTCTCTTGCTTGATCACATTTGAGTGGTAATTAGAGCCCTTGTGATCTCTGGAAATATGCTTTTGAAATATGCAAGAGGGTCAGCTTCAAATGCTCATTAAAGTTTGCCTTTTATAGTGGGATTAAAAAAGTAGCCATTGACACACGGTTGCCATCACGGTCGACCGTGGTTCGACCGTGCGTGCTCCAGTTCAAATTTAGTACCGTTGTATAGTCGTTTGACTCAAATGTGAACACCACATTTTGGCACCTTTACTCCTTCTAGCACCTGCAAAAGAAACCAAACATCCTATACAAGTACTACATGCATTAAGTGTGTGAGATTTGGTCTTATTGCATGAAAATGACTTAACATTCCAAAAGTGGCAAACCCAACATTCTTGGAGAAGTGTCTTGATAGATATATTAGGAAATCTCAATTTGGTCAAGACTTTATTAGTCACATTCATGCCTTTGGTTCAATTCTAAAGACTAGTCACCGTGTCATTAACTTCCTAGTTTCAATTAATCACAAGTTATGTTCCATTTGAGTTTAGATAGAGATTAATTGAACAATGTCTCCATAAGATAATCATGAAGTATGTAGAGACATTAAAGTTAAGTCATAAGCAATCACCTTTAGTTACTTAGACTAGACCAAATAGACAATTGACTATAATTTCATTGTGAACTATTTTACACTTAATCTATTGGAGTAGGTTAGTTACTTGAATCCTAAATAGTGAGCACATAGCAAACATATTAATCAAGTTGACTAGTTTATGAGTATTAAGCATATTGTCAAGTAGCAAGTAATACTCACACATAGCAAGAAATAGTTATTCTAGGATCAATCATATAGATACTTGCATAACTTATAATTCAAGCTTTTAACAAGTTCAATTACAATATAACATATTGCTTGATTAATGTGTAAGCACACATTAATGTCCAACACATGCACAAGGGAAGATCAATCTCTAGTTGGAACTTGGTGACCATCCTAAATATATCTAAGTGTGTTTTAGGATTACAAGTCATTAATAGTTAACCTTGAGAGCATTGTTCCTCATTTAGCCTTAATTAATCTTTAAGTCATTTCTAATAGCAATTATTGTTCTAGTGACATTAGCTTAAGTGTGTTGGTACTTGATGATCATACTAAGGATATCTAGATAAGAATTAAGATCACAAGTTGTTGATTAACACTTTTGTGTTATGCCTAATCTTGGTTAATTTGTCATTAAGATGTCATTAGGCGTAATTAATCACAATTAGTGTTTTTATGACCAAAACTCAATTGAGTATGGAGATGACATATATTCTAAGCATGTTGAGAAAGGTTTCATGAATTATAGATGTCGGTGAAATGTCCCGTTCTTATTGATTAAAAACGTTCCATATTAATTGATTTCGTTGCGAGGTTTTGACCTCTATATGAGACGTTTTTCAAAGACTGCATTCATTTTAAAACAAACCATAACCTTTATTTCATCAATAAAGGTTTAAAAATATTTACGTAGATTATCAAATAATGATAATCTAAAATATCTTGTTTACACACGACCATTACATAATGGTTTACAATACAAATATGTTACAACAAAATAAGTTTCTTGAATGCATTTTTTACACAATATCATACAAGCATGGACTCCAAATCTCATCCTTATTAAAGTATGCGACAGCGGAAGCTCTTAATAATCACCTGAGAATAAACATGCTTAAAACGTCAACAAAAATGTTGGTGAGTTATAGGTTTAACCTATATATATCAAATCTTAATAATAGACCACAAGATTTCATATTTCAATACACATCCCATACATAGAGATAAAAATCATTCATTTGGTGAACACCTGGTAACCGACATTAACAAGATGCATATATAAGAATATCCCCATCATTCCGGGACACCCTTCGGATATGATATAAATTTCGAAGTACTAAAGCATCCGGTACTTTGGATGGGGTTTGTTAGGCCCAATAGATCTATCTTTAGGATTCGCGTCAATTAGGGTGTCTGTTCCCTAATTCTTAGATTACCAGACTTAATAAAAAGGGGCATATTCGATTTCGATAAATCAAGCATAGAATGTAGTTTCACGTACTTGTGTCTATTTTGTAAATCATTTATAAAACCTGCATGTACTCTCATCCCAAAAATATTAGATTTTAAAAGTGGGACTATAACTCACTTTCACAGATTTTTACTTCGTCGGGAAGTAAGACTTGGCCACTGGTTGATTCACGAACCTATAACAATATATACATATATATCAAAGTATGTTCAAAATATATTTACAACACTTTTAATATATTTTGATGTTTTAAGTTTATTAAGTCAGCTGTCCTCGTTAGTAACCTACAACTAGTTGTCCACAGTTAGATGTACAGAAATAAATCGATAAATATTATCTTGAATCAATCCACGACCCAGTGTATACGTATCTCAGTATTGATCACAACTCAAACTATATATATTTTGGAATCAACCTCAACCCTGTATAGCTAACTCCAACATTCACATATAGAGTGTCTATGGTTGTTACGAAATATATATAGATGTGTCGACATGATAGGTCGAAACATTGTATACGTGTCTATGGTATCTCAAGATTACATAATATACAATACAAGTTGATTAAGTTATGGTTGGAATAGATTTGTTACCAATTTTCACGTAGCTAAAATGAGAAAAATTATCCAATCTTGTTTTACCCATAACTTCTTCATTTTAAATCCGTTTTGAGTGAATCAAATTGCTATGGTTTCATATTGAACTCTATTTTATGAATATAAACATAAAAAGTATAGGTTTATAGTTGGAAAAATAAGTTACAAGTCGTTTTTTTAAAGGTAGTCATTTGAGTCGAGAGAACGACGTCTAGATGACCATTTTAGAAAACATACTTCCACTTTGAGTTTAACCATAATTTTTGGATATAGTTTCATGTTCATAATAAAAATCATTTTCTCAGAATAACAACTTTTAAATCAAAGTTTATCATAGTTTTTAATTAACTAACCCAAAACAGCCCGCGGTGTTACTACGACGGCGTAAATCCAGTTTTACGGTGTTTTTCGTGTTTCCAGGTTTTAAATCATTAAGTTAGCATATCATATAGATATAGAGCATGTGTTTGGTTGATTTTAAAAGTCAAGTTAGAAGGATTAACTTTTGTTTGCGAACAAGTTTAGAATTAACTAAACTATGTTCTAGTGATTACAAGTTTAAACCTTCGAATAAGATAGCTTTATATGTATGAATCGAATGATGTTATGAACATTATTACTACCTTAAGTTCCTTGGATAAACCTACTGGAAAAGAGAAAAATGGATCTAGCTTCAACGGATCCTTGGATGGCTCGAAGTTCTTGAAGCAGAATCATGACACGAAAACAAGTTCAAGTAAGATCATCACTTGAAATAAGATTGTTATAGTTATAGAAATTGAACCAAAGTTTGAATATGATTATTACCCTGTATTAGAATGATAACCTACTGTAAGAAACAAAGATTTCTTGAGGTTGTATGATCACCTTACAAGATTGGAAGTGAGCTAGCAAACTTGAAAGTATTCTTGATTTTATGTAACTAGAACTTGTAGAATATATGAAGAACACTTAGAACTTGAAGATAGAACTTGAGAGAGATCAATTAGATGAAGAAAATTGAAGAATGAAAGTGTTTGTAGGTGTTTTTGGTCGTTGGTGTATGGATTAGATATAAAAGATATGTAATTTTGTTTTCATGTAAATAAGTCATGAATGATTACTCATATTTTTGTAATTTTATGAGATATTTCATGCTAGTTTCCAAATGATGGTTTCCACATGTGTTAGGTGACTCACATGGGCTGCTAAGAGCTGATCATTGGAGTATATATACCAATAGTACATACATCTAAAAGCTGTGTATTGTACGAGTACGAATACGGGTGCATACGAGTAGAATTGTTGATGAAACTGAACGAGGATGTAATTGTAAGCATTTTTGTTAAGTAGAAGTATTTTGATAAGTGTATTGAAGTCTTTTAAAATTGTATAAATACATATTAAAACACTACATGTATATACATTTTAACTGAGTCGTTAAGTCATCGTTAGTCGTTACTTGTAAGTGTTGTTTTGAAACCTTTAGGTTAACGATCTTGTTAAATGTTGTTAACCCAATGTTTATAATATCAAATGAGATTTTAAATTATTATATTATCATGATATTATCATGTATGAATATCTCTTAATATGATATATATACATTAAATGTCTTTACAACAATAATCGTTACATATATGTCTCGTTTAAAAATCATTAAGTTAGTAGTCTTATTTTTACATATGTAGTTCATTGTTAATATACTTAATGATATGTTTACTTATCATAGTATCATGTTAACTATATATATATATATATCCATATATATGTCATCATATAGTTTTTACAAGTTTTAACGTTCGTGAATTACCGGTCAACTTGGGTGGTCAATTGTCTATATGAAACATATTTCAATTAATCAAGTCTTAACAAGTTTGATTGCTTAACATGTTGGAAACATTTAATCATGTAAATATCAATCTCAATTAATATATATAAACATGGAAAATTTCGGGTCACTACAGTACCTACCCGTTAAATAAATTTCGTCTCGAAATTTTAAGCTGTTGAAGGTGTTGACGAATCTTCTGGAAATAGATGCGGGTATTTCTTCTTCATCTGATCTTCACGCTCCCAGGTGAACTCGGGTCCTCTACGAGCATTCCATCGAACCTTAACAATTGGTATCTTGTTTTGCTTAAGTCTTTTAACCTCACGATCCATTATTTCGACGGGTTCTTCGATGAATTGAAGTTTTTCGTTGATTTGGATTTCATCTAACGGAAGAGTGAGATCTTCTTTAGCAAAACATTTCTTCAAATTCGAGACATGGAAAGTGTTATGTACAGCCGCGAGTTGTTGAGGTAACTCAAGTCGGTAAGCTACTGGTCCGACACGATCAATAATCTTGAATGGTCCAATATACCTTGGATTTAATTTCCCTCGTTTACCAAATCGAACAACGCCTTTCCAAGGTGCAACTTTAAGCATGACCATCTCTCCAATTTCAAATTCTATATCTTTTCTTTTAATGTCAGCGTAGCTCTTTTGTCGACTTTGGGCAGTTTTCAACCGTTGTTGAATTTGGATGATCTTCTCGGTAGTTTCTTGCATAATCTCCGGACCCGTAATCTGTCTATCCCCCACTTCACTCCAACAAATCGGAGACATGCACTTTCTACCATAAAGTGCTTCAAACGGCGCTATCTCAATGCTTGAATGGTAGCTGTTGTTGTAGGAAAATTCTGCTAACGGTAGATGTCGATCCCAACTGTTTCCGAAATCAATAACACATGCTCGTAGCATGTCTTCAAGCGTTTGTATCATCCTTTCACTCTGCCCATCAGTTTGTGGATGATAGGCAGTACTCATGTCTAGACGAGTTCCTAATGCTTGCTGTAATGTCTGCCAGAATCTTGAAATAAATCTGACATCCCTATCAGAGATAATAGAGATTGGTATTCCATGTCTGGAGATGACTTCCTTCAAATACAGTCGTGCTAACTTCTCCATCTTGTCATCTTCTCTTATTGGCAGGAAGTGTGCTGATTTGGTGAGACAATCAACTATTACCTAAATAGTATCAAAACCACTTGCAGTCCTTGGCAATTTAGTGATAAAATCCATGGTAATGTTTTCCCATTTCCATTCCGGGATTTCGGGTTGTTGAAGTAGACTTGATGGTTTCTGATGCTCAGCTTTGACCTTAGACCACGTCAAACATTCTCCTACGTATTTAGCAACATCGGCTTTCATACCCAGCCACCAAAAATGTTTCTTGAGATCCTTGTACATCTTCCCCGTTCCAGGATGTATTGAGTATCTGGTTTTATGAGCTTCTCTAAGTACCATTTCTCTCATATCTCCAAATTTTGGTACCCAAATCCTTTCAGCCCTATACCGGGTTCCGTCTTCCCGAATATTAAGATGCTTCTTCGATCCTTTGGGTATTTCATCCTTTAAATTTCCCTATTTTAAAACTCCTTGTTGCGCCTCCTTTATTTGAGTAGTAAGGTTATTGTGAATCATTATATTCATAGATTTTACTCGAATGGGTTCTCTGTCCTTCTTGCTCAAGGCATCGGCTACCACATTTGCCTTCCCCGGGTGGTAACGAATCTCAAAGTCGTAATCATTCAACAATTCAATCCACCTACGCTGCCTCATATTCAGTTGTTTCTGATTAAATATGTGTTGAAGACTTTTGTGGTCGGTATATATAATACTTTTGACCCCATATAAGTAGTGCCTTCAAGTCTTTGATGCAAAAACAACCGCGCCTAATTCCAAATCATGCGTCATATAATTTTGTTTGTAAATCTTCAATTGTCTAGACGCATAAGCAATCACCTTCGTTCGTTGCGTTAATACACAACCGAGACCTTGCTTTGATGCGTCACAATAAATCACAAAATCATCATTTGTCATAACCCAACCTTAATCATAAGGACGAATACAATAACATATGATTTCATCGCGAGGTATTGACCTCTATATGCGACATTTTTCAAAAACTGCATTCGTTTTTACAATACAAACCATAGCTTTTATTACAAATACAAGGTTTAAACAACTTAATAATGATTATCGTTTAGCGATAATCTTAGACTTACAAACTTTACATGTGATAATAACAATACGACCTCCAACATATTTTACATTACAAATCCTCCGATATGCAGTTTTATTTTTGACACAAATATGCATACTCAAGATCTAGCTTAAATTCAACATGTTGCAGCGGAAGCTTTTAGTTATCACCTGAGAATAAACATGCTTAAAATGTCAACATAAAGTTGGTGAGATATAGGTTTAATTCCGGCAGCGTTATAAATATAGACCACAAGATTTCATATATAAACGTTTTAATAAAAATATTCTAAGTTGTTGAGCACTTGATAACCATACTTAACATTTAATCAACGTCGCATATTCCCTTTATTATGAAATCTTACTACACCGTACCAAGTATAGTTACCGAAACGAAGTACTGTGCAACCGTTGAATACTGGTCATCCAGTCCGGTTGGGGTTGTCAGGCCCGATAGATCTATCAACAGGATTCGCGTTTACAATACCTCATGTAAATAATAGTTACCAAGTTACAGGGAAGTATGCCAGTGGTTCAACTCAACGTAGAATATATATTTTTAATCACTTGTGTCCATAACGTAAATCATAAAATGCATGTATTCTCATCCCGAAATATTTAGAGTTTAAAAGTGGGACTATATACTCACCTTTTCCTTGAAGATATTTAACTCGACTTGGTCTCCGATAGATATCACGAACCTAACCATATATATAATATATCAACATATTTTCTTTTCAAGTAATCGTTATATATATATATATATATATATATATATATATATATATATATATATATATATATATATATATATATATACTTATAATACTTTTAATATTTTCTTAGTCCGTAGTTAGCAGTCTGTTGTTAATGGTCCACAATTAGTTGCTCAATAAAATAAATAAAGACCCCATCGTATTCGTATTGATCAAAATTAATCTCGACCCATGGTACCATGTTGTCAAATGACGTGTTGCGTACATAAAGTACCGTGTTGTCAGATGACGTGTTGCGTACAATCATGAGGTATTATGATTAATCTTCTCGTGTTGTTTACGGGTGGTCCTGGAATATATAAAATCAAATCATAAGTAAATATATATTAAATATTATGTTAATTAGCCAAGATATGATTAATCCGATTTTGTCATAATATGATATATTACAGGTTTTGAAGTGTTTTAAAAATCAAATTAGAAGGATCTATTTAGTTTGCGAACAGGTTTGAAATCATTCAAACTATGTTCTTGTTGTTAAAAATTTTATAACACAAAATAAGATAGCTATATAAATATGAATCGAATAAGATTATGGATAAGGTTACTACCTCAAGTTACTTGGATAAAGCTACTGGAAAAGATAGAAAATAATCTTGATCAAACTTTCTTATGATGATTATAGGTTGTTCATGAAGCTAGTTCTTCATGAGTATTTGCTGAGATTGTGAAGAACACTTAGAGTTCCTAAGAGTGTGTTTTTTTTTGTTAGAGAAATATGGTTGTAAGAATGAAATGAAAAACCAAGGTGATGGTGATACTTATAGGACAGTCTGGTTGTTGAGGGAACAAGGACAAATTATTGTGTTTGAATTTTTGAGTAATAATGTATGCTAGCTTACAAATAAGATTCCCTCTTATCTAGGGCAGATCTAAAGCTGATAAGGATATTGATTTGATGTGTATTTACCAATAGTAAATACGTATGGATGATGAGTATGATACGGTAAAAGAAGCTCAAAATCGGGCTTTTATTTTGGGTCCAACCGGGCCAAAAATAAAATTTTAAGACAGTTTTAATAAAGCTCTGCCCCTTGGACCCCGCCAGGGGTTGCCACCCCTTGGACCCCGCTTATCGGGGGCGCTGCCCCCGAACCCCCGTCATAATCAAGATAAGTTCAAACAAGTGTGCACTCCACACTTCCCCAAACTTGTTCGATATTTATCAAGATTATTTTGGTTACAAATTAATCCTATTACACTTAAATCATATTGGTGACATAAATCACAACACATTATAGATTGTAAGTATATATGTCAAAGAACGTTACATATAGTTATCGTTTTGAAAACTTAAGTTAGTGGTCTTAAAGTATACTTATAACTCATTGTTGTTAGTTCACAATGAAATGTTAAACCATCCTTAAATCATGTTAAATATGTATAGATATGTACATATACATAATCGTATAATTATCGTGTGTTATATAGTTCGTGATATCATCGGTCAAATTGGACGGTCAAACGTTGTGTAAAACTCTTTTCAAAAATATAAGTCTCAACAGTTTGGATTGCTTATCATGTTGGTAAGGTTTAATTTATGTAAATATTAATCTCATAAGTATAGAAAGATCAGAAAATTCTGGGTCGTTACAGTACCTACCCGTTAAATAAATTTCGTCCCGAAATTTTAAAATTGTACCTATTTTGCATTCTCGGGAAACAAATGTGGGTACTTTTGTTTCATCTGATCCTCTCGTTCCCAAGTAAAATCGGGACCCCTTCGAGCATTCCAACGAACCTTAACGATCGGTATGTTGCTCTGCTTGAGTTGTTTAACTTCACGGTCCATGATTTCGACTGGTTCTTCTATAAATTGTAGTTTCTCGTCGACTTGGATTTCTTCAAGAGGAATGGTGAGATCTTCCTTTGCAAGACATTTCTTAAGGTTTGATACGTGAAATGTATTATGTACTCCGGCGAGTTGTTGCGGTAACTCGAGTCGATAAGCTACCGGTCCAATGCGTTCGATGATCTTGAACGGGCCTACATACCTTGGGTTCAGTTTACCCCTTTTACCGAAACGTATTACACCTTTCGAAGGTGACACCTTTAACATAACCATGTCACCGATCTGAAATTCTAATGGTATCCTTCGGACATCAGTGTAGCTCTTTTGGCGACTACGGGCTGTTTTCAATCTCTCCTTGATTTGTACTATCTTCTCAGTCGTTTCGTGTATGATCTCGGGACCAGTTAATTGTCGATCTCCTACTTCATTCCAACAGATAGGGGATCTACACTTCCTTCCATACAGTGCTTCGAATGGTGCAGCTTTAATGCTCGCATGATAACTGTTATTATACGAGAATTCTGCTAATGGTAGATATTTATCCCATCCGTTTCCAAAATCGATCACACATGCCCTGAGCATGTCTTCAAGAGTCTGAATTGTTCTTTCACTCTGCCCGTCAGTTTGTGGATGATATGCGGTGCTCATATCCAAACGAGTTCCCAGGGCCTCCTGTAGTGATTGCCAAAACTTTGATGTAAATCTACTATCACGATCGGATATAATGGAAATAGGTATTCCATGCCTTGAAACAATTTCCTTTATGTATAATCGTAATAGTTTCTCCATTCTATCCGTTTCCTTTATAGGCAAGAAATGTGCAGATTTGGTGAGACGATCAACTATTACCCAAATGGTGTCATAACCCCAGGCAGTCTTAGGTAACTTTGTGATGAAATCCATGGTAATACCGTCCCATTTCCATTCTGGGATTTCTGGTTGTTGAAGTAATCCTGACGGCTTCTGGTGTTCTGCTTTGACTTTGGAACAAGTTAAACATTCCCCAACATATGTTGCAACGTCTGTCTTCAAATTAGGCCACCAATAATGTGTCTTAAGATCTTGATACATCTTTCCAACTCCAGGATGTATCGAGTATCTTGTCTTATATGCCTCATTCAATATCAACTTCCTTAATCCACCCAACTTTGGTACCCAAATACGGTTTGCAAAATATCGAATTCCATCTTCCCGTATAACGAGTTGTTTCCCATACTTCTTCATTATTTCATTTCCTATGTTTTCTTTAGTAAGAGCTTCTCGTTGAGCCTCTTTGATTTGTGAGTTGAGATTCATGCGAATTTTTATGTTCATTGCTCGTACTCGAATTGGTTCCCGTTCCTTTCTGCTTAGAGCGTCGGCCACTACATTTGCTTTCCCAGGATGATAGCGAATCTCACAATCATAGTCGTTTATCAGCTCGACCCACCTACGTTGCCTCATGTTCAGCTGTTTCTGATCGAAGATATGTTGAAGGCTTTTATGATCGGTAAACACAGTGCATTTAACCCCATATAAGTAGTGTCTCCATATCTTCAATGCAAACACTACTGCTCCCAGTTCTAAATCATGCGTCGTATAATTCCGCTCATGAATCTTCAATTGTCGGGATGCGTATGCTATAACTTTCTTCCGTTGCATAAGGACGCAACCAAAACCTTGTCGCGAAGCGTCACAATATATCTCAAAATCATCGTTCCCTTCAGGTAACGATAAAATAGGTGCTGTAGTCAACTTCTTCTTCAGTAATTGAAATGCACTCTCCTGCTCAGAAGTCCATTCGTACTTCTTCCCTTTTTGTGTTAACGCTGTTAATGGTTTAGCTATTCGGGAAAAATCTTGAATAAACCTTCTATAATAACCAGCTAAACCCAAAAATTGGCGTATCTGCGTTGGTGTCTTAGGAGTCTCCCATTTTTCAATGGCCTCAATTTTAGCTGGGTCAACCTGAATTCCTTTGCTACTAACAACATGGCCAAGAAATTGCACTTCTTTCAACCAAAACGCACACTTAGAAAATTTGGCGTATAATTGTTCTTTTCTTAACAATTCTAATACCATTCTTAAATGCTGCTCATGCTCTTGCTCACTCTTGGAATAGATAAGAATATCGTCAATGAAAACGATAACAAACTTATCTAAATACGGACTACAAACTCGATTCATGAGGTCCATGAATACAGCTGGCGCATTCGTTAATCCAAACGGCATGACCAAAAATTCATAATGACCGTAGCGTGTCCGAAAAGCAGTTTTCGGAATATCTTCTTCTTTGACGCATAGTTGATGATAGCCCGACCTTAGGTCGATTTTCGATTAAACACATGATCCTTGCAATTGATCAAATAAGTCATCAATTCTCGGTAGTGGATACCGATTCTTGATAGTTAACTTATTTAATTCACGATAATCTATACACATTCGGAAAGATCCGTCTTTCTTCTTGACGAATAAAATCGGAGCTCCCCACGGTGAAGTGCTCGGTCGAATGAAACCACGGTCCAGTAATTCTTGTAACTGGCTTTGTAACTCTTTCATCTCAGATGGTGCAAGTCTATATGGAGCACGAGCCACTGGTGCAGCTCCCGGTACTAGATCTATTTGAAATTCTACAGATCTAAATGGAGGTAATCCTGGTAACTCTTCCGGAAATACTTCAGGAAAATCTCTTGCCACAGGCACGTCGTTGATGCTCTTCACTTTTTCCTTCATTTCGACTTTATTAACATATGCTAAGATAGCATAGCACCCTTTCTTCAAGTACTTTTGAGCTTTCAAATAACTAATGAGTTTTAGCTTTGAGTTACCCTTCTCTCCATAAATCATTACTGGCGTTTTATCCTTACGAGGAATGCGAATTGCCTTCTTGGCGCACACAACTTCAGCTCCTATTTTGGACATCCAGTCCATGCCGACTATTACATCAAAACTTCCTAATTCTACGGGTATCAAATCAATCTTAAATGTTTCTCCGGCTAAATTTATTTTACAATCACGGCAAATTTTATCGGCTTTAATTAGTTTACCATTAGCTAACTCAATCATGTACTTAGCATCTAGAGGTAATGATGAACAATTCAATTTAGCGTAAAAGTCTCTACTCACGTAACTTCTATCGGCACCAGTATCAAATATAATAGATGCGGATAAGTTATTAATGGTAAACGTACCCGTAACAAGCTCCGGGTCTTCACACGCCTCTCTAGCATTAATAACAAATGCTCTTCCACGTGTAGATCCATTATTCTTCTCTGGATTCGGACACTGGCTCTTATAATGACCCTGTTTCCCACACCCATAACAAGTAACAGTGGCCAAGGCAGTTCTATTTGCATTGGTGGCAGGAGTCTTGGTACCGTTTGTATTTGTAGCAGGAACCCTACAATATTCAGCAAGATGACCTTTTCGATTACAATTGTTGCACACCACATTACAATAACCAGAGTGATGTTTGTGGCATCTGTTACATAAAGGATTTCGTCCTTTGTAACCTGAGTTTGAACCGCTACCCGCACCTTGCGTGGTTTCTTGTTTCTTGTTGGATTGTTGATGATTACCTTCCCACTTTCTTTTGTTTCCCGATGTTTTGACATCGGTGTTCTTATCTAGAATAATCTGGTCCATCAATTCGTTCGCCATGGTGATAGCTTCATGAATAGTCTTGGGTTTGGATGCTGTAACATTTGCCTTGACCTTTTTAGGCAAACCGTCTTTGTACAGTTCAATCTTCCGTTCTTCGGTTGGTACCAATTCAGGACATAGCAAAGCTAATTCCATGAATCGCTGATTGTAGTTGGTGAGTTCAGTACCAACAGCTTTCAGGCTTCGTAATTCAGCTTCCAACTTCCTAACCTCGTTCCTTGGACAATATTCGTTGATTAGCATTGTTTTGAATTCTTCCCAAGGAGTATCATAAGCTACATCTCCTCCTACGGCCTTCACATAGTTTTTCCACCACGTGAGTGCACTATCTTGTAGGGTGCACGATGCATACTTGGTCATGTCCTTCTAAATACAACCACTGATTTTAAACACAGACTCAATCTTTTCGATCCACCGGGTTAAACCGACCGGTCCTTCTGTTCCACTGAATGATGAGGGCTTGCAACCTTGAAAAGTTTTGTAAGTGCACCTCACACGAGGATTTGGGTTAACTGCAGCACCTCTTGCAGCCTCGACCCATAACATTCTGTCGTTCACTCGCTGATTGATGAGTTCCTGGATTTCTTGTTCCGTCATTCGGTTCAATCGCTCCATAATCTTCAATAAGAATGAAAAATAATTATTCACATGGAATATTATAGATGTAGTATGTATTTACAGTACATCGTAGCTTATTAATAATATGAACCAGTTATTATTATAAAAGCCTTTTCTTCTTATTAGCGTTTTATAATTATACCTAGGGTAGTACCTACCCGTTAAAGTTCATACTTAATAGCTTAGTACGAAAATCAATTACTACCACCCAAATAATACTTAACCATGGAAAATTATTGCATTTCACACTTCACTATTTTACATATGCTTATCTTACATCAAACATTAAGCAAACCACACTAGTAATATTATACAAAACATTATATAATCCCATGGTTTAAAACAACAGCGCATCATTTAACCCAAAGCGTTTGTGTTCAAAGAAATCGCTTAAAGGTTATCCTGGTTGTCTCCCTGCATTTTGGCTGAGGAACCGAAGAACTGGATGTCGGGATAGAACTAATAGGAATAGCGGGAATAGGTGTGGAAGTATCTGGTGGAGTTGGTGCCACAACATCCTCTCTAGACTCGGGATTTAGATTTTCCATTTCAGTAGCCTTTCGTTTCTTTCCTCGTTCGAACTTGTCTTTCGTAATTTCCTGTATTTCTTCCTCCTCAGGATCACTTTCCGGTTCCTCTTCAATTGATTCATCCGGAACTTGTGAGTCTTCCCCAAAGGTGTCGTTTTCATCATCAGATAGATTAATGACTGGACCACCATCTGAAGAGTCTGGTTCGGAGTCGCTGAATGTGATAATAAGTTCTAAGCCAGACATCTATCACATAACAACTAGCACGTTAATACCACATAATATTTACATATTAATTTTTAACCAACAAGGATAAGCAATAGTTTTCGAAATCAAACACGGTCAAAGTCCAGACTCACTAATGCATCCTAACAAACTCGATAAGACACACTAATGCAAATTCTCTGGTTCTCTAAGACCAACGCTCTGATACCACATGTCATAACCCAACCTTAACCATAAGGACGAATACAATAACATATGATTTCATCGCGAGGTATTGACCTCTATATGCGACATTTTTCAAAAACTGCATTCGTTTTTACAATACAAACCATAGCTTTTATTACAAATACAAGGTTTAAACAACTTAATAATGATTATCGTTTAGCGATAATCTTAGACTTACAAACTTTACATGTGATAATAACAATACGACCTCCAACATATTTTACATTACAAATCCTCCGATATGCAGTTTTATTTTTGACACAAATATGCATACTCAAGATCTTGCTTAAATTCAACATGTTGCAGCAGAAGCTTTTAGTTATCACCTGAGAATAAACATGCTTAAAACGTCAACATAAAGTTGGTGAGATATAGGTTTAATGCCGGCAGCGTTATAAATATAGACCACAAGATTTCATATATAAACGTTTTAATAAATATATTCTAAGTTGTTGAGCACTTGATAACCATACTTAACATTTAATCAACGTCGCATATTCCCTTTATTATGAAATCTTACTACACCGTACCAAGTGTAGTTACCGAAACAAAGTACTGTGCAACCGTTGAATACTGGTCGTCCAGTCCGATTGGGGTTGTCAGTCCCGATAGATCTATCAACAGGATTCGCGTTTACAATACCTCATGTAAATAATAGTTACCAAGTTACAGGGAAGTATGCCAGTGGTACAACTCAACGTAGAATATATATTTTTAATCACTTGTGTCCATAACGTAAATCATAAAATGCATGTATTCTCATCCCGAAATATTTAGAGTTTAAAAGTGGGACTATATACTCACCTTTTCCTTGAAGATATTTAACTCGACTTGGTCTCCGATAGATATCACGAACCTAACCATATATATAATATATCAACATATTTTCTTTTCAAGTAATCGTTACATATATATATATATACTTATAATACTTTTAATATTTTCTTAGTCCGTAGTTAGCAGTCTGTTGTTAATGGTCCACAATTAGTTGCTCAATAAAATAAATAAAGACCCCATCGTATTCGCATTGATCAGAATTAATCTCAACCCATGGTACCATGTTGTCAAATGACGTGTTGCGTACATAAAGTACCGTGTTGTCAGATGACGTGTTGCGTACAATCATGAGGTCTTATGATTAATCTTCTCGTGTTGTTTACGGGTGGTCCTGGAATATATAAAATCAAATCATAAGTAAATATATATTAAATATTATGTTAATTAGCCAAGATATGATTAATCCGATTTTGTCATAATATGATATATTACAGGTTTTGAAGTGTTTTAAAAATCAAATTAGAAGGATCTATTTAGTTTGCGAACAGGTTTGAAATCATTCAAACTATGTTCTTGTTGTTAAAAATTTTATAACACAAAATAAGATAGCTATATAAATATGAATCGAATAAGATTATGGATAAGGTTACTACCTCAAGTTACTTGGATAAAGCTACTGGAAAAGATAGAAAATAATCTTGATCAAACTTTATTATGATGATTATAGGTTGTTCATGAAGCTAGTTCTTCATGAGTATTTGCTGAGATTGTGAAGAACACTTAGAGTTCCTAAGAGTGTGTTTTTTTTTGTTAGAGAAAGATGGTTGTAAGAATGAAATGAAAAACCAAGGTGATGGTGATACTTATAGGACAGTCTGGTTGTTGAGGGAACAAGGACAAATTATTGTGTTTGAATTTTTGAGTAATAATGTATGCTAGCTTACAAATAAGATTCCCTCTTATCTAGGGCAGATCTAAAGCTGATAAGGATATTGATTTGATGTGTATTTACCAATAGTAAATACGTATGGATGATGAGTATGATACGGTAAAAGAAGCTCAAAATCGGGCTTTTATTTTGGGTCCAACCGGGCCAAAAATAAAATTTTAAGACAGTTTTAATAAAGCTCTGCCCCTTGGACCCCGCCAGGGGTTGCCACTCCTTGGACCCCGCTTATCGGGGGCGCTGCCCCCGAACCCCCGTCATAATCAAGATAAGTTCAAACAAGTGTGCACTCCACACTTCCCCAAACTTGTTCGATATTTATCAAGATTATTTTGGTTACAAATTAATCCTATTACACTTAAATCATATTGGTGACATAAATGACAACACATTATAGATTGTAAGTATATATGTCAAAGAACGTTACATATAGTTATCGTTTTGAAAACTTAAGTTAGTGGTCTCAAAGTATACTTATAACTCATTGTTGTTAGTTCACAATGAAATGTTAAACCATCCTTAAATCATGTTAAATATGTATAGATATGTACATATACATAATAGTATAATTATCGTGTGTTATATAGTTCGTGATATCATCGGTCAAATTGGACGGTCAAACGTTGTGTAAAACTCTTTTCAAAAATATAAGTCTCAACAGTTTGGATTGCTTATCATGTTGGTAAGGTTTAATTTATGTAAATATTAATCTCATAAGTATAGAAAGATCAGAAAATTCCGGGTCGTTACATCATTCCCTTCAGGCAATGACAATATAGGTGCCGTAGTTAGCTTTTTCTTCAATAACTGAAACGCTTTCTCTTGTTCATCCTTCCAATCAAATTTCTTCCCTTTATGCGTTAATGCAGTCAAGAGTTTTGCTATTCTGGAAAAGTCTTGGATGAACCTTCTGTAGTAACCAGCTAGTCCTAAAAACTGGCGTATGTGTTTCGGAGTTTTCGGGGTTTCCCACTTTTCAACAGGTTCTATCTTTGCTGGATCCACCTTAATACCTTCTTTGTTCACTATGTGACCGAGAAATTGAACTTCTTCCAACCAAAATGCACACTTTAAAAATTTAGCGTACAATTCTTCCTTCCTCAATACTTCTAACACCTTTCTCAAATGTTCACCGTGTTCTTGGTCATTCTTTGAGTAAATAAGTATGTCATCAATGAAAACAATGATAAACTTGTCAAGGTATGGTCCACACACTCGGTTCATAAGGTCCATGAATACAGCTGGTGCATTAGTTAAACCAAACGGCATGACCATAAACTCGTAATGACCGTAACGTGTTCTGAAAGCAGTCTTTGGAATATCATCTTCTTTCACCCGCATTTGATGATACCCGGAACGTAAGTCAATCTTTGAATAAACAGACGAGCCTTGTAGTTGATCAAATAAGTCGTCGATTCTCGGTAGTGGGTAGCGGTTCTTGATGGTAAGTTTGTTCAACTCTCGGTAGTCGATACACAACCTGAATGTACCATTTTTCTTCTTGACAAACAAAACAGGAGCTCCCCACGGTGATGTACTTGGTTGAATGAAACCATGCTCTAAAAGTTCTTGTAATTGGCTTTGCAGTTCTTTCATCTCGCTGGGTGCGAGTCTGTAAGGAGCACGAGCTATTGGTGCAGCTCCTGGTACAAGATCTATTTGAAATTCAACGGATCGATGTGGGGGTAATCCCGGTAATTCTTTCGGAAATACATCGGGAAATTCTTTTGCAATGGGAACATCATTGATGCTCTTTTCTTCAGTTTGTACTTTCTCGACGTGTGCTAGAACAGCATAGCAACCTTTTCTTATTAGTTTTTGTGCCTTCAAATTACTAATAAGATGTAACTTCGTGTTGCCCTTTTCTCCGTACACCATTAAGGGTTTTCCTTTTTCTCGTATAATGCGAATTGCATTTTTGTAACAAACGATCTCTGCTTTCACTTCTTTCAACCAGTCCATACCGATTATCACATCAAAACTCCCTAACTCTACTGGTATCAAATCAATCTTAAATGTTTCGCTAACCAGTTTAATTTCTCGATTCCGACATATATTATCTGCTGAAATTAATTTACCATTTGCTAATTCGAGTAAAAATTTACTATCCAAAGGCGTCAATGGACAACTTAATTTAGCACAAAAATCTCTACTCATATAGCTTCTATCCGTACCCGAATCAAATAAAACGTAAGCAGATTTATTGTCAATAAGAAACGTACCCGTAACAAGCTCCGGGTCTTCCTGTGCCTCTGCCGCATTAATATTGAAAACTCTTCCGCGGCCTTGTCCGTTCGTGTTTTCCTGGTTCGGGCAATTTCTAATAATGTGGCCCGGTTTTCCACATTTATAACAAACTACATTGGCATAACTTGCTCCGACACTACTTGCTCCGCCATTACTCGTTCCGACACCATTTGTTCCTTTCGTTCTATTAACCCCTGGTCCGTAGACCTCACACTTCGCCGCGCTATGACCATTTCTTTTACACTTGTTGCAAAATTTGGTGCAGAACCCCGAGTGATACTTTTCACACCTTTGGCATAGCTGCTTCTGATTGTTGTTGTTGTTGCGGTTATTATTGTTGTTGGGATGATTGTTGTAGTTGCTGTTGTTGTTGTTGTTGTTGTTGTTGTTGTTGTTGTTGTTGTTGTTGTTGGGCCATTTGTTGTAGTTACGATTGATGTTGCGATTGTTGGGATAATTGTTGTAATTGCTGTTGTTGTTGTATTGGTGATTCTTATCACCGTTTTCCTCCCACTTTCTTTTGACTTGCTTCACATTGGCCTCTTCAGCAGTCTATTCTTTAATTCTTTCTTCAATCTGGTTCACTAGTTTGTGAGCCATTCTACATGCCTGTTGTATGGAGGCGGGCTCGTGTCAACTTATATCTTCTTGGATTCTTTCCGGTAGTCCTTTCACAAACGCGTCGATCTTCTCTTCCTCATCTTCGAATGCTCCCGAACACAATAGGCACAATTCTGTGAATCGTCTTTCGTACGTGGTAATATCAAATCCTTGGGTTCGTAACCCTCTAAGTTCTGTCTTGAGCTTATTGACCTCGGTTCTGGGACGGTACTTCTCGTTCATCAAGTGCTTGAATGCTGACCACGGTAGTGCGTATGCATCGTCTTGTCCCACTTGCTCTAGATAGGTATTCCACCATGTTAACGCAGAACCTGTGAAGGTATGCGTAGCGTACTTCACTTTGTCCTCTTCAGTACACTTACTTATGGCAAACACCGATTCGAACTTCTCGATCCACCGTTTCAATCCGATCGGTCCTTCGGTTCCATCAAATTCCAAAGGTTTGCAGGCAGTGAATTCTTTGTAGGCGCATCCTACACGATTTCCTGTACTGCTAGATCCAAGGTTATTGTTGGTATGTAGCGCAGCCTGTACTGCGGCTATGTTTGAAGCTAGAAAAGTACGGAATTCCTCTTCATTCATATTCACGGTGTGTCGAGTAGTCGGTGCCATTTCCTTCAAAATAGTCAAATGGAACAAGTTAATCATACAGAATATTAAGAGTAGTTAATAGTATTTCGTAGCATAATATGAACTCATTTATAAAAGCTTTTTCTTCATATTAGCGTTTTATATGTTTAAATTCGGGTAGTACCTACCCGTTAAGTTCATACTTAGTAGCTAATATACAATTCAACTACTACAATTCTATATGAAAAGCTGATTATAATAATATTTCGCGTTCAAACTTTTACACAATATTTTACAAACTTACAATACTGCTTATTTTACATATAGCATGAAATATAGCACACAATAAATTTGATACAAGATGGTTGTGAAGATAATTCTAGCTAGTACACAAGTCGTTCAGCAAAGGCAATAAAGACACGTAATTCTTATGTCCAGAAACAAGTCATGCATTCTGGTTTTACTAGGATTACTTCCCATCCTTGGTCTTGTGGAACATAACCGTTATGGCCGTTGATAAGACAGCGTGTTGTAACGTCGTCAAAGGTACGAGGGTTACGTAATGTCCAACAGTCCCGTAACAATCTAAAAACCTCATTTCTTACCCCAATTACCGACTCCGTCACTTGTGGGAACGTTTTGTTTAATAGTTGTAGCCCGATGTTCTTGTTCTCACTTTGGTGAGAAGCGAACATTACTAATCCGTAAGCATAACATGCTTCTTTATGTTGCATGTTAGCCGCTTTTTCTAAATCACGAAGTCCAATATTCGGATATATTGAGTCAAAATAATTTCTTAACCCATTGCGTAAAATAGCATTTGGGTTCCCCGCAATATATGCGTCAAAGTAAACACATCGTAACTTATGGATTTTCCAATGTGATATCCCCCATCTTTCGAACGAAAGCCTTTTATAAACCAAGGCATTCTTGGAACGTTCTTCGAATGTCTTACAAACTGATCTCGCCTTAAATAGTTGTGCCGAAGAATTCTGACCGACTCTAGACAAGATTTCATCAATCATGTCTCCGGGTAGGTCTCTTAAAATATTGGGTTGTCTATCCATTTTGTGTTTTTATACTGTAAAATAGACAAGAGTTAGATTCATAAAAAAAAAATACTTATTAATACAAGCAATTTTTACATATATCATAAAGCATAAGCACACTATATTACATATATTACACCACACGAATACAACTATCTTATTCCGACTCGCTTGTTTCTTCTTCTTCGGTTTTGGTTCGTTTTGCCAAGTTTCTAGGGATATATGATGTTCCCCTAATACGAGCCGTCGTTTTCCACATTGGTTTAGAAAAACCTGGTGGTTTAGAGGTTCCCGGGTCATTGTTACAACTTAAGGACTTCGGGGGTTGACGATACATATAAAGTTCATCGGGGTTGGAATTAGATTTCTCTATTTTTATGCCCTTTCCCTTATTATTTTCTTTTTCCTTTTTAAATTCAGTTGGGGTAATTTCTATAACATCATCGGAATTCTCGTCGGAATCCGATTCATCGGAGAATTGGTAATCCTCCCAATATTTTGCTTCCTTGGCGGAAACACTATTGACCATAATTAACCTTGGTCGGTTGGTTGAGGATTTTCTTTTACTTAACCGTTTTATTATTTCTCCCACCGGTTCTATTACTTCATCCGGTTCCGATTCTTCTTCCGGTTCCGATTCTTCTTCCGGTTCCGACTCTTCTTCCGGTTCCTCTTCGGGAACTTGTGAATCAGTCCATGAATCATTCCAATTTACATTTGACTCTTCATTATTATTAGGTGAGTCAATGGGACTTGTTCTAGAGGTAGACATCTATCACATAATATCAAACGCGTTAAGAGATTAATATATCACATAATATTCACATGTTAAAAATATATAGTTTCCAACAAAATTTGTTAAGCAATCATTTTTCAAGTAAACACGGTCGAAGTCCAGACTCACTAATGCATCCTAACAAACTCGATAAGGCACACTAATGCAAAATTCTAGTTCTCTAAGACCAACGCTCGGATACCAACTGAAATGTCCCGTTCTTATTGATTAAAAACGTTCCATATTAATTGATTTCGTTGCGAGGTTTTGACCTCTATATGAGACGTTTTTCAAAGACTGCATTCATTTTAAAACAAACCATAACCTTTATTTCATCAATAAAGGTTTAAAAAGCTTTACGTAGATTATCAAATAATGATAATCTAAAATATCTTGTTTACACACGACCATTACATAATGGTTTACAATACAAATATGTTACAACAAAATAAGTTTCTTGAATGCAGTTTTTACACAATATCATACAAGCATGGACTCTAAATCTCGTCCTTATTAAAGAATGCGACAGCGGAAGCTCTTAATAATCACCTGAGAATAAACATGCTTAAAACATCAACAAAAATGTTGGTGAGTTATAGGTTTAACCTATATATATCAAATCATAATAATAGACCACAAGATTTCATATTTCAATACACATCCCATACATAGAGATAAAAATCATTCATATAGTGAACACCTGGTAACCGACATTAACAAGATGCATATATAAGAATATCCCCATCATTCCGGGACACCCTTCGGATATGATATAAATTTCGAAGTACTAAAGCATCCAATACTTTGGATGGGGTTTGTTAGGCCCAATAGATCTATCTTTAGGATTCGCGTCAATTAGGGTGTCTGTTCCCTAATTCTTAGATTACCAGACTTAATAAAAAGGGGCATATTCGATTTCGATAATTCAAGCATAGAATGTAGTTTCACGTACTTGTGTCTATTTTGTAAATCATTTATAAAACCTGCATGTATTCTCATCCCAAAAATATTAGATTTTAAAAGTGGGACTATAACTCACTTTCACAGATTTTTACTTCGTCGGGAAGTAAGACTTGGCCACTGGTTGATTCACGAACCTATAACAATATATACATATATATCAAAGTATGTTCAAAATATATTTACAACACTTTTAATATATTTTGATGTTTTAAGTTTATTAAGTCAGCTGTCCTCGTTAGTAACCTACAACTAGTTGTCCACAGTTAGATGTACAGAAATAAATCGATAAATATTATCCTGAATCAATCCACGACCCAGTGTATACGTATCTCAGTATTTATCACAACTCAAACTATATATATTTTGGAATCAACCTCAACCCTGTATAGCTAACTCCAACATTCACATATAGAGTGTCTATGGCTGTTCCGAAATATATATAGATGTGTCGACATGATAGGTCGAAACATTGTATACGTGTCTATGGTATCTCAAGATTACATAATATACAATACAAGTTGATTAAGTTATGGTTGGAATAGATTTGTTACCAATTTTCACGTAGCTAAAATGAGAAAAATTATCCAATCTTGTTTTACCCATAACTTCTTCATTTTAAATCCGTTTTGAGTGAATCAAATTGCTATGGTTTCATATTGAACTCTATTTTATGAATATAAACATAAAAAGTATAGGTTTATAGTCGGAAAAATAAGTTACAAGTCGTTTTTGTAAAGGTAGTCATTTCAGTCGAAAGAACGACGTCTAGATGACCATTTTAGAAAACATACTTCCACTTTGAGTTTAACCATAATTTTTGGATATAGTTTCATGTTCATAATAAAAATCATTTTCTCAGAATAACAACTTTTAAATCAAAGTTTATCATATTTTTTAATTAACTAACCCAAAACAGCCCGCGGTGTTACTACGACGGCGTAAATCCAGTTTTACGGTGTTTTTCGTGTTTCCAGGTTTTAAATCATTAAGTTAGCATATCATATAGATATAGAACAGGTGTTTAGTTGATTTTAAAAGTCAAGTTAGAAGGATTAACTTTTGTTTGCGAACAAGTTTAGAATTAACTAAACTATGTTCTAGTGATTACAAGTTTAAACCTTCGAATAAGATAGCTTTATATGTATGAATCGAATGATGTTATGAACATCATTACTACCTTAAGTTCCTTGGATAAACCTACTGGAAAAAATAAAAATGGATCTAGCTTCAACGAATCCTTGGATGGCTCGAAGTTCTTGAAGCAGAATCATGACACGAAAACAAGTTCAAGTAAGATCATCACTTGAAATAAGATTGTTATAGTTATATAAATTGAACCAAAGTTTGAATATGATTATTACCTTGTATTAGAATGATAACCTACTGTAAGAAACAAAGATTTCTTGAGGTTGGATGATCACCTTACAAGATTGGAAGTGAGCTAGCAAACTTGAAAGTATTCTTGATTTTATGTAACTAGAACTTGTAGAATATATGAAGAACACTTAGAACTTGAAGATAGAACTTGAGAGAGATCAATTAGATGAAGAATGAAAGTGTTTGTAGGTGTTTTTGGTCATTGGTGTATGGATTAGATATAAAGGAAATGTAATTTTGTTTTCATGTAAATAAGTCATGAATGATTACTCATATTTTTGTAATTTTATGAGATATTTCATGCTAGTTGCCAAATGATGGTTCCCACATGTGTTAGGTGACTCACATGGGCTGCTAAGAGCTGATAATTGGAGTGTATATACCAATAGTACATACATCTAAAAGCTGTGTATTGTACGAGTGCGAATACGGGCGCATACGAGTAGAATTGTTGATGAAACTGAATGAGGATGTAATTGTAAGCATTTTTGTTAAGTAGAAGTATTTTGATAAGTGTATTGAAGTCTTTCAAAAGTGTATAAATACATATTAAAACACTACATGTATATACATTTTAACTGAGTCGTTAAGTCATCGATAGTCGTTACATGTAAGTGTTGTTTTGAAACCTTTAGGTTAACGATCTTGTTAAATGTTGTTAACCCAATGTTTATAATATCAAATGAGATTTTAAATTATTATATTATCATGATATTATCATGTATGAATATCTCTTAATATGATATATATATACATTAAATGTCTTTACAACGATAATCGTTACATATATGTCTCGTTTAAAAATCATTAAGTTAGTAGTCTTGTTTTTACATATGTAGTTCATTGTTAATATACTTAATGATATGTTTACTTATAATAGTATCATGTTAACTATATATATATCCATATATATGTCATCATATAGTTTTTACAAGTTTTAACGTTCGTGAATCACCGGTCAACTTGGGTGGTCAATTGTCTATATGAAATATATTTCAATTAATCAAGTCTTAACAAGTTTGATTGCTTAACATGTTGGAAACATTTAATCATGTAAATATCAATCTCAATTAATATATATAAACATGGAAAATTTCGGGTCACTACAGTCGGGAACTAGTCAAACTTTTTTTGGTCAAAATCGGTAACAGGGAAAACTGCGGTCGCACTGCGGTTGACCATGGTGGCAACCGTGCAACTTGTTTTCATAAAACTGATGGAATTTAACAAGTTTTATAAACAACATGTTCTTATAGTTAACTTGATCATTAAACCAATTTAATGTAGTTAAAACAAGCGGAAGCATTATGTAAAGTTCATGTTAACATGTTAAGCTATTAAGTCAAATTCCATGATAATATCAAGTCTTGGATAAATGCTTACAAATATAACAAGTAGAGAAGATATATATACCTCCTCAAGCTAGTTGAGGGTTATTTCAAATGACTAAGATGGTGAACAATTGTGTAGAACCTCAAGCTATTGTGCACCAACACCACCCTTAAACTTGTTAGGTATTAAGACCCTTAATCACCTTTGAACAAGCTCAAAACCCTTTCATTTTACACCTAATTTTCTGGACAGTGGCAAGTTGAAAGGATGATGATGAATGGAGCTTCAAAATGATGAAACCTCAAGGAGAAATACCCCAAACTTTTCACCAACACTTAGCCTTTGGTTAGGATTCAATTACCACTTGAAAATAAGCTTGCAAACAAGAAAAAGAACTCTCTTTCTCTCCTTGAAGGTCACCGCCAGAAAAGGCTGCACTAGAGAGAGTATGCAGTTTTTTTTCTTATTAATTTGATGTGTATTGCAAGTCACACTTGAGTCAAAGCCCTTGGTAAACTAGTAGGCATGTACCTTAAGAGTTGTGTAGCCTTAAAAGTAACAAAGTTGAGCATGGGTGTGTGCCTTGTGCCCCTCAAAACCGTCCACACTTAAGGGGTTTTAAAAAAAATGATTCTTTTATAAAACTAGATAAAACCCATGCTTTTAATTAAGTTACTTGCATATTTATAAACCAATTTATAAATCATAACACAACATAATTATTTAAACCTATAAATAATTAAATCCTTAACATATATATAAATTATCCAAATAATTTATCTCAGGTGATAATATTTTAGAAAACCAATTTTCTAAAGTTCAAGTGTCGCGTATTTATTTAACAATCCAATCGTTAAGATTAAATACATATAAAGTGTTGGTAAGCTTGTTATTGGGTATGACCCGACTTGGATCATAACATATTAGCCACATTAATTTAATATGTCTCTTGGGCATACGAAATACCATCAATCTCCCACTTGCACGAGAAACATAAGAAATTAATGCAAGTGACGGATACCACCTAACGACCGTCCATCACCCTCAATATGTTCTGACTTTGTGCCATTCAATAACATCATCCTTTTCGAGTTCCCATCTCGAATATGAATAGGTGAATCTTTTCATTATATCCTTTCATCCTAGATGTCATGTTAAATCCAAGAGATGCAGATTGATCACTCTCTTCTAGATTTAACTTTATCAGGCTTTAGACATCTGACTCTCAACGAATAAGAGGGACAAATTTCATCTTGACTACATACGTCCTAAATATATACCTTGCATTATACCTGAGCTCTTCCTTATGAACTACCATATTTCAGAATAGCGAAGAAAAGAATCAAGGCACAATACTTGGTAAATATCATAACCCAATATGTATCTCAGGTCAGAGGATACAATGATATTCGCCTTTACTCAAGATTACGTGTGATCAACCACAAAGGCTCCATTTAGTAAATCTTGAGAGCGGGTCTTCCAATATTTGTATCCCACAAATATCTATGAACCTTGGTTGCAACCTTACCCCACATTCATCCCGTGAATGTATACCAATCCAAGTTCAAAATAGTCTAAACCTCACATTTGCTCCCACAAATGTGATCGACTACGGAATTTAGAATAATTACTTATTCGTGGATAAAATATACAAAATAGGAACCTGACTCAAGATTAATAAAATTAACCCCATAATTATATTAATGAGTTTGAACTACTTCATTCTGTTACAATACATAAAACAGATCACAACCAATCACTAGAATATCGAAGCCCTAATGCAGTAACATGCCCTTGATGTTTTGCACCATGTAAGAGCTTCGTGAGTGGATCTGCTATATTAAGATCTGTATGAACTTTGCGAATACATATCTTTCCCTTTTCAACTTCATCCCTTATCTAGTTGAATCTCCGCTCAATGTGACGAGTCTTTTGGTGAGCACGAGGTTCCTTGATTTGAGCAATCGCACCCTCGTTGTCATAAAAGATCTCAAGAGGGTCCTGAATGGAAGGGACTACTCCTAAGTCGTCGATGAATTTCTTCATCCATGCAGCTTCCTGAGCTGCCAATGAGGCGGCAATGTACTCTGACTCTGTAGTGGATAAAGCAACAACATCCTGTTTTGAACTCTTCCAGGAGACCGCACCTCCATTTAATGTGAAGACATAACCGGATTGTGATCGAGAATCATCTCGATCAGTTTGGAAACTCGCGTCCACGTAACCCTTTACGGCGAGTTCCTCCTCACCAGACCAATATATTAGAAACATATCCTTAGTCCTCCTAAGGTATTTCAATATACTTTTAACAGCAATCCAATGACTGTTTCCTGGGTTATTCTGGTATCTACTTGTCAGTCTAAGAGCGCATGACACATCCGGCCTAGTGCATATCATTGCATACATGATTGACCCAATAGCAGATGCGTACGGGACTTTCTTCATTCTCTTATGTTCATCTTTCGTGGTAGGACATTGAGATGAACTGAGAAGCATTCCTCTTTGAATAGGTACCAAACCTTTCTTAGAGTTGTCCATCTTGAACCTTTTCAAGATCTTTTCAATTTATGCACTTTGATTCAAACCTATCAGTTTCTTGGATCTATCTATGTAGATCCCAATCCCCAAAATGTATTGTGCTTCTCCAAGATCCTTAATGGAGAAGCATTTACTTAACCAAGTTTTACCTCCTTGCATTGCCAGAATATCGTTCCCAAATAATAATATATCATCCACATATAATACAAGGAACATGATAGTGCTCCCACTAGCTTTCTTGTATACACAAGCTTCATCACCATTTTTAATGAAGCCAAATTTCTTGGCCTCCTCATTGAAATGATGATTCCACATTCTATATGCTTGTTTCAATCCGTAGATTGACTTCTTTAACTTGCATACCTTTTTAGGATATTTAGGATCAACAAAACCTTCAGGCTGAACCATATAGACATCTTCCTCAAGATGTCCATTTAGGAAAGCGGTCTTGACATCCATTTGCCATATTTCATAATCATAATGAGCAGCAATGGCATGTAATATTCTAATAGACTTTAGCATTGCCACAGGCGAAAAAGTTTCATCATAGTTAACCCCTTGAGTTTGAGTGAAACCTTTTGCTACAAGTTTAGCTTTATATGTATCCAAGTTTCCATGTATGTCGGTTTTCATTTTGAAAAGCCATTTACAATCAACTAGCCTTGAGCCAGTAGGTTGTGCAACAAGTTCCCAAACTTGGTTGTCATACATGGATTGCATCTCAGCGTTCATGGCTTCCTGCCATTTATCCTTATCATTCCTTGATAAAGCATCTTGGTAGTTTGTTGGTTCATCCAAATCAACCACATAGCAACCATCCATGAGAAACCCATATCTCTCAGGAGGATTACTAATCCTACCAGATCTGCGAACGTCTTGTGTATTTTGATCATCCATTTGATCACTCTCAACATTTTCATGTTGAGTGCTAGTGTCAACCAATTGTGTATCATCTACTTGATCTTGAACCTCTTCAAGATCTATCTTCCTTTCACTATTTCCTTCCATTAGGAACTTGGTTTCAAGGAATTCAGCCTTTCGAGCAACAAATACATTCTGCTCGAATGGATCATAGAAATATGATGATGTAGCGTGAGGGTACGAAATAGTATTATTTTTAATACAAAATACTACAAAATATGACACAAGTTTTAATTATTTATAGAGTGGGATATACTTAAATCTTGCTACAACACTATAGGCAGTGTACCTAATCGTAGAGTAGTGTAGTTTTTAGTAAGTCCGGTTCGTTCCACAGGGAGCTGGTGATACTTACTATATTTTTAACAACTATATTTATACAAAATATATATAATTATATAAGTAGTAATATTATTATAAAAGGGGGGTTTTACCGTTTAATGACCGGTTTGTCGATTCTATATTTTAAGCGTAAAGATAAATGACGATAATTAAAGTGCGTAAAATAATGACAATAAATAAAATGACAGTAAATAAAATTGCGAGTAATAAAATGACAGTAAATAAAGATACGATGAGAAATATAATAAAAGAATTATGCTTATTTAAACTTCCGTAATCATGATGTTTGACGTGTTGATTTTAATTTATTACCATGGGTTAATTGTCCTTTGTCTTGGTTTATTTGATACGTCTATCTGGTTTTTGTCCATAATAGTCCATCGGTCATAAATATAAAGTGCGAGTATCCTCGTCAAATTACCCTTATACCCGAAGTCAAATATTCCAACTGATTAAGGATTTAAACTGTGACGCAGTTATCACTTCTGTCAACAATTACACCAGTTATCAATGTATGTAATCCACCCCTGTTTTAATTAGTTTATGAATATTAATTCATCCACTTGATCAGAATGAATAATCAATTACCCAACCCAATTGATTAATTAAATGATTATAACAGATTCCATATGAACGTCACTAAATAGGACAACCATAATCATTATTAATTATTAGGTTAATTAATTTAAAGATAGGTTCGACAGACTCCAATGAGTTGTCACTCAATTAGACAATACCCCCCCATCTATTAATAGTCAATAATCCAATTTCCACAAGTGTCGGTCTTTTGCCCAAACCTTAATTATGATCCAAAGTTCAATAACCCAATTTTAGTAATTAGCCCAACATCATGAGTACTTCATTTTAAATAAGCATAATAACGACTTAGCTACGAGACATTAATGTAAAAAGGTTGAACATAACTTACAATGATTAAAAATAGCGTAGCGTTACACGGACAGAATTTCGACTTACACACTCAAACGATCTCTATCATAAATCTTATTATTATCATAATTTAAAATTAAAATTAAGATTATTGTTATATCTTATTAAGTTAACATTATGATAGAGATATAGAATATAGATATTGGATATTAGATATAGATATTTGATAGATGATCGAAAAAGGGATAGAAAATATGATCGAAGAAAGTCTCCTCAAATTGATCGTAAATCATCGCTTTTATAGCGAAATTAGAATTGAAATTTTCATTTACGACCCCTGAACTATGCTCAATTAACAACTTTTTATTATTTAATATTATTCTTATTATGAATTATTTAAATATTATATTTTATTCTTGTGCATAGTTGACTCGTAATTTTTACACCGTTGCGTCGAGCGCTGAAAGTTGGTTCATGCCTCGGTTCCGGATTTTTGAACGCCCTTTCGTACAATTTTATATCGTGTACTTTGCGTTTTGTAACTTGTACTCTTGTCATTTTTAGACGTTCTTCATCAATAATTTGAACCTTTTTGATTGTATCTTGTACTTTTGAGCTTTTTGGACCTTTGCGTCTTCAAATCTTCGTTTTCGCCTTTTGTCTTCGCACTTATTTAAAATAAACGAATATTACTCGAAAATGGAACAATTGCAACTAAAATCTTGTCTTTCTTGGGGGATTTTGCTATGAAATATATGTTCCTTTTTAGCCTTATCAATATCCCCACACTTGAGCGTTGCTTGTCCTCAAGCAATACAGTCTTGAAATAATATAATACATCACACGAATCACTTCTTTATTCTTCACACTTTGTACATCAGTGATTTCAATACGGCGGTATAAACAATGGTAGTAACGATGTGGTTAAAGGTGGGTGTGTCTTTTATAGTTGCCTCGGGTTTAGGTCAACGACACTGGCAATCAAATAGCCGATTTACTTTTGGTTTCCAAAGCAAAGTGCACATTTGAAAGGCGGTTTACAGTCCCACATGACTATAAAAATTTAGATCCTTTAAGGAAATTGGATCTTTATGAAAACATTTGATCTTTTGAAAATTCAAGCTAGATTTTACCCTAGACAAGTTTTCTGATTTGATCCATCATTGATGTTGCAAAATATATTTGTGGATCATTATTTTGGCTAAAACTTTTAGGCTCGTGTAATCCACTGCTATCCCGGTATCGGAAAGCACACATCCAGTTTACTTGTTCCGTATATTACCTTTCGGTAAACTACCGTCCGGTTGTAAAGGAAAGCGATGAACAAGAAACTGTTAAGGCAATGTCTAATGACATGCATTTGTTCATGGTCTAATTACGTGTCGGATGCTAGTACTATCCTTGGTAGGAGCAATAGTAAAGATCATCCTATGATTTTTCGGTCTGGCACAAGGTCCTGTCTCCGACCATGCTATGCAACCACCGTTCTTACGGTTGACACCCGATTTGGTTCAGGTGACCTAATGAATTCTGTTGAATTCCCAGGATTTTACGTTCAATGGTAATGAACGCATTGAAAACGGATTTTCAGAAAACAAATCGGTTTTAATTTTGATCAAAATATTTTCTCGTTCAAGCTCGAGTTTAGATATCATTGAATTTCATGAGTTTGAATTCTCAATCTTTAAGGTCAATCTCTAGGATTGAGTAATATCAGTCTTAAAAGCTGATTTTTAATCTTTAAGGAGATTATCCTTTCTGGGGATCTGATTCATTAGTCTTATCAAGCTAATTTGCACGGTGCCCTCCCCATTTTACAAGACAGACCCTCTCATGGTTAGGATAAGTCTGACCACTTGGCGACCCTGTTTGATGCTGAGGTCCGTGGATTTCCTGCTGATTTTAGTGATGACTTTTCTAGGTTTTTCGTCAACCTACAGCTGGTCTGGACGACAACTTCATGACCTAAATCAAGAAGCGCGTTTCTTTTTCGGAAGACTTTACTTCCTTTTAATGATGGAATTGATTCATCGTGTAGATCCATCTTTCTTTCAAAAGTATTATAGTAAATCGGGTAAAACTGATTAGTATCATCCAAAACAAAAGTACCTGCAATAATCTTGTACAAAAATATGTGATAGATAGTTTTTAATTGAATAACTTGGTACATTCTCCCCACACTTAGTTTCTTTCTTTGCCTTTTTATTTTCTTCTATTCCATTTTAAATGAATTCAAGCGTTTTGGGTTGTTTCTCAATTTATGTTCTTTTCGAGGTAACGATAATTTCGGTATTAACACCTAGTTTTCATCGTTCATAAATATGTATAAACATGATTTTGAGTTCATTTAGTTGAAAATTTTTCAAATTTTCACAAAATTTGGCAATTAAACTAAGTGTAAACCCGAGAGAATTTATAACCCTTCCCTACACTTAAGATCATGCAATGCCCTCATTTGCATGAAATCAGAATATAATTATAAATTCATGAGGGTGATTAACGTAGTAAAGTGATTAAAAATACCGAGTTTGCAAACATATTGTTATTTCACATTTGATTTTTTGCGTCTTGTCAAAATCAGTAGCTTTTGCTGAACTTCATGACAGTCTTTGAAAGTGCGCTGTTTTTACCCTGTTGTGTACATAACATAAAATACAAACATATATATACATATTTTTTGAAGTTTGGTACATAACCCCACGTTCAAAAATTTATAATATATAATATTTTTGGCATCCTTTAGATCAATAAAATTAAAAATAATGATAACAAAATTTGTCGCCCCGCCCTCGGGTAAAGCAATTTCGGCTTAATGACCTAGTCTTCAACTCACGACGAATTTTAGAAATCATTTTTTCAACTTAATGAATTAAAGTAAATTTTGTTTTTAAAAACTTAAATTAAAATGCATATTAATTTCATAAAAAACCTACAAAACAAAAATTCAGAATGGAGGGAGAAAACTAGTTCTTTAGTGCCTGCTAGCGGAAAAGACCAATCGGATTCCATTCTCGGAACTACACGAGAACAGAACAAATAACTTTAGACAGCATTATCTTTTTAGAACATTCGAATCTCCCCACACTTAGGTAGCTGTGGTGTTGAAATTGTGATTAACTTCATTGTCAATTTCTCTTGGTCCATAATCAACTTGCCTATCTGTGACTTTTTCTTTAAGCCAGTGCCCGGCTTCTTCCGTAATATCCCATAATTCAACTAGCTTCGCCCTTTCTTTAGGCGACAGATTGGATACTAACCGGTTACATAACTTAAAGTTCCCCTTACTTCTAGCATCAATAGCCCGTTTAAAAAGTTTCTTCATTGAACTGTTAATAATGGGGTCATTTAATTTCGTATCAATAACGGGGTTCTTTGTTATCATGTCATCATTAGGTGTTACTTCATTTTCCCCACACTTAGGCGTTTTATTATTATTAAGCACTACCGTTGGAGTTGGTAAAACAACATGGTTCTTACCAATCATTTTTTCTGGTTCAACGGTTTTGGTTGGTGGAGATTTAGACTTTCGAATCATAAAGGTGATAGATTTGTCACCACTTTTAAGTGTCATTCTTCCATTTCCTACATCAAATAACGCCCCGGTGGACGCAAAGAATGGTCGACCTAAAATTAGAGGAATGTTTGGGTCCTCTTCTATGTCAATGACAATGAATTCGACTAGAAAGGTTAAATTGCCTACTTGAATGGGTAGGTTGTCAGCAATTCCAACTGGGTGCTTAATGGTTTGATCAAAGAGTCGAACACTCATATCCGTTGGACTTAACTTACCTACACCTAATCTCTTATATAAGGAAAGAGGCATAACACTTACACTCGCACCTAAATCTGCTAGTGCATCATACATGACACAATCACTAAGTAGACAAGGAACAATAAATTCACCCGGATCACCTACTCTAGGTGGAGGTTTTGGTGGAACTGTATTCACCGGGTTTATATTTACGGCTTTTGTTTCTTGCACTTTCTTATTCTTTTTCTTCTTCTTCTTTCCAGAGGTATCACAATCTTTATTACCTATCACTTGCTCATACTCAACTCCTTTTCTTGGAAACGGGATGGGTGGTTTGTATGGTGCCACCATTGGCTTTACATACTCGGGTGGTGGTGGTGTAACTTCTTCATTGTTACTCTCATCTAAAACCTTCCCATCTTCTGGTGCTGGTTTTTCAGAATTCGTTGAAACCATATTAACATTCTCATTCCGAGGATTTACTTCAGTATTACTCGGTAGCTTTCCTTGTTCCCTCTCACTCATCATGCTAGCAAGAGTACCTACGTGTTTTTCTAGATTCAAAATGGAAGCTTGTTGAGTTCTTAATGACTGATCAAACCTCTCGTTCGTTTGGGTTTGAGTTTCAATAAATTGCGTTTGAGATTCAACTAGCTTTACCATCATTTCTTCTAGATTTGGCTTTTTCTCTTCGGTTTGTTGTGGTGGTTTATACAAGCTAGGTCTTTGTTGATTGAAAGTGTTGTTTTGAGTTGGTTGGTTATTCGGACCTTGTTGGTTATACGAGTTGTTGTTTGGTCCATTTGGATTGTAAAGAATGTTTTGATTTCGATTGAAGTTTAGCTTTGGCGGTTGATAATTATTTTGATAATTATTTCCCGGCCTTTGGTTCATGTAGGAAACATTCTCTCGTTGTTCCATGGTTGGTTCAAAGTGACAATCTTTCAATAAGTGTGGTCCACCGCATTGCTCACAACTGATTCGTATTGCGTGAATATCTTTATTCATCTTTTCCATTCGTCTTTCGAAAGCATCTATTTTTGCGGAAACGGAATCAAAGTCATGGCTAGAATCAGCTCTAGCCGCTTTAGATGATCGAAAGATATCTTTTTCTTGGTGCCACTCATGTGAGTGGGATGCTGTGTTATCAATAATTTTGTAAGCTTCAGTTGCGGTTTTCTTCATAATGGAACCACCGGCTGTTATGTCGATGTCTTTTCGTGTAGCAACGTTGACACCTTGGTAGAATATTTGTACTATTTGGTAAGTGTCTAAACCGTGTTGAGGACATCCTCTCAACATCCTTCCGAATCTTGTCCATGCCTCATATAATGTTTCATTTGGCTTTTGCGCTAACGTAACAATTTCTCCTTGAAGTCTCACGGCTTTGGATGCCGGAAAGAATCGTTTAAGAAATTTTTCAACTAAAACATCCCATGTGTCAATCGCCCCTTCAGATAACGATTCTAACCAATCTTTAGCTTCTCCCTTTAAAGTCCAGGGAAACAACATGAGATAGATCTGCTCATCTTCCACTTCTCGGATTTTGAATAGTGTACAAATTCTTTTAAACGTACGAAGGTGTTCGTTAGGATCTTCATTCGGTGCACCACTGAATTGGCATTGGTTAGTTACCATGTGTAGAATTTGTCCTTTGATTTCATAATCCGGCGCATTAACTTCTGGCTTAATAATGGCGTGACCTTGGCCCGTGCGTGTGGCTCTCATTCGATCTTCCATACTTAGAGGTTCCGTTACTTCCATAATTGAATTTGTTGAATACGAATCACTAGAGGATTCTGATTTAATGGTTTGTGGCTCAGGAGGAATAATTAGTGGTTCAGGATCTTGGAATTGTCCTTGAATATGCTCCGGGTTCTTAATTGTGAAGTCGGGTTCAAAAGATGGATTATCGGAAATTTGAGTTGGAGTTCTTGTTCGACTAGATGACGATTCTAAAGAAAAATCAACGGCGGCGATATTCGTTAAACGATGTCTTGATCGAGTTACAGGTGGTGAACGTATGACCGGCGGCGAACGTCTTGCTCGGTGCATTCACTGAATATCCTATTAGTTTTTAAAAAAGAAAGAAAAATTATATAAGTTATCCAATCAATAGACTTTTCTGATTTTGCCCACGTTTCGAATAGCCAAAAGATGCAGCAGAGGGGCAGGATTCGTTTGGTCTCAATATAATTGAGTACTGTTTGGCTCCAATAACCCGGTCCACGTACAAATCCAACTATTACTACGAACCAGAAAATTTTGATGTCTATCAATTTAACCACTTAAAATAAATTTTCGTAATTTTAAGAAATTTAGAGAAGAAGTAGAAAAAAAAATAAGTCCTAAAAACTAAAATGGCGAGAAATAAGAGAGAAAAAAAGAGTGCGCGTCGAAAAGTGTCGAAAAATGAAAAAGACGAAGAGTGGTTTGTAAACACGCGGTTAATCCAACCTTATAACTATCACTATCTTAAAATTAAAACTACAAATAGAGATTACTAATTGAAATTGTAATTGATACATAGGTAAAAGGCGTCGAAAAATAAAAATAAGAAAATAACTATGGCAAAACTAAACTTAATACTAAAAGTTGCGACTATAGTCTAAAAATCTAAAGGTAATAAAACTAAAAAAAACATTTTTTTTTATAGACAAAATCTTAAAAAAAATATATTTTTTTTAATAATTTTTTTTTTACGTTTTTTTTATTTTTTTATTTTTTACGTTTTTGTTTTTTTTTTTTTTTTTTATTTTTGCAAATATAAATTAAAAATATAGCGTTTTAGTGCTCCCCGGCAGCGGCGCCAAAAACTTGATGTTGTAGCGTGAGGGTACGAAATAGTATTATTTTTAATACAAAATACTACAAAATATGACACAAGTTTTAATTATTTATAGAGTGGGATATACTTAAATCTTGCTACAACACTATAGGCAGTGTACCTAATCGTAGAGTAGTGTAGTTTTTAGTAAGTCCGGTTCGTTCCACAGGGAGCTGGTGATACTTACTATATTTTTAACAACTATATTTATACAAAATATATATAATTATATAAGTAGTAATATTATTATAAAAGGGGGGGTTTTACCGTTTAATGACCGGTTTGGCGATTCTATATTTTAAGCGTAAAGATAAATGACGATAATTAAAGTGCGTAAAATAATGACAATAAATAAAATTACAGTAAATAAAATTGCGAGTAATAAAATGACAGTAAATAAAGATACGATGAGAAATATAATAAAAGAATTATGCTTATTTAAACTTCCGTAATCATGATGTTTGACGTGTTGATTTTAATTTATTACCATGGGTTAATTGTCCTTTGTCTTGGTTTATTTGATACGTCTATCTGGTTTTTGTCCATAATAGTCCATCGGTCATAAATATAAAGTGCGAGTATCCTCGTTAAATTACCCTTATATCCGAAGTCAAATATTCCAACTGATTAAGGATTTAAACTGTGACGCAGTTATCACTTCTGTCAACAATTACACCAGTTATCAATGTATGTAATCCACCCCTGTTTTAATTAGTTTATGAATATTAATTCATCCACTTGATCAGAATGAATAATCAATTACCCAACCCAATTGATTAATTAAATGATTATAACAGATTCCATATGAACGTCACTAAATAGGACAACCATAATCATTATTAATTATTAGGTTAATTAATTTGAAGATAGGTTCGACAGACTCCAATGAGTTGTCACTCAATTAGACAATACCCCCCATCTATTAATAGTCAATAATCCAATTTCCACAAGTGTCGGTCTTTTGCCCAAACCTTAATTATGATCCAAAGTTCAATAACCCAATTTTAGTAATTAGCCCAACATCATGAGTACTTCATTTTAAATAAGCATAATAACGACTTAGCTACGAGACATTAATGTAAAAAGGTTGAACATAACTTACAATGATTAAAAATAGCGTAGCGTTACACGGACAGAATTTCGACTTACACACTCAAACGATCTCTATCATAAATCTTATTATTATCATAATTTAAAATTAAAATTAAGATTATTGTTATATCTTATTAAGTTAACATTATGATAGAGATATAGAATATAGATATTGGATATTAGATATAGATATTTGATAGATGATCGAAAAAGGGATAGAAAATATGATCGAAGAAAGTCTTCTCAAATTGATCGTAAATCATCGCTTTTATAGCGAAATTAGAATTGAAATTTTCATTTACGACCCCTGAACTATGCTCAATTAACAACTTTTTATTATTTAATATTATTCTTATTATGAATTATTTAAATATTATATTTTATTCTTGTGCATAGTTGACTCGTAATTTTTACACCGTTGCGTCGAGCGCTGAAAGTTGGTTCATGCCTCGGTTCCGGATTTTCGAACGCCCTTTCGTACAATTTTATATCGTGTACTTTGCGTTTTGTAACTTGTACTCTTGTCATTTTTAGACGTTCTTCATCAATAATTTGAACCTTTTTGATTGTATCTTGTACTTTTGAGCTTTTTGGACCTTTGCGTCTTCAAATCTTCGTTTTCGCCTTTTGTCTTCGCACTTATTTAAAATAAACGAATATTACTCGAAAATGGAACAATTGCAACTAAAATCGTGTCTTTCTTGGGGGATTTTGCTATGAAATATATGTTCCTTTTTAGCCTTATCAAAATAATATCCCATATCATCCTTGGGATATCCTATGAAGATACACTTCGTGGATCGAGCATTCAACTTATTAGGGACGTAACGCTTAGGATAAGCTTCACATCCCCATACCTTTAAGTATGATAGAGATGGAGGTTTTCCAAAACACATCTCATGAGGAGTTCGTTCCACTTTCTTGGTTGGGTCCATATTTAGAATAAGAGCCGCGGAGCATAGACAATAACCCCAAAATGATAGAGGTAACGAGCTTCTAGCCATCATAGATCGAACCATATCCATTAGGGTTCGGTTCCTCCTTTCGGAAACTCCATTAAGTTGGGGTGTTCTAGGAGGAGTGAGTTGCGAGATAATCTCACAACTTTTAAGATGATCTTGGAAAGCATCGCTTACGTATTCACCTCCTCTATCGGTACGAAGTACCTTGATTGTCTTATTGAGTTGATTTTGTACTTCGTTTTGATATTCCTTGAATGCTTCAAAAGTTTCGTCCTTATGTCTTAACAAGTAGACATATCTGAAATGACTAAAGTCATCAATGAAAGTGATGAAGTATCTTTCACCATTTCTAGTTATGGGCTTAAAGGGTCCACATACATCCGAATGTATTAATCCCAATAAGTCTTTAGCCCCTTCATAGGTCCCTTTGAAAGGTGCTTTAGTCATTTTGCCTTGTAAGCAAGATTCACATACATCAAACGAGTCTAGTTCATTTGATTTCAAAAGTCCATTCTTTTGAAATGTATGCATTCGATTATTGTTTATGTGACCAAGGCGACAATGCCATAAGTAGGAATCACTCAAATCCCTTTTGAGTTTCTTGGTGTTTGCATGGTATATTGAGCTATTGTATGATGTGTCATCATGAACCAATTCATAAATACCATTCACAGGCGAAGCCTTGAAATAGAACACGTTATCTAAAGAAACATGGATATCATCATTAATGAAATTAAGATTAAAACCACATTGTTTCAAACGGGATACAGAAATAATGTTTCGAGATAAATCAGGTGCATACAAAACATTTTTCAAAATAAGTTCCAAACCACTTGGAAGCTTTAAAATAAAGTCTCCTTGAGCTACTACGTGCACCTTAGCTCCATTTCCCATGTAGAGACTTATTGTTCCCGCTTCTTGTTTACTTCTTTTGAACCCCTGCATAGAATTGAAAATGTGAGTTCCACATCCTGTGTCCAATACCCATGTATTAGAAGAAGTAATACTAAGCTCAATGTATACCATATATACATTACCTGAGGTTTGCCATGCATCCTTCTTTTCTTTCAACTCCCTTAGGTAGACCGGGCAGTTGCGTTTCCAGTGACCCATTTCACCGCAACCAAAGCACGGATCTTCCTTGGGGTTAGCTTTACCGGCAACCTTTTGCTTCTTGTTATTGTTGGTTGGGGTAACCATCTTCCCCTTTCCCTTGCCCTTGCCTTGGTAGGCGGGTCCTTTCCTCTTAGCCACCTTCGGCTTAGAAGTGTTATTGATTTTGGACCCGCCTTCATTGATCATAAACATGGGTGAAGCCCTTTTACCCATGCTTGCTTCGGCTGTCTTAAGCATGGCATGTAATTTGCCAATGCTCTTATCCCATCCATTCATGTTGTAATTCATTACAAATGTGTCAAACCTCTTTGACAAAGAATTAAGGATAAGGTCCGTGGCTTATTCATTAGACACGTTGCAGTTTAGATGGTTCACTCAATCAATTAGGCTTTTCATCTTAAGGACATAAGATGAAACAGATTGGGAGTCGTCCATCCGACATGCATGAAGCCCTCGAACCGTTTCGAAGCGCTCGACACGAGCTTGTTGAAGGAACATCTCCTTCAATTGTGTGATCATGTCATATGCACTATGATGCTCGAAATCCTTTTGGAGTTCTGGTATCATAGTCCCAAGCATGAGGCAAGAAACTTGCACCGAATCGGTACAATATTTCTCCCAATAAGCCATGCCTTCCGTATCATCCTCGTCCGGTTGATCTGGAATGGGGTCTTCCAACACATACGCCCTATCCTCTAGTTTGAGGACAATTCTTAGATTGCAAAACCAATCCATGAAGTTCGTATGGTTGAGTTTTTCCTTTTCGAGGATTGACCTCAACGATAGGTTGTTAAAGTTGATTGGTGCGTTTGGAATGTTGTTGTTATTGGCGGCCATCTACAAAATTTAACAAAGTTGTTTAAGTATCAATTTTAATTTAATAACCAATACCCTTAAATCCAATTGATATTTATTAAATTTTAGAATCCAACGGTAAACCAAATTTCGGTTAGGTGACCTTTATCCCGTCATTTGATTTAGCTAGGTAGTCATTATATGATAATTGCAATCCTTTTGCAACTTCTAAGTTATGGGATCATGCAATCCTTTTGCATGGCATATTTATCCCATCAACGCCTATTTGTTCCTCATGCTTCGGTGACCCTAAGTTCATGATTCCCAAATCAAGTCGTCCCACTTGTGTAAACGTGTAAATTTAACATACAAGTGGTTAGGTGACCTTTATCCCACAAGTGTGAAAAATTCACCTTAATCATATTAGTTTGCTCATAATGGTTAGATGACCTTTATCCCATTATGAGTTCCCTAATTATTTTTAAGTGTCACACAAAAGGATGGCGTTTAACTTGTTTGCCTTGTTAATAAGGGATTTTGAGTTTTCATTATTTCTAGTTTAAGAAAACTTTTATGCCATACACCAACATGCATTTAGTGTATGGTATTTATGAAAAACCGTTTTCATGTCTTGTAATTAAGCCAATTACTTGATATAAACCATTTTATATATATGATCCTTATCATGTTCTTAATAACCGTTTATTAATGTCCTTTTAGCCATTTTTAATTTGACCATTTAAATTTTCGTTTTGCATGTCGTTAATAATGTCAAATTTAACCAATTAAATTTAGTTTGCTTGTTGTAAACTTGTGATTAACTTGTAGTAACCAAACATACAAACACAATATACAACCATGCATGCAAAACTAATGTGTTCACAATCAAACAATTTTGGTAGACATTTGTTTAGCCGAAAATAAATATCACCGGTTAAGGGGTTATAACACAAAGTAGGAGATTTCAAATTTCCCACTTAATCTTACATCCAAATGCGTTTTCTTGTGTTCTTCCAAGTCTCCATCTTGTAACTTCATCTTATTACAAAATATATCCTAATACATTTTGTCTAGAAAATGAAATACAACCTAATCTATTTTACATACCAAATATAAAATAAATTACATAACCAAATGAATAAATATTACAACCAAATGAATGAATTAATATCACATACCAAATGAATAATTAATCAACCAAACAAGCATTCATTCAAACACAAGGTCATGGCTATGATTGTGAACATGAACATGTAACCAAATATGACCAAAATGGAAGAACCAAAACCCATTTTGGAACCCCTAATATTTCGGCCAAATCAAACAACCCTCCCAAACCCAAAATTTTGCATTCCATTTTCATGCATGTACTTAGAATGCAAATTTAATGGGTTTCAAGACCATATAAGAAGCATAATCCATAGACTTTGGCTCTAGATACCATTGATGGAATTTAACAAGTTTCATAAACAACATGTTCTTATAGTTAACTTGATCATTAAACCAATTTAATGTAGTTAAAACAAGCGGAAGCATTATGTAAAGTTCATGTTAACATGTTAAGCTATTAAGTTAAATTCCATGATAATATCAAGTCTTGGATAAATGCTTACAAATATAACAAGTAAAGAAGATATATATACCTCCTCAAGCTAGTTGAGGGTTATTTCAAATGACTAAGATGGTGAACAATTGTGTAGAACCTCAAGCTATTGTGCACCAACACCACCCTTAAACTTGTTAGGTATTAAGACCCTTAATCACCTTTGAAAAAGCTCAAAACCCTTTCGTTTTACACTCAATTTTCTGGACAGCAGCAAGTTGAAAGGATGATGATGAATGGAGCTTCAAAATGATGAAACCTTAAGGAGAAATACCCCAAACTTTTCACCAACACTTAGCCTTTGGTTAGGATTTAATTACCACTTGAAAATAAGCTAGCAAACAAGAAAAAGAACTCTCTTTCTCCCCTTGAAGGTCACCACCAGAAAAGGCTGCACTAGAGAGAGTATTCAGTTTTTTTCTTATTAATTTGATGTGTATTGCAAGTCACACATGAGTCAAAGCCCTTGGTAAACTAGTAGGCATGTACCTTAAGAGTTGTGTAGCCTTAAAAGTAACAAAGTTGAGCATGGGTGAGTGCCTTGTGCCCCTCAAAACCGTCCACCCTTAAGGGGTTTAAAAAAATGATTCTTTTATAAAACTAGATAAAACCCATGCTTTTAATTAAGTTACTTGCATATTTATAAACCAATTTATAAATCATAACACAACATAATTATTTAAACCTATAAATAATTAAATCCTTAACATATATATAAATTATCCAAATAATTTATCTCAAGTGATAATATTTTAGAAAACTGATTTTCTAAAGTTCAAGTGTCGCGTATTTATTTAACGATCCAATTGTTAAGATTAAATACATATAAATTGTTGGTAAGCTTGTTATTGGGTATGACCCGACTTGGATCATAACATATTAGCCACATTAATTTAATATGTCTCTTGGGCATACGAAATACCATCAAAAACTGCGTTGCAATTCAGTTTGGGGTTTCACGGTTGACTATGCGGTCGACCGTACCTCGACCGTGTGTTTTGCTGAACTTTTAATTTCATTCTTGAAGCTATGTTTGACTTGGTCGTTTACAAGATAAAGTATGGATTAGTGACCTTGCGTGTTTTATGTTAAGATATCAGTCATCACTTATGCATATGTATGTGTCATCATCAAAACATATTCTTTGGTTAATTATCATACTTAAGTTTGTCATTTAGTTTATTAACCAACATTCAACCAACATTCTCCCCCTTTTTGATGATGACAAACATACAAGTGATGAGGGACATTTTGCTATAAATACCCAAGTGTTAACAATCACTTGTATCCATCTTTCTCCCCCTTTTGTCGAAGCAAAAAGGTTAGCTCCCCCTATATCTAAGCTTGCCCTTAGAGCAAAACTCCCCCTTAAATTGTGCACGTTGGAAAAATATTTATTTAAACATAACAAGCACACATTTTATTCAAATCACATACTAAGCACAGATAATTCATACATAGATAATACATGATAGTTAAGAGAAGTTCAATTATCATGATGAGAGGAGTGACCCTTGTCCTTGTCCTCAAGTCATGATAATCTTCGACCAAGTTTTAGAATATTCCCATGAATTACACTGTTTTGTCCCTGTGTCAAAAGAGAACAAAAGTTGAGTGGATTTTTAAGAGGGGGTTCTTGAATATGCTTGGTTGAAGCTTTGCATACTGGATATGAAGAGAATTAAATGGAATGGTGAAATAGAGATGTCATTCCAACATATGCGAATAGCTTGGTCAGATGGAGACCATACGTAAGTGACACATGGGAATGTTGAGTTGTATGTTGCATTCTTGATGCCATGAAGTGTGCAACATTTACTTTCGTGGAGTTCAGAAGACACCATATGAAGGTGACTTGATTTGCATCCAGTCGATCCAGTAGTTCCCCCTTTTCGTAAACATTTGCAGTGATGATCTGTTGCCAAAGATCATATGTTGATGCAATATGTTGACAAAGGAATCCATCCTTTTTGATGTATTCGGGTCTAAGAGTTCCGTTGCACATAATATCTAGTGCATTGTCTTTCTTTACCCATTCAGGAAATTCATTGAACGAATTTGGTTCTAGAAAGAATGTTCAACCTTCATTCGGAACATCCATAATATTTCCAATTTCTTTAAGCGTTAATGAATAACTTCTTCCATAAAGAGAAAATGAGATTTTCTCATTATTTTGTGAGAATTAAAAATTCTCATAGAATTCATTGATGTGAAGAGGATAGAGTGAACCTCTTAGATTAAGAAAGACATCTACTTGATGTTTGAGAAGCGTTCAAGAGAGTAGGTAGTAAGATGATGTGTAAGAACTTCTCTCCCTTGAACAATAGACCTCATTGTGAAGAACTTTTGCTTTAATAGACAAATGATGAATGTTGTCTAGTAAACTTTAATGGGGTAGGTAGCTAGATTGAGAGGACTTTGACAGAGATATCAATTTATCCTTTTGCAATCTATTGATCATTGAATTTGTGTAAGAGTGTTAGGACAATCAATTTTGTCAGGTGTTCTGCTGTCGAACCACGGTCGATCGTGAGAGCAGGCGTACAGTGACAGATTTATATTTTTTCATGGGTATACAAGAAAAGCTAACTTAAGCACACAATAAACACAACATTATTAATTATCTTCCACATAATTATTTAGTACCAACATTTAAGCACTTCACAAAGTACACAAATAAAGATCATTATCCCAAACACACAAGTTATGACCTACTGCAAGAAATTGTTTTCACAAATCCTTTCAACGCCTTCTTGAACCTAGAGTGATTTTCGCTAATCTCTTCCTATCGCTTCAGGATCCTGTCGATCTTAGTTTCGAAATTCAAATTCACGAATTCCTAATGTTCCTGTAAGTTCGCCTCCTCATCTTCTATTCCCTCTTCATCCGATTCTTCCTCTGGTTTAGTTCTCAATCTCATCGAGATCCTCTTAAAGACTCGATCTTCTTCCACGAGAGGATTCTGCTAGATGACCACTTCGAATGATAGTTGACTTATCTAGTTGCTCGAATGAAGGTTGTTGAACAATAGCGTTTGTTACCTTGAGGTAGCTGAACAAACTGTTCAGATGCATTCCATACGAAAGAGATCTAGTTGATTCAGTCATTAGGTTGCTCATTCGAGATGCCATCATAAACGCCACATTAATCTCCATATTTAATTCAATTGTCCACATGACATAAATTTAAGTTACATGAATGTGGGAGTGGTTCCCCAGCCTACAGTAGATGTTGTGGTCAATGATTTTGTTCAGAATATCCAGATCTGATTGGAGATTCTTTTCGGTTAGTCCCTTGGATAGGATTTCTGAGTGATTGGCGTTAGGTTTTTAAAGAAATGTTAATGCATTGGTAGCTTGAATAAACTCAGGAAGATGTTCTAGTTTGTGTCGTCTACTGTAGAACTCCATTCCTTCAGTAGGAACCCCCAGAATTTCACCAAAAGTGCTGAGAGGAAATTCCTACCATTTTTTGTTAAGATGAAATCTTACCATCTTAGTTTCTGTGTTAAAGCTATAGTTGGCATAGAACTCTCTTATCAACTCAGGATATATAGGTCAACTGATTAGTACGAACGAAACTAGATTCCTATGAAACAGCTTATCAATTATTTCAGAGAATGCTTCAAGGTTTATGATTCTTCCTTTTGCTATTGCTCTTGCTTTGAGCCATTTCTTGTTATATGTTGTATGTTGTCTCGCATCAGTTGGAGGATTATATCTATTCTCACCTCCTCTAGATTGAGCATCCCTGGTCCTTGCCATTTGTCTACACAATGATACTTCAGATTAGTTCAAGGTGTATAATTCAATTGTAGGCAACAAGTTTTGCAAACTTTAATTATCATCAATACTTAGATATTTTGATGTTAATATTCTTCACATTTTCACTCTTCATTAGTGTTAATGAGTTTGCAACTAGATTGAGATTTTCACAAAGTTCATATGTGTTCTAGACTTTTGAGATCATCATCAACACATGTTTTGACATTCAACATTATTACACTCAATTTGCAACAATGTCATTTATATCATATGAACAATGCTTCTATGAAAATCTAACCTAGATGTATAATGAACCCTAGAATTATTCATTGTTAAATTAACGCATAGATAGGTACTACTACAATCGTATTCCAAGTTGTTCTTCAAGAACAATTTTGAATTTTTTTCATCAATTTAAGTTTTGACTCATTCTAGTTAGGGTTTCTTCATAACCCTAATTCATCATACAAACACAATTGAATGCTAGGAAAGCAAGGATTAATCATACCGAAAGTAGGAAATGAGATTGAAGGAATGAGCATTCTTCTTCGTACGGTTGATCTTCCTCAGCCGTGTGTAGGTGTGTGTGTTTTGAAGTGAGTTAGAAAGAAGTAAAAGTGAGGGCTTAATTTAATTTAAAATAGAATCAGACCACGCACGGTCGAAGCACGGTGGACCGTGGTGTTAGGTGTGCAAGAATTTTTACATGTACAGGACAGGAATCTGCGGTCAGGTATACGGTCAGCCGTGGTGCTGCCGTGGATCCTTCTGATCACTTATTTCTTCACTTCTTCTTTCTTTGAACGCGTTTTGAAGATTCTTAGGTTCTATAGAAAACTTGAGGACAAGTTTTCTTTTCCTAACATTGAATGATTAAATCCTCCCGATGTTTAATCATCAATGATACGTAATATACTATATCTATATGTATATGTGTATATATATATATATATATATATATATATATATATATATATATATATATATATATATATATATATATATATATATATATATATATATATATATATATATATATATATATATATATATATATATATATATATATATATATATATATTCATATTCATATTCAGTCATTCACATAGTATACACAAAACGCATCAATCTTGTATTTAGCATGCAATACATAGTTTCACATAAACACACAATCCTAAAGCAAGTAAACCTCCTCTACTAACCTTTTAAAATCATTTTTCAAAACTAATTTTGCATTTATAAGAAAAACCTTTCTTTAATACAAAGTCTTTTTGAGAAGGTTATTCTCATTAGCATTTTGATCATTGATTTTGATTGATTTTAAGATTACTCAATCCTTGACTTATCCCTACTATAGAATTGCTAGCTTGGTCCATTTTTCCCATATTCTCAAATTTCCTAATAATAGACAATGGACTATGATTACATGATTTGTGTTTGCTAGAGTCATGACATATATTTATTTCACGTTTACCTCTTGATGAATCACAAATAATCATACTTTCAAATTTTTTTTTCAAAGCGTTGTTTTCATCAATTAAGGTTTTGTTAAGTTGTCTAACATTGTGTAATTCTTTCTCTAAAAGTTTTACTTTGTCACGACTACTATCATACACAAATTTAATAGTCTTTTAATCATCTAACAATTCTTCATAATTAGAAGGATAGTATACATGTACCTCATTGCAATCCATGCTTGAGACATCATCTTCTTTGAAAGGAGATTCAACCTCTTCCTCACTTTGACCATCTTGATTCAAATCATTCCAAGAACTCATGAGGCAAAAGTCTTCATTTCTATTCAAACCATTTGCTTGAGAATCACCAAGCTTCTCCAAATCCTTCCCCATTCCTTTACCATTCAAACTCCTAGAGTTTTCTTCTTCTTGAGAACATAGTGAATCCCAACATTCCTTTGCACTTTCACATGAAATTATCTTTAATCTTTCTTCACTAGGAAGAATTCCATGAAGTAGTGAAATTACATCAAATTATTTCAAAACCTCATTGTTTTAAAATGTTGACTTTACTAGTCTTGAACTAGCTTGTGGTACAAAGTCTCCTACTTTGATTATTCTCCACAATTAGTAATCCTTGAATTTGAGATAAGCCTCAAATCTTAATTTCCACACATCAATATCCATCTTATCAAAGATTGATGCTTCTTTCACTAATTCTTCCAAGTATCCCATAGTTTGAGTTGATCCGAGAATCGTTGACTCAAGTGTTTGCACAAAACGAATTTTGGTGCTTTCGCAATTGTTTATAGAGCAATGATTTGAGCAACCGCTCTGATACCAATTGTAAGTAACTAGAGGAGGGTGAATATTTACTTGATACATTTTTAACACTTTTTCGATTGATCACCAAATTTGATTAACTTTGATCAACCAATTCAACTCAAACTTGATGTGTGTAGTGTATATGTTCAAAATGATAAATGAAGTAATGTAAAGAACATAGACACAAGGATTTATAGTGGTTCAGGTGGATGTTAACTAATACACCTTAATCCACTCCCCGATTACACTAATCAGGATTTGTCGCTTCACTAAGCACTTTTCTCCAAACCCGGTGGAGATCCGATTTATAAGTCTTCAACTTCTTTGGTAAACAACAAACCTAATCTTTCTATCCCTTTGAAAGATCAACTCTAACCTAGATCAACTTGTCTTTACCTTGGACAAGTATTAATCTCCAAATAAGATTAATCAACTTCCTAAGTCCCTTTAAGGAAGTAGATCACTAAGCTAGCCTATGCTTCTACTAATTGAAGTTACAAGACTTATACACTTTGCAATGATGATCCTAAGACAATACTAGGACATACATTACATTAAGTAAACTTACAAGATTAATGATTTTGATTAATAAGTTTACAACAACCAAATTCTATATCTCTAAGATCATAGAATCTTCTCTTGCTTGATCACATTTGAGTAGTAATTAGAGCCCTTGTGATCTCTGGAAATATGCTTTTGAAATATGCAAGAGGGTCAGCTTCAAATGCTCATTAAAGTTTGCCTTTTATAGTGGGATTCAAAAAGTAGCCATTGACACACGGTTGCCATCACGGTCGACCGTGGTTCGACCGTGCGTGCTCCAGTTCAAATTTAGTATCCGTTGTATAGCCGTTTGACTCAAATGTGAATACCACATTTTGGCACCTTTACTCCTTCTAGCACCTGCAAAAGAAACCAAACATCCTATACAAGTACTACATGCATTAAGTGTGTGAGATTTGGTCTTATAGCATGAAAATGACTTAACATTCCGAAAGTGGCAAACCCAACATTCTTGGAGAAGTGTCTTGATAGATATATTGGAAAATCTCAATTTGGTCAAGACTTTATTAGTCACATTCATGCCTTTGGTTCAATTCTAAAGACTAGTCACCATGTCATTAACTTCCTAGTTTCAATTAATCACAAGTTATGTTCCATTTGAGTTTAGATAGAGATTAATTGAACAATGTCTCCATAAGATAATCATGAAGTATGTAGAGACATTAAAGTTAAGTCATAAGCAATCACCCTTAGTTACTTAGACTAGAGCAAATAGAAAATTGACTATACTTTCATTGTGAACCATTTTACACTTAATCTATTGGAGTAGGTTAGTTACTTGAATCCTAACTAGTGAGCACATAGCAAACATATTAATCAAGTTGACAAGTTTATGAGTATTAAGCATATTGTCAAGTAGCAAGTAATACTCACACATAGCAAGAGATAGTTATTCTAGGATCAATCATATAGATACTTTCACAACTTATAATTCAAGCTTTTAATAGGTTCAATTGCAATATAACATATTGCTTGATTAATGTGTAAGCACACATTAATGTCCAACACATGCACAAGGGAAGAGCAATCTCTAGTTGGGACTTGGTGACCATTCTAAATATATCTAAGTGTGTTTTAGGATTACAAGTCTTTACTAGTTAACCTTGAGAGCATTGTTCCTCATTTAGCCTTAATTAATCACTAAGTCATTTCTAATAGCAATTATTGTTCTAGTGACATTGGCTTAAGTGTGTTGGTACTTGATGATCATACTAAGGATATCTTGATAAGAATTAAGATCACAAGTTATTGATTAACACTTATGTGTTATGCCTAATCTTGGTTAATTTGTCATTAAGATGTCATTAGGCGTAATTAATCACAATTAGTGTTTTTATGACCAAAACTTAATTGAGTATGGAGAGGGCATCTATTCTAAGCATGTTGAGAAAGGTTTCATGAATTATAGATGTCGGGAACTAGTCAAACTTTATTTGGTCAAAATCGGTAACAGAGAAAACTGCGGTCGCACTGCGGTTGACCGTGGTGGCGACCGTGCAACTTGTTTTCAGAAAACTGCGTTGCAATTCAGTTTGGGGTTTCTCGGTTGACTATGCGGTCGACCGTACCTTGACCGTGTGTTTAGCTGAACTTTTAATTTCATTCTTGATGCTATGTTTGACTTGGTCGTTTGCATTGCGTGTTTTATGTTAAGATGTCAGTCATCACTTATGCATATGTATGTATCATCATCACAACATATTCTTTGGTTAGTTATCATACTTAAGTTTGTCGTTTAACCAACATGGTGTGTTTTTGTTTCTGTTGTTGTCGTGTTCTTTATTTGTTGTTGCTGTAAAGAGTATGTAATTGATGTAAATCGAACGTATGAATTTATCTTAAATAATTTCTCCGATTTCCATTCATCGCTGACAAAGTTTAAAAACGAAAGTTAAAACTGGCAACATCTAAATTTGATAATGACATTTGAAATGCTTAACATATATAAATCTATTGAAAAGATAACGTAATCAGTTTCTATGTATGTATGTGATACATACTCTCTTCTATTGTTTCATCAAACACTCACCTAATCTGTTTTTAAGTAAGCCAATTGTGGGTATACCCATGGTTGCTATAGCGGCCTCATTTTTTTTTTTTTTTTTGTAAAATAGTCCATCCTTGATATTTTTCCCAGAAACAGTGGCATCCTTATTTTTCTTGGTCCCTTTTCTCGATTTCGACCCCATTGCTCCAGAAGATTCACTAATAACAACATTTGCAAGCACATCTTCTCCTACCACCTTCAACATCACCATCATAATATTTTAATAACAATGATCGAGAACTGTCACACTCAGATTTTGTTGTTGCAACCTGGACAATTATTACTTCAATTGCACATATCACCTATCTTTTTGACTCCGGGTGTGTTTGGATGACACTAGCTGGAGCTGGAGCTTATAGCATAAGCTGGAGCTTATGGGCTAGAGCTGGAGCTTGAGCTTATTTTAAAGCAGGCAGCTGGAGCTTATTATTTTTTATAAGTGTTTGGTAAACTAGCTGGAGCTTATTTTCCAGTTCATAAGCTCTAATTTTTTTCATAAGCTACTAGAAGTAGCTTATTTTTCTAGAGCTTATGATTTTCATAAGCTCTACTTTTTTTGTCTACCAAACAAATCTTATTACTTGGAGCTTATTAAAATCATAAGCTCAAGCTCTCATAAGCTCTCACAAGCTTCCATAAGCTTTTGCGCCAAACACACCCTCCATCTTACACTTTCTGTTAATAAACGCCCGAAAGGGTTGGATTCCTCAAGTACAATAATATTTAAATGTGAAATAATTATACATATATCTAAAAGATATAGGGAAAATGAATAGTACCTAGGGGTACTTTCGACTTTTCGCGTTTCATGGCTTATTACTTCAACAACAATCGGGTCAGACTCATAATTCCTTTCCACTACATCGCTCTCCCTGCATATACTTCTGTTAAAAAGAAATAGGCCTCTTCACCAAAATCCTTATATGTTAAACTTCCACTTTTCTAAATAGCCCGTTGCGCTATTTGGATCTGCTTAATCCCTACAATCATCCATTATATGAAACGACCAAGACTCATTTCCCGAAAAATGAGAATTTTTATTTATTTATTTATTTATTTTGTTGAAGATCCTAACCCAATGGGATCCCAAATTCTGCCCAAAGACTTTAAAATTCACAAGTGGTATCTACCCAATCCAAGTGTGATCAAAAGTTCTACCTGAAATTTCTTAATTATCCAAATGGGATCTAATCGATCCAAGTGGGATCAAAATTTCTGACCCCTATTTAACCATCTTGACACCTGACCCGTTTTAAACTCCGACAAATAACATTTAAACACATGTACTTGAGTCATTAAACACATAAAACCAACATTTCAAAAAGTTAACACGTTTACAACCGTCGACTAACTACAATGACCCATCACACAACAGAAGTGATAATTTTGACCCATTCGACATATGACACCAAAGACACAAAATATACAAACAACAACATAACGAGTATTAGATCGTGAGTTCCGGGATCATCTACCCATATACGATCACAACCCAAAAAGGCAAGAAAAAAGTGTTCACATAACGTCATAGCAATGCCAAAAGCACAACAAGCATCTAGTCAAGTCCTTAAGCATTTCAAACATCCACACTCAATCTATTGTCTCCACTTGCTTACCCTTATCGTGACTTGATCCTACAAAATGCTAAACCACAACGGAGTAAGCGAAACTCTTAGTGAATACAATATACGTATATAAAAGACAAACATAACTATAAGTACGCAAACCACATTCACAATTCAATAAGCATACAAGTCATCTTCCAACATAAAGTACATCTCCCCGATGTAAAGGTGGACATCTCCCCGATGTCATGTAGATATCTCCCCGATGTCATGTAGGGTTTCAACCTTCAACAACAATATTGTATAATCGACATACAACAGCAAAATTTGCCAAATTATATATGTATATTATACTCACCTTAATTCCAAGCAAAATGGTTAACACACTTCCAAGCAAGACAAGTCACAAGCTTCTAGTACAATCACCTAAACAACAATTTCATACACATATCATACTTGGTCATTAAGACCAAAATCACTAGGGTTTTCCTCAAAGACCCATAATGCCCATTTTGACACCATTTAAACCAAAAACACAAGACTTACTACTTGTAAGTCTTTTTACTTCACTATCAACTTCATTATATATATATATATATATATATATATATATATATATATATATATATATATATATATATATATATATATATATATATATATATATATATATATATATATATATATATATAACCTACTCACTAATTATTTAAGTCAACCCGAGTCAAAGTCAGTTTTGACTCACACCATCAAGTCACAATTACTAGTTTCCATTGATTAGTTCATCATTTTTATAAAATCCCCAAATCCATAAACCCTAACCCTAATTTTTGAATTAGGGTTTCAATGAAACTAAAACTTTAATTTCTAACAATAATAGAGTCATCTATCAACAAAATTCGGATTTAAGTATATAAAAAGCTCATACCTCAAGTTAGGTTATAAAACCCCAATTTACACTAAGAATATGAAGAAGATGAAGGAAATAAGAGCTCCAACTATGCTAGCAAGTATCAACAAGCTTGATTCAACCCAAAGGCTTAATTTCATGTGAAAAATTTCAAGGATTTGTGCTTACATCCCCAAAATCGCCACCCATATCACACACACACACTTGAAATTTTCTGCACAAAATGAGGAAATGAGGGGTGTTTAGACTCCTCTAGAGACTTATAATGGGTAAAATTACCTTTTTACCCTTCTCCTCTTAAGGTATTTACAAAATGGGTTCCTAACTAGTCAAAGTGAAGTCAACAATTAATTTAAATAAATAAATATACCTTAAAAAGAAATTAGGGTGTAACATTATAATTTAGCATAGTATATTAGAAAGGCACATAGTAGTAACTAGTCCGGACCGGCACGCGCGTTGCGGCGGGGGCTTTCGGCCTACGTATTCATATTTAATGTAGCGTTGTGTATTTACAGAGGGGAACACGGCCCATGTGTTAAGCGCCGTTTTGGATGTCGTTGTGTTAATCGTTTTTTTAAAAAGTATCCGTTTCGAACGTAGTTAGTTTAGTTTTGTTCAATAAATTTTTTCAAGTGTAACGGTGCTGTCGAAAAAATTTAACTCGCGGCGAACAGAAAGATACGGGTTGTCGTTGTATTTAGCATTTTTAAAAGTGTCTGTTTCGCGTATAGTTAGTCCCGTTGGGTTCGTAAGATTTTTTCGAGTTGAGCTGTAGTCTCGGAAAAAATTTAACTCGCACCGAGCGAGAAGATAGGGCTCGTTATAAATTCGGGTTGAATTAGTTTCTTTAATTTTAATAAAATTATGCATTTACACTTCTTATCCCTGAAAAAGTGTTAGGGGCCGTTGTGTAAATATAGTCGAAGTTGAGGGACCGTTTGTAATGTGAACGCAAACTCAAAACGACAATCCGATATAACTAACACGACGGAAACCGCCACCACTTTTAGTATACAAGTAGTAGTTATATTAACATTGTTAACAAATGAAGTGAAAAAAGATATTAAATTAAGGAAATCCTTTCTTTATAAAGTTATGATAATCTCACATCCTATCTATCACTATAACAATACATCAAAGTTTAAGGTTACTAAGTTTGAAGTAATTGCAGGAACATAAAATAAAGTTTGAAATTTTAAGTACAGATCAAATAAAGTAATTATGTACTCATCACAAAATATGTTAAGTGTGGAGAATATTGAACACTTTAAAACAAAAAGGATTTTGGATCAGCTTAAATGTCACGTTTAGTGACTTATGGTCACTATTTGTGATATCATGAGAAAGAACCAGATAAAGAAGAAAGGTTCATACGTGAGGTGATGTTGCAAAACGTGCAAAAAAGAAGTTGAGAGTTTGGAATGCTAGTGAGATGTAAATGTCACGTATGGTGAAATAATGTTACCAAATGCGAGGTTTAGGTCAGCTAGGAATATTCTGGAACATCTTGGCTTGTCCAACAAGTTGTTTATTTATTTATTTTCTCCTGTAAATATAACCCCCATGTAACCTGTAGAATGTGCACAAAAATAATAAAGAAAAATCGCTGGCTTGTGCCCGTGGACTAAACTCTTCTCCGTGTTTGGAGTTGTGATATAACCACGTTAAATTTTTGTGTCATTTTATGCTTTTATTTATCGTCGTATGCTTAATTATTCGTTTTTCATTCGCGGGTTTGGTGATTGGTTTAAATCACTTGTCTTGTTGGGGCCTTCCGAATTCCTAGCAAGTGATATCAGAGCTTAGGCTCGGTTTTACGAGCATAATGCCGATTTGGAAGCAAGAAAAACAAAATGATGATGTTGATGGTGGGCTCGCGACCGCAAGACTTTAAGTCGCGATCGCGAGATAGCTTTTGCCAAAAATTTCCAGTTTGTTTTTTTTTTTAAAACAACGGTTCTGGAGATTTGTCTTGCAACATGTATCGAAACTAGGTGACTTAGTTGTTTGCGATGCACTCATGGGTATGTTTATGTATCCAGAAGATTTGATCACACCAAGATTTTGATGACGTGTTTGGCAAATTATGATGTAACGGTGCGCGCAGTTGAATTGTGATGGTGGTTCTTTTTTCGCGAAGGGTTACGGAGTCAGAGGTCCGGTCGATGAGTTCGTTGCGGAGAGATTTTTCGGGAGATCCATGTGTCGAATCTGAGTTCTCGTTCTTCGCGATCCCATGCAAAAGAATGATTGAATTATCAAATTCGGAGTTTTAGGAGCTGCTAGAGAAGAAAATTTCTAGCGGGTTCGTTAACCGTTGGATCAGCCGTTATACGTGGTAAAAATCTGAGTCGGATTTGACCGTCGGATCTTGAGATATGATTTTTCGAATCTGGGCAGTTTTCAGGGTGAACTTTTTCAGGTTTGACGATGCGAGCTCGAGATGGTTTGTCTCGGAAAATTTAAGGGTTACGAGCTATATTTCAGATGTGTGAGTTTGTTACGGGAGCTCGGGAGGGTGTTCTTATCTTGTTTTAGAGTGGTTGTGGTAACAAATGAGATGCATCTGTTGAAAGTTGGTAGTGAGAGTATCGGGGAAGTTTGGTGCTTATGGTTTGGAAACGGGATGACAAATGGTATTTGGTCAATATTCCAGTAATTACGGAATATGCTGGCGGATTAGAGTTTCATGACCCGTCTTAATCCATCAGGACGAGTACATTACACTTGGTTACATCGCGAGGTACTTGACCTCTATATGATACATTTTACAAACATTGCATTCGTTTTTAAAAGACAAATTTTTATTTCATCGAAAGTTGATGGCATGCATACCATTTCATAATATATCCAACTATAATTGACTTAATAATAATCTTGATGAACTCGACGACTCGAATGCAACGTCTTTTAAGATATGTCATGAATGACTCCAAGTAATATCTCTAATATGAGCAAATGCACAGCGAAAGATTTCTTTCATACCTGAGAATAAACATGCTTTCAAGTGTCAACCAAAAGGTTGGTGAGTTCATAAGTTTATCGTAAACAATAAAATTCATCATTTTGATAGACCACAAGATTCAAATACAGTACACCTATCTCGTGTACAAAACCATTTTCATAAATCTTAGTAACCGTACACATATCTTGTGTACAAAAATATCATACACATAACCCGTGTATAAAATCATTCTCTCGATACATAACATTCACTTTTCATTCACTGCTTAGCTTGGTAACCGACCTTAACATATAATGTGCATAAATAATATCCCCAAAAACAGAACATCTCGTCTGTATAATATATAAGCCTCGAAGTACTAAACACCACGCCCACTAGCTCTTCCGTCTAGTGAACATTCTGGGTGGGGGTGTTAAACCCGGTAGCTACCTTTAGGATTCGTGTGAATTAGGGCCATACCTAATTCTAATTATTAGGTTACAATGCAATAATAATCAGAGGAAAATATATTCATCAATTGATGGCAATTATCATGTCCACCTAATTCAATAATAATCCACAGAACTTCTGTCTGCATAATAATTCATTCGAGGAATGTTTTGCTTGTGTTTATCTCGTCAAACATTTATAAAAGTATTTTATGTATTCACAGTTCAAAATATATTTCAAAAGCATTTAATAAAGCAGTTGTAAAAACAGCGCATGTATTCTCAGTCCCAAAAATGTAAAGAGTAAAAGGGAATCAAATGAACTCACTATACTGTATTTTGTAGTAAAAATACATGTGACGACATTTGAACAAGTGTAGGGTTGGCCTCGGATTCACGAACCTATTTCAGTAATATATGTATTAAAACACATGTAATTGTAATCAAATAATTTCACCTATTAATTATATAATATTTATATATTTATTGTTTGTAGTTTATATATAATTTTTACTAAATCCTAATATATATTATATTTATATCTTAAATAATATTTAATATATATTTATTTTGTATATAATAAAAATTAATATTTATTCATATAGTTATATTAATATGTGTATATAAGAAATTAATAGTTTGTTATATGTAATATTTATATAATTGATGTTAATACGTTTATTCCAAGATTTTATGTAATACTAATATAATTGTGTATCAAATATGTTTTTATGTATTTTAATATTTATTTGATAAAATAATTTTAGTAATAATAATAATAATAATAATAATCATAACAAAATCATGTTAGTGAAATAATAATAATAATAATAATAATAATAATAATAATAATAATAATAATAATGATGATAAATAAAATGATAGCTTTAATAATAAAGGTAATCTTATTAAAAATGATAATTTTAATACTTTTAATAATAATAATAATGATAATAGTAATAATCATAACTATAATATCTATAAAAATAATACTTTTACTATTAATGATAATAATAATAATAATAATAATAATAATAATAATAATAATAATAATAATAATAATAATAATAATAATAATAATAATAATATTAATAATAATAATAATAATAATATTTCATTTTAAGTCATTACTCAATTATAAGTATCATCTTCTTTATAATCGTTTTTGTATTTACAGTCTGTATACATATATAATTATAGCTTTAACTAATAATTTTACTTATTTATAACATTAATCATGATCATAGTAATAATAATAATAATAATGACGATTATAATAATATTAGTTATGTTAATGATAATAACATTCATAATATTAATATCAGTGATAACAATAACTATAATAATAATAATAATAATAATAATAATAATAATAATAATAATAATAATAATAATAATAATAATAATAATAATAATAATAATAATAATAATAATAATAATAATAATAATAATAATAATAATAATAATAATAATAAAAATAAAAGAAGTAGACAACCTTCAAGAAAATCGCCCAAAAAAAATTACTGCCTCACCAGGGACTCGAACCCAAGACCTCCCGCTAACCCGAACACCCTCACAACCATTCCTCCATACTCGTTTATCTGATTAATACTCCCAACCGAATTTATTTATTCCGTATTTCCTCTCTGCTACTCATCTACTTTCGGCCCAAAGCAGAATACGGCCCAAGTGTGTAAAGAAAAGTCTGGCCCAGTACAAAAACAAGTCCACTTGTAAAATAAACAAAATAAAATAAAAAAAAAACTGGATCGATGCAAGTGGGAGGAGATACTTTGTTCCCTCGTTTCCATCTAGTACACTTATCATCTTCTTCAATATAACTACTTCAGTTTTATCATATATCGCCATCACCATCATTGTGCCATCGTTATAATCATCATCATTTATACGTTCGTATTTATCATCATGATCATCATCATGTGATCATCTACATCATCATCATCTTATCTTCCATCATCATCATTATCATAAACTTCCATTATCATCATCCATATATGATCATTACATACATCATCATCGTTATTCTCCTCCATCTTCGCTAAATCAGAAAAGAAAAAGAAATCAAAATAGCAGAATGACAGCTATTTTATGGATTTGAATTTGAACAAGAAAATAGAAGTATCGCAGCAGGTGATGTGGTGTCTTAGGGGGTCAGTAGTTGAAGGTGGTGAAAGATGGTTATGGTGATTGTGAGATGGTGGTTATGGTATGTTTAAAACAAAGATATAGACAGATTATCATCTGCAGTAGCTACAGCAACAACGAAGAAAGAATTTGGAATTTATAATTGTACCTAGTGGTGGTGCTCTGGTGGTTATTGTGGCATTTTCTAGTGATGAAACAGCAGCAACAGTGAGCAAGCGATGGTGGTGTTCGATGGTTGTTTGATCAACAACAAAAAAATGGAAACATAAAATCATAGGTGGTCTTGGTTGGGACTTCCGAACAGATGGAAGTATTATAGCTGCAGCATCCTTGTACATTTGTTCCATCAATTTATAAAACAGAATATAGCCGCAGAAGTAAACTATTGTAGTAACGGCAGTGTTTGAAGGTAGTTGTGGCAGGGATACGGTTGTTAATTAATGGTGAACAAGGTGGTGATTAGAGCCTCGGTGGTGGATGGTGGTCCGGTGTGTTGAAGGTGGTGGTTGAGGTGTTGAGGAAGATGGGTAGTCAATGAAGTGTAATATATAAATTTACCTGCATAATTATGTATGATATATATATATATATATATATATATATATATATATATATATATATATATATATATATATATATATATATATATATATATATATATATATATATATATATATATATATATATATATATATATATATCAATATGACTTAGATAGTGGAAGAAAAGAAAACAAAAATAGTGAATTTCCTTTAATAATTTTCAATCACGGGAGTAATTTGCTTTTTCTCTTGCCGACAGCCAATTCGGGTACTATATCGTGCTCCAATGATAATTAGTGGTGAATGAAAGTGTTCGGAAAAATCCCAAATTTTTCAATTAAATAGTTTTATTTATTTTGGTCATTATGGTATAAAATTTGATCCTTAATTTATTAAATAAAAATTACATCAACTGTTCCTCTCATTTATGGGTAAAATATAAAAAGTGTTAAAATTTAAATAATTAGATCCTAAATATACTTTTAATAAGCCTATAACTTATATAACTCATTTTCGGATCTCCTTTTATTTTAAAATTATATAAGTTCGAATTTAACTTGCTTAATAACAATCGAAACATCAAACGAATATTACAAGCATTTAATATTTATTTTTAATATACTTTATTTATATATAGAGATATATTTTAAATAATAATTATTATAATATCTTATTTTTATTTTATTAATTTTTAATAACAACAACATATAATACTTCAAATTATATTTTGAATTATTATTTATATATACATACACACATATCTATTTACAATTAATTGTTCGTGAATCGACGAGAACAGTCGAAGGTCAATTGAATACATGAAACAGTTCAAACTTTTTTTTGAGACCCAACATTACATACATTGCTTATCGTATCGAAACCATATTAAGATTAAGTTTAAATTTGGTCGGAAATTTCCGGGTCGTCACATAGAGTTCCTAGTCACTAAGGGAAAATGGTTTTGGAAGGATGTCGGATAGAACGCGTTCGGCGGTTGCTCGTGTATTGATTTATGTTTTAACAAATGAGTGGTTCTTCTTCAAGGGTGATCAATTAGAACTCCTTAGGTGATGGAAGAGGGGCGGATCATCGTGTAAGTCCTGGAACTTAAGCTTTCTAGGATTGTTGAGAGTGTCGTTTTAACGTCCCGTTTGAAAGCCACCTGACGACCAACGTTAATTCGATCCTACAACGAGGTTATTCCCTCTATATGAAACATGAGAAAAGACATTTGCATTCATTTATTTCAAAACATCACCATAAATGGTATAATGACAATCATAATAAGTTTTAAGAATAAAACCGTTTAAGTAAAAGCATTGACTCAAATATCAATCATAACCAAATTATTAATTAAAGTATATAATTTGAATGTAAAAGTAAATATTTTAAAATCTACGACTCCATATATGCAGACATCTAGCAATCAGCGGAAGCAATCAAGCAAATCACTTAAGTACCTGAGAATAAAACATGCGAGTAAATTGTCAACATAAGATGTTGGTGAGTTACAGGTTTAATATAACAATTTGAATATAATTAGACCACAAGATTTAATGTTGAGAAACGTCTTAAAATATTATTACATCTTCCCCGTGATCACTTGGCAACCCAACTTAATTCATTGTATCTACCCTTTTATGGACCATACACTGTACATGTGTATCTTCTACGAACTATTAGACATTCCCTCGAAGACTAGCGCGATTAGCAAGGAATGTGACGGTCAAGCCTCATAGATCTATCAATAGGATTCGCGTCTACCAATGCAGAGATCAGTAGTTACAAGTTACCAAGCTAAGGTATATTTTTGTACAACTCACAATGAATAATTTACAATTTTGATTACTTGTGTCTAACATGTAAAAACGAAAACATGTATTCTCATCCCAAAAATATTTAAAATAGTAGAAAAAGTGGGACTATAACTCACCTTAGAATGCACTGAAGAAATGAAAAGTACACGAATAAAGAAGATCAAGAGTGATCTAGACTCCAACTTAAATAATAAAGTAGGTCAGAATATAATCTAACTTAGGTCGGGTCGTAGCATGATAGTCCTAGTGCTTGAAGTGGATTTAGAATTCGATATTAAAAGATTTGATTAAATTAATGTATTACATATACATTCCATTTTTAGTAACTTTCAATTTTTAGAAAGTTTCTACTTTTTGTAAGTTTCTATTTGAAGAAAGTTGTCTTATTTAGAAAATTTCTATTTCGGAAATTTCCCTTACATAGAAGGTTTCCTTATTTAGAAAGTCAACTTAAGTCAAACGAAAGTCAAACTTGAAAGTCAACTGAAAAGTGAACTAAAAGTCAACTCCAGTCAACCTAAGTCAAATTTGAGGTTCGGTGTATATTTAATGTCAATGTCACCTATTATAATATTATATTTGATTTAATATAAGTCACATTATAAGTTTACTTACATTAAATGAATGTAATTAAAGTATAATAAGTTTAAATGATATAATCATTTATATTTTAATTAATGATCAAATATTGATTATAATATAAGTACTTTATATTAATTATGAAATATTAATTATAACCAGGGGCGGAGCTTAGAGTAACCCAGAGGGGGTATCCATCCCACCTGAATTTAACGGATAAAAAAATTTTACACTAAAAAAATTATTACTAAAAAATAAGGTATTTATTAGTGTTTAGCCCACTGAAATAAAAAATTTATTAGATTTTTGTATCCGCCCCTTCTGTCTTTGAGTTCAAGTTCGCGACTAATTAAAACATAAGTTCTTTTATTTTTGTTATTATATCATAAGTGTTTTATTAATTAAATCATGTCATAAAAATTAATTTAATTCTTATCATAAGTTTTTATTAAGTAATTTATTAATTTAACTTTTACCATAAGTATTTAATAATTAATTGATAATTTATTTATAATATAATATAATAATTAATTCATATTTTAAATATTTACTTACTATTAAACATAAGTATTTATTCATTTAAAAATAAATTATGAATTTAATTTATATACTTTATTTATTAACTAATATAATAAATATTATTATTTGAATTTTATTAACTAATAATTATATTTATATTGTGTGACAACCCGGAATTTTCCAACCAAATTTAAACTTTATCTTTATATTATTCCAACACGATAAGCAAAGTTTGTTAAGTTAGATCTCAAGAATTTTAAATTGTGTTCATACATTCATTATAACCTCGACCAAATTCGGACGATTCACGAACCGTTATATATAAATAAATATGTATATATATATATATTATAACTTGAGAATATTAATAAAGTATTAAACGTATAATACTTTACATGAACGTATTTGTTTCAATATGTTTATCGATGGAATTAGAAGATAATATCAAATGATTGATTTATCAGATACATTGTGATATGATTACAGGTCTATGTTATGAGGTCCACTGTGATTTAAGAAATTTATTCTTTTTGACAACATTCGGAAAATGGTAAAGTGATTTATAAGTAAGAATGTGGAGTGTAAATAACTTAGATGTTGGATATCGACAAGTTAAGTAACTCGACATTTTTCATTAAGATGATTTCATACGTTTATTTAACCTTTGAACTTTATCGCATGCTTCACCAACAGACTGTAATTTAAAAACTTGAAACCTATTATGAATATATATGATTCTACTTTTCTAAAACGTTTTATGATATAATGATTTCCATTATTTTAACCTTTAAACAAAATCATTCTTAAATATATTTAGTTTTGGAAAAACAAAATTATCATATTTATTTGATTTAGTTTCAAACGTACAAAAAAGTTTTCAGTTTAAAAAGAACTTTATTATTAAAACGTATATAACTTTTATAAATATCTAGAACCACTTTTGACAACTCATTACTTAACCAGTATGATAAAGATAACGATATTTATATTTTATTTTATTAAATATATATAACGATTTAAATTAATATTATATATATTTATACGCATATTATACATACATAGTTTTATATACTTTTACTATACTTAAACTTTACCTTTACTTTATTTTTACTTTACTTTAACTTTAATAATTCACTTTAATAATTCATACTTTTATAATTCACTTTAATAATTCATACTTTAATAATTCACTTTAATAATTTATGCTTTAATAATTCACTTTAATAATTTAAAAATCTATTATAAATAGAATTCAATAGGTTTCATTATTTCATAGAAACTTGAAAATATTTTTCTCTAAACTCTCTCAATCGATTTACATATATATATTTACTCTGTATTATTTCAAGATATTATTAGTATACATAAAATATTACGACGGAGTGCTATCCGAGTGATTTTGAAATTGTTTTTCGAGCGGGATAGAGCTAAGGAAATTATGGGTTATAGCTATGGAGGTTATGGGTATGGTTCGGGAGTATTGCTCGTGAGTCAAACTAATGTTTATCATCTCCGTTGCGTCTACGTACTTTTCCTGCAATATTGAATCTCAATATTGATACGTGAGCACTCATAACTTAACTTTTATATATTATTAGTGTATCCCTTACTAGTGCTCGAGTATATAGGATTATACATGCTTATATGTTCATTATTGTCGTTAGATAGGTTATGTCGAATCTTGAATTAAATACATATGCTATTAAGATAAGGTATATGATATGTATGTCGTTGGAAAGCTAGCAAAAAATTGAGAACTTTTCATTTAGATATCGAATGGTTTCGATGAACGGTTTAGAAGTTATAGTCAATTGAATTTTTATATTATTATTAAAAATGATTATTATTATCGTCGTTATTATCGTTGTTATAATCTAATTATTATTATTATTATTATTATTATTATTATTATTATTATTATTATTATTATTATTATTATCGTTTTTAATAAAAGATATTATTGTTATTTTTATTATTATTACTATCGTTATTATCGTTAAGGTTACAATTAGTATTATTATTATTATTATTATTATTATTATTATTATTATTATTATTATTATTATTATTATTATCATTCAAATAGTTATTAGTATTATAATTAATATTATTATTATTTGTATTATTATAATTAAAACTAATATTAGTAACATCTAATTATTATGATTACTATTATTATTATTATTATTATTATTATTAATATGAACGCGATATAAAAGACGACTAAAAGCTATTAAACAAAGCAATTAGGAAATAATGAGTATGAGTATCATGATGAAATTAAGATATTGTAAGATATTGATTTAAAGGGAAAAAATATCATTTTCATTATTTTACTATTATTATTATTAAAAGTATTATTAATATTAAAACTATCATTTTTACTAAAATTATTATTTTTAATAAAAATATCATTGTTAATATGAAACATCGTTATTATTATCATTTTAGTACTATTGTTAATAAAAATTATCATTTTATCATTTTTAGAAAATATAATTATTGTTATTTTTATTAGTAGAATAATAATAATTATTACAAAATAATACAACATTTACTTATTATTATTATTATTATTATCAATATTATTTTATCAAATAAATATGTGATACAAAGATATTTTACTACGTATAATATAATTACATTAATAATACCTATTACATTATTTTTATGATATTAAATGAACTTTATAAATTTTATTACTTAAGATATATAAAAGTATATTTTATTATATAAAATTTAATATAAAATTTTATTTATTAATAAAAGAACTATATTATTTACTTAAATAAAATCTATTAAAAATATTTAAATAAATAAAACGACTATATTTAAACTATATAATAATCATGTATAAATTTTGGAAGACATTTTGGTCAATATGACTTTTGTTGACTTTTGCATATTTAGTCTCGAGCATTAGGATTGTGACACACTACGACTTGACCTTAATTGTTAGACAGATATTGATCAAACACACACACACACACACACACACACACACACATATATATATATATATATATATATATATATATATATATATATATATATATATATATATATATATATATATATATATATATGTATATATATATATATATATATATGTATATATATATATATATATATATATATATATATATATATATATATATATATATATATATATATATATATATATAATTAATATAGGTTCTTGAATCCAAGGCCAACATTGCACTTGTTCAATGACGTAATATGTACTTTTACTACAAAATACAGTATTGTGAGTTTCATTTGCCCTTTTTACTCTTTACATTTTTGGGCTGAGAATACATGCAAATGCTTTATTAACTGTTTTACAATATTTATATGCGTGAGTTTCATTTGCTCCCTTTTTAAATGCTTTTACAATATATAATTTTGGGACTAAGAATACATGTGCTGCTTTTATAAATGTTTTACGAAATAGACACAAGTAATCAAAACTACATTCTATGGTTGGATTATCGAATCGAATATACCCCTTGTTAGCTTGGTAACCTAAGAATTAGGGAATAGTACCCCTAATTGACGCGAATCCTAAAGATAGATCTATGGGCCTAACAAACTCCATCCGAGGTACGGATGCTTTTGTACTTCAATTTTTATACAGACGAGAGGATTCTATTATACAGACGAGAGGATTCTGTTTTTGGGATATTCTATATGCATCTTGTTAATGTCAGTTACCAGGTGTTCACCATATGAATGATTTTACCTTAATGCAGACGAGAGGATTCTGCTTGAGGATTATGTTTATGAAAAATGAAAATCTTGTGGTCTATTATATTATTGGAAATGATTTTATCTTAATGCAGACGAGAGGATTCTGCTTGAGGATTATGTTTATAAAAAATAAAAATTTTGTGGTCTATTATATTATTGAAAATGATTTTACCTTTATGCAGACGAGAGGATTCTGCTATTGCAATTATGTTTAATAAAAATCTTGTGGTTTATTAAAATAATGGAAATGAATGATTGTGATAAACTAATGAACTCACCAACCTTTTGGTTGACACTTGAAAGCATGTTTATTCTCAGGTTTGAAAGAAATCTTCCGCTGTGCATTAGCTCATTTTAATGATATTACTTGGAGTCATTCATGGCATATTTCGAAAGACGTTGCATTCGAGTCATTGATTTCATCAAGATTATTATTAAGTCAATTATAGTTGGATGTATTATGAAATGGTATGCATGCCGTCAACTTTAGATGTGAATAAAGTTTGTCTTTTAAAAACGAATGCAATGTTTGTAAAATGTATCATATAGAGGTCAAATACCTCGCAATGCAATCAACTATTGTGAATCGTTTATAATGTATATGAACGGGTCCTTTCAGTTGGTATCAAAGCTGTGGTCTTAGCGAACCAGGTCTGCATTAGTGTGTCTAACTGATAGTCGTTAGGATGCATTAGTGAGTCTGGACTTCGACCGTGTCTGCATTGTCAAAAGTTTTGCTTATCATTTTTGTCAGAAATTGCCTGCTTATCATTCTTAGTCTAGACACGTCTTACTGCATTGATTGCATGAATAGTGTATAGACAAAATTCATATCTTAGCATATCTGTTACTGTAAACTTTGTCTGACATATCCCGTAAATTCCTCCGTAATCTACGAAATCTTTTACGCTATATATATATATAGATATTCTATGTAATTAGAATACCACCCGATAGCCAGAAAATCATTTCATATCGAAAAATCCTTTATTCAATCGAACGAAATGGAATTCATCATTAGTTCAAGTCCCTCGAATTCTGATATGGAATCCCACTCAAGCTCCGAAAGCAGTGTGACTGGAATGGATCAACCAATCAGCCATCATCTATTTTGGATGAATTAGGGATAGGTTTGTAGCCTCCTCAATCATTGGAGACAAGAAGAAGGCGATCCTTTCCATCCACCACATTGCCCTCTTGGCGAAGAACCCGAAGCACTTACCGACGAACCTGTCCGAAACACCATTTTCTCTCTCATTTCCAGAGTATCTCGTCACGATTATATACTACATTAAATTCTAGATTTTATTTAGCCGCTCGTCCGAACTGACAATCACCCAAGTGTAATAGAAGAAGTCAACGAGCTTCGCGCTCGGGTAGTGGCTTTGGAGAATATGGTGCAAAGGTTACAAACACAAGCAGCATCACCAGCAGCATAACCAGTACTACCATCATCAACGCCAACAGTACCATTACCACCCCCAACCACAACCGCGTCGTAAACCTCAACTTTACAATTTGTCCCACGAGCACCAATGTCATACGCCCTGTAGATACTAAGGAACACCAACAACAATAAACGATGAAGTGTTGATTCATAACTTCATTGGAGAAACACTCCACGGCGATTATGTAATCTCTAAAGTCTTAGAGATTATCTATTCTAACCCTAACCATAAATCAGATGAGTGAATCGAAATGATAGAAGGAAGAGTAGAAACCCTGACAAGAATGATGCGTGATTTATAAGCTAGACTTGTTTTACCAGCAGCATCAACAGTACCGTAGCATCACCATCACAGTCAGTGCCGTCAGTGTCATCAGAATCAGCAGCACCTATAACATCACAAACTCCGTCAGTTCAAGAATCACCGTGGACATCATTACGAATCAATAACGCGTATATTGTATCAACGAGTTATGAAGTATTAACTCATTCCCTCTGAATAAATTATATGTATATTATATATATAAATTTTGAGATCAAAATAAATCTTTCGTACTAAGCTATTATGTATGAATTAAATAAGGGTAAATACTACTCGATTAAATTCATATTACTAATATGCTAAGATGTACATCCTTCCTTAACAACTTAACCATCGTTAACTACAATCTCTGTTTTAATTCAATAAATTTCATCTCAAAATAAATCAAGTGTATTATTCAAATATATGTTTGATTTTACACTTTCATCATCGATGTACTCGAAACTTTTCAAATAACATCATTCGTACTTTGCAAAATTCACAAGAATTCCACAAACCGAACATCATACATCAACAAATAACGAAGTATTGATTCATAATTTCAATGTCATCAAAGAGATACTCCGTAAAAGTTATGTAATTTTTTAAAGCCTTTAGGGATTATTCAATTCTAGTTACAACCGTAAATCAAATGAGTTTAATTTAACATTAACTCATTAAATCTATGTTACATCTGAAGAAAATATACATATATATATTTTCATAAAGACTGTAATAAAATTCTTTTGTACAAAATATTAATTGTGAAAAAAAAATTTAACGGGTAGGTAATACCCGAGAGATATATAAATTCACAATTAATATGTTACATTCTTCGAATCTGATTCAGCAAATCATCCATTATACTCCCTACTTTCACAACAATATACATTCTTTTATAGAAATCAAAACAACCATACTCATTCAAAATTTAATTACATATTCTGATTTTGAAATCTCGGAATTCAACTCGAGATATGACCAAAATCATCACTCTTAGATCCTTACATCTTTCACAAGCTATACTTTAACTTCAAAACTGTGTTAGGACATCATATGTATATTAACGATTATAATCTGTGTTCAAAACCCTTCGAAATCCCTGAAGACACTTCAAATAATGAACAATCGAGATGATGATCCAACCACATATTAACCACAGTTTTGCATCTGAAAAGCTCTCGAAACCAGAGTCATAATTTAACACGTATCCGTGTCAGACCCTTTGGCATTTATTAGCAAAAATAACTTTGCGATTCCTTTTTCAAATTAGTCAGTTTTGTCACAGCTCCAGCAAGTCAACTTCGACTTTTCAGTTGAAACAGTCTTATTATAACCTTGATATAGACGTTGCCCTTTCGTCATCGTTACCGGAGAACCATTTATGTCTCACCACATTAGCAATAAACATACCAACAACTTCACTGATCTTTGACTTTCCGAAAAATCATTATATTTATTGAAACCCCATCATTTACTCATCCGCATCTTGTAACAAGAATTGTCATGCCAATTACTGGGAATCAGCAATCAGTATTTTGAAATCTTGCAGCATGTCTCCGCTAACGGTGATAGGTGTATATATAATGTCTATCTCCTAGACTTATATACTTCGAATGTGAAGTTTCTGAAAAACACCCTAAACTGCGAACTAGTTCTTCAAAGTTTGAAAAATGCTGATGAAGCAGCAAAAACTGTAAACGACCTTAACAGTCAAAAGTTTGATAATAAAGAATAGTGTGTTGGAAAAGCTCAGAAAAAGAGAAGGTTTAGAACTGGAAAACGGATTAAGCAAACCATGAAGGAGGTTGTGGATAAATCACAAAGACTAAACCTGCCTTCAAAGAATCCAAATAATTCAGTGTCTGCTGAAATTATTATCAAATACCTTACTCCTGACTCTAAACCCTTGTAAATAATATTCTTCATCATCCTCTGATCTTAGATATTCTAAGATATCATCATATCTTTCATTATAAATATCTTCAATGTTTCTGAAGATATCTTCATAACTATTGTTATTCGAAATCATTTATCTCTTTACGCTATCTGTGTTACATCATAAAAGAAACTATTTTAGTTTCTAAATTCTGAAAAATTCGAATTTAAAATATGTATACTATCGAAGTAGTGTTGGGAACTGAAGCATGAGTTAGTATAATATAATGACACTTGATCAATGTGATTATATTACAGTAAGTCATGCTGAGTTTTTAAATAGAACGTGATGATTCACAGATCATAACATCATCATGTGCCATGTTACACGACTCTTGTATTCTATTTAACCTCTAAAATATTAAGAAAATATTTCTTGGTGATTCGGTCTTTTCCAGGGTATTCTGGTAATTTAACAAATCAAGACCGTGCCATTACCATTTCCTTCTTAGAACATTAACAATGTTCATTCCGAAATTTATATCTGCGAATTATAGACCATTACAAGCGATGCTTAATCGCAAGAAGAAGAAACGAAAGGACAAAGCTCCAAAATAGAAATTGGAGTATAAATCGCAGCAAATAGGAGGGAGTATTAACTGTGGATGACAATGATTATAAAAGACAGAAGCAGGGACTTTGAAGTATAAGGGAAGATATAAAACCCAACAACAACCCAGAAATTACAAACCATATATATATCGATGCATATAGCAATATAAAGACACGGGAGAACTAAAAACACTATAAAACCAAGAGTATAGTAGAAGTAAATAGATTCTTCCGACGGCAGATGAAAAAGAAGAATGACAGATATGAAAGTTTGGAGTATATCAAGAATCAGAACTGGATGGAGCATATTAGCGAATGCTTTAAAGTATCAATTGAGGGAGAAAGAATAAAAGGTGTGAGTTATGGAAATAAGGAAACGAAGGGGGTGGATATATAGTAAAATATCCGACAGAGCAATCAAAACAGATTATCGCATTTAATCAAAGCGGATCCTAAGTTCCTTAATTACCGAAGAACCAAATCTTATTACGAAGATTTTCTCTAAATTCCTTGAATTCCAAAAATCAACCGTGACTATGTCATTGGTTAAAAAGAACGTGCAATTACTCATTTCATTCTTTTGTGATAACTTCACTCGTACTCTTCACAAAAATCAAATTGCTTTATCTATATTACTTGATGATAATAAAACTCTAATTTCCAACTCGTATACGTCATGAAAACATACTTATTGTCAGCCATGACCATCCCATTCAAATTTCGGGACGAAATTTCTTTAACGGGTAGGTACTGTGACAACCCAGAATTTTCCAACCAAATTTAAACTTTATCTTTATATTATTCTGACACGATAAGCAAAGTTTGTTAAGTTAGATCTCAAGAATTTTAAATTGTTTTCATACATTCATTATAACCTCGACCAAATTCCGACGATTCATGAACCGTTATATATAAATAAATATGTATATATATGTATATATATATTATAACTTGAGAATATTAATAAAGTATTAAACGTATAATACTTTACATGAACGTATTTGTTTCAATATGTTTATCGATGGAATTAGAAGATAATATCAAATGATTGATTTATCAGATACATTGTGATATAATTACGGGTCTATGTTATGAGGTCCACTGTGATTTAAGAAATCTATTCTTTTTGACAACATTCGGAAAATGGTAAAGTGATTTATAAGTAAGAACGTGGAGTGTAAATAACTTAGATGTTGGATATCGACAAGTTAAGTAACTCGACATTTTTCATTAAGATGATTTCATACGTTTATTTAACCTTTGAACTTTATCGCATGCTTCACCAACAGACTGTAATTTAAAAACTTGAAACCTATTATGAATATATATGATTCTACTTTTCTAAAACGTTTTATGATATAACGATTTCCATTATTTTAACCTTTAAACAAAATGATTCTTAAATATATTTAGTTTTGGAAAAATAAAATTATCATATTTATTTGATTTAGTTTCAAACGTACAAAAATGTTTTCAGTTTAAAAAGAACTTTATTATTAAAACGTATATAACTTTTATAAATATCTAGAACCACTTTTGACAACTCATTACTTAACCAGTATGATAAAGATAACGATATTTATATTTTATTTTATTAAATATATATAACGATTTAAATTAATATTATATATATTTATACGCGTATTATACATACATAGTTTTATATACTTTTACTATACTTAAACTTTACCTTTACTTTATTTTTACTTTACTTTAACTTTAATAATTCACTTTAATAATTCATACTTTAATAATTCACTTTAATAATTCATACTTTAATAATTCACTTTAATAATTCATACTTTAATAATTCACTTTAATAATTCATACTTTAATAATTCACTTTAATAATTCAAAAATCTATTATAAATAGAATTCAATAGGTTTCATTATTTCATAGAAACTTGAAAATATTTTTCTCTAAACTCTCTCAATCGATTTACATATATATATTTACTCAGTATTATTTCAAGATATTATTAGTATACATAAAATATTACAACGGAGTGCTATCCGAGTGATTTCGAAATTGTTTTTCGAGCGGGATAGAGCTAAGGAAATTATGGGTTATAGCTATGGAGGTTATGGGTATGGTTCGGGAGTATTGCTCGTGAGTCAAACTAGTGTTTATCATCTCCGTTGCGTCTACGTACTTTTCCTGCAATATTGAATCTCAATATTGATACGTGAGCTCTCATAACTTAACTTTTATATATTATTAGTGTATCCCTGACTAGTGCTCGAGCATATAGGATTATACGTGCTTATACGTTCGTTATTGTCGTTAGATAGGTTATGTCGAATCTTGAATTAAATACATATGCTATTAAGATAAGGTATATGATATGCATGTCGTTGGAAAGCTAGCGAAAAATTGAGAACTTTTCATTTAGATATCGAATGGTTTCGATGAACGGTTTAGAAGTTATAGTCAATTGAATTTTTGTATTATTATTAAAAATGATTATTATTATTATCGTCGTTATTATCGTCGTTATAATCTAATTATTATTATTATTATTATTATTATTATTATTATTATTATTATTATTATTATTATTATTATTATTGTTATTATTATTGTTATTATTATTATTATTATTATTATTATTATTATTATTATTATTATTATTATTATTATCATTGTCGTTATTAATAAAAGATATTATTGTTATTTTTATTATTATTACTATCGTTATTATCGTTAAGGTTATAATTATTATTATTATTATTATTATTATTATTATTATTATTATTATTATTATTATTATCATTCAAATAGTTATTAGTATTATCATTAATATTATTATTATTAGTATTAATATAATTAAAACTAATATTAGTAACATCTAATTATTATGATTACTATTATTATTATTAATATGAACGCGATATAAAAGACGACTAAAAGCTATTAAACAAAGTAATTAGGAAATAATGGGTATGAGTATCATGATGAAATTAAGATATTGTAAGATATTGATTTAAAGGAAAAATATTGTTTTCATTATTTTACTATTATTATTATTAAAAGTATTATTAATATTAAAACTATCATTTTTACTAAAATTATTATTTTTAATAAAAATATCATTGTTAATATGAAACATTATTATTATTATCATTTTAGTACTATTGTTAATAAAAATTATCATTTTATCATTTTTAGAAAATATAATTATTGTTATTTTTATTAGTAGAATAATAATAATTATTATAAAATAATATAACTTTTACTTATTATTATTATTATTATCAATATTATTTTATCAAATAAATATGTGATACAAAGATATTTTACTACGTATAATATAATTACATTAATAATACCTATTACATTATTTTTATGATATTAAATGAACTTTATAAATTTTATTACTTAAGATATATAAAAGTATATTTTTATTATATAAATTTTAATATAAAATTTTATTTACTAATAAAAGAACTATATTATTTACTTTAATAAAATCTATTAAAAATATTTAAATAAATAAAACGACTATATTTAAACTATATAATAATCATGTATAAATTTTGGAAGACATTTTGGTCAATATGACTTTTGTTGACTTTTGCATATTTAGTCTCGAGCATTAGGATTGTGACACACTACGACTTGACCTTAATTGTTAGACAGATATTGATCAAACATATATATATATATATATATATATATATATATATATATATATATATATATATATATATATATATATATATATATATATATATATATATATATATATATATATATATAATTAATATAGGTTCGTGAATCCAAGGCCAACATTGCACTTGTTCAATGACGTCATATGTATTTTTACTACAAAATACAGTATTGTGAGTTTCATTTGCCCTTTTTACTCTTTACATTTTTGGGCTGAGAATACATGCAAATGCTTTATTAACTGTTTTACAATATTTATATGCGTGAGTTTCATTTGCTCCCTTTTTAAATACTTTTGCAATATATATATTTTTGGGACTGGGAATACATGCGTTGCTTTTATAAATGTTTTACGAAATAGACACAAGTAATCGAAACTACATTCTATGGTTGGATTATCGAATCGAATATGCCCCTTTTTAGCTTGGTAACCTAAGAATTAGGGAACAGTACCCCTAATTGATGCGAATCCTAAAGTTAGATCTATGGGCCTAACAAACCCCATCCGAGGTACGGATGCTTTAGTACTTCGATTTTTTTACAGACGAGAGGATTCTATTATACAGACAAGAGGATTCTGTTTTGGAGATATTCTATATGCATCTTGTTAATGTCGGTTACCAGGTGTTCACCATATGAATGATTTTACCTTAATGCAGACGAGAGGATTCTGCTTGAGGATTATGTTTATGAAAAATGAAAATCTTGTGGTCTATTATATTATTGGAAATGATTTTACCTTAATGCAGACGAGAGGATTCTGCTTGAGGATTATGTTTATAAAAAATAAAAATTTTGTGGTCTATTATATTATTGAAAATGATTTTACCTTTATGCAGACGAGAGGATTCTGCTATTGAAATTATGTTTAATAAAAATCTTGTGGTTTATTAAAATAATGGAAATGAATGATTGTGATAAACTAATGAACTCACCAACCTTTTGGTTGACACTTGAAAGCATGTTTATTCTTAGGTTTGAAAGAAATCTTTCACTGTGCATTAGCTCATTTTAATGATATTACTTGGAGTCATTCATGACATATTTCGAAAGACGTTGCATTCGAGTCATTGATTTCATCAAGATTATTATTAAGTCAATTATAGTTGGATGTATTATGAAATGGTATGCATGTCGTCAACTTTAGATGTGAATAAAGTTTGTCTTTTAAAAACGAATGCAATGTTTGTAAAATGTATCATATAAAGGTCAAATACCTCGCGATGCAATCAACTATTGTGAATCGTTTATAATGTATATGAACGGGTCCTTTCATATTGTAAGTATTATACAATCCTAATTAATATTCTTATTTACTTCTTTTACCCAAAAGTATTATTTTATATAATTGTTTTATTTCTACATTTAATTAAATTATAGAAAAAATCATATAAAATAATCTAGAAGTCTGTTCGATAGGTAATTTCCGTCATTGGAACCGTATGAACAAACCCTAGGACATAAGCTTACATATCAGGCATGAAAACCAATGCAAAATTCTGAAAAATTCGGATTTTATATTATACATATATTAAAACTTGTAAAAATCATATCTTTTAATCCGTACATCCGTTTTTAATGCATTTTATATATTTTTGAGTCGCAACATCGATCCTGACATGATGAACTTGTCAAATCAGTCTAGATCAGTCACGAATTTCGAGGTTACATCAGATATAATATTATTTTATATATTTAATTTATATAAACTTTAAAAATTCATATATTGAGTTATATACTTCCGTTCAACACGAATCTTAAATGAAAATCGCGCTACTCTTCGAGAGGAACTCAAATAACTATAAAGTTTTATCCAAAAATCATGGCATGCATCCTGAAAACGCAAGTTTCAATTCTGCCCGGTATTATATTAATCGAAAAATCGTGTTTTTAACATATTTTCATTATTTAAACAACACCACAATTAATTTCAAGCACTATAACCATACATACAAGAATAATAACATAATAATTATGAAGAATTAAAAAAGATGTAGTTTTATGACTACCTCAAATCAAGAAACGAAAAAGATATATGTAAAGATCGCGTTGCAAGGAACCTGAATATGTTAATCAACTTGAATGAAGATGTACGATTATGAAGATGAGATCACAATTGATGATGAAGGTGATGGTGATGGTGATGGTGATGTCATCGACCAAGGGAAAAAAAGAAAGAGAGAAAAATTTTGATTTTTTTATTTTATGGAAAATAATGAGATAAAATCAAATATAATGGAGTGTATCAAAAATTGCAAAATTTTTAGAATTTACCCCACACGGTCGGCCGACTTTTTTATTTATTTATTATTTGTTTTATTGCTATTGTGCAATCTTATCTCTAATTAAATTGATATTATACTAAATATCAAAAGTCAAATCTTGGATAAAAAGCAACTCAAAATTTCTTTCTTTTTTCTTTTATTCGGCCGAAGGGAGTATATATATATATATTTATTATTATTTTTTTTAAAAATAGATAATATCCAAACACATTTATTTAATTTATTTAAATTGATTAATGGGATAGTTTTAATTAAAAAGAGAGATACGGGACAACCCATTAGGTTATCAAAGTGAATTGGCTATATTGAGCTAAATTGGCCCAATTCATTAATTTTGGCCTTTTGACCTTAGCCCGAACGATAAAATGAACTTGATCCGATAACTAGAACATTACGCGATTAATGATACGCGAAAAAAATAATAATTTACGAATTAAAATATAGGAATATTTATTATTTCAATTGACATAGAAATATCACATAGAAGAATTCGGATTTGGGAATCATGAATATATAATCGTGGGGTTAGAAAATCGTGATGATTCATTGAATATGACCATTCTACGTAGGAACGTACTAACACATAAACACACATTTTCATTTTATAGATAATATAGGAATATTATTTACTTTATATAGAATATAGTTAATCATTTAGAAATGGCATGGCAAGGATGCAACTTAACGAAAGTTAAATATAATCAATTACATCGCAGTCACTTATATATATATATATATATATATATATATATATATATATATATATATATATATATATATATATATATATATATATATATATATATATATATATATATGTGTGTGTGTGTGTGTGTGTGTGTGTGTGTGTGTGTGTGTATGTGTGTGTGTGTGTGTGTGTGTCATAACCCATAATGATAAAAAAATCGGTGTAAAATAATATAGATTTTAACTAATAATCGTCAAATATTTAATGAAGAGTTAATGGAAAAAGTGGAGTTGTTAGAGTACTGACCCCTTAAAGAAAATCTCGTCCCAAGATTTGGTTTGTGTAGGTAAAGACACTAAGAAGTTAAGACGATACACAAAACATATGAGACTAAAACAAGTTTGTTAGCAAGGACTTACCTGTAAAAAAATTCCTTATCGCTGCAGGCCTCGTAAGTTTGGAGATTATAAGCTCCAGTGTTGGAAGATCCAATATCCTGCTTTCCCTTCGGACAGTCCTTCACAAGATGACCCATCTGTCTGCAGTTTAAACACTTATAGGAGGCAGTTCTACAGTTTTTCTCTATGTGACCCATCTTCTTGCACTTCCTACACTTCACGGTGCAAAAGCCAGCATGGTGTTTTTTACATCGCGTACATAATGGTTTCTTGCACTTGGGGTTAGTCTTGAAAGTAGATCCCTTCTCATAGTTGCGAAACATCCCTGTGTATTGCTTAAAAATTGAGTGAAGTTACCAGTGCGATTCTCATTCCACTTCCTCTTCCCATTAGCCCTTTTCATGTTAGTAGATAGCTCTTTTTCTCTCATTTGAATGTCCCAGTTCATCCTGTTAGTCACCATATTGATGGCTCAAGAAATTGATGTCGGGTTATGGGAAACAACATAACCCAGTATCTCAGTAGGAAACCCTAATACATACCTCTCGATGCCAACACTTTCAGGCGTGACCATTGCGGACACAATAGGGATAGTTCTCTTAATCAAATATTATAAATAGCAGTGTCAGTTTCGATGACCTGCAAACCCAAAATATCATTCTCCCATCTCTGTCGTTCTTGTCTAGGACAATAGTTCTCGGTAATGCCAAACTCATTTATTTAATTTATTTAAATTGATTAATGGGTGAGTTTTAAATTAAAAAGAGAGAAACGGGACAACCCATTGGGTTATCAAAGTGATTTGACTATATTGGGCCAAATTGACCCAATTCATTAATTTTGGCCTTTTGACCTTGGCCCAAACGATAAAATGAACTTGATTCGATAATTAGAACATTATGCGATTTATGATACGCGAAAAGAATAATATTTTACGAATTAAAATATAGGAATATTTTATTATTTCAATTGACATAGAAATGTCACATAGAAGAATTCGGATTTGGGAATCATGAATATATAATCGTGGGTTAGGAAATCGAGATGATTAATCGAATATGACCATTCTACGTAGGAACGTACTAACATATAAACACACATTTTCATTTTAAAAATAATATAACAATCTTATTTACTTTATATAGAATATAGTAAATCGTTTAGAAGTAGCGTGGCAAGGATGCAACTTAACGAAAATTAAATAAAATCATTACGTCGCAGTCACTTAAAAGGATATATATATATATATATATATATATATATATATATATATATATATATATATATATATATATATATATATATATATATATATATATATATATATATATATATATATATATATATATATATATATATATATATATATATATATATAAACACCTAACAACATAACTACAGAGTAGTGTAATATATATATCATAACCCATAATGATAAAAAAAAAAAAAAAAAAAAGAAATTCGGTGTAGAATTACATAGATTTTAACTAACGATCGTCAAATATTTAACGGGGAGTTAACGAAAAAAGTCGGGTTGTTACAGTCGGGAACTCGTGTGAGTTTGGTAACCGACGGAACTTATCGAGCTAGTGGGAGTTAGTCAACTGGTAGATTGGTGGAGGTGATTATGCCACATTGTTATCCAATGTTCTCAAGATTAGTGTGATGTTTCCGGATAACAGTAGGGCTTCGAATACTTTTTTTTTCTCTCCAATGGCAAAGAAATTTGTGACTGACTGGTGGTATAAACCAAGTTTCTTCTCGAGTTGTCGCAGTTTGTTTCTTACTCGTACCGTGGGAGCGTACTTGGGATGAGAAGATAGGTTTGTGAAATTCATAGCTATGAGGAAGTCAGGGTACCAACGAGAAAGCGGAAAGTGGTAGACTTCGAGGTTGTGATTGCATTCTCACCAGAGCCTTGATGAAAAGTCTACGAGGGCGCCTGTTGGATTTTTTTGTTGTTGGTGAAGAAAATGATAGATAGATGGTATAATCTGTACTAGTGGTCGTTTTCATGTGTGTTCGGGATTAGACGTGTCTAGAATGATCGGTGAGGCGGTGTTGTCTCATGAAAGAATCCTATCATTAAAGTCTCGCTCACTTGAGTTGATCTTCTAGTGTAAGAAGATGATCTCCGTGTTAGAAGATGGTGGCATAGAAATCGAGATGACCCAAGCTAGTAATTAAGAGATTGGATTGTTACTCAGCGGTGTTTTTGGTGTTGAAAAACTTCACTTACTCGTAGGTTAACGAGTGATGTGCGGCGTGATTCAGGTGTGTTATCCAACGGCATCAAAAAGAGTTGGTAATAAGCTATTCTAGAGTTATTGTGGGTTTTTTAGACATAGTTGACATGTGTGATGGATTTTCCTGTTGAAGATCGATGTGGGTTTTGTTCAAAGTCTTTAAGTGCGAGATTGTTAAGTGTGTAGAATATTGAACAATTTAAAATAAAAAGGAATTTAGATTAGGTTGAATGTCACGTTTAGTGACTTAGGGTCACTGTTGGTGACATCACTAGAAAGAACCAAATAAAGTAGAAAGGTTCATACGTGAGGTGATGTTGCAAAACGTAACAAACTAGAAATGGTCCCGAGTTGCTGCTGGTAGGATAGTTATCATTGTAAAAACCTATATGTTTTTCGTTAAAATATGTTTAACAAATTTAAATATTCCAAAAGAACCTACAATCAAATCCACATAATTTGATTTCTTAAATTGTTGTTAGCATAAAAGACGTAAAGAAAGATGAATTTAACTTAAATTGCCACCATGAGGATTGAGGACTTGATTTAAGTTGTCACTCATGAGGATTGAGGACAATCACATTGTTTGAAAAGTACACCATTTAGAGAGTATATGAAACGGCCCGCGCATTGCGGCGGGCGCGTTTTGGTTCACTTGTCATGTAGTTATTTCGTGATATCGTTGGTGTTTTTTCTTGGCTGTTTACATTATAAAATTAAAAGTAGCTACAATGAGCTAATAGTTTCCCAGCTATGTAATTTTAACTATTTACGTTGACAAAATATGTAGTGTTGGTTAACAGCATTTATTCCCGCCTTAGATGAGCTGGAAATCCAAACTTCGGTTTTGTAAACAGTTTGGTGATGATATTTGTAAACAGTTTGGTGATGATATAGTTGTTGATACATAGGTTAGATAATATGTTCTTACATACTGTACAATGTCCTTACACACATTGTGCATACATATTCAAAAGGTTGTATACTTATGTATACATATTACTATATTATCTAATAGACAAAAATGGTGAATAGTAATCAGGAGTATTTTCATCATTTCACTTTTTTAAAATTTTAACTAACCTTCGTTACACCAATAAAGACCCTACACTTTTTTCATAAATTCAAAACGACCTCCCAAATAGGGGGTAAACTGTCAAATAACCATTTTTATAAAAAAATCTTAAATAAACTCCACCCAATATCTTCTCGCTCGCAACGAGTTAAATTTTTCTGACACCATCGTTAAACTCGAAATAATTTTAGGAACACAATGTCACTAACTATACGCAAAAAGAACGCTTTTTAAAAAACGCTAAATATTTGAGCTACTTTTCATACATGTTGATTTTGCGATAAATTTTTAAAAGTCGAAAATTCCATAACGAAACGCGGAGATGCACATATATTGTTAAATTAAAATATCATTTATATCTTTCGTGGGTTATACCTTTTAGTTCAACTCGAGTTGCGCTTCAACGACATCATCGTTAGCCACGAAATAATTTTACAAACTAAACGCAACAAAATATATTGAAAACCGAACCTCCAGAACGAAGCGAGGGTTCGAAAACTAGTTATGTTCAAAAGACTACATACTTCACTATACACTTGCATAGTTCATAAGTGTAGCTGCTAGCTGATTGTTGTGCTTTTCTTTATCTTTTTTCTTGGACTGGTGCTTGCATTGCTCTGCAAAAGTGAATGTGAGTTTTATTAATTTATAACCTACTGTATAACATAATTATTTATCATCTAATTTAGTTACTAATTATTAACATTAACATTTAATTATTAAAATATAACTCCATATATAATACTCTTTAAGCACAAAAATGATACCTCAGCATACTCTTTACTTCTTTGAGTAACATATCTTTTCCATTTCAGCTTTATCTAACTATGATCCAGCCATATGACTTTTGAGGCCATCAGACTTATCAGACTTTTGAAGGATAAACTATGAGAAAAACTAATCTATTCATAAGAAATGGATTGAATCTGCAACTTAAGGTAAAGAAAGAAAGAAAGGATAAACTTGAAAATAGAGATGTAATTGCCTGATGCTTTCTTCAAGGAATATTGCAAATAAGAGCCTATGTTGCTATTAATCTTAATTCAATATTTTTATCTTAAGCATTCTTATTATATGGTGAGTTTTAATTTAGGTAGTAGGTCTTAAGTTTTGTTGGCTGTAAAAATATGTATTGTGTTTTTTAGGGTTGTGATTGTTATCAGATCATCAAACAGTGATAGTAACAAATAAATGGAGTTACAACAACCCAACATTTACTCAACCAAAGGACATAATATTTGACCCTCTAGCATTCTAACTTAACCCTAGCAACAATGTAGATCTCGGGAGGGTGGTTAAATGTTAGTCGCCAAATGCATTTGCCAATAATCATCAAACCCTTTGTTGACTGATTGGACGTGACCGATTGAAAACAATGAGAATAAAGGTGTACATGATACATAGGAAAACCTATATAAGGGAGACGTTCTCTCGTGTAGAATTCGGTCCATTTAAAAAAATATATAACTTACTTTTCCAATCTAGTAAATCTGTTTTAGATGAGTTAAGAATTCCCATTAGAACCCACTATATGTTATAAGAAATTAAATTTGATTGTTACATCTAATCTAAATCTTAGGTGCCAAATTTCATTGAACGGGTATATATACAGTGAAGTTTTAAGATGATGATGTGTTTGTATATTGATTGATGGTTGTCTTCGATATCCGGATTGAAGTAGCTGTGAGTAGTTGGTGATGTTGTTAGTTGCAGTAGACCTGTTAGGTGATGAAGATTATGGTTATTGAGAGTTGCTTATGGAAGTATAGTATTTATATTTAGCAGTGGAACTGTTTTGATCTAGTGAGCTGTTTTGTATAAAATACATTCAAAATTCATGAGGCTGACATGGTTCAACAGTGTTCTTTTTGCATTCGAAAGGTCTTTGGGCGGCTCGGGTATCTTAATTGCCACAATTAGTACGACCATCACCTAGATATACGAAGCAAAAGTTGATGATTTTCACCCGCAAGAAACTTTTGTTGCATCATATACGTGAGTAGGTTTAATCGATCTTACCTCATCTACATAGAGTAGTGCATACACGGAACACTCACTATCAAAATGTACCTTTATCTTCAAAACGTTAAACTACCATGAATAGAAAATGATGAGCATACATTAAATTACATTAGATGTTTAAACGAACCACAAAAATTACATGTAGGAAAATTTGTAAATAATTACCTGTTGCAATTGCTATTAAATGGATTATTACACCCCATTCGGAACCATTATATTTCGGTAATCCAACTAATAACTTCACATCATCATTCTGCACATTCACCAATTACTCATTCATTCATACATTCATAGAAAAAATGTGTTATTGTAGTCTGTAGATGATGCAAACTAAATCATTAGATAATTACCTTTAAGCAAATAACATCAGAAATTTAAAATGAATGCAACAGTTTCAAAATGAGGACCAAATTGAGCAGAAATCCTAACATGAAAAGACATTTAAATGGTTACCTTCAATAATAATTTTCATAGATATATTAGGAAGAGAAGATATTGGTTGTTTATAACACATACTTTAGGTTTACAATGTCGATTGTCCAGTGGATTGTTTGTGCTCGATTTGTTTCGCCCTTAGTTATTGGGTCACTGATCTTCTGAAAAAACCCATGTAATCTGATTTGGAAATATAACATTTAATTATTAAAGAAATTTATAATTAAACTAATACAGTGTAGATAGAACCTGTGAGGATGGAGTCCTTGGCAACCTTTTGATGCAATTCATTGTTGGTATATGTAATTCTTGACCCAGATCTTATATATTCATCACACAACCTCTTTTTAATACCTTTGTAACCATTTAAATCTGCATAATCACAGCTAAGTCATAAGTCAACAACACATGAACATCAAATCTAAAAATCAGACTATAATCAATATGTAAAGGTTTACATATATGTATAAGCAAATTATACAACCTTGTAAGCAATCCAAGTTAAATTTGGAGTTAATCATACCTTATTATTAGAGAAAAATGAGCACTTTGATGGTTATTTTTTTAAATCAGAAGGTAAATTATGCCTTAGCTTTTACTCGTAATAACTTACAAACTCAGGTACAATTATGAACCAAGTGTTAAAAAAAAAATGCAATCATGTAGGACTCAACATCCTAGTACAACATAATATAATACACCAAAGTTACAGTGCCTAAATGTAGTCTATAATGTGAACAACGGTATATATATCCCATAAAAAAACATAATCAAAACAATTACCATACCATAGTTGTTGCTCAAGTACATGAACACTCGAATTAAAGCTCCCTACAATCAAACCAACAAATGTTTATTTGCAGAACTAAAAGCACAAAATGTAAATTAACACAACACAACGAACACTCATTCATATTCATAATTACCACGACTTAGGAGCCAAAGAAGAACTGAAATCATTCATGGAGCAAACCACAGAACACTACAAGAAAAATGAGCTTTAGTGACGAAGACTATTGGTCACTAATAACACTAAAATGGTCACTAAATCAAGTTAGTGACCAAAATAGGATGGTCACCTCTCGTCACTATAGATCCGTCACAAAACATTTTTAGAGACCAAAATACCAAAATTGGTCACTATAGTGACCATTTGTTTGATCACTAATATCGTTTAGTGACCAAAATTTAGTGACCACTTTTTTAATGGTAACTAAATAGCATTATTAGTGACCAAATATTGAGTCGTCACTAAAAGATCGTCACAAATAAACATTTTTCTTGTAGTGGAATATCGGCCACCATCAAAGTGAGTTTTTTAGGGACCTCCATCAACGTGAGCTTTTTAGGGTTCGTGAAAGTTGAAACCTTTCTTTGACATCAACTTGAGTTTTTTAGGGCAAAAGGGTTAGGGTTCATAGAACCTTAAAATTTGACATCAAGTTGATTTTTTTTTTTTTTTTTTTAAAGGCTCATCAAGTTGAATTTTAGGATAAAAGGGTTAGGGTTCATGCATATTAATTAAATTGATGAACTGATAACATAAATCTTACGTTTAAAGGGGTGTAGAAACTTTATTTCATGAAGAAGGGATGAATAAAATGCTGAAATGTCGACTGATATTGGGGAGATGGGGTTTTTTTTTTTTTTTCGTTTTTGTTGAGAAAATGGAATGGTGTGGTGGAAGGGGAAAATGAGTTTAAGGGGAGGGTGGGGCAGTTGAAATAGTATAACAGTAAAGATAGAAGGTTTTAGCCAATTAAATTGTAGAAAATTTGCGTAAATTCTGTAATAAATTTACGTAAATTAGTATATTATATAATGAAGTCGAGAGTTTGGCATGCTGGTGAGATGTGAAATGTCACGTATGGTAACATAATGTCACCAAATGCGAGGTTTAGGTCACCCAGGAATATTCTGGAACATCTTGGCTTGTCCACCAAGTTGTTTATTTATTTGTTTTATCATATAAATATAACCCCCATGTAACCTTAATAATATGCACGAAAATAATAAAGAAATATATCTGATTTGCGCCCGTGGACTAAACTCTTCTCCGTATTTGGAGTTGGAATATAACCACATTAAATCTTTTTGTCGTCTTATGCTTTTATTTATCGTCGTATGCTTTAATTATTCGTTTATCGTTCGTGAATTTGGTAATTGGTTTATATCATCTGTGTTATTCAATCCAATAATTCCTAACAAAATATCCAACTAATATATTCAAAATGAACTAAATCACAGTTAACAAATACATTCGCTATAAGCAGATACTTAAATAAAATAAAGTCGGTACAAGCAGACACTTAAATTACACTTAACAAATACGATTATATAATTAAAACTATCAATTTAATATAACACATAAGCTGAAATAGTAAACCAAATAAGAAATAATGAAAATATTAAATAAATTAAAATGAATAAAGACATGAGCCTGCATGAACGCCATCTATACCTGGAAAACGGGTCAGATTGGGTCGGTTTGGATAACGGGTCAAAATAGTTTTGGATCGAAATGGGTCATGGGTCAAACGGGTAAAAAATTTAAACGGGCCCAAACGGGTCAGGTTGGGTTGGTTTGGGTAACAGGTCAAATAGGTCATAAGTTAACAGGTCAAATGGGTTAAACAGGTCAAACGGGTCAGGTCAGGTCGAGACCAATTTTTTTTTTTTTTTTTTTTTAAAGCTAGAGGTCTTTAAAATTCTTGAAACAACAAAAAAAATTTAATTGAGGTTTACCAAATACTACTTTATATTGTTATATATTTATGACCACATGCTACTTATTTAGAACAACTTTATCCTCATTGAGGTTTACCATCAGCATAAGCTTTAATGCTACTTCAAACAACCAAATATAATTAAAATAAACTAATATAGCATATTTTAAAAGAAGTAATCTGATCTCACATGTTTTAATAGAAGTCTATCAAAACATGTTTTAAAAGCAAAAATAGATATAAACAAACATAAAATCAAGTTTAATAGATAAATAACAAAAGATCGATGCTTCGATATCAACGAGCCGGGATCTACGCTTCCATATCATGCTACTTTAAACAGTTCTGGCCAATCTACAATGCTACTTCAAACAACCGGGATCAACGCTTCCATATCCTCAACTAGATCTTCTTCTTCTACTTCGTCTTCATCTATAAATAATAAAAACGATTTGAATTAATAAATGAAGATTAATGGATAGAAATTTTTTAAATATATTAGTTTACTATCTTCAAAATTGAACTCGAACAACCAATCGCGAGTGCATAACAAACCTTCAGCATTTTTCGACTTTAACGAACTTCTACATTTACTTATGATTTGACCGACAATGCTAAAAGATGACTCAGAAGCAACAATAGTGATTGGGATGCTCAATATGTCACGAGCCATAAGAGCTAACTGTGGATACCTCCCTTGATTATTTCTCCAATAGTGTAAAATATCAATATATTCGTCTCTGTCAAGTAAAGCCTCAGCTAAGTATTGCTCCAGTTGAGATTTTTCATTCTCTTGTTCGCTAAATCTACTTTGATATGAATCAAATCCATCCAAATCATCACCCTTACCGGCTTTTGAGCTTCTTCTTCCTAAATTCGAACCACGCATCATGTTAGAACACAACTCATACTCCTTATATAACCTCTTTAAACCGTTTACAACACTGTCCACTTTTTCTTTTAGGTCCATATCATGGATGCCAAGTTTATCATAACAATACTCCACGATCTTCACCTTATACCGTGGATCCAAGATAATCGCAAAAGACAATATCATACTATAATTCTCCCAATACTTTTTGAATTTCGATTTCATCTCAAAAGCCATCTCACTTATAATTGAATCAGGATTTGTCATCTCTTCTTGAATACGACGTTGAATTTTTCACACATTATGAAAATACAAGTTAGAGGTCGGATAATTGCTCCCGGAAAACAATGTTGTGATGACGTAAAATGGTTCCAAGAACTCTTTGATTGCTTCTATTCTCGTCCACTCCTCTTGTGTTGGACACATTTTGAAGTCCTTATCTACTAGTTGCAACCGCTCATAAGTCCGACGATAGACTAACGCACAATCAAGCATTAAATATGTAGAATTCAATCTTGTAACTATGTCTTGACGCACATGTCTACCACACTGTAATGAAAGATGTTCAATGCATTCGGCAAACTTAAATTTTCTAGTCGCGCTTCCTCTAACATATTTAACCGAATCTCGAACTTTTTCAGTGGCACTCTGAATAACTTTCAATCCTGACTGAACAATCAGATTCAACACATGTGCTCCACAACGTATGTGCTTGAAGTCACCGCCACAAACTAACCTGTCATTTAATGCCAAATGAGCCTTCAATGAATCAATCAAACTAGTATTGTACGATGCGTTGTCCAACGTAATTGTGAAATTTTTTTTCTCAATAACCCACTCTTTTAAAAAGTTAACCATATACTCTCTAATAAGGTACCACTATATGGAGGGGGTATAAATCGAAAATTCAACACCTTTTTCCTTAAAGTCCAACTTTCATCCACATAATGAGCAGTCAACGACATGTAACCATCGGATGTAACTGAAGTCCACGAATCTGATGTAAAACATATTCTACTAGCTATGCCCTCTAACTTGTGTTCAAGAATTGCTTTTTCCCTCTCAAAAATCTTCAGAACATCATCCTTTGCTGTGTTTCTTGTTATCGTCTTTGTATCCGGATCTAAAATTCTATGTAAATCTCGTGTTGCCTCGTGTTCAACATACCGAAATGGATAGCCATGTTTAATAATTGAAATTGCCACTTTTTCTCTATACACTGATTGATCTAAACGTATACGCTTCTGTAGTGGACCGGAATCATCAAGGTTAAAACATTTAGAAATATGATGTTTCATATTAGTAGTTCCATGCTCGGTCTTAAACAACAACCCACAATCTGTACATGTTGCCTTTTATTTTCCGTCGGGCTCTAAGGGTACTTTTTCAAAATAGTCCCATACATGAGAACGTTGTTGTCAACCCATTGTAAATAAACTTGCATCTTCTTCGATCGGTCCTTCATTCATTGGTTGATCTTGAATATTCTCTGACATTGTTCTTCAAAAACAATTAAGAAAAGATCATAAGTTACTCATTTATTAGTTAAACAGAGTGACACAATATATAGTATATACATCAGTAGACATCAGCAATGAAAATAATTCAACAGTCAAGATATAGTATATAATCTTGTTATTTAACAAAAGGTGCATAGTAGAAACTGCAAATACTTCAAAAATCTATATCTTAGATCTTTAAAAGAACTAATATCAGAAGTTAATAAGTAACTACTAGAAACCAAACACTATGTTGGGTTTCTTAGACTGTTTTTTGGTCATGAAATTTGACTGAATATTTAGCATTTGAATAGCACAACACACATTAGCATTAGCAAACTATTTTTGGGACTAGTTTTTACTATTTTGACTATATTTGACGATTTTTTATCTTGATTTTTGACTGCGTATATGACTATTTTAATTATTATTTTTGACTGCATATTTATCATTAGCATAGTACAACACAAAATTTTGCTGCAAGTAAAATTCTATGCAAGTCAAAAGCATCTGTGCTACAAGTCAAATGGTATACAAAATGTCAAAAGCATATATGACTGTATATATACAAATTGTTATTCAAATTTTGCTATACAAATTATGCTAAAAGTCAAAAGCAGTTGTGCAATACAAAATTGTGCTACAAGGCACATGGTATTGATAGTGCCTATTTTATACATGTTTTTAGATATTATTTATAAGCACTATCGTTGTTATTTTGTATTTATTTGAATCAATTATACGAACTTTCGATACTTAATAAATTATAATTGATTTCAGATAATTATGGAGTATTGATGACTTTTTGGAGTAAAATAGAGAATCGAGTTATAAAGTCAAGAAGATTGAAGCTGAAAAGAAGCTTAGACGAAAAGCGTTACTTGTGTGATGAAAGCGCCACTTAATTATCGGGACAGCAAGTGGGTTGATTTATTTATATTGAAGATGGGCTGAATATAATTTGATGGACTTATAATGGTTGGGCTTCAATTAAATTAAAATTCTAATAATAATATCTTGAGCCCAAGTTGTTAAAGCCTATAAATAAAATTGATGGGTGTGCGTGGAGCTGCGTGAGGTTTGTGCAGTCGCAAGTGGGGGCTACCCCTGTGGAGTTTCCGTCAGTAAAAAAAACAAAGGAGAGGCAAAATTGTTGATGATATTTTATGTTTGCTATTAGTCCACGTGGAACAAGAGAAGCAAAATTAATTTAATTGCTGGGAGTCTTTCTTGTGGCTGAAACAAAAAGGTAGACCTTCTTTGGTCTCTCTGATCACGACAGCAAGCAACAATAAGGAAGTCAACCTCCTTTGATTTTAATTTCATGTTTCATTGTTATTACTTCAACTCAATTTATATTATGGTCATGAGCTAAATACTTTATGTTTATCTAGATTAATAACTTTAGTGTTGGATGATTTCTTTTATAGTTATATGATTTTTTTGCATGATAAATTAGAGTTTGGATAAAAAAAAAACCACACTTATGGGTGTTGATGTATGTTATGAGATTGATTAGTGTACTTGTTTGGACAAAGAGAACCCTGTTCCAATTTAGTACATTAATTTCCAATTGATTTGTCTTAATTAATTAGCTGCTTACTGGACCAAGGGGGTAAATTGAGTAACATATGTTGAACAAAACAGGGGTGAATTGTGTGAAGCGAACGCGTAACCAATTTAATCTAAATCTCTGAATTAGTTATTTTACTTAGCCACGAGCGAAAGAGGTCTTTGGTGAGAGGGAACCCTAACCCGATAAATCCTAGCTTGAGTGTTCGTAAAAGAGAACTCTAAACGAACTGACTTAGTAATTGCATGCATTTTATTACTATAACTTGTACTTAATACTATATCATCCGACACTGAGGGTAAAAGATCTAGGCGAACATTTCTTTATCTATTGAATTCAATTATCTTTATTTTTCGTTGAGTCTGCAATTTATTTTCTATAAACTTAAAAACACAAAAATATTGTCTTTTACTTTTGATCTATCCTTGATTTGGCTAATCGTTAAATAGCCACAAAACCAATTATCTCGTACTTTCAATTTTCCTAGATTAACTTAGTTTATTGTTTTATTAGTTACAATCTTAATTCTCACGTTTAAACTGTCCTTGGAACGATTTCGGAATTACCAACTTTATACTATTGCACGATCGGGTACACTGCCCGTTAGTGTGTAGTAATCTTTAAACCGGCATTTTCCAGAGATAAATTATAAACTAGATTTTACACATCAAGTTTTTGGCGCCGCTGCCGGGGACAGTTGTGTGATAATTTCGGATTGTTGCTAGTTGTGATTTGTTTGAGTTATTTTTGTTTTTAGGTAGTTCTTGTTTCTTTTTAGTATTTATCATTTTCTAGAGTCGGTGCTTTTATTCTTTTCTTTGTTTTTGTCAGTTGCAGGAAAATGGTTGACTACAGGAATATGACAATGGCTGAGAGAATGAGAGTTGAACGGAGGAAACTAATCGCATTATATTCATCTCCTAGTGTTACCAACGAGGGGTACCAAGAGAAAGAAGTCGATGAAACTGTGGTTAACACTCAAAAAATGTCTATGAAAGATAAGATGATAACTGAAGGTTTCTGCCCGTTGATAGTTAAAGCTAAGGGGTATAAAATACTATTAAATTTTACAAGGAAATACTATTAAATACGATACAATTTTACACAAGATATTTATGTATTTATAGAATGGATATACTTAAACCTTGCTACAACACTTATAGGCAGTGTACCTAATCGTACAGTAGTGTAGTTTTTAGTAAGTCCGGTTCGTTCCACAGGGAATCTTTTTCACAAAGCTTAACGCTATATTAGTTTAAATTTATAAAAATACAAATATATATATAAGTAATATTATTATTATAAAGGGGGGTTTTTACCGTTTAATGACCGGTTTGTCGATTTTAAAACTTTAGTTGCAGTTAAAACCAAATGTAAAATATTAAATAAATAAAATACTTAATTTAAAGCGTAAAGTAAATAACGATAATGAAATTGCGAATAATAAAAGTGCGATAAAATAAACTTGCGATAATTAAAAAGTACGCTAATTAAAAGTGCAATTAAATACAATAACAATAAATAAAAATGCGATAATTAGAAGTGCAATTAAATATAAAATAAAGGAAATTAAATATGAAATAAAAGAATTATGCTTATTTAAACTTCCGTAATCATGATGTTTGACGTGTTGATTTTAGTTTTATGCCCATGGGTTAATTGTCCTTTATCCTGGATTATTTAATATGTCCGTCTGGTTTTTGTCCATAACAGTCCATCAGTCATAAATATAAAGTGCGAGTGTCCTCGTCAAATTATCCTTATACCCGAAGTCAAATATTCCAACTAATTGGGGACTTAAACTGTAACAAGATTTTAATACTTTGTTTAATAATTACACCAGGATGTCGACTGAGTGTAACCCAAGGTTTTAATACTTTGTTATCAATTATGCCAAGTGTCCTTGTACATAATTTCACCCCTGTTTTAATAATTCTAGTGACTATTAATCCATTCCCGTGTCCGGTTAAATGAACGATTATTCGTACATATAAATACCCTGCCCATCGTATCCGATCGAGTGTATATGGTTATTTATAGGGACGTTCAATTGTAAATCTTTATATTAAAATTAACAAACTATCATTTAGTTAAACAAATATAAAGCCCATTAATAGCCCATAGTCTAATTTCCACAAGTGTCGTTCTTTTGTCCAAACTCCAATTATGGTACAAAGCCCAATTACCCAATTTTAATATTTTTAGCCCAACATCATGATTACTTCGGATTAAATAATCATAATAATAACTTAGCTACGAGACATTAATGTAAAAAGGTTGAACATAACTTTCAATGATTAAAAATAGTGTAGCGTTACACGGACAGAATTTCGACTTACACCCTTACAACATTCGCTAACATACCCTTATTATTAGAATTATAATTAAAATTAAAATTAAAATTAAAATATATATATATTACGTTTACATATAGAGAAAGAGAGATTTTAGGATATATTTTTCGTCGAACTGCGTTGGCTTTTATAGGAATTTGAGTCCAGGTGAACTCCGCGAGTCGCGTAATTTTTTGCCTTCAAACTCCGCAACTCGCGGAGTTTGAAATTACAGCTCACCCAGCTTTGGCTCTTTGTTTGTCGACGATTTATAAATATATTATAATATATATATTAATTTTAAGAATTAATTATATATTATATTATATTATATTTATATACATAGTTAACTTGTAATTTTTAGTCCGTTGAGTCGAGTGTTGAGAGTTGACTCTGGTCCCGGTTCCGTATTTTCGAACGTCCTTGCGTACAATTTAATATCTTGTACTTTGCGTTTTGAATCTTGTACTCTTGCAATTTTGAGACGTTTCTTATCAATAATTGGAACCTCTTTGATTGTATTTTGTACTTTTGAGCTTTTTGGTCGTTTGCATCTTCAATTCGTCGAATCTGTCTTTTGTCTTCACCTTTTATTATTTAAACGAATATCACTTTTAAATAGAACAATTGCAACTAAAAGCTTGTCTTTCTTGAGGAATAATGCTATGAAATATATGTTCGTTTTTAGCATTATCAAATATTCCCACACTTGAGCGTTGCTTGTCCTCAAACAATATAGTCTTGAAATACTAGAATCACTTCTTTATTCTTCACACTTTGTACATCAACGATTTCTATACGGCGGTATAAACAATGGTAGTAGCGATATGGTTTACAGTCCCACATGACTATAAAATTTAGATCCATTAAGGAAATTGAATCTTTATGAAAACATTTGATCTTTTGAAAATTAAATTTAGTTTTTTACCCTAGATAAGTTTTCCGGAATAACCCTTCACCGGTGTTTGCAAAATATTTTTATGGGTTGTGTGGGTTTCAGATTTGAAAATTTTAGCTCAACACTTGTGGTTTTGTGTTACCCACTTGCTAACCTTGTATTAGGAAAGCAACATGTCCAGTTCACTTGTCCCGTATATTACATTTCGATAAACTACCGTCCGGTTGTAAAGGAAAGCGTTGAACAAGCAACTGTTAAGGCAATGTCCCCTGACATGCTTTTAATTATGGTCTATAACGTGTCAGACGCAATTACTATCCTTGGTAGGAGTAATAGTAAAGCTCACCCTTATAATTTTTTCGGTCTGGCACAAGGTCTTGTCTTTGACCATGCTATGCAACCACTGTTCTTACGGTTGACACCCGATTTGGTTCAGATGACCTAATGAATTCCAGGTGAATTCCTAGGATTTTACGTTCAATGGTAATGAACGCATTGAAAATAGGGTTTTCAGAAAACAAATCGGTTTGTAATTTTATCAAAATATTTTCTCGTTCAAGCTCAAGTTTAGATATCATTGAATTCCATGAGTTTGAATTCTCAATCTTTAAGGTCAATCTCAAGGATTGAGTAATATCAGTCTTAAAAGTTGATTTTTAATTTTTAAGGAGATTATCCTTTCTGGGGATCTGATTCATTAGTCTTATCAAGCTAATTTGCACGGTGCCCCCCCCCATTGTACGAGATAAATCTTTCACATGGTTAGGATAAATCTGACCACTTGGCGACCCTGTTTTATGCTGAGGTCCGTGGATTTCCTGCTGATTTTAGTGATGACTTTTCTAGATTTTTCGTCAACCTACAGCTGGTCTGGACGACAACTTCCTGACCTAAATCAAGAAGCGCGTTTCTTTTTCGGAAGACTTTACTTCCTTTTAATGGTGGAATTGATTCATCGTGTAGATCCATCTCTTCTTTTCTTTCATCGGGTAAAACAGTTTAGTTTAGTCCAAAGCAAAAGTATTTTCAGTTATTTGTTACAGAAATATGTGACATATGTTTAAAATATCTTGGTAAATTTTCCCACACTTGGCTTTTATTTTCCTTTTTATTGTCCTCTATTCCATTTTAAATGAATTTTAACATTTTGGTTTGTTTCTCAATTTATGTCCTTTCCGAGGTAACAATAATTTCGGTGTTAAAACCTAGTTTTATCGTTCATAAATATGTATAAACATGATTTTGAGTTCATTTAATTGAAAATTTTGAAAAATTTTACTAGAATTGGGTAGTCAGTATATAAGACTAGGGTTGTTCTTTATTATCAGAGAGCACTAGATTCTAATACAACTACTACTTTACTAGTATTTCTAATGGTAACCAAGTGTATAAAGTAAAAATTTTAAAATCCGAAAGAATTTAACCCCTTCCCACACTTAAGATCTTGCAATGCCCTCATTTGCAAGAAATCCGTAACAATTTAAATTATTGAGGGTGATTAGTGTGAAAATGATTAAATTTTACCAAAGTTTCCAAACATATTGGCGTTTGTTTGCTGAATGATAAATGGTGCATATCATTTGTTCATTCCGTCTTGTTGTTATATCACATTTATTTTGCATCTTGTCGTCAAAATTAGTTGCTTTTGCTGAACTTAATGCCAGTCTTTGAAAATGCGTTGTTTTACCCTGTTGTGTACATAAGATAAACTGCAAACATATATACATATTTTTGAAGTTTGGTATATTACCCCACATTCAAACATTATTAAAATCTAAAAATAAAAATTTGTAAATTATAAAAACTAATACAATTCCAACATAAGTATTAAATGTATCAACATTACAAATTATAATATAAATAAAACTAAGTAGACTAGGGATGATACTGATACCAGTAGGGGTTCCATGCATAACCATATGTGTTATAAAATGCTTCGGCTGGGTTATACGTAGGATACGGTGGTTGGATCTCTATAGACCAGGGAGGAAATACGGGCGATGGAGTAGGAATATAGTTTCTACCTACATGTTGGCAATGAGCTATGATTTGGTTTTGATGAACTTGCCAATCTTCAAATGCTCGATGTCTAGCATTTTCATACTCTTGTGAAGCTATAAACCTTTGCATTTCTGTCATTTCATTTCCTCCTCCCACATTACCTGGCTGTTGGTTTCTCTCAACCTGTGGATGTCTACCATGGTATTGTACTGCGGCGTTATTTCGCCTCTTCAAAACCTTCGCACCATGCTATACATTTAAACCTATTGTATCGCGGGGTTCTGGTTCTTCGACTAATAATCCCCCCCCCCCCGACTTATATCCACACCGAGATATTCAGCAATCAAAGTAATAAATATACCACCTCCTATTATGCTATGCGGTCTCATCCCCCTAACCATAGCTGATAAATAATAACCCACACAATAAGGTATACTTACAGCGCTTTGTGGGTCTCGAATACACATGTGGTAAAACAAATCCTGTTCATTTACCTTTTCCTTATTCTTACCTCGTTGTGTAATCGAATTGGCTAAAAACCTATGAATTACTCTTAACTCTGCTCTATCTATAGCCAAATAAGAGTAATTTCCCCCTTTAAATCGGTGATGGCTAGTCATTTGACTCCATACACCATGCGTATCAAAATTTTCATCAATTTTCCTACCGTTCAATATCAACCCTCTACAATCGGCAGATGCTAACTCCTCAGGCGTATATATACGTAAGGCCTGAGCCATGTCTAGTAGAGACATGTGGCGCATCGAACCTCCTAACAAAAATCTAATAAAAGATCGATCGGTTAAACTAGCTACCCGATCATTTATTTCTATACTACACAATAATTCTTCACACCATACTTTATATACAAGTCTACGCATGTTGAATAAACGTACCCAATCATTAAAAGTAGAATTACCATACCTCTGTGTAAGTAATTTCCTAATTGGCCCGGCTAATTCTACCGCTTCTAACGGTGCCCATTCTATTACCCTAGGTACTTCAACAGCTTTAGAATGAAGAGTATGCAAGCCCCTTTGGTATTTTGGATAATCTATCCAACGTCTGTCAAATCTCAAGTTCGGGTGCAAATCTTCCAAGTGCATATCTGAAAATGTCATAACTGGATGAGGTATATCTTGTTTATAATAGCTATCAACATCCTGTTGTTCCGCATTCTCAGGAGGAGCATTGCGAGCTTGGGATGAAGATTCACCCCTTTCAGTCTGCAAAACACATCAAACACAATTTTTATGCATCCAAATATGCATTAGTGTCAGCAAAATCATCAATCAAAATAATTGCAATGACTTGTTCAATTTATATCAAACTTAAGCTCATTTTCATATTTTTATCAAATCTACACTTTTTCAAATAAGCATATACGAAAATGTTCGCCAAGTTCATAAGCATTCAACTCAAATAACATGTCAAAATAATCATTACTAGCAATTAAACAAGTTTCAAATGGCATTATCTCTTAAAAATCAAGTTTATGAATTTTAGACTTGAAAAAGTCCACTTTAATTCTCAAAATCATGTTTAGGCTCAAAGTTTGGATCATTTAACTACCTAAACATGTTACACTACTTAATTTAGTAACAATTCATGACAAAAATCGGCCATAACCTGTTTATATCAAAAAGCCCCAAATTGCTCAAGAACACAAACCCTAGATTACTCAAAATTTGAAGTTTAAGGCTTCTAATCATGTTAAATAGCATCAATCTAGGTTATACAAGTATAATACATAAGCAATTTAAGCATAATTACACTAAAAAGTATCAAAATCGAATTGGGGAAAAAATTGCTCAAGAACACCAATTTTCGGATTAAATAGTATTTAGGTGTAGAAATTTACCGTTTTTCTTGAGTAATTCCTTGATAGCATCCTTCTCAACATGATTTTAGTAAAAGATTTGATGAAAAACGGTCAAAAATTGCGAATTTGGTTTGTGTTTTTCGGTATTTTCGGGGGTATTTTCGCAGTTTGGAGTGTGGTTGTGTGCAACTGAGCTGTTCAGCTCGTTTTATTTTTTTCTGGGTTTTGGTCTCTCCGCCAGTCGCGGCATTTGACTCTTTCAAACTCCGCGAGTCGCGGTGTTTGGTTTTTTTTTTTTTTTTTTTTTTTTTTTTATGTTTTTGGCATACTTTAGTTTAATAAGATTAAAAATAATGATAATAAAAGTTCTCTTCCCTCCCTCGGGTAAAGCAATTTCGGTTCAAAGACCTAGTATTCAACTTACGACGAATTTTAAAAATCATATTTTTAACTTAACGAAATAAAGTAAAATTTTGTTTTTAAATTCACACCAAACTTAAATTTAAAATGCATAAAATTAAAAATTCACACCAAACTTAATTAAAAATTCATATTATAAATTCACACTAAACTTATATTTAATTTTGTTGTTATACATACAAACTTATATTAAAAATATTAAAATTTTTCAAATATTGACAAACTTAAATATATTGATCTTACAAAGTTCACAATATTAATTTAAGATTTATATATTAATTTTAAAAACATGGTAAAAATAAAATTAAAAATCTTTTTGGCTTTTATCCCACTTTAATCAATCAAATATTATCAAAAATATGCGCCCCTCTTTTCGGTAAAGTAATTTCGGTTCCATGACCTAATTTAACTCATGACGAATTTTTGAAATATTTTGGGTTGATTGATTAAAGATATTTATACCTTAAGAATAAATGTTAAATTTCGCAGTGATGTAATAAATTTTTGTATGATATCAATAATTTCGGTCGCCAAACCTAATTTTATTCAATACCAATTTAATACTTTATAGCGAACAAATTAGCGTTTATTATCAAAAGGTTAAAAATGAAAATAAAAAAAAAATAAAAACTGTACAGACTTACCTATGAGATAGTATTCTTAGTGATATGATCTATCCCACTCATAAGATAGTCGGTTTAATTGGTTTTCCATAGCTACAAAGGCGTAACCTCGAGCATTCAGTGTTTTTTCTTCTAAACATATGAACGGTCCGTCTCTGCATAAAGTAACAAATTCGGTGTTTGAATAGGTTTGATTATTTGAACTTTTACCTCCATGTGACCATTTTCCTCATTTGTGACATCTTTCAAGGTATCGTGCTCTTCTTTTCGCTGCGGATTTTGATTTTCCTTTACCAAATTGTAACTTATTATCTTCGCATCTGGATTCTCTTCTTACTCCATCCAATCTTTCTCTGATTACTGATACTATTTCACTCGGAAGTGTGTCATTATTACGTTTAGTGATCAAAGCGTGTAGCATTAGACCATGGTTTAGTTCACAGGCAATCTTCATTTCGTAAAAACCTAAAAAAATAAAAATTCAGAATGGGGGGAGAAGACTAGTTCTTTAGGGTCTGCTAGGGAAAGACCATTCAGGTTCCATTTTCGAGAACTACACGAAAACAGAAAATCTAACTCTAACAGAAATACATATTATCCTTTAAAGACTTGATTCTCCCCACACTTAGTTAGCTGTGGTGTCGAAATTGTGATTAACTTCGTTGTCGACTTCCATCGGACTATCTATGTAGTGTTTAACTCTGTGACCATTAACCTTAAATTCAATCCCATTTGAATTTATTAATTCTATTGTTCCGTATGGGAAAACTCTTTTGACTATGAATGGTCCAAACCATCTTGATTTCAATTTTCCAGGAAATAGCTTGAATCGTGAATTGAAAAGAAGAACTCTGTCTCCTTCTTTGAATTCTTTTGAACTTTTGATTCTTTTATCATGCCATTTCTTCGTTCTTTCCTTATAGATTAACGAATTTTCATATGCTTCATGTCTTAATTCTTCTAATTCGTTTAGTTGACTTAACCGTAGACGTCCAGCTTCATGTAAATCAAGATTACATGTCTTCAAAGCCCAAAATGCTTTGTGTTCAATTTCTACTGGAAGATGACATGCTTTTCCGTAGACGAGTCTAAAAGGTGTGGTTTCAATTAGAGTTTTGTAGGCTGTTCTAAAAGCCCAGAGTGCATCCTTCAATTTAATGGACCATTCCTTCGGATTTGATCCTACGGTTTTTTCTAGAATACGTTTTAAAGCTCGGTTGGTATTTTCAACTTGTCCACTTGTTTGTGGATGATATGCGGTGGAGATTTTATGAGTTACTCCATATCTTTTGAGAACTTTCTCAAGTTGATTATTACATAAATGAGTACCCCGATCACTTATTAAAGCTTTCGGTGTTCCAAACCTTGCAAAAAGACGTTTTAAAAAGTTGACTACAACTCGTGCATCGTTAGTTGGGAGAGCTTGTGCTTCCGCCCATTTAGATACATAATCAATGGCTACGAGAATATATAGATTATTATGAGATTTTGGAAATGGACCCATAAAGTCAATACCCCAAATGTCAAATACTTCACATACTTGAATGACATTTTGTGGCATTTCATCACGTTGACTTATTTTTCCGGCCCTTTGACAAGCATCACAGGATTTGCAAAGAAGGTGTGCGTCTTTGTAAATTGTAGGCCAATAGAATCCAGCATCATAAATTTTTCTTGCTGTTAGTTGAGGCCCATAATGCCCTCCTGTTGGTCCTGTGTGATAATGGTTTAAAATTTTACTAGCTTCATCTCCGAATACACATCGGCGTATTATTCCATCGGGACAACTTTTAAACAAATGTGGATCTTCCCAGAAATAGTGTTTTATATCACTGAAGAATTTCTTTCGTTTTTGGTACGATAATCCTTTTTCAAGGAATCCACATACTAAATAGTTTGCATAGTCTGCAAACCATGGAATTTCATTATAATCTATCTTCAATAGATATTCATCAGGAAAGTTGTCTTGTATGGCCGATTCATTTAGAACTTCTAATTCGGGATTTTCAAGACGAGAAAGATGATCAGCGGCGAGATTTTCTGCTCCTCTTTTATCTCGAATTTCAATATCGAACTCTTGTAAGAGTAAGATCCAACAGATTAATCTTGGTTTGGCATCTTGTTTCGAAAATAGGTATCTAAGAGCAGAATGGTCGGTATAGACCACCGTTTTTGCTAGAACGAGATATGAACGAAATTTGTCAAAAGCAAAAGACAATATCAAGGAGTTCTTTTTCAGTAGTTGTATAGTTCGTTTGTGCTCCTTGTAACGTCTTACTAGCATAATATATAGGTTGAAATCCTTTTTCAATCCTTTGTCCTAAAACGGCTCCCATTGCAAAATCACTTGCATCGCACATTAGTTCAAACAATAGATTCCAATTTGGTGTTATCATGATCGGCGCATTAGTGAGTTTCTCTTTAAGAATATTAAAAGATTTGATACATTCATCTGAAAAGATGAATGGAGCATCTTTTTCTAGGAGTTTATTCATAGGAGTGGCAATTTTAGAAAAATCTTTTATGAAACGTCGGTAAAAACCGGCATGCCCTAGAAAACTCCTAACTCCTCTAACATTGGTGGGATGTGGAAGTTTAGCAATTACATCTACTTTAGCTCTATCCACTTCAATTCCTTCTTTTGAAATTTTATGTCCAAGAACGATGCCTTCTTTAACCATGAAATGGCATTTCTCCCAATTAAGAACTAGATTTGATTGTTCGCATCTAATAAGCATTCGTTCCAGATTAACTAGACATGATTCAAATGTATCACCGAAGACTGAAAAGTCATCCATGAAAACTTCCATGCATTCTTCTATCATGTCGTGAAAAATCGCCATCATACACCTGTGAAAGGTTGTAGGGGCGTTGCAAAGTCCAAATGGCATGTGTTTGTAAGCAAAAGTACCATAAGGGCACGTGAATGTGGTTTTATCTTGATCTTCGGGTGCTATTGGAATTTGAAAATATCCGGAAAAACCATCTAGAAAACAATAGTAACTATTTCCGGCTAGCCTTTCCAACATTTGATCAATGAAAGGTAAGGGAAAGTGATCTTTTCTGGTGGCGTCATTTAATTTTCTATAATCAATACATACACGCCATCCTATTACAGTCCTAGTAGGAATAAGCTCATTTTTCTCATTTGTGATAACAGTCATGCCACCCTTCTTAGGCACGCATTGAACTGGGCTTACCCATGAACTATCAGAAATTGGATAAATTAGACCTGCATCTAGCAGTTTAATAATTTCTTTTTTAACAACATCTTGCATATTAGGATTTAGTCGTCGTTGGCGTTGCACATACGTTTTATGACCTTCTTCCATAAGGATTTTATGTGTGCAATACGAAGGACTTATTCCTTTAATATCATGAATCTTCCATGCAATGGCTGGTTTATGAGCTTTCAACACAGAAATGAGTTGAGATTTTTCATTTTCAGTAAGATAAGACGATATTATTACAGGTAATTCAGATTCACCATGTAAATAAGCGTATTCCAAATGGTTTGGAAGTGGCTTTAACTCTAATTTCGGTGGTTCTTCTATCGATGATTTATATTGATCTCTGTCTTCTTCTTTTAGCATTTGAATTTCTTCTGTTGTTGGTTCATATCCATTAGCTATTAGTGTAGCTAACATTTCAGCTTCATCAATTAGTTCATTACCTTCTCCTAAAGAACATTCTCCTGTTCCTTGTAATTCTGGAAATTCTTCTAACAATTCTGCATGTGAATCTATAGTTTGAATATAATAACATGTATCATCTGCAGATTGCGGTTGTTGCATTGCTCTATCAACTGAAAAGGTAACACTCTCATCCTCTATACTTAGGGTCAGTTTCTTACCAAACACGTCTATCATTGCTTTAGCCGTGTTTAAGAATGGTCTTCCTAATATGAGAGGAACTTGAGAATCTTCTTCCATGTCCAGAACAACAAAATCTACTGGAAATACTAAAGTACCAACTTTAACTAGCATGTTCTCCATTATCCCTCTAGGATATTTTATTGATCTATCGGCTAGCTGTATACTTATTCTTATTGGTTTCAATTCTCCAAGGTCTAGTTTAGTGTATAGTGAATACGGCATTAAATTTATACTAGCACCTAAGTCTGCCAATGTTTCTATTGAACTAAGACTACCCAGAAAACATGGAATTGTGAAACTTCCTGGATCAGATAATTTTTCTGGTATCTTATTCAACAGCACTGCTGAACAATTAGCATTCATAGTAACGGCCGAGAGTTCTTCCATTTTCTTTCTATTTGAGATTAGATCTTTCAAGAATTTAGCATATCTAGGCATTCCTGAAATCACATCAATGAAAGGAAGATTTACATTTATCTGTTTAAACATATCCAAGAATTTAGATTGCTCAGCTTCAAGTTTCTCTTTCTTCATTTTACTCGGGTAAGGAAGTGGTGGTTGGTATGGTTTAACATAAGGTTTATCCTTAGCTGTGTTATCTTCATTAACCTTTTCAACTACTGGTTCTTTTTCCTTATCTTGATCAGGTTGTGGTTCTTGTGGAGTAGGAATAGCTTCATCAGAAGTTACAGGTATTTCAGGTGGTTTAAGTGTTGTACCACTTCTTATGGTAATGGCTTTAGCTGTTTCATTCCGGGGGTTAGCATTTGTATCACTAGGTAAACTTCCCGGTTTTCTTTCACCTATTAACCTTGCTAGGTTACTTACTTCTTGTTCCAAGTTTTGAATAGAAGCTTGTTGATTTCTAAATGCTTAAGCATTTTGTTCATTAGTTTGTTTTTGAGATGTGAAAAACTGCGTTTGAGTTTCAACTAGCTTCGTCATCATATCTTCTAAATTTGGCTTTTTATCATCGGTTTGTGGTGGTTTATTTTGAAAATTAGGTCTTTGCTGATTGTAAGTATTATTGGATACTTGTTGATTGCTAGGACCTTGTTGGTTGTTGTATGGAATATTTCGATTATAACTCTGGTTTTGATTGTAGATCGGTCTTGGCGGTTGATAATTATTCTGATAATTATTTCCAGGCCTTTGGTTTATGTATGAAATATTCTCTCTTTGTTCCATTGTTAATTCAATACTGAGACAATCTTTTGTCAAATGTGGTCCTCCACACTGCTCACAACTAATTGGTATTGAGTGAATATCCTTAGTCATCTTTTCCATTCGTCTCTCGACAGCATCTATCTTTGCAGAAATGGAATCTAAGTCATGGCTAGAATCGGCTCTAGCTGCTTTAGATGATCTAACGATATCTTTTTCTTGGTGCCACTCATGTAAGTGGGAAGCAGTGTTATCAATAATTTTGTAAGCATCAGTTTCGGTTTTCTTCATAATAGAACCACTAGCTGCTATATCTATGTCTTTTCTTGTAGTGATGTCGCATCCTTGGTAGAATATTTGTACTAGTTGACAGGTGTCTAAACCATGTTGCGGACATCCTCTTAATAACTTTCCAAATCTTGTCCACGCCTCATATAGAGTTTCATTTGGCTTCTGTGTGAATGTAACAATTTCTCCTTGAAGTCTTACTGCTTTAGATGCCGGAAAGAATTGTTTAAGAAATTTTTCAACTAAAACGTCCCATGTATCAATCGCCCCTTCAGGTAACGATTCCAACCAATCTTTGGCTTCTCCCTTTAAAGTCCAGGGAAATAACATGAGATATATCTGTTCATCCTCAACTTCTCTTATTTTAAATAGAGTGCAGATCCTATTAAAGGTACGAAGATGTTCATTTGGATCTTCCTTCGGTGCACCACTAAATTGGCATTGATTAGTCACCATATGTAGAATTTGTCCTTTGATTTCATAATCTGGCGCATTAATGTCTGGATGAGTAATTGCGTGACATTGGCCAGTGCGTTTAGCTCTCATTCGGTCTTCCATACTTAAAGGTTCCATTACTTCCATAATTGAATTTGTTGAATCGGAATCACTAGAGGATTCTGATTTAATGGTTCGTTCCTCAACAATCTCTGTTTGAATGATTGGTGGTTCCGGAGGAAAATTTAATGGTTCAGGATCTATGAATTGTCCCTGAATATTATCCGGATTCTCAATTGTGAGGTCGGGTTCAAAAAATGGATTATCGGAAATTTGAATTGGAGTACTTGGTTGACTGGATGACAATTCTAAAGAAAAATCAACGGCGGTAATATTTGCTAAATGTCTTGATCTAGTTACAGGTGGTGAACGTACAAAAGGTGGTGAACGTCTTGCTCGGTGCATTAACTGAATATCCTATTAGTTTTTAAAAGGAAAGAAAAATTATATAAGTTATTCAATTAATAGACTTTTCTGATTTTGCCCACGTTTCGAATAGCCAAAAGATGCAGCAGAGGGGCAGGATTCGTTTGGTCTCAATATAATTGAGGACTGTTTGGCTCCAATAACCCGGTCCACGTACAAATCTAACTATTACTACGAACCAGAAAATTTTGATGTCTATCAATTTAACCACTTAAAATAAATTTTCGTAATTTTAAGAAATTTAGATAAGAAGTAGAATAAAAATCTATGTCCTAAAACTAGAATGGCGAGAAATAAGAAAGAAAAAGAGAGCGTCGATAAAGAAAAAGAAAAGGATTGAAAAATAAAAGGCGTCGAAAAATAAGAAATAATAAAAAAATGACTTATAGAACTTAAAAACACTCGACTAACCCAACCTTATTACTACCACTAACTTAAAATTATAATCGCAAATTGAGATTACTAATTGGAATGATAATTGATACATAGGTAAAAGGCGTCTAAAAATATTAAAGCTTACAAGTAAAACTGTATCCCAAATGGCAATATCTTAAAAAGGAACTAAAACTTAAAAAAGGCGTCGCAAAATACTAAAGCACCTATATCTTAGTCTAAAGAAAAAGCACTTAAGGGATTTTACGGCAAAGCCTAAAAATCTAGAAATAAAAATAACTATGACAAAAACTATGAATTAAAACTAAATACGAGCGAAAAATACAAATATTACCCTAAAAACAATTAAAAAAAATAAAATATAAAAATATACTAAAAGTTGTAAAAAGTACAATTTTTATAAAAATATTATTTTTATATTATTTATTTATTAAGAGTGTTAATTTTATAATTTATTTAAATTAATTAAACTAAATATACAAATTAAATAAATAAACTAAACTTAATTAATTAAAAATTAAAACCTAATTAGGGTTTTTAATTAATAATAATAATAATAATTACGTAATTAATGCGAAATTAGGGTTCTGTGTAACCCGTGTCAGATGGCTCCGCGAGTTACGGTATTCCAGGCAACAAACTCCGCGAGTCGCGGGGTTTCAAATTTCAGATCAGGTTGCTTCGTTTGACAGGTTCAACGTAATTTTATTTATATATATTTTTTATTTTTCTGTTTTTAATTTAATTAAAATATTTATATAATTTAAATAAAACTTATATTTTAAAAACTAGAATAAAAATAAAAATATGTTACAATTTTATAAATAAAAATCTTAAAACTAGATTTATATATAAATTTTTTTTTGGTTTTTGATTTTATGTTTTAAATAAAAACAAAATATTTAAATAAAACTTATATTTTTATAAAATAAAAATAAAGAAACTTTATAAAACTTAAATATTTAACAAACTCTTAAAAATATTATATTTTTGTTTTTCTTTTTATGTTTTCGAATATTTAAAACGTATTTTTACAAAAGCGTCTTTTTATAAAAGTAAACTAAAAATAATTTTTTTTTTATATTAGCGTTGCGCTTTCGGCGTTTAAAATCCCCGGCAGCGGCGCCAAAAATACTTGATAGTTAAAGCTAAGGGGTATAAAATACTATTAAATTTTACAAGGAAATACTATTAAATACGATACAATTTTACACAAGATATTTATTTATTTAGAGAATGGATATACTTAAACCTTGCTACAACACTTATAGGCAGTGTACCTAATCGTACAGTAGTGTAGTTTTTAGTAAGTCCAGTTCGTTCCACAGGGAATCTTTTTCACAAAGCTTAACGCTATATTAGTTTAAATTTATAAAAATACAAATATATATAAGTAATATTATTATTATAAAGGGGGGTTTTTACCGTTTAATGACCGGTTTGTCGATTTTAAAACTTTAGTCGCAGTTAAAACCAAATGTAAAATATTAAATAAATAAAAGACTTAATTTAAAGCGTAAAGTAAATAACGATAATGAAATTGCGAATAATAAAAGTGCGATAAAATAAACTTGCAATAATTAAAAAGTACGATAATTAAAAGTGCAATTAAATACAATAACAATAAATAAAAATGCGATAATTAGAAGTGCAATTAAATATAAAATAAAGGAAATTAAATATGAAATAAAAGAATTATGCTTATTTAAACTTCCGTAATCATGATGTTTGACGTGTTGATTTTAGTTTTATGCCCATGGGTTAATTGTCCTTTATCCTGGATTATTTAATATGTCCGTCTGGTTTTTGTCCATAACAGTCCATCAGTCATAAATATAAAGTGCGAGTGTCCTCGTCAAATTATCCTTATACCCGAAGTCAAATATTCCAACTAATTGGGGACTTAAACTGTAACAAGATTTTAATACTTTGTTTAATAATTACACCAGGATGTCGACTGAGTGTAACCCAAGGTTTTAATACTTTGTTATCAATTATGCCAAGTGTCCTTGTACATAATTTCACCCATGTTTTAATAATTCTAGTGACTATTAATCCATTCCCGTGTCCGGTTAAATGAATGATTATTCGTACATATAAATACCCTGCCCATCGTATCCGATCGAGTGTATATGGTTATTTATAGGGACGTTCAATTGTAAATCTTTATATTAAAATTAACAAACTATCATTTAGTTAAACAAATAAAAGCTCATTAATAGCCCATAGTCTAATTTCCACAAGTGTCGTTCTTTTGTCCAAACCTCAATTATGGTACAAAGCCCAATTACCCAATTTTAATATTTTTAGCCCAACATCATGATTACTTCGGATTAAATAAGCATAATAATAACTTAGCTACGAGACATTAATGTAAAAAGGTTGAACATAACTTACAATGATTAAAAATAGCGTACCGTTACACGGACAGAATTTCGACTTACACCCTTACAACATTCGCTAACATACCCTTATTATTAGAATTATAATTAAAATTAAAATTAAAATTAAAATATATATATATATATATATATATATATATATATATATATATATATATATATATATATATATATATATATATATATATATATATATTACGTTTACATATAGAGAAAGAGAGATTTTAGGATATATTTTTCGTCGAACTGCGTTGGCTTTTATAGGAATTTGAGTCCAGGTGAACTCCGCGAGTCGCGTAATTTTTTGCCTTCAAACTCCGCAACTCGCGGAGTTTGAAATTACAGCTCACCCAGCTTTGGCTCTTTGTTTGCCGACGATTTATAAATATATTATAATATATATATTAATTTTAAGAATTAATTATATATTATATTATATTTATATACATAGTTAACTTGTAATATTTAGTCCGTTGCGTCGAGTGTTGAGAGTTGACTCTGGTCCCGGTTCCGGATTTTCGAACGTCCTTGCGTACAATTTAATATCTTGTACTTTACGTTTTGAATCTTGTACTCTTGCAATTTTGAGACGTTTCTTATCAATAATTGGAACCTCTTTGATTGTATTTTGTACTTTTGAGCTTTTTAGTCGTTTGCGTCTTCAATTCGTCGAATCTGTCTTTTGTCTTCACCTTTTATTATTTAAACGAATATCACTTTTAAATAGAACAATTGCAACTAAAAGCTTGTCTTTCTTGAGGAATAATGCTATGAAATATATGTTCGTTTTTAGCATTATCACCCGTGTTTTTATGGGTCTTGGCAATGTTGCATGAATTTGGACGTAAAACATTTGAGTCCCCTACCTATTACGCAACTTGCTACCGATCTTTATTCACCATTGATTCTGTTTTCAAAACATTTAGATATGATAGAGTCTGGTTCAGCTCCACAACTTATAACTTCACAATCTATTTTGCAAGAGGAACTGGTTGTTGAAAAACATACTCGTTTAGATCCACTTTCTGAGCTTTTGCAGGATTTTCCCGAGTTACATTCTTACTCTTCTAGTTATATAGATGAGACTCTGGTGGAAGAGAAAGATGGTTTGTTAGTTGTTCTCATGGCCGATGGTTATAAACCTACGACTAAAGAACTGAAGGAATTAAAGTTGGAAGTTGAGTATCGTTCCATAGTTGAGATACGGAGTCGATCCACACTTGTTTTAGAGGATGTCATAATTCAGGAGAGTGATTGTTTATTATCGGGTGGAAATCACGGTGTGTATAGTGCGGAGGAGACAGTGTACCATGTCCCATTTGATTTGAGCATGACCGTGGACTACCTTAGGTTGTCCCAAGCGAATTTTAAGGGTGACACGTTTCTCGACACTCGGGTTATGTTAGAGTTCTCCATAAAGAATCTAGGAGAACTTCCAAATTTAATGTTCACAACCCGCGGTGTTAATGATTGGTTGACGTTGCTTATTCGTGAAACATATTCCACTGATTTCTCGTACCGTCAGATAAGTTTGGAAGAGTTAGGACCCCATTGAAGGCTGATAATGAGGGGTCGAGTCAGGTGCACGAATTTGGGAAAGGTTGCACAACTTGTAAAGTTTTGAAATTGTGAAGTAGGCGAGGAAGCTGACTTTTGAGTTGCAGCTATTTTACTATTTCACGGTCCAACGATTTTTCTGCTAAAACCCCGGGAAGTTTCAGTTCCTTTACTCTTATTGTTTATTATTTTATTTACTCCACTTTTGCTTTGTAGTATAAAATGCTAGTGAGGACATAGCATGAAATAAGTGTGGAGGGGGGTTTACAGTTTATTTACACTTGGTTTTTGTCTATTTGATTGCATGAAAACGGTTACTTTTATGTTTAATTAATATATGTTATTAAAGTGACTGGTTTTTGACTCCCTAGGTAGTAAAATTTTTAAATTTTTATGAGAGCACCTAGTGAAAGTTATTGTAAATGATGAAGAAATATTGTAGAATTTTTAGCCTTTTTATTTTAACACAAATTTTTAGCCAGTTTACCCAGGTCGTTAGTGCTCGGTTTGAGTATTAACATTCCAATTAGAAAACCTTAGAAGCCTTAGCCTTTAGATGAAAACCAAATGAAACCAATTCTCTTTTCTACCCTATTTTCGAAAGTTTGAATTCTTAGTCAAGTTTATGTCTTCTTACTATATTAATCTTAATGTTAATAGAACTACTTTTACTTGTGTTATTATTGAAGTGGGAGTGTAATTATTTGTGTGCCTAAAACTCACTTGAGTAGTTGTGTAAAAAGCACAATGAAGGTGGGGGGAAACAGATATTTTCATCATTCCTTACGACAATATATGTGTGTGTGAAAAAAATAAAAAAAAAGATGAAAAAAATCAGAAAATGTAAATGATTCCTGAAAATGTAATTATTACTTGAAGCATGTTAAATATAGTTTGATGCATAAGCCTTTGGAATTCGAATAAGTAGTTCCTTTGGGGTGCTTGTCACTTAACCACCTAATGTCCTTTCCAGATTTGGGATCGGTTGGTTCGAAAGTTCGTTACACGGGTTCCATAGAAAGCCGGCATGAAATTGTAATTGACACAATAATTTTTGAGGTTCGAATAATTAGATCCGTGGGGTGCTTTATCACCTAACTTACTAAGGTCATTTCCCGGTCTGAATAAGTTGGTCGAAAGTTCGCTACATGGACCAAGGGAGTTGTTGGTTGAAAGTAATGAGTATAGAAGGTTGATACAAAAAAAATAAAAATAAATAAAATAAATAAAATTTGAAAAAAAATAAAAAAAATATATACAGCAGATATATAAATATATGTGGAAAAAAAAGAGTTCCAATGTGGACCATTTGTGTGTTTAGGTGATAGTAGTTCTTAATAATACATTCGCTTTTTAGTAGCTAGATATCTATTTGACTTTGCATTTAACTTCCACTTTTACACCATTTTATATCTTGTGTCATATCTTACCCGATAAACCCATGAACATTTACCCGAATTAATATTTCTTTTGATGCGATACATAGGTGAGTTTAACTTGTTGATGTTAGTCTTTAAAATTTGAAAGATATTGTTTTCGTGTACTTATGAACTTAATGAAAAATCTTTTACTTAAAATGATTAACATGATATTGCCTAGAGAGTATATTCTTAAATTGTTTTGTCTTTATTTGCTTGAGGACAAGCAAAAGCTAAGTGTGGAGGGGTTTGATAGTGCCTATTTTATACATGTTTTTAGATATTATTTATAAGCACTATCGTTGTTATTTTATATTTATTTGAATCAATTATACGAACTTTCGATACTTAATAAATTATAATTGATTTCAGATAATTATGGAGTATTGATGACTTTTTGGAGTAAAATAGAGAATCGAGTTATAAAGTCAAGAAGATTGAAGCTGAAAAGAAGCTTAGACGAAAAGCGTTACTTGTGTGATGAAAGCGCCACTTAATTATTGGGACAACAAGTGGGTTGATTTATTTATATTGAAGATGGGATGAATATAATTTGATGGACTTATAATGGTTGGGCTTCAATTAAATTAAAATTCTAATAATAATATCTTGAGCTCAAGTTGTTAAAGCCTATAAATAAAATTGATGGGTGTGCGTGGAGCTGCGTGAGGTTTGTGCAGTCGCAAGTGGGGGCTACCCCTGTGGAGTTTCCGTCAGTAAAAAAAACAAAGGAGAGGCAAAATTGTTGATGATATTTTATGTTTGCTATTAGTCCACGTGGAACAAGAGAAGCAAAATTAATTTAATTGCTGGGAGTCTTTCTTGTGGCTGAAACAAAAAGGTAGACCTTCTTTGGTCTCTCTGATCACGACAGCAAGCAACAATAAGGAAGTCAACCTCCTTTGATTTTAATTTCATGTTTCATTGTTATTACTTCAACTCAATTTATATTATGGTCATGAGCTAAATACTTTATGTTTATCTAGATTAATAACTTTAGTGTTGGATGATTTCTTTTATAGTTATATGATTTTTTTGCATGATAAATTAGAGTTTGGATAAAAAAAAAAACCACACTTATGGGTGTTGATGTATGTTATGAGATTGATTAGTGTACTTGTTTGGACAAAGAAAACCCTGTTCCAATTTAGTACATTAATTTCCAATTGATTTGTCTTAATTAATTAGCTGCTTACTAGACCAAGGGGGTAAATTGAGTAACATATGTTGAACAAAACAGGGGTGAATTGTGTGAAGCGAACGCGTAACCAATTTAATCTAAATCTCTGAATTAGTTATTTTACTTAGCCACGAGCGAAAGAGGTCTTTGGTGAGAGGGAACCCTAAGCCGATAAATCCTAGCTTGAGTGTTCGTAAAAGAGAACTCTAAACGAACCGACTTAGTAATTGCATGCATTTTATCACTATAACCTGTACTTAATACTATATCATCCGACACTGAGGGTAAAATATCTAGGCGAACATTTCTTTATCTATTGAATTCAATTATCTTTATTTTTCGTTGAGTCTGCAATTTATTTTCTATAAACTTAAAAACACAAAAATATTGTCTTTTACTTTTGATCTATCCTTGATTTGGCTAATCGTTAAATAGCCACAAAACCAATTATCTCGTACTTTCAATTTTCTTAGATTAACTTAGTTTATTGTTTTATTAGTTACAATCTTAATTCTCACGTTTAAACTGTCCTTGGAACGATTTCGGAATTACCAACTTTATACTATTGCACGATCGGGTACACTGCCCGTTAGTGTGTAGTAATCTTTAAACCGGCATTTTCCAGAGATAAATTATAAACTAGATTTTACACATCAGGTATACAAATTCAAAAGCATATATGATTGCATTTTAGCTCAAATTATTCAAACTGACATACATGAATGCAAATCAAAAGCATACATGACTGCAAGTCAAAATTGTGCTATACAAAGTGTCAAAAGCATATATGACTGCATATTAGCTCAAATTGACATTGCATAAAACAAAACATTTAAGAATAACAAGAGTAACACTACATTGATAAATCAAAGCAACACATTAGCTCAAATTGGATCAAAAACATTTCCATTCATTGATGTTCATTCTACTTCATCTGAATGCAATACATTACATAGATAAATCAAAGAAAAAACTTAACTATCTAACCAAATGAATTCTACTTCATTATTACATATAACGAAATTACAGCCCAACTTAAAATCCAATGCAGCCTTCTTGATTTGGTTTCAAGTTCATAAGCACGATTACGTAACTGAATAAGCAGGTGTAACATACAAAATAAACATTGCATCTGAAACGTATAACATACTGAACCCAAAATCAGATTATTCGTACAGTTCCAAACATAACAACAGTCAAGTAGCACAAATTCAAAATCCGTAATTGTTACAAATAGAAGTACAATTCGATTATTAAAAAAAACCCTAATTACAAATCTTTTAAATCTTTAAATTGCAAATAACTTATACAAATACATCCTTAACCTAGAGTAAACACAAACTTCGTAGTTATTTAACACAAATTTAATAAGCGACATTATATAGAGCATGAGAAATAGAAGAAATTAAACAATTCGAATGAATACTGAAATAGTTGGGTTAAACGGTATAGAGATCGGACCAGATTTGGAACCATACCTGCTGAGAAATTGGAGAAGATGAGCAGATTTGGATGAAAAAACCCTTTGATAAACACTTTAGATCGTTGCTGATAATTGAGAAATTGGAGAAGATGAGCAGATTTGTATTCGTTGTCGTCTTGAGTCTTAACGTCGATAGGGTTTTGATTTTGGGATCACAGTGTGATGATGAGCAGAAGTGTGGTACCAACAAGCGACAACTAATAATACCACTTTACCAATGGACATACAGTCAATACCCAATAGGTATATTAGATAACCAATTGACCTGAGTAATAGCGGGCTTATAAGTTATTTAGGCCCATTTAACCTAGTAAGACTTTGATTTTATAGAAAAGGAAACCCAATAGGTAAATATATAAGGCCCAAAATACCTGATAAATACAATCTGGATTTGAATTGCCAGGTCTAACACCATCAATTAAATAGCAAAATATCAATGTTGTGCGACCTCCGTTTTTTACACTTCTGAATCAAAATGGAAATCAAATCAATTAACCACTATTTAACCATAACGAAATAGAAAATTATGCTAATAAGTAAATAGATTAAATATGACGTTAAACCTAGAATTATTGTCGGTTGCTGTTAATTCTATCCTTAGCTATGAGAGTGCTCCCATCGGTACCGCCCAGGTGAAATGTCCCGTTCTTATTGATTAAAAACGTTCCATATTAATTGATTTCGTTGCGAGGTTTTGACCTCTATATGAGACGTTTTTCAAAGACTGCATTCATTTTTAAACAAACCATAACCTTTATTTCATCAATAAAGGTTTAAAAAGCTTTACGTAGATTATCAAATAATGATAATCTAAAATATCCTGTTTACACACGACCATTACATAATAGTTTACAATACAAATATGTTACAACAAAATAAGTTCCTTGAATGCAGTTTTTACACAATATCATACAAGCATGGACTCCAAATCTTGTCCTTATTTAAGTATGCGACAGCGGAAGCTCTTAATAATCACCTAAGAATAAACATGCTTAAAACGTCAACAAAAATGTTGGTGAGTTATAGGTTTAACCTATATATATCAAATCGTAACAATAGACCACAAGATTTCATATTTCAATACACATCCCATACATAGAGATAAAAATCATTCATATGGTGAACACCTGGTAACCGACAATAACAAGATGCATATATAAGAATATCCCCATCATTCCGGGACACCCTTCGGATATGATATAAATTTCGAAGTACTAAAGCATCCGGTACTTTGGATGGGGTTTGTTAGGCCCAATAGATCTATCTTTAGGATTCGCGTCAATTAGGGTGTCTGTTCCCTAATTCTTAGATTACCAGACTTAATAAAAAGGGGCATATTTGATTTCGATAATTCAACCATAGAATGTAGTTTCACGTACTTGTGTCTATTTTGTAAATCATTTATAAAACCTGCATGTATTCTCATCCCAAAAATATTAGATTTTAAAAGTGGGACTATAACTCACTTTCACAGATTTTTACTTCGTCGGGAAGTAAGACTTGGCCACTGGTTGATTCACGAACCTATAACAATATATACATATATATCAAAGTATGTTCAAAATATATTTACAACACTTTTAATATATTTTGATGTTTTAAGTTTATTAAGTCAGCTGTCCTCGTTAGTAACCTACAACTAGTTGTCCACAGTTAGATGTACAGAAATAAATCGATAAATATTATCTTGAATCAATCCACGACCCAGTGTATACGTATCTCAGTATTGATCACAACTCAAACTATATATATTTTGGAATCAACCTCAACCCTGTATAGCTAACTCCAACATTCACATATAGAGTGTCTATGGTTGTTCCGAAATATATATAGATGTGTCGACATGATAGGTCGAAACATTGTATACGTGTCTATGGTATCTCAAGATTACATAATATATAATACAAGTTGATTAAGTTATGGTTGGAATAGATTTGTTACCAATTTTCACGTAGCTAAAATGAGAAAAATTATCCAATCTTGTTTTACCCATAACTTCTTCATTTTAAATCCGTTTTGAGTGAATCAAATTGCTATGGTTTCATATTGAACTCTATTTTATGAATCTAAACAAAAAAAGTATAGGTTTCTAGTCGGAAAAATAAGTTACAAGTCGTTTTTGTAAAGGTAGTCATTTCAGTCGAAAGAACGACGTCTAGATGACCATTTTAGAAAACATACTTCCACTTTGAGTTTAACCATAATTTTTGGATATAGTTTCATGTTCATAATAAAAATCATTTTCTCAGAATAACAACTTTTAAATCAAAGTTTATCATAGTTTTTAATTAACTAACCCAAAACAGCCCGCGGTGTTACTACGACGGCGTAAATCCGGTTTTACGGTGTTTTTCGTGTTTCCAGGTTTTAAATCATTAAGTTAGCATATCATATAGATATAGAACATGTGTTTAGTTGATTTTAAAAGTCAAGTTAGAAGGATTAACTTTTGTTTGCGAACAAGTTTAGAATTAACTAAACTATGTTCTAGTGATTACAAGTTTAAACCTTCGAATAAAATAGCTTTATATGTATGAATCGAATGATGTTATGAACATCATTACTACCTTAAGTTCCTTGGATGAACCTACTGGAAAAGAGAAAAATGGATCTAGCTTCAATGGATCCTTGGATGGCTCAAAGTTCTTGAAGCAAAATCATGACACGAAAACAAGTTCAAGTAAGATCATCACTTGAAATAAGATTGTTATAGTTATAGAAATTGAACCAAAGTTTGAATATGATTATTACCTTGTATTAGAATGATAACCTACTGTAAGAAACAAAGATTTCTTAAGGTTGGATGATCACCTTACAAGATTGGAAGTGAGCTAGCAAACTTGAAAGTATTCTTGATTTTATGAAACTAGAACTTTTGGAATTTATGAAGAACACTTAGAACTTGAAGATAGAACTTGAGAGAGTTCAATTAGATGAATAAAATTGAAGAATGAAAGTGTTTGTAGGTGTTTTTGGTCGTTGGTGTATGGATTAGATATAAAGGATATGTAATTTTGTTTTCATGTAAATAAGTCATGAATGATTACTCATATTTTTGTAATCTTATGAGATATTTCATGCTAGTTGCCAAATGATGGTTCCCACATGTGTTAGGTGACTCACATGGGCTGCTAAGAGCTGATCATTAGAGTGTATATACCAATAGTACATACATCTAAAAGCTGTGTATTGTACGAGTACGAATACGGGTGCATACGAGTAGAATTGTTGATGAAACTGAACGAGAATGTAATTGTAAGCATTTTTGTTAAGTAGAAGTATTTTGATAAGTGTATTGAAGTCTTTCAAAAGTGTATAAATACATATTAAAACACTACATGTATATACATTTTAACTGAGTCGTTAAGTCATCGTTAGTCATTACATGTAAGTGTTGTTTTGAAACCTTTAGGTTAACGATCTTGTTAAATGTTGTTAACCCAATGCTTATAATATCAAAAGAGATTTTAAATTATTATATTATCATGATATTATGATGTACGAATATCTCTTAATATGATATATATACATTAAATGTCGTTACAACGATAAACGTTACATATATGTCTCGTTTCAAAATCATTAAGTTAGTAGTCTTGTTTTTACATATGTAGTTCATTGTTAATATAATTAATGATATGTTTACTTATCATAATATCATGTTAACTATACATATAACCATATATATGTCATCATATAGTTTTTTACAAGTTTTAACGTTCGTGAATCACCGGTCAACTTGGGTGGTCAATTGTCTATATGAAACCTATTTCAATTAATCAAGTCTTAACAAGTTTGATTGCTTAACATGTTGGAAACATTTAATCATGTAAATATCAATCTCAATTAATATATATAAACATGGAAAAGTTCGGGTCACTACAGTACCTACCCGTTAAATAAATTTCGTCCCGAAATTTTAAGCTGTTGAAGGTGTTGACGAATATTCTGGAAATAGATGAGGGTTTTTCTTCTTCATCTGATCTTCACGCTCCCAGGTGAACTCGGGTCCTCTACGAGCATTCCATAGAACCTTAACAATTGGTATCTTGTTTTGCTTAAGTCTTTTAACCTCACGATCCATTATTTCGACGGGTTCTTCGATGAATTGGAGTTTTTCGTTGATTTGGATTTCATCTAACGGAATAGTGAGATCTTCTTTAGCAAAACATTTCTTCAAATTCGAGACGTGGAAAGTGTTATGTACAGCCGCGAGTTGTTGAGGTAACTCAAGTCGGTAAGCTACTGGTCCGACACGATCAATAATCTTGAATGGTCCAATATACCTTGGATTTAATTTCCCTCGTTTACCAAATCGAACAACGCCTTTCCAAGGTGAAACTTTAAGCATGACCATCTCTCCAATTTCAAATTCTATATCTTTTCTTTTAATGTCAGCGTAGCTCTTTTGTCGACTTTGGGCGGTTTTCAACCGTTGTTGAATTTGGATGATCTTCTCGGTAGTTTCTTGTATAATCTCCGGACCCGTAATCTGTCTATCCCCCACCTCACTCCAACAAATTGGAGACCTGCACTTTCTACCATAAAGTGCTTCAAACGGCGCCATCTCAATGCTTGAATGGTAGCTGTTGTTGTAGGAAAATTCTGCTAACGGTAGATGTCGATCCCAACTGTTTCCGAAATCAATAACACATGCTCGTAGCATGTCTTCAAACGTTTGTATCGTCCTTTCGCTCTGCCCATCAGTTTGTGGATGATAGGCAGTACTCATGTCTAGACGAGTTCCTAATGCTTGCTGTAATGTCTGCCAGAATCTTGAAATAAATCTGCCATCCCTATCAGAGATAATAGAGATTGGTATTCCATGTCTGGAGACGACTTCCTTCAAATACAGTCGTGCTAACTTCTCCATCTTGTCATCTTCTCTTATTGGTAGGAAGTGTGCTGATTTGGTGAGACGATCAACTATTACCCAAATAGTATCAAAACCACTTGCAGTCCTTGGCAATTTAGTGATGAAATCCATGGTAATGTTTTCCCATTTCCATTCCGGGATTTCGGGTTGTTGAAGTAGACCTGATGGTTTCTGATGCTCAGCTTTGACCTTAGAACACGTCAAACATTCTCCTACGTATTTAGCAACATCGGCTTTCATACCCGGCCACCAAAAATGTTTCTTGAGATCCTTGTACATCTTCCCCGTTCCAGGATGTATTGAGTATCTGGTTTTATGAGCTTCTCTAAGTACCATTTCTCTCATATCTCCAAATTTTGGTACCCAAATCCTTTCAGCCCTATACCGGGTTCCGTCTTCCCGAATATTAAGATGCTTCTCCGATCCTTTGGGTATTTCATCCTTTAAATTTCCCTCTTTTAAAACTCCTTGTTGCGCCTCCTTTATTTGAGTAGTAATGTTATTATGAATCATTATATTCATAGATTTTACTCGAATGGGTTCTCTATCCTTCCTGCTCAAGGCATCGGCTACCACATTTGCCTTCCCCGGGTGGTAACGAATCTCAAAATCGTAATCATTCAATAATTCAATCCACCTACGCTGCCTCATATTCAGTTGTTTCTGATTAAATATGTGTTGAAGACTTTTGTGGTCGGTATATATAATACTTTTGACCCCATATAAGTAGTGCCTCCAAGTCTTTAATGCAAAAACAACCGCACCTAATTCCAAATCATGCGTCGTATAATTTTGTTCGTGAATCTTCAATTGTCTAGACGCATAAGCAATCACCTTCGTTCGTTGCATTAATACACAACCGAGACCTTGCTTTTATGCGTCACAATAAATCACAAAATCATCATTCCCTTCAGGCAATGACAATATAGGTGCCGTAGTTAGCTTTTTCTTCAATAACTGAAACGCTTTCTCTTGTTCATCATTCCATTCAAATTTCTTCCCTTTATGCGTTAATGCAGTCAAGGGTTTTGCTATTCTGGAAAAGTCTTGGATGAACCTTCTGTAGTAACCAGCTAGTCCTAAAAACTGGCGTATGTGTTTCGGAGTTTTCGGGGTTTCCCACTTTTCAACAGTTTCTATCTTTGCCGGATCCACCTTAATACCTTCTTTGTTCACTATGTGACCGAGGAATTGAACTTCTTCCAACCAAAATGCACACTTTGAAAACTTAGCGTACAATTCTTCCTTCCTCAATACTTCTAACACCTTTCTCAAATGTTCACCGTGTTCTTGGTCATTCTTTGAGTAAATAAGTATGTCATCAATGAAAACAATGACAAACTTGTCAAGGTATGGTCCACACACTCGGTTCATAAGGTCCATGAACACAGCTGGTGCATTAGTTAAACCAAACGGCATGACCATAAACTCGTAATGACCGTAACGTGTTCTGAAAGCAGTCTTTGGAATATCATCTTCTTTCACCCGCATTTGATGATACCCGGAACGTAAGTCAATCTTTGAATAAACAGACGAGCCTTGTAGTTGATCAAATAAGTCGTCGATTCTCGGTAGTGGGTAGCGGTTCTTGATGGTAAGTTTGTTCAACTCTCGGTAGTCGATACACAACCTGAATGTACCATCTTTCTTCTTGACAAACAAAACAGGAGCTCCCCACGGTGATGTGCTTGGTCGAATGAAACCACGCTCTAAAAGTTCTTGTAATTGGCTTTGCAGTTCTTTCATCTCGCTGGGTGCGAGTCTGTAAGGAGCACGAGCTATTGGTGCAGCTCCTGGTACAAGATCTATTTGAAATTCAACGGATCGATGTGGGGGTAATCCCGGTAATTCTTTCGGAAATACATCGGGAAATTCTTTTGCAATGGGAACATCATTGATGCTCTTTTCTTCAGTTTGTACTTTCTCGACGTGTGCTAGAACATCATAGCAACCTTTTCTTATTAGTTTTTGTGCCTTCAAATTACTAATAAGATGTAGCTTCGTGTTGCCCTTTTCTCCGTACACCATTAAGGGTTTTCCTTTTTCTCGTATAATGCGAATTGCATTTTTGTAACAAACGATCTCCGCTTTCACTTCTTTCAACCAGTCCATACCGATTATCACATCAAAACTCCCTAACTCTACTGGTATCAAATCAATCTTAAATGTTTCGCTAACCAGTTTAATTTCTCGATTCCGACATATATTATCTGCTGAAATTAATTTACCATTTGCTAATTCGAGTAAAAATTTACTATCCAAAGGCGTCAATGGACAACTTAATTTAGCACAAAAATCTCTACTCATATAGCTTCTATCCGCACCCGAATCAAATAAAACGTAAGCAGATTTATTGTCAATAAGAAACGTACCCGTAACAAGCTCCGGGTCTTCCTGTGCCTCTACCGCATTAATATTGAAAACTCTTCCACGGCCTTGTCCATTCGTGTTCTCCTGGTTCGGGCAATTTCTAATAATGTGGCCTGGTTTTCCACATTTATAACAAACTACATTGGCATAACTTGCTCCGACACTACTTGCTCCGCCATTACTCGTTCCGACACCATTTGTTCCTTTCGTTCTATTAACCCCTGGTCCGTAGACCTCACACTTCGCCGCGCTATGACCATTTCTTTTACACTTGTTGCAAAATTTGGTGCAGAACCCCGAGTGATTCTTTTCACACCTTTGGCATAGTTGCTTCTGATTGTTGTTGTTGTTGCGGTTATTATTGTTGTTGGGATGATTGTTGTAGTTGCTGTTGTTGTTGTTGTTGTTGTTGTTGGGCCGTTTGTTGTAGTTGCGATTGATGTTGCGATTGTTGGGATAATTGTTGCGATTATTGTTGTAATTGCTGTTGTTGTTGTATTGGTGATTCTTATCACCGTTTTCCTCCCACTTTCTTTTGACTTGCTTCACATTGGCCTCTTCAGCAGTCTGTTCTTTAATTCTTTCTTCAATCTGGTTCACTAGTTTGTGAGCCATTCTACATGCCTGTTGTATGGAGGCGGGCTCGTGTGAACTTATATCTTCTTGGATTCTTTCCGGTAATCCTTTCACAAACGCGTCGATCTTCTCTTCCTCATCTTCGAATGCTCCCGGACACAATAGGCACAATTCTGTGAATCGTCTTTCGTACGTTGTAATATCAAATCCTTGGGTTCGTAACCCTCTAAGTTCTGTCTTGAGCTTATTGACCTCGGTTCTGGGACGGTACTTCTCGTTCATCAAGTGCTTGAATGCTGACCACGGTAGTGCGTACGCATCATCTTGTCCCACTTGCTCTAGATAGGTATTCCACCATGTTAACGCAGAACCTGTGAAGGTATGCGTAGCGTACTTCACTTTGTCCTCTTCAGTACACTTACTTATGGCAAACACCGATTCAACCTTCTCGGTCCACCGTTTCAATCCGATCGGTCCTTCGGTTCCATCAAATTCCAAAGGTTTGCAGGCAGTGAATTCTTTGTAGGTGCATCCTACACGATTTCCTGTACTGCTAGATCCAAGGTTATTGTTGGTATGTAGCGCAGCCTGTACTGCGGCTATGTTTGAAGCTAGAAAAGTACGGAATTCCTCTTCATTCATATTCACGGTGTGTCGAGTAGTCGGTGCCATTTCCTTCAAAATAGTTAAATGGAACAAGTTAATCATACAGAATATTAAGAGTAGTTAATAGTATTTCGTAGCATAATATGAACTCATTTATAAAAGCTTTTTCTTCATATTAGCGTTTTATAAGTTTAAATTCGGGTAGTACCTACCCGTTAAGTTCATACTTAGTAGCTAATATACAATTCAACTACTACAATTCTATATGAAAAACTGATTATAATAATATTTCGCGTTCAAACTTTTATACAATATTTTACAAACTTACAATACCGCTTATTTTACATAAAGCATGAAATATAGCACACAATAACTTTGATACAAGATAGTTGTGAAGACAATTCTAGCTAGTACACAAGTCGTTCAGCAAAGGCAATAAAGACACGTAATTCATACGTCCAGAAACAAGTCATGCATTCTGGTTTTACTAGGACTACTTCCCATCCTTGGTCTTGTGCAACATAACCGTTATGGTCGTTGATAAGACAGCGTGTTGTAACGTCATCAAAGGGACGAGGGTTACGTAATGTCCAACAGTCCCGTAATAATCTAAAAACCTCATTTCTTACCCCAATTACCGACTCCGTCACTTGGAACGTTCTTCGAATGTCTTACAAACTGATCTCGCCTTAAATAGTTGTGCTGAAGAATTCTGACCGACTCTAGACAAGATTTCATCAATCATGTCTCCGGGTAGGTCTCTTAAAATATTGGGTTGTCTATCCATTTTGTGTTTTTATACTGTAAAATAGACAAGAGTTAGATTCATAAAAAAAAATACTTATTAATACAAGCAATTTTTACATATATCATAAAGCATAAGAACACTATATTCCATATATTACACCACACGAATACAACTATCTTATTCCGACTCGCTCGTTTCTTCTTCTTCGGTTTTGGTTCGTTTTGCCAAGTTTCTAGGGATATATGATGTTCCCCTAATACGAGCCGTCGTTGTCCACATTGGTTTAGAAAAACCTGGTGGTTTAGAGGTTCCCGGGTCATTGTTACAACTTAAGGACTTCGGGGGTTGACGATACATATAAAGTTCATCGGGGTTGGAATTAGATTTCTCTATTTTTATGCCCTTTCCCTTATTATTTTCTTTTGCCTTTTTAAATTCAGTTGGGGTAATTTCTATAACATCATCGGAATTCTCGTCGGAATCCGATTCATCGGAGAATTGGTAATCCTCCCAATATTTTGCTTCCTTGGCGGAAACACCATTGACCATAATTAACTTTGGTCGGTTGGTTGAGGATTTTCTTTTACTTAACCGTTTTATTATTTCCCCCACCGGTTCTATTTCTTCATCCGGTTCCGATTCTTCTTCTGGTTCCGATTCTTCTTCCGGTTCCGACTCTTCTTCCGGTTCCTCTTCGGGAACTTGTGAATCAGTCCACAAATCATTCCAATTTACATTTGACTCTTCATTATTATTAGGTGAGTCAATGGGACTTGTTCTAGAGGTAGACATCTATCACATAATATCAAACACGTTAAGAGATTAATATATCACATAATATTCATATGTTAAAAATATATAGTTTCCAACAAAAATGTTAAGCAATCATTTTTAAAGAAAACACGGTCGAAGTCCAGACTCACTAATGCATCCTAACAAACTCGATAAGACACACTAATGCAAATTTTCTGGTTCTCTAAGACCAACGCTCTGATACCAACTGAAATGTCCCGTTCTTATTGATTAAAAACGTTCCATATTAATTGATTTCGTTGCGAGGTTTTGACCTCTATATGAGACGTTTTTCAAAGACTGCATTCATTTTTAACCAAACCATAACCTTTATTTCATCAATAAAGGTTTAAAAAGCTTTACGTAGATTATCAAATAATGATAATCTAAAATATCCTGTTTACACACGACCATTACATAATGGTTTACAATACAAATATGTTACAACAAAATAAGTTCCTTGAATGCAGTTTTTACACAATATCATACAAGCATGGACTCCAAATCTTGTCCTTATTTAAGTATGCGACAGCGGAAGCTCTTAATAATCACCTGAGAATAAACATGCTTAAAACGTCAACAAAAATGTTGGTGAGTTATAGGTTTAACCTATATATATCAAATCGTAACAATAGACCACAAGATTTCATATTTCAATACACATCCCATACATAGAGATAAAAATCATTCATATGGTGAACACCTGGTAACCGACAATAACAAGATGCATATATAAGAATATCCCCATCATTCCGGGACACCCTTCGGATATGATATAAATTTCGAAGTACTAAAGCATCCGGTACTTTGGATGGGGTTTGTTAGGCCCAATAGATCTATCTTTAGGATTCGCGTCAATTAGGGTGTCTGTTCCCTAATTCTTAGATTACCAGACTTAATAAAAAGGGGCATATTCGATTTCGATAATTCAACCATAGAATGTAGTTTCACGTACTTGTGTCTATTTTGTAAATCATTTATAAAACCTGCATGTATTCTCATCCCAAAAATATTAGATTTTAAAAGTGGGACTATAACTCACTTTCACAGATTTTTACTTCGTCGGGAAGTAAGACTTGGCCACTGGTTGATTCACGAACCTATAACAATATATACATATATATCAAAGTATGTTCAAAATATATTTACAACACTTTTAATATATTTTGATGTTTTAAGTTTATTAAGTCAGCTGTCCTCGTTAGTAACCTACAACTAGTTGTCCACAGTTAGATGTACAGAAATAAATCGATAAATATTATCTTGAATCAATCCACGACCCAGTGTATACGTATCTCAGTATTGATCACAACTCAAACTATATATATTTTGGAATCAACCTCAACCCTGTATAGCTAACTCCAACATTCAAATATAGAGTGTCTATGGTTGTTCCGAAATATATATAGATGTGTCGACATGATAGGTCGAAACATTGTATACGTGTCTATGGTATCTCAAGATTACATAATATATAATACAAGTTGATTAAGTTATGGTTGGAATAGATTTGTTACCAATTTTCACGTAGCTAAAATGAGAAAAATTATCCAATCTTGTTTTACCCATAACTTCTTCATTTTAAATCCGTTTTGAGTGAATCAAATTGCTATGGTTTCATATTGAACTCTATTTTATGAATCTAAACAAAAAAAGTATAGGTTTCTAGTCGGAAAAATAAGTTACAAGTCGTTTTTGTAAAGGTAGTCATTTCAGTCGAAAGAACGACGTCTAGATGACCATTTTAGAAAACATACTTCCACTTTGAGTTTAACCATAATTTTTGGATATAGTTTCATGTTCATAATAAAAATCATTTTCTCAGAATAACAACTTTTAAATCAAAGTTTATCATAGTTTTTAATTAACTAACCCAAAACAGCCCGCGGTGTTACTACGACGGCGTAAATCCGGTTTTACGGTGTTTTTCGTGTTTCCAGGTTTTAAATCATTAAGTTAGCATATCATATAGATATAGAACATGTGTTTAGTTGATTTTAAAAGTCAAGTTAGAAGGATTAACTTTTGTTTGCGAACAAGTTTAGAATTAACTAAACTATGTTCTAGTGATTACAAGTTTAAACCTTCGAATAAAATAGCTTTATATGTATGAATCGAATGATGTTATGAACATCATTACTACCTTAAGTTCCTTGGATGAACCTACTGGAAAAGAGAAAAATGGATCTAGCTTCAATGGATCCTTGGATGGCTCAAAGTTCTTGAAGCAAAATCATGACACGAAAACAAGTTCAAGTAAGATCATCACTTGAAATAAGATTGTTATAGTTATAGAAATTGAACCAAAGTTTGAATATGATTATTACCTTGTATTAGAATGATAACCTACTGTAAGAAACAAAGATTTCTTGAGGTTGGATGATCACCTTACAAGATTGGAAGTGAGCTAGCAAACTTGAAAGTATTCTTGATTTTATGAAACTAGAACTTTTGGAATTTATGAAGAACACTTAGAACTTGAAGATAGAACTTGAGAGAGTTCAATTAGATGAAGAAAATTGAAGAATGAAAGTGTTTGTAGGTGTTTTTGGTCGTTGGTGTATGGATTAGATATAAAGGATATGTAATTTTGTTTTCATGTAAATAAGTCATGAATGATTACTCATATTTTTGTAATCTTATGAGATATTTCATGCTAGTTGCCAAATGATGGTTCCCACATGTGTTAGGTGACTCACATGGGCTGCTAAGAGCTGATCATTGGAGTGTATATACCAATAGTACATACATCTAAAAGCTGTGTATTGTACGAGTACGAATACGGGTGCATACGAGTAGAATTGTTGATGAAACTGAACGAGAATGTAATTGTAAGCATTTTTGTTAAGTAGAAGTATTTTGATAAGTGTATTGAAGTCTTTCAAAAGTGTATAAATACATATTAAAACACTACATGTATATACATTTTAACTGAGTCGTTAAGTCATCGTTAGTCGTTACATGTAAGTGTTGTTTTGAAACCTTTAGGTTAACGATCTTGTTAAATGTTGTTAACCCAATGCTTATAATATCAAAAGAGATTTTAAATTATTATATTATCATGATATTATGATGTACGAATATCTCTTAATATGATATATATACATTAAATGTCGTTACAACGATAAACGTTACATATATGTCTCGTTTCAAAATCATTAAGTTAGTAGTCTTGTTTTTACATATGTAGTTCATTGTTAATATAATTAATGATATGTTTACTTATCATAATATCATGTTAACTATACATATAACCATATATATGTCATCATATAGTTTTTTACAAGTTTTAACGTTCGTGAATCACCGGTCAACTTGGGTGGTCAATTGTCTATATGAAACCTATTTCAATTAATCAAGTCTTAACAAGTTTGATTGCTTAACATGTTGGAAACATTTAATCATGTAAATATCAATCTCAATTAATATATATAAACATGGAAAAGTTCGGGTCACTACACCAGGCACCGCCCAGGCTTGGCGCCGATGGCACCAAACCCGCCCAGGGGTCGCCCAGGTGGTCGCCCAGGCCTCCCGTCCTCATTCCCGTCCATTTACAACATGTTTGTGGACGAATTTTTGGGCATTTTTTGACCGTTTGAAAAAAAATAAAGAAGCCTTCAACGGCTATATAACGGTTAATTGCCATTTTTTTTTATTATTTTATCCTTTTTGACTCTATTTAAACCCCACCCATTTCCTTCATTTTACACACCCAAATTTCATATTTTCTCTCATTTCTATCTTTTTTATATACTTCAACTCTCACTTTTTTTAACACACTAAAAAATGAGTTCCAAAAAAACACCAAACAAAGGCAAAGCAAAACAACGTCCCGTAGTTCAAGATTCAAATGCGGTGGGTCGAGATATGATGCAAAATTTACTCGATAACACACAACAAACCACCGGGTTTTCTCGATATGCAAATGCTAATACATTTACGGGTATGTTCGGAAATATCCAACAAAAAAGTCAACAATCTCAACAAACACCTTTCTACCCGAACCAACAACAAACTCAACAAACACCATTCTACCCGAACCAACAACAAACTCAACAAACACCATTCTACCCGAACCAACAATCTCAACAAGTTCCTTACTACCCGAACCAACAACAAACTCAACCAACACCTTATTATCCAAATCTAAGTCTCCGTGACGAATCGTCCGACGAAGAAGTTCCTGAAACACCACTCCAAAAAGAACCCGAATTCGAGCCCGAGCCTGAACCCGAACGTGATCCGAAAAAAAGGAAAAGGAAAGAAAGTGAAGTGTCCGAAGACTCTGTGGACCGACTTGGAGACAAAAAATTTAGCGGAGCGTTTTGTGTATGTTTTCGAACATCCGAGCATCGGAAACGACCAAAGTCATAATTTATTTTGGGTGAAGTCTGAAGACAATATAATTCGTTGGTTCCGATGAAAAGACGTCTGGGTCAAATAAGTGGAAAATGGTCTAAAATTCAAAGGGATGTCAAGATATTTATTGGTATTTACAACAAATACGAGAGAATGTGGGAAAGTGGTTGTAATAACGACGACATTATGACCGCGTCCCGAACCGCATTTAATGCACATACGAGAAGGTACTTTGTGTTCGAGCAAGCGTGGCGAGTGTTAAAGGATTGCCCAAAGTTTCTAGAAGGTGAAAGTATTTCGGCTACCAACAAACGAAAAGAACCCGATGATATACCAATTAATGTTCCAACCGAGGGAAGTTCCAACCCGAACACAAGCATGCACCCCGACCCAATCCAAATGGAAAATTTGTTAATGGATATTGACCCAATCCGACGTCCTCTAAGTCGAGCTAAAAGTCAAAGGGACTCTTACTCATCCGATACCGCGAGCCGTTTGTCTTCCGATGAAATCCGCTTTAAAATTGCTCAAACGGCCCAAGCTTCACAAAATGTGGCGAATCAAACAATGAAAAAGCTACAACAAGACTCCAACATGCAGACTATGTTTAAAGGGTTGAAGCTTCTTTCCAAACCGGTGTCACGAGATTTGCCTTCCGATCAATACAATATGCTAATGCTTGCTCGAGAAAAAATTAAGAAAAAATATGCAAAGCAATTGCAAAACATGGACGACGACGACGAGGAGTAGTTTGATTATTTAGTTTTCTAGTATTTTATTTTAATTGTCATAATGTTTTAATTTTAAATTGTCGTAATGTTTTAATTTTTAATTATTGTATTTTTTTTAATTTTAATGAAATGGTAGTTTTATGTTTTTTATTTAAAATTTATCTTATAAATATTAATAATTATTTGATAATATAAAAAAATTTAAAAAAAAAACAATTAAAAAATTGAAGGATGAGTGTCATTGTTCAGAGTGTTTAGTCCAGGTTTAGTCCTGATTTAGTCCTAAAAAGGAAGTGAGATGGAGGTGCTGATGTGGCGCTGAATGGTTGGTTAGTCCTGGAAGAAACAATGTCATGGTTGGGAGCACTCTGATTGAGAAGAGAAAAAGAGATAGAGTTTGGCTTTTCAGCTGGAAGCCCTTGTGTATGTTGGTTTATTTTTGATAGAGAATTATATGGTTACTTTTCTCACATTGGTAGATGGAAGGAAAGGGGTGTAACCTCTTTGATATAAAATGAAGTTGTCCCACATCGGTGGGAGGAAGAAGTTGGAGGTGGATGACTTGGTTATAAAAGGAGGTCATGGGCATCATTCCAACTTTCACCAATCAATACACTTTAAGTATTTGATTATTTATTTTTTTACCCTTGTTTGAGAGTGGTATTAGTTAAATACTTTGGAGAGTGTAGTTGGCTTAAGAGAGTTTCTTATGTCATTGTAACAATTTATGATATAGTGTATTTCTCTCTTTAAAGGCCCGTTGTTTTTCTCCTGTTTTGGAGTTTCCACGTTAAATTCTTGTGTTGTGGATTGTTCTTATTTCTTTACTGTTATTCATTGGGCGTTTGTTGGAAATTAGTGAGGCCGTAATTTCCCAACAACTGGTATCAGAGCGTCAGGTTTGACGGGGGTCTCGATTATAGGAGTCGGAGTATGCTCTGTGGTTGCCACGGGAGTGGATCGTCCACATTAGAAACGAGTTCTATTGATCGTATAGGGTATCTGGTTAGACAATATTTTTCTGATTCGGAGTAAGTGGTGTCAAGAATTTGTAGTGCACCGGGTGTTGGATTTTCCAATTTAACTAATCATGTGAACCACTCCACTACATCTGTCGGCCAGTCAAAACGTGGGCAAAATCAGAGAAAGTGTTGTTCTTGGAATACGGATACGATGTCGAAGTTCAGTCCAATGAGGTTTGATGTAGAGAAATTTGATGGGAGGATCAATTTTGGCTTGTGGTAGGTTCAAGTCAAGGATGTGTTGATTCAGTCCGAGTTACACAAGGTTTTGAAAGGTAAACCCACATTTGTTTCTGGCAGTGATTCTTGCAAGAAGTTCGATGAAGAAGAATGGGATGATATGGATTTGAGGGCGGCGAGTGCGATTCGTTTGTGTCTTGCAAAGAACGTGCTTGCAAATGTGCACGGGTTATCAACATCTAAGGAATTTTGGGATAAGTTGGAGCAGTTGTACCAGGGCAAGGGCATCTCAAACCGGTTGTGTCTTAAAGAACAGTTTCATACTTTGCGTATGGATGGGGGTTCAAAGATTTTAGATCATCTAAGCATTCTGAATGGTATTGTTTCGGAACTGGAGGCTATCGGAGTTAAAATGGAAGACGAAGATAAAGCTTTGAGGCAAATATTATCTTTGTCATCGTCCTATGAGCACATGAAACCTATTTTGATGTATGGGAAGGAAACTTTAAAGTTTGAAGACTTTACTAGCAAGCTCCTATCCGAGGAGAAAAGACTGGAAGGTAACGGGGTCTCGTCATCAGAAAGTACGGTACTGTTGTGTTCGGATAGGCGGAAGAAAAACTCCGGGATGAATCTGGTATGCTGGAGGTGCGGGAAGACTGGGCATGTAAGGGTTAATTGTCCAAGTGGAGCTAATTCGGTAAATGGCTCCAAAGGCGCTAATGATGTATTGTTACGGAGAGTGACGAATTCCTCTGAAGTCACGTCATCCTCATGGTGTGTCCGTGCCACCATGGAAAAGGATGTTCGTTAGCAGTTCCACAATTGCACATGGGCACTGGTTTGGCATTGGTGCAGGTTGTGTGGTGGAAACAGATGTTGTAGCTGAGGAAACTTCCAGGAAAGCCAAATAGGAAGTTGTACCATAACTGTTCAGCTGATTATACAACATGTGCCGAGATGAAATGCTTGGAATGTGATATTCTAAGTGTGATACTCTTTATGGTGGGTGATAGTTAAAGCTAAGGGGTATAAATTACTATTAAATTTTAGCAGGAAATACTATTAAATACGATACAATTTTACACAAGATATTTATTTATTTATAGAATGGATATACTTAAACCTTGCTACAACACTTATAGGCAGTGTACCTAATCGTACGGTAGTGTAGTTTTTACTAAGTCCGGTTCGTTCCACAGGGAAAAATCTTTAAACAAAGCTTAACGCTATATTAGTTTAATTTATAAAAATACAAATATATATATAAGTAATATTATTATTTTAAAGGGGGTTTTTACCATTTATTGACCGGTTTGTCGATTTTAAAACTTTAGTCGCAGTTAAAACCTAATGTAAAATATTAAAAATAAATAAAAGACTAAATTTAAAGCGTAAAATAAATAACGATAATGAAATTGCGATAAATAAAAGTGCGATAAAATAAAATTGCAATAATTAAAAAGTACGATAATTAAAAGTGCAATTAAATACAATAACAATAAATAAAAGTGCGATAATTAGAAGTGCAATTAAATATAAAATAAAGGAAATTAAATATGAAATAAAAGAATTATGCTTATTTAAACTTCCGTAATCATGATGTTTGACGTGTTGATTTTAGTTTATTCCCATGGGTTAATTGTTCTTTGTCCTGGATTATTTAATATGTCTGTCTGGTTTTTGTCCATAACAGTCCATCAGTCATAAATATAAAGTGCGAGTGTCCTCGTCAAATTATCCTTATACCCGAAGTTAAATATTCCAACTAATTGGGGATTTAAACTGTAACAAGGTTTTAAAACTTTGTTTAATAATTACACCAGGTTATCGACTGCGTGTAACCCAAAGGTTTTAATACTTTGTTATCAATTATGCCAAGTGTCCTTGTACATAATTTTACCCCTGTTTTAATAATTCCATAGACTATTAATCCATTCCCGTGTCCGGTTAAATGAACGATTATTCGTACATATAAATACCCCGCCCATCGGGTCCGATCGAGTGTATATGGTTATTTATAAGGACGTCCAATTGTAAATATTTATATTAAAATTAACAAACTATCATTTAGTTAAACAAATATAAAGCCCATTAATAGCCCATAGTCTAATTTCTACAAGTGTCGTTCTTTTGTCCAAACCCCAATTATGGTACAAAGCCCAATTACCCAATTTTAATATTTTTAGCCCAACATCATGATTACTTTGGTATTAAATAAGCATAATAATAACTTAGCTACGAGACATTAAATTAAAAAGGTTGAACATAACTTACAATGATTAAAAATAGCGTAGCGTTACACGGACAGAATTTCGACTTACACCCTTACAACATTCACTAACATACCCTTATTATTAGAAATTAAAATTAAAATTAATATATATATATATATATATATATATATATATATATATATATATATATATATATATATATATATATATATATATATATATATATATATATATATATATAATTTACGTATGATGAAGAAGGAAAAAGGTGATTTTTACGATCAGAATGCGCGAGCTTTTATAGGCAGTTTCAAACTTTGGGGCTCCGCGAGTCACGGCCCATTTCTTCTTCAAACTCCGCGAGTTGCGGAGTTCATAAATCCAGCTCACAAAGGTTTGGCTCCTAGCTTGCCGACGGTTTATAATATATTATATAATATATAAATAATTATAAGAATTATTTAAATATTATATTATATTAATGTGCATAGTTGACTTGTAATTTTTTGTCCGTTGCGTCGAGCGTTGAGAGTTGACTCTGGTCCCGGTTCCGGATTTTCGAACGTCCTTGCGTACAATTTAATATCTTGTACTTTGCGTTTTGAATCTTGTACTTTTGTAATTTTGAGACGTTTCTTATCAATAATTGGAACCTCTTTGATTGTATTTTGTACTTTTGAGCTTTTTGGTCGTTTGCGTCTTCAATTCATCGAATCTGTCTTTTGTCTTCACCTTTTATTATTTAAACGAATATCACTTGTAAATAGAACAATTGCAACTAAAAGCTTGTCTTTCTTGAGGAATAATGATATGAAATATATGTTCGTTTTTAACATTATCAAATATTCCCACACTTGAGCGTTGCTTGTCCTCAAGCAATATAGTCTTGAAATACTAGAATCACTTCTTTATTCTTCACACTTTGTACATCAGTGATTTCTTTATGGCGGTATAAACAATGGTAGTAGTGTGGTTTACAGTCCCACATGACTATAAAAATTTAGATCCATTAAGGAAATTGGATCTTTATGAAAACATTTGATCTTTTTGAAAATTCAATCTAGTTTTTACCCTAGATAAGTTTTCCGGAATAACCCTTCACTGGTGTTTGCAAATTCTTTTTGTGGGTTTGGTGGGTTTCAGATTTGAAAATTTTAGCTCAAAACTTGTGGTTTTGTGTCACCCACTTGCTAACCTTGTATTAGGAAAGCAACACGTCCAGTATACTTGCTCCGTATATTACCTTTCGGTAAACTACCGTCCGGTTGTAAAGGAAAGCGTTGAACAAGCAACTGTTAAGGCAATGTCCCCTGACATTCTTTTAATTATGGTCTATAACGTATCGGATGCAATTACTATCCTTTGTTGGAGCAATAGTAAAGCTCACCCTTATAATTTTTCGGTCTGGCACAAGGTCCTGTCTTTGAACATGCTATGCAACCACCGTTCTTACGGTTGACACCCGATTTGGTTCAGGTGACCTAATGAATTCCAGGTGAATTCCTAGGATTTTACGTTCAATGGTAATGAACGCATTGAAAATGGGTTTTCAGAAAACAAATTGGTTTATATTTTTTATCAAAATATTTTCTCGTTCAAGCTCGAGTTTAGATATCATTGAATTTCATGAGTTTGTAATTCTCAATCTTTAAGGTCAATCTCAAGGATTGAGTAATATCAGTCTTAAAAGCTGATTTTTAATCTTTAAGGAGATTATCCTTTCTGGGGATCTGATTCATTAGTCTTATCCAGCTAATTTGCACGGCGTCCTCCCCATTTTACGAGACAGATCCTCTCATGGTTAGGATAAGTCTGACCACTTGGCGACCCTGTTTTATGCTGAGGTTCGTGGATTTCCTGCTGATTTTAGAGATGACTTTTCTAGGGTTTTCGTCAACCTACAGCTGGTCTGGACGACAATTTCATGACCTAAATCAAGAAGCGCGTTTCTTTTTCGGAAGACTTTACTTCCTTTTAATGATGGAATTGATTCATCGTGTAGATCCATCTTTCTTACAGTAAATCGGGTAAAACTGTTTAGTTTAGTCCAAAACAAAAGTATTTTCAGTTATTTGTTACAGAAATATGTGACATATGTTTTAAAATAACTTGGTAAATTTTCCCACACTTGGCTTTTATTTTTCCTTTTTATTGTCCTCTATTCCATTTTAAATGAATTTTAACATTTTGGTTTGTTTCTCAATTTATGTCCTTTCCGAGGTAATAATAATTTCGGTGTTAACACCTAGTTTTATCGTTCATAAATATGTATAAACATGATTTTGAGTTCATTTAATTGAAAATTTTAAAAAATTTTACTAGAATTGGGTAGTCAGTATATAAGACTAGGGCTGTTCTTTATTGTCAGAGAGCACTAGATTCTAATACAACTACTGTTTTACTAGTATTTCTAATGGTAACCAAGTGTATAAAGTAAAAGTTTTAAAATCCGAAAAAATTTAACCCCTTCCCACACTTAAGATCTTGCAATGCCCTCATTTGCAAGAAATCAGTAACAATTTAAATTATTGAGGGTGATTAGCGTATAAAAATGATTAAATTTTACCAAAGTTTTCAAACATATTGTTGTTTGTGTTGAATGATAAATGGTGCACATCATTTGTTCATTTCGTCTTGTTGTTATTTCACATATATTTTGCATCTTGTCGTCAAAATTAGTTGCTTTTGCTGAACTTAATGCCAGTCTTTGAAAATGCATTGTTTTACCCTGTTGTGTACATAAGATAAACTGCAAACATATATACATATTTTTGAAGTTTGGTATATTACCCCACATTCAAAAATTATTAAAATCTAATAATAAAAGTTAGAAAATTATAAAAACTATTACAATACCAACATAAGTGCTAAATGTAGTAACATTACAAAAATAAAATAAATAAAACTAAATAAACTAGGGTTGTTACTGATACCAGTAGGGGTTCCATGCATAACCGTATGTGTTATAGAATGCTTCAGCTGGGTTATAAGTAGGATAAGGTGGTTGCATCTCTATAGACGAGGGAGGAAATATAGGCGTTGGAGTAGGAATATAGTTTCTACCTACATGTTGGCAATGAGCTATGATTTGATTTTGATGAACTTGTCAATCTTCAAATGCTCGATGTCTAGCATTTTCATACTCTTGTGAAGCTATAAACCTTTGCATTTCTGTCATTTCATTTCCCCCTCCCACATTACCTGGCTGTTGATTTCTCTCAACCTGTGGATGTCTTCCATTATATCTTACTGCGGCGTTATTTCGCCTCTTCAAAACCTTAGCACCATGATATATATTTAAACCAATTGTATCGTGGGGTTCTGGTTCTTCGATTAATAATCCCCCCGACTTATATCCACATCGAGATACTCAGCAATTAATGTAATAAATATACCACCTCCTATTATACTGTGCGGTCTCATCCCCCTAACCATAGCTGATAAATAATAACCCACATAATAAGGTATACTTACAGCGCTTTGTGGGTCTCGAATACACATGTGGTAAAACAAATCCTGTTCATTTACCTTTTCCTTATTTTTACCTTGCTGTGTAATCGAGTTCGCTAGAAACCTATGGATTACTCTTAATTCAGCTCTATCAATATCAAGATAAGAGTAATTTCCCCCTTTAAATCGGTGATGGCTAGTGATAGGTCAGATCATGTTGAGATTGAGAGAAATGATAAGATAAAGAGAGATTCGGTATGTAAGCATGAGACTCGGTATTAGAGAGAATCGGTACAATTACATTCCACAGCTTCTAGAACTCGGTTACAATGCAATGGCTATCTAATTAGGACTACTTAGGTTTCTTATATAGCCCGCTTCTAAAGAACCTTCATTTAAGCTTATTTTCACATTAACACTATACAACTTCGGGGTCCTAACAATCTCCCCCTTAGTGTTAAATGTGAACTTTACAACATAATCCTATTTTGAAATCTTGAGAGGTCCAAACATTAGTTTCCATCGTATGCCATCTGGTTTCGAAACTTCTACTTGATTTTCTGAAACTTGTTTAGAAGGTTTCCAGACACCCCACACTTTTCTTAGATCTCCCTCATATAATGGATATTCATCCATTTCCTTGAAATATCTTCTCTTTCTCTGTCCACGAAGTATCTCAAACTGTCTTGTACGAACTCGGAGTTTCAGACGATCTCTTATATGCTTTATGAATTCTCCAAGACCCATTATCATGTCAATGTCATGGAACTTGCTTTGATGAATCTTAAGATAGTTCAGTGCAGTCTTAAGTGTTCCATCTGAATATTTGTTCAGCTCTTCAGTACGAATGAACACCTTTTCTTTTTGAGAATTTACAAAAACAAACCCTTCGGGTTCGAATTGCATTTGAAACATCCTCATATCCTTCAGTCCCTCTGTAAATTGATTCGGACACATAATTCGAATCTTTTTCCTTTTTGCTTCGAGACCTATTTGAAAATCTTCACGTCTCATCAGTTCAATTGTCTCCATCATGTATCTTTTCACAGCTTCCAAAGCTTGAGCCTTAGCAAAAGGTCGAATGATGATGATACTGAGGTAGTTGTAGATGTGAATGATGTCAAGCATGTCAAGATTATGAAAATCTGCTTCTGTGAACTTGTACTCTTTCTCATCTTCTCTAATAACGTGGAACTGACTAATGACGTCTTTCTTTTCCCTTATCTCTACTCCGACTCGAGTAATATTTAACACTTCTGAAATACGATATTTTCTTTGAAGCCACAAATCATCTTCATCTTTGTTGATATGTTTTCTCCACATAAACTCATACCAATTCCTTTCACTTGCTGGAAGCAATCGTGAACCTATATAAGTAAACCTTTTACTCCTTGGTAATTCATTGATGCGGAAGATCTTGTAAGCATTTTTCTCGATGAATGTGTTTCGTAACGTAATAAAATCATGTTCTACTCCCAACAATAATCTTTGCTCCTAATTCTTAAAGAATATTCCATGATTGTATTTGAATATGGAATTCACTGTTTCACTTGATGTAGGTGTACCAGAAGTTGAACTTTCATTAGCATTTGTTGGATTTGAACTCGATGAGGGTGTAGAATTTGATGAATGACCAGTAGGATTTGTTGCATCATCATCTTCAATATGATCAAAGATCTCATCTTCATTTGGATTAACATAAAGATTGTCTTCATCGTCATCAGAAGAATCCATTTCATCATCACTTTCTATTACTGGTTCAGGATTCTCTTCATCTACAATCTCTACATCTTCCGAAATTGAAGATACTGATGATAACTTGCTTAGAATGACAAATCCATCGTCATCCGTCTCTTCAAGATAGAAATCACTCAAGTTCAAATCCTCATCTACTAGTCCACTATCAGCCTCATTATGAACAATTGGAATTATAACTTGCTCAGGCTCCTTATCATCAATTTCATCATGTGTAGAAACCATTTCTGATTCCATCTGAACTTGTTGAGCTTGTGAAGCTGATGAAGACCTTACACCACCACCCTTAGTTGAAATGTTTACCATTAGATATTCTCCATCTACTCCTATCTCCCCTTCATGGCTATTCTGAGGATTAGAATCGTCATGTTCATCATCACGGTGAGGACTCAACGGAGAAGAGCAGGAATTAAGTGGATATCGAACACGAGCACGAAACAATGCTTGAAGCGAAGTGCATCGAAGAACATCTAGATTGACTCTAGAAAACATACGACTGAAATATTCTTGCTCCAAAGCATCATAGAAAAGTGGTAAACGAGAAGGTGATGGTGGAAAAGTAACAATAGGAACACCAGCAGCAGCAACTGTTGAAGGCGATGTCGGTGGAAGTGTTTGATTTGCCGTGAGGGCAGGTAAGGATGATTGTGCGATATTATTCTTATATGTAGGGCTGTACATACTACTAGTCAGATTCGTGATATCCCCTTCCGATGGAGGTTGGGTAACAACCGGAGTTGTCACCGACGAAGTTTCTTTCGAAGCATCCGCCTCCATGACTTTGGTCTCATGGGACTCTGACAGAGTAGTAGAACTACCCGTCGGTTTAGTTCTCGCAGAGATATTGCTATCCCCGACTCCTGAAATCATTGATATACCATGAGGTGGCACATCTCTTTCAGTTAAAGACTCTTCCTCCAGACCCTGAGATTCAGAATCCGGAAGAGAAGTGGTTTGAACCAATGGATCACTTTCATGAACCAAGGGAACAGTCTGCTGGAAGTCTGATAAATATCCCGAAGGATTGTCATGTTGACTCGTTTCCATGGGACGCGGCAGATCTTCCTCATCAAGATAAGCCGGACCTCGAGACCCTGTTGTATGTTGAAGTACAGGAGGATTTCCAGCCGATACGCAGGGTGCCTTTTCAAGATTTTTTGGCTCCCCTTCGGCCGTTCTGGACTTCAATGATTGAGTCTCCTCAATCGATTGAGTCAACGCAGACTTTACTGCAGAGGAAGACTTTACTTCCTTAGATGCCGAAGCACCTTGCTTTGTAGGATTTATTATTAAGTCCTGTTTAGATTGGATGGGCTTAGTGGTCATTTTACCATCCGTGCGTTTAGATCTCTTGCCTACCGAAGCTTGCGCTTCATTTAGCGTAGGGCTTACTGTTATTCTTGAATGTGATACAGAGATGGGTGAGGGTGACCTAATTGGCTCTAGGTCTTGGTCCGTATCACCACTGGTTGGAGTAACTGTTTGGCGGACGATGGGTGTCGAAGTCCTAGATCTAGTTACTCGTTGGGTTGGCGGAGTCTGAATCATCTCATCAGGCATGTATCGAGTCCTCTTAGGAGAATGTTCAGGAGATGATTCAGATGCTGTTGCTGAAGTGTCACTGCTTACTTCGGGTGTTGTGGAAAGGGTTGGTTCAATCCTAGTTGGACTAGGTTCCCTGATCCTCACGGATTGAGCTTGGTGTGCTACCCTAGATCGTTTGAGGTTCACCCTAAGTGGAGGATTAGCTGGCCCAGGTGGTTGAACTACAGGTTCCTCTACAACCTCTGGGACTGGAACCACGGCAGGTTCAACTTGTTCTTGTTGTACCGGGTTCGGAAGAGGTATTCCTACAGCCTGAAAATAAGAACACATACGAGCGTCTTGGGGTTCAGCTAGCCTCACTAGCCAATTTGGAATTGGCACAGTGAATTGATTATCAGACACCATAGGGGTGTTCATCTTCAGCTCTCCAAACCTTTTCATCTGTAATCCATGTGTACCTGATACAAATATATTTGCATTTCTGCAAGCATTGATAGCATCATGGATAAAGATACAAAAAAACCTTTTGCAAGGGATGTATGAACCCCTTGGCTTTTCAACCTGTGCCTGAACCAAATCCCATATAAGTTCTGCATAATCAGGATTCTCTACTCTTGTGAATGAGTAGAAAAGTTTGAGCATCAGCACAGTTAAGCTATCAGATCCACTTCTTGTCATCAACAAGCATCTGTTGATGATTGAGAAGATCACATACCACCTTGAGTGCAGATATTTCTACTGAAACTTAGCTGGTGGAACATTGGTAGCTCCCACATAACCAAGATCAAAGACAGAAGTCATCATTTGCTGAGTAGCAAGAAAAGCAGGAGCATTCTGTACAAGAGGAAGTCTGAATATCCTCCTGAAGTCTACTTTTGTGATACTCCTGAATCCTTGTACTCCTCTCAGCCTAAATTCAAATCTGGCTGGTTCGCCCTGTGGATTAGTAGCATTTGGTTGTGTGGCATCCACAAATCTGATTGATCTGTTAAGAATATCCAAGTCTGTTTCTGGCACACTAACTGTGGAGCTCAGAGCAGGCCATAAAGTATGCCTCTCTAGAATTGCAGTCCAATATTTGCAGGGAATATTGGTTTCAGAGTTGATAAAGTGATTGTTCGCCATTTAGCTGTATAAATAAGAAATAGAAGACCACAAGATATTTAACAAAAAGCATATATCTCTATTCTTATTTGCCTTTGAAATCCTTTTTATATTTTTAAATTTTAAGATTTTTATGGTTTTTCAAATATAAAAGTCTTTTATTCTCAAATATGAACAAATAATTGACAACCATGACATTCATATGATATTCATCTTAGTACAAAATCATCATGCAAAGTCAATTATATAACATAAGGAATCAAAACAACACTTAGTCAATTTCAGCACAATTCAAGCAGATTTGGTAGTTATGAAAACTTTAGATTCTGTAACCAAATAAGCTTGAGTTTTCATATTAGAAAAATATATAATAAACATGTTAAGTGTTTGAAGATAAAAATCAAAAAATTTCAAGGTACCAAATTTCAGACTCGGTATCAAGAAGGAAAACCAGATTCGGTATCTTCAACAATTAACAGAAAGTAACTCAAACATGCATATTCTATCACATATCATGTAATTTCACAACCATGATCAAACAACTATTCAATTACAAGCATATTAACATGTTAATTGTATGAACAAATTCGGTATCAAGATAAGAACACATTCGGTAGATACATAATCCATCAAATAAGCAATTAAACATGTAATCAGGCTCGGTCAAATGATAGATCAGTCAATTTAACTCAGATTAGACAAGATTTCATGTTGATTTTCCAAATCAATTGAGTTTAATCAAAGATTAATTGAAATCGACTCAGACTCGGTATAATCAACAAGATTTCAAAAATTAAAGGTCATAATCCAGTTATTTTGAACTTTTTTGGTTGATAAAAACATAATTAAGAAATTTTTCAACTAAAACGTCCCATGTATCAATCGTCCCTTCAGGTAACGATTCCAACCAATCTTTGGCTTCTCCCTTTAAAGTCCAGGGAAATAACATGAGATATATCTGTTCATCCTCAACTTCTCTTATTTTAAATAGAGTGCAGATCCTATTAAAGGTACGAAGATGTTCATTTGGATCTTCCTTCGGCGCACCACTAAATTGGCATTGATTAGTCACTATATGTAGAATTTGTCCTTTGATTTCATAATCTGGCGCATTAATGTCTGGATGAGTAATTGCGTGACCTTGGCCAGTGCGTTTAGCTCTCATTCGGTCTTCCATACTTAAAGGTTCCATTACTTCCATAATTGAATTTGTTGAATCGGAATCACTAGAGGATTCTGATTTAATGGTTCGTTCCTCAACAATCTCTGTTTGAATGATTGGTGGTTCCGGAGGAAAATTTAATGGTTCAGGATCTATGAATTGTCCCTGAATATTATCCGGATTCTCAATTGTGAGGTCGGGTTCAAAAAATGGATTATCAGAAATTTGAATTGGAGTACTTGGTTGACTGGATGACAATTCTAAAGAAAAATCAACGGCGGTAATATTTGCTAAATGTCTTGATCTAGTTACAGGTGGTGAACGTACAAAAGGTGGTGAACGTCTTGCTCGGTGCATTCACTGAATATCCTATTAGTTTTTAAAAGGAAAGAAAAATTATATAAGTTATCCAATTAATAGACTTTTCTGATTTTGACCACGTTTCGAATAGCCAAAAGATACAGCAGAGGGGCAGGATTCGTTTGGTCTCAATATAATTGAGGACTGTTTGGCTCCAATAACCCAGTCCACGTACAAATCTAACTATTACTACGAACCAGAAAATTTTGATGTCTATCAATTTAACCACTTAAAATAAATTTTCGTAATTTTAAGAAATTTAGATAAGAAGTAGAATAAAAATCTATGTCCTAAAACTAGAATGGCGAGAAATAAGAAAGAAAAAGAGAGCGTCGATAAAGAAAAAGAAAAGGATTGAAAAATAAAAGGCGTCGAAAAATAAGAAATAATAAAAAAATGACTTATAGAACTTAAAAACACTCGACTAACCCAACCTTATTACTACCACTAACTTAAAATTATAATCGCAAATTGAGATTACTAATTGGAATGATAATTGATACATAGGTAAAAGGCGTCTAAAAATATTAAAGCTTACAAGTAAAACTGTATCCCAAATGGCAATATCTTAAAAAGGAACTAAAACTTAAAAAAGGCGTCGCAAAATTCTAAAGCACCTATATCTTAGTCTAAAGAAAAAGCACTTAAGGGATTTTACGGCAAAGCCTAAAAATCTAGAAATAAAAATAACTATGACAAAAACTATGAATTAAAACTAAATACGAGCGAAAAATACAAATATTACGCTAAAAACAATTAAAAAATAAAATATAAAAATATACTAAAAGTTGTAAAAAGTACAATTTTTATAAAAATATTATTTTTATATTATTTATTTATTAAGAGTGTTAATTTTATAATTTATTTAAATTAATTAAACTAAATATACAAATTAAATAAATAAACTAAACTTAATTAATTAAAAATTAAAACCTAATTAGGGTTTTTAATTAATAATAATAATAATAATAATTACGTAATTAATGCGAAATTAGGGTTCTGTGTAACCCGTGTCAGACGGCTCCGCGAGTTGCGGTATTCCAGGCAACAAACTCCGCGAGTCGCGGGGTTTCAAATTTCAGATCAGGTTGCTTCGTTTGACAGGTTCAACGTAATTTTATTTATATATTTTTTTTATTTTTCTGTTTTTAATTTAATTAAAATATTTATATAATTTAAATAAAACTTATATTTTAAAAACTAGAATAGAAATAAAAATATGTTACAGTTTTATAAATAAAAATCTTAAAACTAGATTTATATATAAAAATTTTTTCGGTTTTTGATTTTATGTTTTAAATAAAAACAAAATATTTAAATAAAACTTATATTTTTATAAAATAAAAATAAAGAAACTTTATAAAACTTAAATATTTAACAAACTCTTAAAAATATTATATTTTTGTTTTTCTTTTTATGTTTTCGAATATTTAAAACGTATTTTTACAAAAGCGTCTTTTTATAAAAGTAAACTAAAAATAATTTTTTTTTTATATTAGCGTTGCGCTTTCGGCGTTTAAAATCCCCGGCAGCGGCGCCAAAAATACTTGATAGTTAAAGCTAAGGGGTATAAAATACTATTAAATTTTACAAGGAAATACTATTAAATACGATACAATTTTACACAAGATATTTATTTATTTAGAGAATGGATATACTTAAACCTTGCTACAACACTTATAGGCAGTGTACCTAATCGTACAGTAGTGTAGTTTTTAGTAAGTCCGGTTCGTTCCACAGGGAATCTTTTTCACAAAGCTTAACGCTATATTAGTTTAAATTTATAAAAATACAAATATATATAAGTAATATTATTATTATAAAGGGGGGTTTTTACCGTTTAATGACCGGTTTGTCGATTTTAAAACTTTAGTCGCAGTTAAAACCAAATGTAAAATATTAAATAAATAAAAGACTTAATTTAAAGCGTAAAGTAAATAACGATAATGAAATTGCGAATAATAAAAGTGCGATAAAATAAACTTGCGATAATTAAAAAGTACTATAATTAAAAGTGCAATTAAATACAATAACAATAAATAAAAATGCGATAATTAGAAGTGCAATTAAATATAAAATAAAGGAAATTAAATATGAAATAAAAGAATTATGCTTATTTAAACTTCCGTAATCATGATGTTTGACGTGTTGATTTTAGTTTTATGCCCATGGGTTAATTGTCCTTTATCCTGGATTATTTAATATGTCCGTCTGGTTTTTGTCCATAACAGTCCATCAGTCATAAATATAAAGTGCGAGTGTCCTCGTCAAATTATCCTTATACCCGAAGTCAAATATTCCAACTAATTGGGGACTTAAACTGTAACAAGATTTTAATACTTTGTTTAATAATTACACCAGGATGTCGACTGAGTGTAACCCAAGGTTTTAATACTTTGTTATCAATTATTCCAAGTGTCCTTGTACATAATTTCACCCCTGTTTTAATAATTCTAGTGACTATTAATCCATTCCCGTGTCCGGTTAAATGAACGATTATTGGTACATATAAATACCCTGCCCATCGTATCCGATCGAGTGTATATGGTTATTTATAGGGACGTTCAATTGTAAATCTTTATATTAAAATTAACAAACTATCATTTAGTTAAACAAATAAAAGCCCATTAATAGCCCATAGTCTAATTTCCACAAGTGTCGTTCTTTTGTCCAAACCTCAATTATGGTACAAAGCCCAATTACCCAATTTTAATATTTTTAGCCCAACATCATGATTACTTCGGATTAAATAAGCATAATAATAACTTAGCTACGAGACATTAATGTAAAAAGGTTGAACATAACTTACAATGATTAAAAATAGCGTACCGTTACACGGACAGAATTTCGACTTACACCCTTACAACATTCGCTAACATACCCTTATTATTAGAATTATAATTAAAATTAAAATTAAAATTAAAATTAATATATATATATATATATATATATATATATATATATATATATATATATATATATATATATATATATATATATATATATTACGTTTACATATAGAGAAAGAGAGATTTTAGGATATATTTTTCGTCGAACTGCGTTGGCTTTTATAGGAATTTGAGTCCAGGTGAATTCCGCGAGTCGCGTAATTTTTTGCCTTCAAACTCCGCAACTCGCGGAGTTTGAAATTACAGCTCACCCAGCTTTGGCTCTTTGTTTGCCGACGATTTATAAATATATTATAATATATATATATTAATTTTAAGAATTAATTATATATTATATTATATTTATATACATAGTTAACTTGTAATTTTTAGTCCGTTGCGTCGAGTATTGAGAGTTAACTCTGGTTCCGGTTCCGGATTTTCGAACGTCCTTGCGTACAATTTAATATCTTGTACTTTGCGTTTTGAATCTTGTACTCTTGCAATTTTGAGACGTTTCTTATCAATAATTGGAACCTCTTTGATTGTATTTTGTACTTTTGAGCTTTTTAGTCATTTGCGTCTTCAATTCGTCGAATCTGTCTTTTGTCTTCACCTTTTATTATTTAAACGAATATCACTTTTAAATAGAACAATTGCAACTAAAAGCTTGTCTTTCTTGAGGAATAATTCTATGAAATATATGTTCGTTTTTAGCATTATCACCCGTGTTTTTATGCGTCTTGGCAATGTTGCATGAATTTGGACGTAAAACATTTGAGTCCCCTACCTATTACGCAACTTGCTACCGATCTTTATTCACCATTGATTCTGTTTTCAAAACATTTAGATATGATAGAGTCTGGTCCAGCTCCACAACTTATAACTTCACAATCTATTTTGCAAGAGGAACTGGTTGTTGAAAAACATACTCGTTTAGATCCACTTTCTGAGATTTTGCAGGATTTTCCCGAGTTACATTCTTACTCTTCTAGTTATATAGATGAGACTCTGGTGGAAGAGAAAGATGGTTTGTTAGTTGTTCTCATGGCCGATGGTTATAAACCTACCACTGAAGAACTGAAGGAATTAAAGTTGGAAGTTGATTATCGTTCCATAGTTGAGATACAGAGCCGATCCACACTTGTTTTAGAGGATGTCGTAATTCAGGAGAGTGATTGTTTATTATCGGGTGGAAATCACGGTGTGTATAGTGCGGAGGAGACAGTGTACCATGTCCCATTTGATTTGAGCATGACCGTGGACTACATTAGGGTGTCCCAAGCGAATTTTAAGGGTGACACGTTTCTCGACACTCGGGTTATGTTAGAGTTCTCCATAAAGAATCTAGGAGAACTTCCAAATTTAATGTTCACAACCCGCGGTGTTAATGATTGGTTGACGTTGCTTATTCGTGAAACATATTCCACTGATTTCTCGTACCGTCAGATAAGTTTGGAAGAGTTAGGACCCCATTGAAGGCTGATAATGAGGGGTCGAGTCAGGTGCACGAATTTGGGAAAGGTTGCACAACTTGTAAAGTTTTGAAATTGTGAAGGAGGCGAGGAAGCTGACTTTTGAGTTGCAGCTATTTTACTATTTCGCGGTCCAACGATTTTTCTGCTAAAACCCCGGGAAGTTTCAGTTCCTTTACTCTTATTGTTTATTATTTTATTTACTCCACTTTTGCTTTGTAGTATAAAATGCTAGTGAGGACATAGCATGAAATAAGTGTGGAGGGGGGTTTACAGTTTATTTACACTTGGTTTTTGTCTATTTGATTGCATGAAAACGGTTACTTTTATGTTTAATTAATATATGTTATTAAAGTGACTGGTTTTTGACTCCCTAGGTAGTAAAATTTTTAAATTTTTATGAGAGCACCTAGTGAAAGTTATTGTAAATGATGAAGAAATATTGTAGAATTTTTAGCCTTTTTATTTTAACACAAATTTTTAGCCAGTTTACCCAGGTCGTTAGTGCTCGGTTTGAGTATTAACATTCCAATTAGAAAACCTTAGAAGCCTTAGCCTTTAGATGAAAACCAAATGAAACCAATTCTCTTTTCTACCCTATTTTCGAAAGTTTGAATTCTTAGTCAAGTTTATGTCTTCTTACTATATTAATCTTAATGTTAATAGAACTACTTTTACTTATGTTATTATTGAAGTGGGAGTGTAATTATTTGTGTGCCTAAAACTCACTTGAGTAGTTGTGTAAAAAGCACAATGAAGGTGGGGGTAAACAGATATTTTCATCATTCCTTACGACAATATATGTGTGTGTGAAAAAAATAAAAAAAAAGATGAAAAAGATCAGAAAATGTAAATGATTCCTGAAAATGTAATTATTACTTGAAGCATGTTAAATATAGTTTGATGCATAAGCCTTTGGAATTCGAATAAGTAGTTCCTTTGGGGTGCTTGTCACTTAACCACCTAATGTCCTTTCCGGATTTGGGATCGGTTGGTTCGAAAGTTCGTTACACGGGTTCCATAAAAAGCCGGCATGAAATTGTAATTGACACAATAATTTTTGAGGTTCGAATAATTAGATCCGTGGGGTGCTTTATCACCTAACTTACTAAGGTCGTTTCCCGGTCTGGATAAGTTGGTCGAAAGTTCGCTACATGGACCAAGGGAGTTGTTGGTTGAAAGTAATGAGTATAGAAGGTTGATACAAAAAAAATAAAAATAAATAAAATAAATAAAATTTGAAAAAAAATAAAAAAAAATATATACAGCAGATATATAAATATAAGTGGGAAAAAAAAGAGTTCCAATGTGGACCATTTGTGTGTTTAGGTGATAGTAGTTCTTAATAATACATTCGCTTTTTAGTAGCTAGATATCTATTTGACTTTGCATTTAACTTCCACTTTTACACCATTTTATATCTTGTGTCATATCTTACCCGATAAACCCATGAACATTTACCCGAATTAATATTTCTTTTGATACGATACATAGGTGAGTTTAACTTGTTGATGTTAGTCTTTAAAATTTGAAAGATATTGTTTTCGTGTACTTATGAACTTAATGAAAAATCTTTTACTTAAAATGATTAACATGATATTGCCTAGAGAGTATATTCTTAAATTGTTTTGTCTTTATTTGCTTGAGGACAAGCAAAAGCTAAGTGTGGAGGGGTTTGATAGTGCCTATTTTATACATGTTTTTAGATATTATTTATAAACACTATCGTTGTTATTATATATTTATTTGAATCAATTATACGAACTTTCGATACTTAATAAATTATAATTGATTTCAGATAATTATGGAGTATTGATGACTTTTTGGAGTAAAATAGAGAATCGAGTTATAAAGTCAAGAAGATTGAAGCTGAAAAGAAGCTTAGACGAAAAGCGTTACTTGTGTGATGAAAGCGCCACTTAATTATTGGGACAACAAGTGGGTTGATTTATTTATATTGAAGATGGGATGAATATAATTTGATGGACTTATAATGGTTGGGCTTCAATTAAATTAAAATTCTAATAATAATATCTTGAGCCCAAGTTGTTAAAGCCTATAAATAAAATTGATGGGTGTGCGTGGAGCTGCGTGAGGTTTGTGCAGTCGCAAGTGGGGGCTACCCCTGTGGAGTTTCCGTCAGTAAAAAAAACAAAGAAGAGGCAAAATTGTTGATGATATTTTATGTTTGCTATTAGTCCACGTGGAACAAGAGAAGCAAAATTAATTTAATTGCTGGGAGTCTTTCTTGTGGCTGAAACAAAAAGGTAGACCTTCTTTGGTCTCTCTGATCACGACAGCAAGCAACAATAAGGAAGTCAACCTCCTTTGATTTTAATTTCATGTTTCATTGTTATTACTTCAACTCAATTTATATTATGGTCATGAGCTAAATACTTTATGTTTATCTAGATTAATAACTTTAGTGTTGGATGATTTCTTTTATAGTTATATGATTTTTTTACATGATAAATTAGAGTTTGGATAAAAAAAACCACACTTATGGGTGTTGATGTATGTTATGAGATTGATTAGTGTACTTGTTTGGACAAAGAAAACCCTGTTCCAATTTAGTACATTAATTTCCAATTGATTTGTCTTAATTAATTAGCTGCTTACTGGACCAAGGGGGTAAATTGAGTAACATATGTTGAACAAAACAGGGGTGAATTGTGTGAAGCGAACGCGTGACCAATTTAATCTAACTCTCTGAATTAGTTATTTTACTTAGCCACGAGCGAAAGAGGTCTTTGGTGAGAGGGAACCCTAAGCCGATAAATCCTAGCTTGAGTGTTCGTAAAAGAGAACTCTAAACGAACCGACTTAGTAATTGCATGCATTTTATCACTATAACTTGTACTTAATACTATATCATCCGACACTGAGGGTAAAAGATCTAGGCGAACATTTCTTTATCTATTGAATTCAATTATCTTTATTTTTCGTTGAGTCTGCAATTTATTTTCTATAAACTTAAAAACACAAAAATATTGTCTTTTACTTTTGATCTATCCTTGATTTGGCTAATCGTTAAATAGCCACAAAACCAATTATCTCGTACTTTCAATTTTCCTAGATTAACTTAGTTTATTGTTTTATTAGTTACAATCTTAATTCTCACGTTTAAACTGTCCTTGGAACGATTTCGGAATTACCAACTTTATACTATTGCACGATCGGGTACACTGCCCGTTAGTGTGTAGTAATCTTTAAACCGGCATTTTCCAGAGATAAATTATAAACTAGATTTTACACATCAGGTATACAAATTCAAAAGCATATATGATTGCATTTTAGCTCAAATTATTCAAACTGACATACATGAATGCAAATCAAAAGCATACATGACTGCAAGTCAAAATTGTGCTATACAAAGTGTCAAAAGCATATATGACTGCATATTAGCTCAAATTGACATTGCATAAAACAATACATTTAAGAATAACAAGAGTAACACTACATTGATAAATCAAAGCAACACATTAGCTCAAATTGGATCAAGAACATTTCCATTCATTGATTTTCATTCTACTTCATCTGAATGCAATACATTACATAGATAAATCAAAGAAAAAACATAACTATCTAACCAAATGAATTCTACTTCATTATTACATATAACGAAATTACAGCCCAACTTAAAATCCAATGCAGCCTTCTTGATTTGGTTTCAAGTTCATAAGCACGATTACGTAACTGAATAAGCAGGTGTAACATACAAAATAAACATTGCATCTGAAACGTATAACATACTGAACCCAAAATCAGATTATTCGTACAATTCCAAACATAACAACAGTCAAGTAGCACAAATTCAAAATCCGTAATTGTTACAAATAGAAGTACAATTCGATTATTAAAAAAAAACCCTAATTACAAATCTTTTAAATCTTTAAATTGCAAATAACTTATACAAATACATCCTTAACCTAGAGTAAACACAAACTTCGTAGTTATTTAACACAAATTTAATAAGCGACATTATATAGAGCATGAGAAATAGAAGAAATTAAACAATTCGAATGAATACTGAAATAGTTGGGTTAAACGGTATAGAGATCGGACCAGATTTGGAACCATACCTACTGAGAAATTGGAGAAGATGAGCAGATTTGGATGAAAAAACCCTTTGATAAACACTTTAGATCGTTGCTGATAATTGAGAAATTGGAGAAGATGAGCAGATTTGTATTCGTTGTCGTCTTGAGTCTTAACGTCGATAGGGTTTTTGATTTTGGGATCACAGTGTGATGATGAGCAGAAGTGTGGTACCAACAAGCGACAACTAATAATACCACTTTACCAATGGACATACAGTCAATACCCAATAGGTATATTAGATAACCAATTGACCTGAGTAATAGCGGGCTTATAAGTTATTTAGGCCCATTTAACCTAGTAAGACTTTGATTTTATAGAAAAGGAAACCCAATAGGTAAATATATAAGGCCCAAAATACCTGATAAATACAATCTGGATTTGAATTGCCAGGTCTAACGCCATCCTAACTCCATCAATTAAATAGCAAAATATCAATGTTGTGCGACCTCCGTTTTTTACACTTCTGAATCAAAATGGAAATCACATCAATTAACCACTATTTAACCATAACGAAATAGAAAATTATGCTAATAAGTAAATAGATTAAATATGACGTTAAACCTAGAATTATTGTCGGTTGCTGTTAATTCTATCCTTAGCTATGAGAGTGCTCCCATCGGTACCGCCCAGGCACCGCCCAGGCTTGGCGCCGATGGCACCAAACCCGCCCAGGGGTCGCCCAGGTAGTCGCCCAGGCCTCCCGTCCTCATTCCTGTCCATTTACAACATGTTTGTGGACGAATTTTTAGGCATTTTTTGACCGTTTGAAAAAAAAATAAAGAAGCCTTCAACGGCTATATAACGGCTAATTGCCATTTTTTTTATTATTTTATCCTTTTTGACTCTATTTAAACCCCACCCATTTCCTTCATTTTACACACCCAAATTTCATATTTTCTCTCATTTCTATCTTTTTTATATACTTCAACTCTCACTTTTTTTAACACACTAAAAAATGAGTTCCAAAAAAACACCAAACAAAGGCAAAGCAAAACAACGTCCCGTAGTTCAAGATTCAAATGCGGTGGGTCGAGATATGATGCAAAATTTACTCGATAACACACAACAAACCACCGGGTTTTCTCGATATGCAAATGCTAATACATTTGCGGGTATGTTCGGAAATATCCAACAAAAAAGTCAACAATCTCAACAAACACCTTTCTACCCGAACCAACAACAAACTCAACAAACACCATTCTACCCGAACCAACAACAAACTCAACAAACACCATTCTACCCGAACCAACAATCTCAACAAGTTCCTTACTACTCGAACCAACAACAAACTCAACCAACACCTTATTATCCAAATCTAAGTCTCCGTGACGAATCGTCCGACGAAGAAGTTCCTGAAACACCACTCCAAAAAGAACCCGAATTCGAGCCCGAGCCTGAACCCGAACGTGATCCGAAAAAAAGGAAAAGGAAAGAAAGTGAAGTGTCCGAAGACTCCGTGGACCGACTTGGAGACAAAAAATTTAGCGGAGCGTTTTGTGTATGTTTTCGAACATCCGAGCATCGAAAACGACCAAAGTCATAATTTATTTTGGGTGAAGTCTGAAGACAATATAATTCGTTGGTTCCGATGAAAAGACGTCTGGGTCAAATAAGTGGAAAATGGTCTAAAATTCAAAGGGATGTCAAGATATTTATTGGTATTTACAACAAATACGAGAGAATGTGGGAAAGTGGTTGTAATAACGACGACATTATGACCGCGTCCTGAACCGCATTTAATGCACATACGAGAAGGTACTTTGTGTTCGAGCAAGCGTGGTGAGTGTTAAAGGATTGCCCAAAGTTTCTAGAAGGTGAAAGTATTTCGGCTACCAACAAACGAAAAGAACCCGATGATATACCAATTAATGTTCCAACCGAGGGAAGTTCCAACCCGAACACAAGCATGCACCCCGACCCAATCCAAATGGAAAATTTGTTAATGGATATTGACCCAATCCCACGTCCTCCAAGTCGAGCTAAAATTCAAAGGGACTCTTACTCATCCGATATCGCGAGCCGTTTGTATTCCGATGAAGTCCGCTTTAAAATTGCTCAAACGGCCCAAGCTTCACAAAATGTGGCGAATCAAACAATGAAAAAGCTACAACAAGACTCCAACATGCAGACTATGTTTAAAGGGTTGAAGCTTCTTTCCAAACCGGTGTCACGAGATTTGCCTTCCGATCAATACGATATGCTAATGCTTGCTCGAGAAAAAATTAAGAAAAAATATGCAAAGCAATTGCAAAACATGGACGACGACGACGAGGAGTAGTTTGATTATTTAGTTTTCTAGTATTTTATTTTAATTGTCGTAATGTTTTAATTTTAAATTGTCGTAATGTTTTAATTTTTAATTATTGTATTTTTTTTTTATTTTAATGAAATGGTAGTTTTATGTTTTTTATTTAAAATTTATCTTATAAATATTAATAATTATTTGATAATATAAAAAAATTTAAAAAAAAACAATTAAAAAATTGAAGGATGAGTGTCATTGTTGAGAGTGTTTAGTCCAGGTTTAGTCCTGATTTAGTCCTAAAAAGGAAGTGAGATGGAGGTGCTGATGTGGCGCTGAATGGTTGGTTAGTCCTGGAAGAAACAATGTCATGGTTGGGAGCACTCTGATTGAGAAGAGAAAAAGAGATAGAGTTTGGCTTTTCAGCTGGAAGCCCTTGTGTATGTTGGTTTATTTTTGATAGAGAATTATATGGTTACTTGTCTCACATTGGTAGATAGAAGGAAAGGGGTGTAACCTCTTTGATATAAAATGAAGTTGTCCCACATCGGTGGGAGGAAGAAGTTGGAGGTGGATGACTTGGTTATAAAAGGAGGTCATGGGCATCATTCCAACTTGCACCAATCAATACACTTTAAGTATTTGATTATTTATTTTTTTTACCCTTGTTTGAGAGTGGTATTAGTTAAATACTTTGGAGAGTGTAGTTGGCTTAAGAGAGTTGCTTATGTCATTGTAACAATTTATGATATAGTGTATTTCTCTCTTTAAAGGCCCGTTGTTTTTCTCCTGTTTTGGAGTTTCCACGTTAAATTCTTGTGTTGTGGATTGTTCTTATTTCTTTACTGTTATTCATTGGGCGTTTGTTGGAAATTAGTGAGGCCGTAATTTCCCAACAACTGGTATCAGAGCGTCAGGTTTGACGGGGGTCTCGATTATAGGAGTCGGAGTATGCTCTGTGGTTGCCACGGGAGTGGATCGTCCACATTAGAAACGAGTTCTATTGATCGTATAGGGTATCTGGTTAGACAATATTTTTCTGATTTGGAGTAAGTGGTGTCAAGAATTTGTAGTGCACCGGGTGTTGGATTTTCCAATTTAACTAATCATGTGCACCACTCCACTACATCTGTCGGCCAGTCAAAACGTGGGCAAAATCAGAGAAAGTGTTGTTCTTGGAATACGGATACGATGTCGAAGTTCAGTCCAATGAGGTTTGATGTAGAGAAATTTGATGGGAGGATCAATTTTGGCTAGTGGTAGGTTCAAGTCAAGGATGTGTTGATTCAGTCCTAGTTACACAAGGTTTTGAAAGGTAAACCAACATTTGTTTCTGGCAGTGATTCTTGCAAGAAGTTCGATGAAAAAGAATGGGATGATATGGATTTGAGGGAGGCGAGTGCGATTCGTTTGTGTCTTGCAAAGAACGTGCTTGCAAATGTGCACGGGTTATCAACATCTAAGGAATTTTGGGATAAGTTGGAGCAGTTGTACCAGGGCAAGGGCATCTCAAACCGGTTGTGTCTTAAAGAACAGTTTCATACTTTGCGTATGGATGGGGGTTCAAAGATTTTAGATCATCTAAGCATTCTGAATGGTATTGTTTCGGAACTGGAGGCTATCGGAGTTAAAATGGAAGACGAAGATAAAGCTTTGAGGCTGATATTATCTTTGTCATCGTCCTATGAGCACATGAAACCTATTTTGATGTATGGGAAGGAAACTTTAAAGTTTGAAGACGTTACTAGCAAGCTCCTATCCGAGGAGAAAAGACTGGAAGGTAACGGGGTCTCGTCATCAGAAAGTACGGTACTGTTGTGTTCGGATAGGCGGAAGAAAAACTCCGGGATGAATCTGGTATGCTGGAGGTGCGGGAAGACTGGGCATGTAAGGGTTAATTGTCCAAGTGGAGCTAATTCGGCAAATGGCTCCAAAGGCGCTAATGATGTATTGTTACGGAGAGTGACGAATTCCTCTGAAGTCACGTCATCCTCATGGTGTGTCCGTGCCACCATAGAAAAGGATGTTCATTAGCAGTTCCACAATTGCACATGGGCACTGGTTTGGCATTGGTGCAGGTTGTGTGGTGGAAACAGATGTTGTAGCTGAGGAAACTTCCAGGAAAGCCAAATAGGAAGTTGTACCATAACTGTTCAGCTGATTATACAACATGTGCCGAGATGAAATGCTTGGAATGTGATATTCTAAGTGTGATACTCTTTATGGTGGGTGATAGTTAAAGCTAAGGGGTATAAATTACTATTAAATTTTAGCAGGAAATACTATTAAATACGATACAATTTTACACAAGATACTTATTTATTTATAGAATGGATATACTTAAACCTTGCTACAACACTTATAGGCAGTGTACCTAATCGTACGGTAGTGTAGTTTTTAGTAAGTCCGGTTCGTTCCACAGGGAAAAATCTTTAAACAAAGCTTAACGCTATATTAGTTTAATTTATAAAAATACAAATATATATATAAGTAATATTATTATTTTAAAGGGGGTTTTTACCGTTTATTGACCGGTTTATCGATTTTAAAACTTTAGTCGCAGTTAAAACCTAGTGTAAAATATTAAAAATAAATAAAAGACTAAATTTAAAGCGTAAAATAAATAACGATAATGAAATTGTGATAAATAAAAGTGCAATAAAATAAAATTGTAATAATTAAAAAGTACAATAATTAAAAGTGCAATTAAATACAATAACAATAAATAAAAGTGCGATAATTAGAAGTGCAATTAAATATAAAATAAAGGAAATTAAATATGAAATAAAAGAATTATGCTTATTTAAACTTCCGTAATCATGATGTTTGACGTGTTGATTTTAGTTTATTCCCATGGGTTAATTGTTCTTTGTCCTGGATTATTTAATATGTCTGTCTGGTTTTTGTCCATAACAGTCCATCAGTCATAAATATAAAGTGCGAGTGTCCTCGTCAAATTATCCTTATACCCGAAGTTAAATATTCCAACTAATTGGGGATTTAAACTGTAACAAGGTTTTAATACTTTGTTTAATAATTACACCAGGTTATCGACTGCATGTAACCCAAGGTTTTAATACTTTGTTATCAATTATGCCAAGTGTCCTTGTACATAATTTTACCCCTGTTTTAATAATTCCATAGACTATTAATCAATTCCCGTGTCCGGTTAAATGAACGATTATTCGTACATATAAATACCCTGCCCATCGTGTCCGATCGAGTGTATATGGTTATTTATAAGGACATCCAATTGTAAATATTTATATTAAAATTAACAAACTATCATTTAGTTAAACAAATATAAATCCCATTAATAGCCCATAGTCTAATTTCTACAAGTGTCGTTCTTTTGTCCAAACCCCAATTATGGTACAAAGCCCAATTACCCAATTTTAATATTTTTAGCCCAACATCATGATTACTTCGGTATTAAATAAGCATAATAATAACTTAGCTACGAGACATTAAATTAAAAAGGTTGAACATAACTTACAATGATTAAAAATAGCGTAGCGTTACACGGACAGAATTTCGACTTACACCCTTACAACATTCGCTAACATACCCTTATTATTAGAAATTAAAATTAAAATTAAAATTAAAATATAAATATATATATATATATATATATATATATATATATATATATATAATTTACGTATGATGAAGAAGGAAAAAGGTGATTTTTACGATCAGAATGCGCGAGCTTTTATAGGCAGTTTCAAACTTTGGGGCTCCGCGAGTCACGGCCCATTTCTTCTTCAAACTCTGCGAGTCGCGGAGATCGTAAATCCAGCTCACAAAGGTTTGGCTCCTAGCTTGCCGACGGTTTATAATATATTATATAATATATAAATAATTATAAGAATTATTTAAATATTATATTATATTAATGTGCATAGTTGACTTGTAATTTTTAGTCCGTTGCGTCGAGCGTTGAGAGTTGACTCTGGTCCCGGTTCCGGATTTTCGAACGTCCTTGCGTACAATTTAATATCTTGTACTTTGCGTTTTGAATCTTGTACTTTTGTAATTTTGAGACGTTTCTTATCAATAATTGGAACCTCTTTGATTGTATTTTGTACTTTTGAGCTTTTTGGTCGTTTGCGTCTTCAATTCGTCGAATCTGTCTTTTGTCTTCACCTTTTATTATTTAAACGAATATCACTTGTAAATAGAACAATTGCAACTAAAAGCTTGTCTTTCTTGAGGAATAATGCTATGAAATATATGTTCGTTTTTAACATTATCAAATATTCCCACACTTGAGCGTTGCTTGTCCTCAAGCAATATAGTCTTGAAATACTAGAATCACTTCTTTATTCTTCACACTTTGTACATCAGTGATTTCTTTATGGCGGTATAAACAATGGTAGTAGTGTGGTTTACAGTCCCACATGACTATAAAAATTTAGATCCATTAAGGAAATTGGATCTTTATGAAAACATTTGATCTTTTTGAAAATTCAATCTAGTTTTTACCCTAGATAAGTTTTCCGGAATAACCCTTCACTGGTGTTTGCAAATTCTTTTTGTGGGTTTGGTGGGTTTCAGATTTAAAAATTTTAGCTCAAAACTTGTGGTTTTGTGTCACCCACTTGCTAACCTTGTATTAGGAAAGCAACACGTCCAGTATACTTGCTCCGTATATTACCTTTCGGTAAACTACCGTCCGGTTGTAAAGGAAAGCGTTGAACAAGCAACTGTTAAGGCAATGTCCCCTGACATTCTTTTAATTATGGTCTATAACGTATCGGATGCAATTACTATCCTTTGTAGGAGCAATAGTAAAGCTCACCCTTATAATTTTTCGGTCTGGCACAAGGTCCTGTCTTTGAACATGCTATGCAACCACCGTTCTTACGGTTGACACCCGATTTGGTTCAGGTGACCTAATGAATTCCAGGTGAATTCCTAGGATTTTACGTTCAATGGTAATGAACGCATTGAAAATGGGTTTTCAGAAAACAAATTGGTTTATATTTTTTATCAAAATATTTTCTCGTTCAAGCTCGAGTTTAGATATCATTGAATTTCATGAGTTTGTAATTCTCAATCTTTAAGGTCAATCTCAAGGATTGAGTAATATCAGTCTTAAAAGCTGATTTTTAATCTTTAAGGAGATTATCCTTTCTGGGGATCTGATTCATTAGTCTTATCCAGCTAATTTGCACGGCGTCCTCCCCATTTTACGAGACAGATCCTCTCATGGTTAGGATAAGTCTGACCACTTGGCGACCCTGTTTTATGCTGAGGTTCGTGGATTTCCTGCTGATTTTAGAGATGACTTTTCTAGGGTTTTCGTCAACCTACAGCTGGTCTGGACGACAACTTCATGACCTAAATCAAGAAGCGCGTTTCTTTTTCGGAAGACTTTACTTCCTTTTAATGATGGAATTGATTCATCGTGTAGATCCATCTTTCTTACAGTAAATCGGGTAAAACTGTTTAGTTTAGTCCAAAACAAAAGTATTTTCAGTTATTTGTTACAGAAATATGTGACATATGTTTTAAAATAACTTGGTAAATTTTCCCACACTTGGCTTTTATTTTTCCTTTTTATTGTCCTCTATTCCATTTTAAATGAATTTTAACATTTTGGTTTGTTTCTCAATTTATGTCCTTTCCGAGGTAATAATAATTTCGGTGTTAACACCTAGTTTTATCGTTCATAAATATGTATAAACATGATTTTGAGTTCATTTAATTGAAAATTTTAAAAAATTTTACTAGAATTGGGTAGTCAGTATATAAGACTAGGGCTGTTCTTTATTGTCAGAGAGCACTAGATTCTAATACAACTACTGTTTTACTAGTATTTCTAATGGTAACCAAGTGTATAAAGTAAAAGTTTTAAAATCCGAAAAAATTTAACCCCTTCCCACACTTAAGATCTTGCAATGCCCTCATTTGCAAGAAATCAGTAACAATTTAAATTATTGAGGGTGATTAGCGTATAAAAATGATTAAATTTTACCAAAGTTTTCAAACATATTGTTGTTTGTGTTGAATGATAAATGGTGCACATCATTTGTTCATTTCGTCTTGTTGTTATTTCACATATATTTTGCATCTTGTCGTCAAAATTAGTTGCTTTTGCTGAACTTAATGCCAGTCTTTGAAAATGCATTGTTTTACCCTGTTGTGTACATAAGATAAACTGCAAACATATATACATATTTTTGAAGTTTGGTATATTACCCCACATTCAAAAATTATTAAAATCTAATAATAAAAGTTAGAAAATTATAAAAACTATTACAATACCAACATAAGTGCTAAATGTAGTAACATTACAAAAATAAAATAAATAAAACTAAATAAACTAGGGTTGTTACGATACCAGTAGGGGTTCCATGCATAACCGTATGTGTTATAGAATGCTTCAGCTGGGTTATAAGTAGGATACGGTGGTTGCATCTCTATAGACCAGGGAGGAAATATAGGCGTTGGAGTAGGAATATAGTTTCTACCTACATGTTGGCAATGAGCTATGATTTGATTTTGATGAACTTGCCAATCTTCAAATGCTCGATGTCTAGCATTTTCATACTCTTGTGAAGCTATAAACCTTTGCATTTCTGTCATTTCATTTCCCCCTCCCACATTACCTGGCTGTTGATTTCTCTCAACCTGTGGATGTCTTCCATTATATCTTACTGCGGCGTTATTTCGCCTCTTCAAAACCTTAGCACCATGATATATATTTAAACCAATTGTATCGTGGGGTTCTGGTTCTTCGATTAATAATCCCCCCGACTTATATCCACATCGAGATACTCAGCAATTAATGTAATAAATATACCACCTCCTATTATACTGTCCGGTCTCATCCCCCTAACCATAGCTGATAAATAATAACCCACACAATAAGGTATACTTACAGCGCTTTGTGGGTCTCGAATACACATGTGGTAAAACAAATCCTGTTCATTTACCTTTTCCTTATTTTTACCTTGCTGTGTAATCGAGTTCGCTAGAAACCTATGGATTACTCTTAATTCAGCTCTATCAATATCAAGATAAGAGTAATTTCCCCCTTTAAATCGGTGATGGCTAGTGATAGGTCAGATCATGTTGAGATTGAGAGAAATGATAAGATAAAGAGAGATTCGGTATGTAAGCATGAGACTCGGTATTAGAGAGAATCGGTACAATTACATTCCACAGCTTCTAGAACTCGGTTACAATGCAATGGCTATCTAATTAGGACTACTTAGGTTCCTTATATAGCCCTCTTCTAAAGAACCTTCATTTAAGCTTATTTTCACATTAACACTATACAACTTCGGGGTCCTAACAATCTCCCCCTTAGTGTTAAATGTGAACTTTACAACATAATCCTATTTTGAAATCTTGAGAGGTCCAAACGTTAGTTTCCATCGTATGCCATCTGGTTTCGAAACTTCTACTTGATTTTCTGAAACTTGTTTAGAAGGTTTCCAGACACCCCACACTTTTCTTGGATCTCCCTCATATAATGGATATTCATCCATTTCCTTGAAATATCTTCTCTTTCTCTGTCCACGAAGTATCTCAAACTGTCTTGTACGAACTCGGAGTTTCAGACGATCTCTTATATGCTTTATGAATTCTCCAAGACCCATTATCATGTCAATGTCATGGAACTTGCTTTGATGAATCTTAAGATAGTTCAGTGCAGTCTTAAGTGTTCCATCTGAATATTTGTTCAGCTCTTCAGTACGAATGAACACCTTTTCTTTTTGAGAATTTTCAAAAACAAACCCTTCGGGTTCGAATTGCATTTGAAACATCCTCATATCCTTCAGTCCCTCTGTAAATTGATTCGGACACATAATTCGAATCTTTTTCCTTTTTGCTTCGAGACCTATTTGAAAATCTTCACGTCTCATCAGTTCAATTGTCTCCATCATGTATCTTTTCACAGCTTCCAAAGCTTGAGCCTTAGCAAAAGGTCGAATGATGATGATACTGAGATAGTTGTAGATGTGAATGATGTCAAGCATGTCAAGATTATGAAAACCTGCTTCTGTGAACTTGTACTCTTTCTCATCTTCTCTAATAACGTGGAACTGACTAATGACGTCTTTCTTTTCCCTTATCTCTACTCCGACTCGAGTAATATTCAACACTTCTGAAATACGATATTTTCTTTGAAGCCACAAATCATCTTCATCTTTGTTGATATGTTTTCTCCACATAAACTCATACCAATTCCTTTCACTTGCTAGAAGCAATCGTGAACCTATATAAGTAAACCTTTTACTCCTTGGTAATTCATTGATGCGGAAGATCTTGTAAGCATTTTTCTCGATGAATGTGTTTCGTAACGTAATAAAATCATGTTCTACTCCCAACAATAATCTTTGCTCCTGATTCTTAAAGAATATTCCATGATTGTATTTGAATCTGGAATTCACTGTTTCACTTGATGTAGGTGTACCAGAAGTTGAACTTTCATTAGCATTTGTTGGATTTGAACTCGATGAGGGTGTAGAATTTGATGAATGACCAGTAGGATTTGTTGCATCATCATCTTCAATATGATCAAAGATCTCATCTTCATTTGGATTAACATAAAGATTGTCTTCATCGTCATCAGAAGAATCCATTTCATCATCATTTTCTATTACTGGTTCAGGATTCTCTTCATCTACAATCTCTACATCTTTCGAAATTGAAGATACTGATGATAACTTGCTTAGAATGACAAATCCATCGTCATCCGTCTCTTCAAGATAGAAATCACTCAAGTTCAAATCCTCATCTACCAGTCCACTATCAGCCTCATTATGAATAATTGGAATTATAACTTGCTCAGGCTCCTTATCATCAATTTCATCATGTGTAGAAACCATTTCTGATTCCATCTGAACTTGTTGAGCTTGTGAAGCTGATGAAGACCTTACACCACCACCCTTAGTTGAAATGTTTACCATTAGATATTCTCCATCTACTCCTATCTCCCCCTCATGGCTATTATGAGGATTAGAATCGTCATGTTCATCATCACGGTGAGGACTCAACGGAGAAGAGCAGGAATTAAGTGGATATCGAACACGAGCACGAAACAATGCTTGAAGCGAAGTGCATCGAAGAACATCTAGATTGACTCTAGAAAACATACGACTGAAATATTCTTGCTCCAAAGCATCATAGAAAAGTGGTAAACGAGAAGGTGATGGTGGAAAAGTAACAATAGGAACACCAGCAGCAGCAACTGTTGAAGGCGATGTCGGTGGAAGTGTTTGATTTGCCGTGAGGGCAGGTAAGGATGATTGTGCGATATTATTCTTATATGTAGGGCTGTACATACTACTAGTCAGATTCGTGATATCCCCTTCCGATGGAGGTTGGGTAACAACCGGAGTTGTCACTGGCGAAGTTTCTTTCGAAGCATCCGCCTCCATGACTTTGGTCTCATGGGACTCTGACAGAGTAGTAGAACTACCCGTCGGTTTAGTTCTCACAGAGATATTGCTATCCCCGACTCTTGAAATCATTGATATATCATGAGGTGGCACATCTCTTTCAGTTAAAGACTCTTCCTCCAGACCCTGAGATTCAGAATCCGGAAGAGAAGTGGTTTGAACCAATGGATCACTTTCATGAACCAAGGGAACAGTCTGCTGGAAGTCTGATAAATATCCCGAAGGATTGTCATGTTGACTCGTTTCCATGGGACGCGGCAGATCTTCCTCATCAAGATAAGCCGGACCTCGAGACCCTGTTGTATGTTGAAGTACAGGAGGATTTCCAGCCGATACGCAGGGTGCCTTTTCAAGATTTTTCGGCTCCCCTTCGGCCGTTCTGGACTTCAATGATTGAGTCTCCTCAATCGATTGAGTCAACGCAGACTTTACTGCAGAGGAAGACTTTACTTCCTTAGATGCCGAAGCACCTTGCTTTGTAGGATTTATTATTAAGTCCTGTTTAGATTGGATGGGCTTAGTGGTCATTTTACCATTCGTGCGTTTAGATCTCTTGCCTACCGAAGCTTGCGCTTCATTTAGCATAGGGCTTACTGTTATTCTTGAATGTGATACAGAGATGGGTGAGGGTGACCTAATTGGCTCTAGGTCTTGGTCCGTATCACCACTGGTTGGAGTAACTGTTTGGAGGACGATGGGTGTCGAAGTCCTAGATCTAGTTACTCGTTGGGTTGGCGGAGTCTGAATCATCTCATCAGGCATGTATCGAGTCCTCTTAGGAGAATGTTTAGGAGATGATTCAGATGCTGTTGCTGAAGTGTCACTGCTTACTTCGGGTGTTGTGGAAAGGGTTGGTTCAATCCTAGTTGGACTAGGTTCCCTGATCCTCACGGATTGAGCTTGGTGTGCTACCCTAGATCGTTTGAGGTTCACCCTAAGTGGAGGATTAGCTGGCTCGGGTGGTTGAACTACAGGTTCCTCTACAACCTCTGGGACTGGAACCACGGCAGGTTCAACTTGTTCTTGTTGTACCGGGTTCGGAAGAGGTATTCCTACAGCCTGAAAATAAGAACGCATACGAGCGTCTTAGGGTTCAGCTAGCCTCACTAGCCAATTTGGAATTGGCGCAGTGAATTGATTATCAGACACCATAGGGGTGTTCATCTTCAGCTCTCCAAACCTTTTCATCTGTAATCCATGTGTACCTGATACAAATATATTTGCATTTCTGCAAGCATTGATAGCATCATGGATAAAGATACAAAAAACCTTTAACAAGGGATGTATGAACCCCTTGGCTTTTCAACATGTGCCTGAACCAAATCCCATATAAGTTCTGCATAATCAGGATTCTCTACTCTTGTGAATGAGTAGAAAAGTTTGAGCATCGGCACAGTTAAGCTATCAGATCCACTTCTTGTCATCAACAAGCATCTGTTGATGATTGAGAAGATTACATACCACCTTGAGTGCAGATATTTCTTCTGAAACTTAGCTGGTGGAACATTGGTAGCTCCCACATAACCAAGATCAAAGACAGAAGTCATCATTTGCTGAGTAGCAAGAAAAGCAGGAGCATTCTGTACAAGAGGAAGTCTGAATATCCTCCTGAAGTCTACTTTTGTGATACTCCTGAATCCTTGTACTCCTCTCAGCCTAAATTCAAATTTGGCTGGTTCGCCCTGTGGATTAGTAGCATTTGGTTGTGTGGCATCCATAAATCTGATTGATCTGTTAAGAATATCCAAGTCTGTTTCTGGCACACTAACTGTGGAGCTCAGAGCAGGCCATAAAGTATGCCTCTCTAGAACTGCAGTCCAATATTTGCAGGGAATATTGGTTTCAGAGTTGATAAAGTGATTGTTCACCATTTAGCTGTATAAATAAGAAATAGAAGACCACAAGATATTTAACAAAAAGCATATATCTCTATTCTTATTTGCCTTTGAAATCCTTTTTATATTTTTAAATTTTAAGATTTTTATGGTTTTTCAAATATAAAAGTCTTTTATTCTCAAATATGAACAAATAATTGACAACCATGACATTCATATGATATTCATCTTAGTACAAAATCATCATGCAAAGTCAATTATATAACACAAGGAATCAAAACAACACTTAGTCAATTTCAGCACAATTCAAGCAGATTCGGTAGTTATGAAAACTTTAGATTCTGTAACCAAATAAGCTTGAGTTTTCATATTAGAAAAATATAGAATAAACATGTTAAGTGTTTGAAGATAAAAATCAGAAAATTTCAAGGTACCAAATTTCAGACTCGGTATCAAGAAGGAAAACCAGATTCGGTATCTTCAACAATTAACAGAAAGTCACTTAAACATGCATATTCTATCACATATCATGTAATTTCACAACCATGATCAAACAACTATTCAATTACAAGCATATTAACATGTTAATTGTATGAACAAATTCGGTATCAAGATAAGAACACATTCGGTAGATACAGAATCCATCAAATAAGCAATTAAACATGTAATCAGGCTCGGTCAAATGATAGATCAGTCAATTTAACTCAGATTAGACAAGATTTCATGTTGATTTTCCAAATCAATTGAGTTTAATCAAAGATTAATTGAAATCGACTCAGACTCGGTATAATCAACAAGATTTCAAAAATTAAAGGTCATAATCCAGTTATTTTGAACTTTTTTGGTTGATAAAAACATAATTATCTCAGATCTACAATTATATATCTTAAACATTGATTAAAATGAACAATTACCAAGAATTTGAAGAAACAGAATGACGGACTCGGTAGAATTAGGCAGATTCGGTATAATCAACAGACTCGGTAGGTAATTAATAACAGTAAGAGTAATGTTTGACTTTGACTCTCCTTTTATAGATACCAAAGGTAAAATACCGAATGGGCTTTACAGAATGGGCCTAATATACCGAATTCAGTCCAATTTTTCAAAACATAAACAATTTAACTCCAAATCTTGATAAATTGATTTTTCCTCTTGAAATCCATTTCAATCTTTTCATGAAAAATAATTCTGAGACAATTTTTTTTGAAAACTTTGAACTTACCGAATCTGTACAGTTGGTTGTCAGACTCGGTAAAATGCTAAAAATAGCATTTATTCAGTAAAATTTAAATATTTTTGGATTTTATCTTTTCCAATTTTTATGAATTTTTTCAAAATAAGATTTGTACTTAAAAGAACTTTGAATTTTATACAAAGTTCAAATCTCCAGTGATACCAATTGTTGACACGGGTTGCATACTGAGATGTATACAAGCCATAGTGAATTATTTCAGATAAAAACAAAGAAATTTTGAATTCACTTTTGAAAAACAATATTTTTGAATAATTTTCTCATTTTCTCCCTTTTTCTCCCCCTCAAAATGTGATATACAAGAAAGTAAATCAACATTTTGATTATGTTCCCAAGAAAATGAATCAACTCCCCCTTGAAATAGGATATCAATGAGTTACCTCCCCCTTGCGTAACCATTGAACAAATGTACCTAGGAAGTTATCATTAATCTAAAGGCAGTCCCTTAAAGAAAAATTATCTAAAGCACTGAAACTTAGTTGCTCCCCCTAGAAAGTATCTACTCCCCCTAAACACAAGATCCCAAAAATAAATCCCAACAGATCTACGGAATATCAAGCACTATACTCTACCATGCCAATCTCTTTGATCAAGAATTTTAGCCTAAGTTCATCTAAAGGTTTAGTGAACATGTCAGCTAACTGCACTTTAGTAGGCACAAAGTATAATTCTACATCCCCTTTCTCTACATGGTCCTTAATGAAATGATAACGAATATCTATGTGTTTAGTTTTAGAATGCTGAACCGGGTTGCTTGTTATTGCAATAGCACTTTGTGAATCACAATAGATCGGGGTCTTAGAAATCTTAAAGCCATAGTCCAAGAGTTGAGTTTGCATCCACAAAAATTGTGAACAACAGTGAGCTGCAGCAATGTACTCAGACTCAGCTGTTGATAAAGACACACAGTTCTGCTTTTTGGATGACCAACCAACTAGCCTATTCCCCAACATCTGAATTGATCCATATGTGCTTTTTCTATCAACATGGCAACCACCATGATCCGCATCAGTATAAGCAGTGAGATTGAAATCGGATCCATGAGGATACCAGATCCCAAGGTTAGGTGTACCTTTAAGGTATTGAAAAATCCTAACAACCGCTTTGGAGTGAGATTTCTTAGGGTTGGACTGAAAGCGGGCACAGACAGTTACGGCAAGTGTAATGTCTGGTTGACTCGCAGTCAGATACATTAAAGAACCAACCATGCTTCGATAATGCGTAATATCAAAGGGTTCCCCATTAGTATCAGCATCCAGTAAAGTCCTCATTGGGGTTGTCATTGGTTTTAAAGCAGTCATTTTAAAACGTTTTAGCATATCATTGATATACTTTGTTTGACTGATAAAAATCCCATTTGGTAATTGTTTTACTTGTATCCCCAAAAAGAAAGTTAACTGGTCAAGCATGCTCATTTCAAATTTGCTGGCCATAAGATCACCAAATTCTTTGCATAAGGCCGGAGACGTGGAACCAAAAATAATATCATCAACGTAAATTTGAACCAAGAGAATGTGACCGTGGTTTTTACGGATGAATAGCGTTGTATCAATCGTTCCACGAGAGAAGCCATTGTCCAGCAAATACTTTGTTAAGGTCTCGTACCATGCACGCGGTGCTTGCTTCAGACCGTATAAAGCTTTCTCCAAGTAGTAAACGTGGTTTGGATGAATGGGATTGACAACGCCCTCTGGTTGATCAACATAGACTTCCTCTTGAAGATAACCATTCAGAAAAGCAGTTTTGACATCCATTTGAAACACCGTGAACTTCATATGAGAAGCAAATGCAAGGAAAAGACGAATTGCCTCAATCCTAGCAACCGGAGCAAACGTTTCGTCATAATCAATGCCTTCTTGTTGTCGATATCCTTTGGCCACAAGACGTGCCTTGTTTCGAACCACAATTCCATCAGAATCTTTCTTGTTCTTGAAAATCCACTTTACCCCTATTGGTCGTTGACCCGTTTTTCTTGGAACTAATCGCCATACTTTCAATCGTTTAAATTGATTGATCTCGTCTTGCATTGCAACTACCCAGTATGGATCTAGTAAAGCTTGAACAACTGTTGTTGGTTCAATCTTACTAAGAAAGGCTGGGAATAGACACATATTCTGAGTAGCCCTTCGAGTTGACACTGGAGCAGATGCGTCACCAATAATAAGATCTATTGGATGACTTTTAGTCCACCGGGTGTGTGAAAGAAGTTGTACATCAGTGGTATCCATTGAAACATCAACCGTTGTTGACGTTGAGCCTTGATCCGCTGGATCTGATGTAACATTATCTAATGGATTCAATAGAGTTTCTGGAGAAACAGCTGGAGTTGTATCAACTGATGAATCTTGAATTGGTTCAAGATTATCAGTAACAGGAGGTTGGAGGGAGGATGAAGAAGCAACAGGTGAATCAGTTGGTGTTAAATCTTCATCAAAAAGACTTTGAAGAGTCTCCACAGTAGTTGACTGTGATGGTGTAACCGGTACGGCTTGAACATTTGAATCCCGTTGAGGAGTATAAAGACTATCAAACAAGATATCCAGTTCCTCTGATGTAACCGTAGGAACACCCTTCTTCGAGAAAATTGAGTTTTGCGCGGAAGAAGTAATAGCCAGGTTAGGATCGGGTTTTGAACTGAGTTGTTCAAAAGCCATTCCCGAAAATTCATCGAACTTGACGTTAATGCTCTCTTTAATCATCTTTGTCCGCTTATGATAAACACGATAAGCAACTTTGTTCGAGGAATAACCAAGAAATATGGCCTGATCGCCATGAGGATCAAACTTTCCGAGGCTGTCAAAATCGTTAAGCACATAGCATATACAACCAAAAACACAGAAATATTTGACATTCGGGCGTCTACCATATAATAACTCATATGGAGTTTTATCAAAATGTTTGTTTACAATACAACGATTTTGGGTATAGCATGCAGTTGAAATGGCCTCCCCCCACATTTTTGGAGGTAATTTGGAGTATGCAAGCATCGTTCGTGCTGCTTTGCACAACGTACGATTACGTCGTTCGACTACTCCATTTTGTTGGGGGGTCCGAGCAGCAGAGAACTGATGTTCAATGCCTTTGTCTTTCAAATAACTATCAAGCGGGTCATTCTTAAATTCCGTCCCATTATCAGTTCTGATGCTCCTAACATGTTTGTTAAAAGAGCGTTGAATCTTTTTAATGAATTCAATGATAATGGCGGGGGTTTCTGACTTAGTTCGCAAAAGAAAAATCCATGTAAACCGGGTATAGTCATCAACAATGACAAGCACATGTTTCTTGCCACCGAGGCTAGAAATACGCATGGGTCCACATAAGTCCATATGCAATAATTGCAAAGACGATGAAGTACTGGGGTTTTGCTTAAGCGGATGATTAGTCCGTTTCAGCTTACCCATCGCACATGATGGACACACATGATGCTTATCATATTGAAAGGTTGGAATACCATCAACTAAATCTTTAGAGACTAGTCGATTGATACCCTTGTAATTCAGGTGTGACATCCGATGATGCCATAACCATGAATTTTCTTTGGTAGAACGAGTGGCCAAACACATGGTTGCATGTGATGGTGCATCATTGAGGTCAATAGTATATAGTGAAGCACAATGTTTACCAACAAGAAGATCATTCCCTCCGATGGATTGCATCGAGCATTGTCGACGTTCAAACAAAACTTTGAGATCTCCATCGCAGAATTGGCTCACACTAAATAAACTGCACCCCAAACCCTCAACATATGAAACCCGTTTGATTGTTATGCCATTTTGCACAAAATCTCCGTAACCCATTATTGTTGCAATCTCATCATTTCCGAATGTAACCTTTCCTAGGAATTTGTCAATGAAGTTGACAAGCAAGGATTTGTCGCCCGTCATGTGTCGAGAACAACCGGAATCGATATACCAAACACAGACGTCGAAACCCTGTAAATGTGAATTTCCTAGAGTTTAGGTACCCAAAATTTTTTGGGTCCTTTTCGGTTAGTACCAACAATAAACTTTGGATTAACAACAAACTTTGGATCAATGATGAAATAATCACGTAAAGCATCATGCAGTTTAGACAATAAAGCATCATTTAAAACCACATTACATGAAGCATCATACGCAATATCAATCTTTACATCGTTATCAGAAGTCTTAACACACAATTTATTCCAAGTAGATGTTTTGTTCACAGGCGAAAATTGAAAAACATGAGATGATTTCCTAGGCCGACTAGCAGATTGCTTTGGTTTGGTTGCTACTTTCTTAGTCGTGGACTTAGGAACCCATACAGATTTGTAATTCAAGTTTGGATTATGACCTGTGACACGAAAAACACCTTTGTTAGTTAGACGTCCAAACTTTTCAGTTGACACATGAGATAACTGATTTTGCAGAATTTCCAATTTGATTGTACGTTCTTTTGCATCATACTCACTTAAATCAGGTTTAGAACTTGTGTGTTTTGTGGACTTAACTGATTTCTTTAAAAGACTCTCTTTTGAAGTTTTTGTCATAGGAATCATAGGAATCTTTTCAGTTAACACAAAACCATTTGGAGAATGAACCGTTTTAACAATATACTGAGTTGTAGAAACAACTTTCGAACCATGATTGCCAAATTAAGAACGTAGAGGATTTTTAAGAATAGTAATGGGTTTTACATCCTTAGATGTTGTTGTTCCCTTCCCCTTCTTAGTAATCCCACCAGTACATTCAAGCACATTGGTTGCAACATTAGACGTTTGCTTAAGTGTGTTAGCCTGTTTCATTTGAATTATCTTTTGTTTTAAGCTTTTAATCTCAAGACATAATTCTTCAGCAGAAACTATCACTTCACCCTCCTTAAAAGCATAAGTACATTCTTTCTTAGGCAGTGAAGGCAATTTATCACACAAAGTAAGCATTTGTTCTAATGATTGGCATTTAAGTTGCAAGTAAACATTCTCCTGTTCAAGTTGAGCTACTATACGATTCAAATTACGTACAGCAGGCAAATGCAAGTAATAATCATGCAAAGGATCAAGTTGACTTTCAAAATCTATCAAAGGTTCAAGGTTCGGTTCATCCTGAGGTTCTACTTTATCATCTAAAGAATTTTGACCTAGAGAATCTGTCTCAAAGAATACAGTTAGTTCATGTGCTAGGTCTGCACGGAAAACATCATCTGGACATGCAGGTAAAGTTGGTAGAATTGGTTTCACATCAAAAATTGGTTCATCAAACACCTCATCTATTGCAGTAATGCTAGAACTAGGTTTGTTAAACACTTCATTCTCAAGCATTAAAATGTATTTCTCTAGCATGAGTGTTGGGATATAAACCAGTCTACGCTTAGGCACATAATCTTCACGTTGCATGTTCTTTTCAGTTTCAACAAGATTTTTCAAGAAATCAGGATTCGATTTACCTATCTTAGCATTGATTTTTTCATACATTAAGCTAATTTGATGGTATTTTCTAGATTTACGATTTACAATAATATCATCAAAATCAGCATCAGAAGCATGTACAAAATGCGATGGTAAACCAGCTTGAAAATAATCAGAATGATATAATCCTGGAATCTTTTTGGAAGCATCTTCCAAAATTTTCGGATCTTCATAACCCAACCCCCACTTTTCACCATGAATCGTTTTTGGTCTATTCATGAAAATTGTTTGTTTTGAAAGTTCCATATCCATGATAGCTTTAGATTGCTCTGTTCGATAGAGTTTTTCCTCATATCGAGCAAGTTGTGCTTTCATTTGAAAAGATTCTTTTGACAATAAAGAAATTTCAGTGTTCTTTTCAATTATGGTGTTTTCCAATTGAACGATTTTCTTGTTTAGTTTTGAAAGTGTGGGTTCATGTTGGTTTTTCAAATCAGAAAGATCTTTTTCTAAAAATTGAACTTTTTCTGCAAGTCGTTCCGATTTTAAACGATAATCAGTTCTTTCAACTTTAATTGGATGAATTGTCTTTTTCAGATCTTCCAACTCAGTTTCCTTATAGTTGAGTTGGAGAGTCAATTGTTGCACATCCGTTTGCAATTTGGATGAGGAAGGTCTGGTCTCATTCATATTGATTTTATCTTTTAAAACTTTGTTTTCAGATTTTAAGCCTTTGACTTCTTTTGACATTGAGACCAGATTCTTCATCAAGTCATTTTGCATTTTTATAAAATCAGGTGAGATTTCAGATGATTGTACCTCATCATCATCGGATGTTGAGTCAGAATTCTCCATTGCTTCCTTAGCTTTGATGAGTTTTGTCACCTTACAAACATTTGCATGTTCCACCTCTGAATCTGAATCGTCAGTCCAGTTAAACCAAGTATCATCAACCGGTTTTAGCTCTCCCCCAGTTTCCACAATCTTAGCCATCAACATTTTCTTCTTGTACTGCGTCCTTCTTCTTAGGCATCTTGCACTCACGAGAGTAATGACCAGCTTTGTCACAATTGAAACAAATTGAATCTTCCTTCTTGGAATCATCGGCACATTGTTGTTTAGATTGATCAGCTTTCTTGTAGTACGAGGAAGATGACGAGTTTTTGCGTTGATTGCTTGATTTGCCTTTAAACTTGTGTTTGTTCAAGGCTTTTGTGAACATGGCTGCCATCTTGACTAATTCAAGATGAGAATCATCAACATCAGAAAGATTCAAATCTTCTGAATCAGTTGATTCTTCAACAAGCACTTTCTTGGACAAGCTTTTGGAAGACGTCAATGATTTGCTCTTCTTTTTGGCAATTTGGGCAAGTGGATCGCCCGGAGAAGACTCTTTCCTTCCTTCTTGAAGTTTAGACACTTCAGGTTGGTAATGCATAAGAACTCCAACAAGCTCATGAATAGTCAACTTGTCAATCTCTTTAGTAGATCGAACAATGGTTCCATAAGGAAGCTAATCATCATTGAGCTTTTTGAGAAACTTCATGTTGACTTCAGCATTTACTTTTATGATCTTGCACCTTTTCAACTCATTGAGAACACCATTGAAACGACGATAGGTATCCTTGAGTGGTTCATCAGTTTCCTGCTTGAAATCTTCATAGAATCCCAGAGCCTTATTCAATTTAGTAACGTCTGACATGTAATAACCTTCTTGCTGTCGTTTGATCTCATCCCATATATCTTTTGCTGTTGTGTTGCTATCAACATTTTCAAACAATTCATACGGGATAGCTTGTATAACAATATTCTTTGCCTCTATGTCACCATGAGCTCTCTCACGCTTATCACCAGAAAGTTCATAGACTGGAATTGGCATACCAGTATCCGGATGATAATCAACAACTGGACCATCTCTCAGAGAAGCCCAAATGTGTTTTTCTTTCTCACCCTTATAGTCTATGTAATGAGTGATACGGTGAAGCCACTGAGTGTATTTGCCATCAAACAACACTGGAGGACGGGAATCTGATCCAATGATCAAAGTATCTTGAGTAGACATCTTGAAAATGAGGTAGATTCGGTAAAGATTCTGTATTACACAAATCTAAGATGAAAAGTCACAACAATCTGATCAGAATGTCAGATTCTGTAACAGATTCGGTACTGTAGCAGATTCGGTAAAGATTCTGTATATCAGATTCTGTAAAAGAAACTGATCAGAAATACAAGAGACAAACCCAGATTCAGTATAGATTCGGTAATCACAAGAATTGTAGCCTGTAACCACTTAAAATAATGGATTAAGTGATACAGAAACTCAGATTCTGTATTTGATTCGGTAGTCAGATTCTGTATGAATTTGAAGTTCAAACTCAATTCAATCCTTTTGAATTAGATTCTGTAACCTTGCTGCACAAGGAAACACGTTAGTATCACACAAAATATCAAAGATACCGAAAGTATAGGATACCGAATGTCAACTGTAGCAGTTGATAATACCGAGTCTAAGTTTAAAACTTAGAAATATGATAGAATCCTTTCTCAAACCACACCAATTAGCTGCGTATAATCAAATCGAATGTGATAGAATCACAATCATACCACAATCTGCAACACTTAAGATGAATTTAAGTAATGAAGCAGACTCGGTATGACAGTTACGATACCGAGTGTTGATCAAATCTTTAAAACTTAATGAATTGAAGAAATTGAACCGTCAGAAATGTGATTTAACACCTCACGAACACAACTGAATCCTTAAATCTTCACAAAAATCCAGAATCAAGCTTGAATTAAGCAATACCGAGAGTTTTAGCCACAAACTCTAAAAATCAACTTGATTCTCCATAATTGAAGTTAAAAAGCTGTAATGATGATCGAAACTCTTTCTAAAATACCTAATGCACCTTTGCTGAACTTATCACAAGAATCTGAACGTCAGATTATCAAATTCGATGATACCGAATGTGATTCAAAATACCAAGAGTAATCAGATTCTGTAATCTACAATCTCTGGATCGATATAGTGATGTAGAATCACTTCCTGGAAGCTCTGATACCAAATGATAGGTCAGATCATGTTGAGATTGAGAGAAATGATAAGATAAAGAGAGATTCAGTATGTAAGCATGAGACTCGGTATTAGAGAGAATCGGTACAATTACATTCCACAGCTTTTAGAACTCGGTTACAATGCAATGGCTATCTAATTAGGACTACTTAGGTTCCTTATATAGCCCTCTTCTAAAGAACCTTCATTTAAGCTTATTTTCACATTAACACTATACAACTTCGGGGTCCTAACAGCTAGTCATTTGACTCCATACACCATGCGTATCAAAATTTTCATCAATCTTCCTACCATTTAATATCAACCCTCGACAATCGACAGATGCTAGCTCCTCAGGCGTATATATACGTAAGGCCTGAGCCATGTATAGTAGAGACATGTGGCGCATCGAACCTCCTAACAAAAATCTAATAAAACTTCAATCGGTTAAACTAGCTACCCGATCATTTATTTCTATACTACACAATAATTCTTCACACCATACTTTATATACAGGTCTACGCATGTTGAATAATCGTACCCAATCGTTAAAAGTAGAATTACCATACCTCTGTGTAAGTAATTCCCTAATTGGCTCGGCCAATTCTACGGCTTCTAACGGTTCCCATTCTATTACCCTAGGTACTTCAACAGCTTTAGAATGAAGAGTGTGCAAGTTCCTTTAGTATTTTGGATAATCTATCCAATGTCTGTCTAATCTCAAGTTCGGGTGCAAATTTTCCACGTGCATATCTGAAAATGTCATAACTGGATGAGGTATATCTTGTTTGTAATAGTTATCAACATCCTGTTATTCCGCATTCTCAGGAGGAGCAATGCGAGCTTGGGATGAAGATTCACCCCTTTCAGTCGTTTTTCTTGAGTAATTCCTTGATAGCATCCTTCTCAACATGATTTTGTGAAAGATTTGATGAAAAATGGCCAAAAATTGCGGATTTGTGTGTGTTTTCTCGGGTGTTTTTCGCAGTTTGTGGGTGTTTTTTGTTGGGGACTGATCTGTTCCAGCGTTATATTTTTTTCTGGAATTTTGGTCCTCCGCGACTTGCGGTGTTTGCACATTACAAACTCCGCGAGTCGCGGTGTTTGTATTTTTTTTTTTTTTTATAAAAACCTTAACTTATAAAATAATTAATTAATTAATTTTAAAATTTTGTTTCCCTTGTTATTTAGGATGAGGTCGTTTCGGAACGATGTCCTAGTCCGTCCCTCGACAAAATTTTAAAATTTGTCAATTCAAAGCGCGGTTTTAAAAGCAAAGATTTTTTGGTTTTTTAATATTTTTGGCATACTTTAATTCAATAAGATTAAAAATAATGATAATAAAAGTTCTCGTCCCTCCCTCGGGTAAAACAATTTTGGCTCAACGACCTAGTCTTCAACTTACGACGAATTTTAAAAATCATATTTTTAACTTAGCGAAATAAAGTAAATTTTTGTTTTTAAATTCACACCAAACTTAAATTTAAAATGCATAAAATTAAAAATTCACACCAAACTTATATTATATTTTTGTTTTTATACATTAAAAATATCAATTTTTCAAATATTTACAATTTTAAATATATTAATTTTAAAAAGTTTACAATATTATTTTAATTTTTATATATTAATTTTAAAATATGGTAAAAATAAAATTAAAAATCTTTTTGGCTTTTATCCCACTTTAATCAATCAAATATTATCAAAAATATGCTCCCCTCTTTTCGGTAAAGTAATTTTGGTTCCATGACCTAATTTAACTCATGACGAATTTTTGAAATATTTTTGGTTGATTGATTAAAGATATTTATACCTTAAGAATAAACGTTAAATTTCGCAGTGATGTAATAAATTTTTGTATTATATCAATAATTTCGGTCGCAAGACCTAATTTTATCGAATACCAATTTAATACTTTATAGCGAACAAATTAGCGTTTATTATCAAAAGGTTAAAAAAAAAACTGTACAGACTTACCTGTGAAATAGATTTCTTAGTGATATGCTCTAGCCCACTCATAAGATAGTCGGACTAATTGATTTTCCATGGCTACATAGGCGTAACCTCGAGCATTTAATGTTTTTTCTTCTAAACATATGAACGGTCCGTCTCTGCATAAAGTAACAAATTCGGTATTTGAATAGGTTTGATTATTTGAACATTTACCTTCATGTGACCATTTTTCGCATTTGTGACATTTTCCAAGGTGTCGTGCTCTTCTTTTCGCTGCGGTTTTTGATTTTCCTTTACCAAATTGTAACTTATTATCTTCGCATCTGGATTCTTTTCTTACTCCGTCCAATTTACCTCTGATTAATGATACTATTTCACTTGGAAGTGTGTCATTATTACGTTTAGTGATCAAAGCGTGTAGCATTAGACCATGGTTTAATTCACATGAAGTCTTCATTTCGTAAAAACCTAAAAAAATAAAAATTCAGAATGGGGGGAGAAGACTAGTTCTTTAGGGTCTGCTAGGGAAAGACCATTCGGGTTCCATTTTCGAGAACTACACGAAAACAGAAAATCTAACTCTAATAGAAATACATATTATCCTTTAAAGACTTGATTCTCCCCACACTTAGTTAGCTGTGGTATCGAAATTGTGATTAACTTCGTTGTCAACTTCCATCGGACCATGTATGTAATTATTTAACTCTGTGACCATTAACCTTAAATTCAATCCCATTTGAATTTATTAATTTTATCGTTTCGTATGGGAAAACTCTTTTGACTATGAATGGTCCAGACCATCTTGATTTCAATTTTCCAGGAAATAGCTTGAATCGTGAATTGAAAAGAAGAACTCTGTCTCCTTCTTTAAATTCTTTTGAACTTCTGATTCATTTAACATGCCATTTCTTTGTTCTTTCTTTATAGATTAACGAATTTTCGTATGCTTCATGTCTTAATTCTTCTAATTCGTTTAATTGACTTAACCGTAGACGTCCAGCTTCATATAAATCAAGATTACATGTCTTCAAAGCCCAAAATGCTTTGTGTTCAATTTCTACTGGAAGATGACATGCTTTTCCATAAACGAGTTTAAAAGGTGTGGTACCAATTGGAGTTTTGTAGGCTGTTTTAAAAGCCCAGAGTGCATCCTCCAATTTTATGGACCATTCCTTCGGATTTGATCCTACGGTTTTCTCTAGAATACGTTTTAAAGCTCGGTTGGTATTTTCAACTTGTCCACTTGTTTGTGGATGATAAGCGATGGAGATTTTATGAGTTACTCCATATCTTTTAAGAACTTTCTCAAGTTGATTATTACAGAAATGAGTACCCCGATCACTTATTAAAGCTTTCGGTGTTCCAAACCTTGCAAAAAGACGTTTTAAAAAGTTGACTACAACTCGTGCATCGTTAGTTGGGAGAGCTTGTGCTTCCGCCCATTTAGATACATAATCAATGGCTACGAGAATATAGAGATTATTATGAGATTTTGGAAATGGACCCATAAAGTCAATACCCCAAATGTCAAATACTTTACATACTTGAATGACATTTTGTGGCATTTCATCACGTTGACTTATTTTTCCGGCCCTTTGACAAGCATCACAGGATTTGCAAAGAAGGTGTGCGTCTTTGTAAATTGTTGGCCAATAAAATCCAGATCATAAACTTTTCTTGCTGTGAGTTGAGGCCCATAATGCCCTCCTGTTGGTCCTATGTGACAATGGTTTAAAATTTTACTAGCTTCATCTCCAAATACACATCGGCGTATTATTCCATCGGGACAACTTTTAAACAAATGTGGATCTTCCCAGAAATAATGTTTTATATCACTGAAGAATTTCTTTCGTTTTTGGTACGACAATCCTTTTTCAAGGAATCCACGTACTAAGTAGTTTGCATAGTCTGCAAATCATGGAATTTCATTCTAATCTATCTTCAATAGATATTCATCAGGAAAGTTGTCTTGTATGGCCGATTAATTTAGAACTTCTAAATCAGGATTTTAAAGACGAGAAAGATGATCAGCGGCGAGATTTTCTGCTCCACTTTTATCTCGGATTTCAATATCGAACTCTTGTAAGAGTAAGATTCAATGGATTAATCTTGGTTTGGCATCTTGTTTCGAAAATAGGTATCTAAGAGCAGAATGGTCAGTATAGACCACCGTTTTAGCTAGAACGAGATATGAACGAAATTTGTCAAAAGCAAAGACAATAGCAAGGAGTTCTTTTTCAGTAGTTGTATAATTCGTTTGTGCTCCTTGTAACGTCTTACTAGCATAATAAATAGGTTGAAATCGTTTTTCAATCCTTTGTCCTAAAACGGCTCCCATTGCAAAATCACTTGCATCGCACATTAGTTCGAATGCTAGATTCCAATTTGGTGTTATCATGATCGGCGCATTAGTAAGTTTCTCTTTAAGAATATTAAAAGATTTGATGCATTCATCGGAAAAGATGAATGGAGCATCCTTTTCTAGGAGTTTATTCATAGGAGTGGCAATTTTAGAAAAATCTTTTATGAAACGTCGGTAAAAACCGGCATGCCCTAGAAAACTCCTAACTCCTCTAACATTGGTGGGATGTGGAAGTTTAGCAATTACATCTACTTTAGCTCTATCCACTTCAATTCCTTCCTTTGAAATTTTATGTCCAAGAACGATGCCTTCTTTAACCATGAAATGGCATTTCTCCCAATTAAGTACTAGATTTGATTGTTCGCATCTAATAAGCATTCATTCAAGATTAGCTAGACATGTTTCAAATGTATCACCGAAGACTGAAAAGTCATCCATGAAAACTTCCATGCATTCTTCTATCATGTCGTGAAAAATCGCCATCATGCACCTTTGAAAGGTTGCAGGGGCGTTGCAAAGTCCAAATGGCATGCGTTTGTAAGCAAAAGTACCATAAGGGCACGTGAATGTTGTTTTCTCTTGATCTTCGGGTGCTATTGGAATTTGAAAATATCCGGAAAAACCATCAAGAAAACAATAGTAACTATTTCCGGCTAATCTTTTCAACATTTGATCAATAAAAGGTAAGGGAAAGTGATCTTTTCTGGTGGCATCATTTAATTTTCTATAATCAATACATACACGCCATCCTGTTACAGTCATAGTAGGAATAAGCTCATTTTTCTCATTTGTGATGACAGTCATGCCACCCTTCTTAGGCACGCATTGAACTGGACTTACCCATGGACTATCAGAAATTGGATAAATTAAACCTGCATCTAGCTGTTTAATAATTTCTTTCTTAACAACATCTTGCATATTAGGATTTAGTCTCCGTTGGCGTTGCACATACGTTTTATGTCCTTCTTCCATAAGGATTTTATGTGTGCAATACGAAGGACTTATTCCTTTAATATCATGAATCTTCCATGCAATAGCTGGTTTATGAGCTTTTAATACAGAAATGAGTTGAGATTTTTCATTTTCAGTAAGAGAAGACGATATTATTACAGGTAATTCAGATTCACCATGTAAATAAGCGTATTCCTAATGGTTTGGAAGTGGCTTTAACTCTAATGTCGGAGGTTCTTCTATCGATGATTTATTTCGATATCTTTCTTCTTCTTTTAGCATTTGAATTTCTTCTGTTGTTGGTTCATATCCATTAGCTATAAGTGTAGCAAACATTTCAGCTTCATCAATTGGTTCAGTTCCTTCTCCTAAAGAACATTATCCTGTTCCTTATAATTCTGGAAATTCTTTTAACAATTCTGCATGTGAATCTATAGTTTGAATATAATAGCATGTATCATCTGCAGATTGCGGTTGTTGCATTGCTCTATCAACTGAAAAGGTAACACTCTCGTCCTCTATACTTAGGGTCAGTTTCTTACCAAACACGTCTATCATTGCTTTAGCCGTGTTTAAGAATGGTCTTCCTAATATGAGAGGAACTTGAGAATCTTCTTCCATATCCAGAACAACAAAATCTACTGGAAATACTAAAGTACCAACTTTAACTAGCATGTTCTCCATTATCCCTCTAGGATATTTTATTGATCTATCGGCTAGTTGTATACTTATTCGTGTTGGTTTCAATTCTCTAAGGTCTAGTTTAGTGTATAGTGAATACGGCATTAAATTTATACTAGCACCTAAGTCTGCCAATGCTTCTATTGAACTAAGACTACCCAGAAAACATGAAATTGTGAAACTTCCTGGATCTGATAGTTTTTCTGGTATCTTATTCAACAGCACTGCTGAACAATTAGCATTCATAGTAACAGCCGAGAGTTCTTCCATTTTCTTTCTATTTGTGATCAGATCTTTCAAGAATTTAGCATATCTAGGCATTCCTGAAATCACATCAATGAAAGGAAGATTTACATTTATCTGTTTAAACATATCCAAGAATTTGGATTGCTCGGCTTCAAGTTTCTCTTTTGTCATTTTATTAGGGTAAGGAAGTGGTGGTTGGTATGGTTTAACATAAGGTTTAGCCTTAACTGTGTTATCTTCATTAACCTTTTCAACTACCGGTTCTGTTTCCTTATCTTGTTCAGGTTGTGGTTCTTGTGGAGTAGGAATAGCTTCATCAGAAGTTACAGGTATTTCAGGTGGTTTAAGTGTTGTACCACTTCTTGTGGTAATGGCTTTAGCTGTTTCATTCCGGGGGTTAGCAATTTTATCACTAGGTAAACTTCCCCATTTTCTTTCACCTATTAACCTTGCTAGGTTACTTACTTCTTGTTCCAAATTTTGAATAGAAGCTTGTTGATTTCTAAATGCTTGAGCATTTTGTTCATTGGTTTGTTTCTGAGATGTGAAAAACTGCGTTTGAGTTTCAACTAGCTTCGTCATCATATCTTCTAAATTCGGCTTTTTATCATCGGGTTGTTGTGGTTTGTTTTGAAAATTAGGTAAGTATTATTGGATACTTGTTGATTGCTAGGACCTTGTTGGTTGTTGTATGGAACATTTCGGTTATAATTCTGGTTTTGATTGTAAATTGGTCTTGGCGGTTGATAATTATTCTGATAATTATTCTGATAATTATTTCCAGGCCTTTGGTTTATATATGAAATATTCTCTCTTTGTTCCATTGTTAGCTCAATACTGAGACAATCTTTTGTCAAATGTGGTCCTCCACACTGCTCACAACTAAGGGGTATAAAATACTATTAAATTTTAGCAGGAAATACTATTAAATACGATACAATTTTACACAAGATATTTATTTATTTATAGAATGGATATACTTAAACCTTGCTACAATACTTATAGGCAGTGTACCTAATCGTACAGTAGTGTAGTTTTTAGTAAGTCCGGTTCGTTCCACAGGGAAAAATCTTTAAACAAAGCTTAACGCTATATTAGTTTAATTTATAAAAATACAAATATATATATAAGTAATATTATTATTTTAAAGGGGGTTTTTACCGTTTATTGACCGGTTTGTCGATTTTAAAACTTTAGTCGCAGTTAAAACCTAATGTAAAATATTAAAAATAAATAAAAGACTAAATTTAAAGCGTAAAGTAAATAACGATAATGAAATTGCGATAAATAAAAGTGCGATAAAATAAAATTGCGATAATTAAAAAGTACGATAATTAAAAGTGCAATTAAATACAATAACAATAAATAAAAGTGCGATAATTAGAAGTGCAATTAAATATAAAATAAAGGAAATTAAATATGAAATAAAAGAATTATGCTTATTTAAACTTCCGTAATCATGATGTTTGACGTGTTGATTTTAGTTTATTCCCATGGGTTAATTGTTCTTTGTCCTGGATTATTTAATATGTCCGTCTGGTTTTTGTCCATAACAGTCCATCAGTCATAAATATAAAGTGCGAGTGTCCTCGTCAAATTATCCTTATACCCGAAGTTAAATATTCCAACTAATTGGGGATTTAAACTGTAACAAGGTTTTAATGCTTTGTTTAATAATTACACCAGGTTATCGACTGCGTGTAACCCAAGGTTTTAATACTTTGTTATCAATTATGCCAAGTGTCCTTGTACATAATTTTACCCCTGTTTCAATAATTCCATAGACTATTAATCCATTCCCGTGTCTGGTTAAATGAACGATTATTCGTACATATAAATACCCCGCCCATCGTGTCCGATCGAGTGTATATGGTTATTTATAAGGACATCCAATTGTAAATCTTTATATTAAAATTAACAAACTATCATTTAGTTAAACAAATATAAAGCCCATTAATAGCCCATAGTCTAATTTCTACAAGTGTCGTTCTTTTGTCCAAACCCCAATTATGGTACACAGCCCAATTACCCAATTTTAATATTTTTAGCCCAACATCATGATTACTTCGGTATTAAATAAGCATAATAATAACTTAGCTACGAGACATTAAATTAAAAAGGTTGAACATAACTTACAATGATTAAAAATAGCGTAGCGTTACACGGACAGAATTTCGACTTACACCCTTACAACATTCGCTAACATACCCTTATTATTAGAAATTAAAATTAAAATTAAAATTAAAATATAAATATATATATATATATATATATATATATATATATATATATATATATATATATATATATATATATATAAAATTTACGTATGATGAAGAAGGAAAAAGGTGATTTTTACGATCAGAATGCGCGAGCTTTTATAGGCAGTTTCAAACTTTGGGGCTCCACGAGTCGCGGCCCATTTCTTCTTCAAACTCCGCGAGTCGCGGAGTTCGTAAATCCAGCTCACAAAGGTTTGGCTCCTAGCTTGCCGACGGTTTATAATATATTATATAATATATAAATAATTATAAGAATTATTTAAATATTATATTATATTTATGTGCATAGTTGACTTGTAATTTTTAGTCCGTTGCGTCGAGCGTTGAGAGTTGACTCTGGTCCCGGTTCCGGATTTTCGAACGTCCTTGCGTACAATTTAATATCTTGTACTTTGCGTTTTAAATCTTGTACTTATGTAATTTTGAGACGTTTCTTATCAATAATTGGAACCTCTTTGATTGTATTTTGTACTTTTGAGCTTTTTGGTCGTTTGCGTCTTCAATTCGTCGAATCTGTCTTTTGTCTTCACCTTTTATTATTTAAACGAATATCACTTGTAAATAGAACAATTGCAACTAAAAGCTTGTCTTTCTTGAGGAATAATGCTATGAAATATATGTTCGTTTTTAGCATTATCAAATATTCTCACACTTGAGCGTTGCTTGTCCTCAAGCAATATAGTCTTGAAATACTAGAATCACTTCTTTATTCTTCACACTTTGTACATCAGTGTTTTTTTATGGCGGTATAAACAATGGTAGTAACGATGTGGTTTACAGTCCCACATGACTATAAAAATTTAGATCCATTAAGGAAATTGGATCTTTATGAAAACATTTGATCTTTTTGAAAATTCAATCTAGTTTTTACCCTAGATAAGTTTTTCGGAATAACCCTTCACCGGTGTTTGCAAATTCTTTTTGTGGGTTTGGTGGGTTTCAGATTTGAAAATTTTAGCTCAAAACTTGTGATTTTGTGTCACCCACTTGCTAAGAGAGTGTACTTGGCTTAAGAGAGTTGTTTATGTCATTGTAACAATTTGTGATATAGTGTATTTCTCTCTTTGGAGGCCCGTGGTTTTTCTCCTGTTTTGGAGTTCCCACGTTAAATTCTTGTGTTGTGGATTGTTCTTATTTCTTTACTGTTTTTCATTGGGCGTTTGTTGGGAATTAGTGAGGCCGTAATTTCCCAACAGTGTAGCGCATATTCGCGCGTCTTTAAGTAAAATATGGTGAAGTTCGTACCTTCGTGTTCGGAAACGCGTTATGGAGTTATTGGTGGTGGTGTGTTACGAGCATGTATAGTTGACACATGAATCGACCAATACTGGCTTAACTGGTCAATGATAACGGATGAAATATGTTGGTTACTTCATGTTTGTTTTCATGCATTTAGAAGTGGTCAACCATGCTTCCACCAAGATAATCTACATCCACGTTTCAGCCATGTTCCCTGCATTAAATTAGCATTACAATTAGTTTAGTACTCCCATTAGTTACATGCTTTTATTCAGTAACCGTTTATTTTTGTTAGAATAAATTTGTACTTGACTTTTATCAAATGACGAATGAATAAGTTGTTTAAGCCAAAGTATGTCTTTCTCTTTATTTTTTAGGAGTTAACGGTCGACCCTAAGAAATCGTATCATAGTGGTCTCGCTTAACACGACGGTAGTATACCATAAACGACTGACAAGGTGTTTGAGTTTTGAAGAGAGAGGCTGAATTTAGGTTTTGAGAAGAGACGTATACATTTTTGCAGGATTGAATGGAAGGATCTGGAATGGACAATCTTGTCATGGATGTAGGTTTACCGTTGGCTGGTATTTAAATAGTAAAATGAAAAAAATAGGAAACGATAAATAAGGACAAATAATATACAACTTTCCTTTTGAAATATTTCAAATTAATAGTTCACTTCAAAAAAATATAAGAATAATAATGTAAAGTTGTTTTGTACTATTGCTTTATGCAAGTAAAACGAAAAGGTATATGAACGTAAGAGATAAACAGGATAGTGAACAAAAAGTAAAAGGTAATGATAACATTTCTTAAAATGTGTATTTTTTGTCTGAAAACTATTAAATTAAGATTGAGCTATTAGATAATACGTAGTATATGTTGAGTTTCGACCAACGATTTAACTATCCACTCCTACCGTTTTTACTTTTGTTAAAAACAGAAATCTTGCAGAATAATATAGAAATTTTGTGTTGTTTTAAGGTTATATTTAATAAAAGTTTTCAAGCTTTAATGATTGTGTATTACAAGTAGTGAGGTAGTTATTTGAGTTTACTTTTAATTATATGCAAATAATTCCCATGTCTTAAGTTCTTAATTATAGCATTTAGGACTATATTTAGAAAAATCCAATAATATATGGTAAATCTCACACGCTAAATTTAATTGCAAGTTTAATTCGAGTCACAAATTAACAAAACTAGAAATAGTTCGGACAGCATGTTGCGGCGGTTGAATTTGGATATAGATTGTTTGGTATTTGTTTGTAGTATCAGACGATATTTATGTACAAAATTACTACAAATGTTTACTACTTATTACATACATACATAGTGTTGTAAATTTGAAAATTTTGAAAACATGATCTTTTCTGAAAGTAACTCAGGTCTTTTTCCTTACATACCCATGAAATTACCATTTGCTCAAACAATCAACTTAGTATAATTAGTTGAGTTTGTTTAATATATATATAAAAAACTATATATGATATATAAAATTGATTCAAAATGTTTGCTTTTAAAAAAAAAATCTTTTCCCATTATAATTAGTTACGTTTTGTTCGTAAAATTATTTCGAGTTGAACAATGATGACGGAAAAACCTAACTTGCGACGAAAAAAAGATAAATCCCGTTAAAAATTTGGATGAGTTTTTTTAATGATTATTATATTAAATTAAAAAGTTACATTTTAACTCTCTAAGTTACCTTTCATACCCCTAAAAATTTATTACTTTTCTCCTATATAGTTATACCTTTGACCTCTTAACTAAATCACATTTAACTCAAGCTCTCCCATTCATCACAAGTAAATACGGCCAAAATTTTGGTTGTAGTTAGTATTATATGAATTTTTAGTATTATATGAAAATGAAAATGGAAATTATTATTGATTAACCAACTGACCCACATCTGATAAATAAATTACTGGTCCATTTAGAAGGGAAGAGAAGCCTACCTAAAAATTTCAAGATAAGTACTAGCTGTTGATCCATTTTTAAATTGGACCAACCTGCGTCACGTTTTTTTACGTAGTCTTATTTGGCCCAACAAATAATGGTGGGAGTTACTATTGGGCCTAATTTCTTAAATCTTGTAAAGTTGATTATTAAATAACCCATAATTTTTTTTAGAGTACAAATCTCATTATAAATTAACATTTTTTTAATAGCAGTACGAGATCACCCACGAGGGACTTAACCCCCCACACGTTCATCTCCCTGCAGTTGCATAACCCGCTCCCAACTGCTCTCCAGGAGGAAACCGGGCCTAATCCGAGGGAGTAGGCGGTAAAACTCCCTTCCCCCATTGCGAAAGGCACCCTTGGATGGAATTCAAGGGTAAATGGACAACATTGTGTGCAATGTTGCACCTCACGGGAGTCGAACTCCTGACCTCTCGCTAAGAGAGGCAGACCACTACCACATGAGCTACAACATTTTTACATCAAATTTTCATAAAAGGTAATTTATTTTTATTTGGACTATTTAGAAGATTGTTTTACAAAAGGTTGATAAAAAAATGAGCATCGTTACTTTTAAGTTAGAACTTCGATAAAAATTAACGATACTTCATTCTTGATTCACTTCTGATAAAATTAACGATACATTAACATTTGACTAATTACCCAAATCGAATTAACTCGTAAATATGAACCAACTATAATCACGAACATAATTTCACCAACGTAAGTACATTACGACAGATATTGCCGTAGGCAATAAATTATTCAAATATGAAATATGAATTAAAAAAAATGAAGTATCTTTAATTTTTTAATTTTTATAATTAAAAAGTAACACTACTCTTGTTTTATATTAACATTTGGTAAAACAATCTTTTAAATAGTCGAAATAAAAATAGGTTACTTTTTATAAGAAATTGAGGTAAAAATGATATATTTTATTAGAATTTGTCCTATTTTAATTGCAACTTTGGATAACATCAAACTAGAGTATATAATTTGAAATTTGATGATTTCTATTAATCGTACTAACAAGTAATTCGGGTTTTTATTTTCAATAGAATCTGCATCAACCCCAATGTTTTATTATGGAAGAAATTAATCATACGTTACCAAACACATAATCTAAGTATCAGGCCCGGCCCAAAGTAGTGCAAACATTATGGAAGAAATTAATCATACGTTACCAAACACATAATCTAAGTATCAGGCCCGGCCCAAAGGTAGTCATTTGCACAGTGCCCATATTTTTCCGGGGCCCATAATAGTGTTGACTTGGCCCAAGTAGAATTTATGACTTTCAATTTTAAAAACAGCCCAACATAAGTTAACCATGAAGTGCTGTCCTTATTAGTAACTTTTGAAAATGTTAGAAGTCAATTATACCACCAATATTTTATCCCATCTATCGATGTGGGATACTACAATTTCTTTGTATTCAGATTTTTACCACGATATTTTTTTTAAAAGGTGGTTATTTTATTTAATCCAAAATACTTGATCTACACTGCTCGAATATTACAACCCAAAGCTATTTTAAAAATATACAAAATTAAACAATTGCTAACAACTAAAGTTAATGAAAAAAAATACACATTCGCAAAACTAAATTCGATAACTTTTAGGGGCCTTTTTTTTTCGTCTCGCTCTGGGCACTCAAATTCTCGGGACCGGCCCTGCTAAGTATTATCACGAACTTCACATTTTAGTAATTCTTATTGTAAAGTTATTCTACGTATCTGTATATGTGTATGTAGTCCATATATGTTGTGTACGGTCGATGTATTTTGACTTGAAGTTTAGAAACAGCAAGTCTGTATTTATGATTTTATTATTACACTAAAAAAAGTAGAATTATTTACTTTTATGAGTTTTATCATTTAATTCTCACAATTTTATACCAACAAAAAAGAACCATTACCATTTACTACATATAATTGCAATCATGATCCTCTATAGTACGTGTAAACTCATTAAACCATCAATCATAATACTTATGCAAACACAGAGTTCAATATGTTATTTGCAAAATTAATTTAGTTTACTTTAGGGCGGTTAATTTCTATTAAACATTTCAATAAATCTATCAAACTTTTTTATCCAAAATGTGTATAGTATAAACTAAAAAATCATACTCCCTCCGTCCCAGATTAATTGTCCCCAGACAAAAAACACACAGTTTTAGGAAATCCCACTAACTTTATTTCTCCACCAATGAAATATCTTCTCTCTCCATATCCACCAATGAAATATCTCCTTTCCTTTCTATTTATGGAAGTAGACAATTAATTTGGGACATCCTAAAATGGAATACTGGACAATAATTTAGGGACGGAGGGAGTAGTAGACTTGCTAGTGGTAAATCTATCAAAAATTCTTTTATAATGTTTACACCTTATGTGTTTTTGCAGCCTTCAATAGTGTAAGCGTGCATCTTGCAAAGGGAGAAAGTACAATCCATTAGCTTTTATGTGTCATACAACACTACACATTTAAAAGAATTAAAGTGGGATGAAGTTGCTTAAATTTTTTATTTTCTTTTTTTTATTCAAAAAAACGAAAATTTTATAAGCAAATATTTTATTCAGGAAGAGAAAAAGAAAAACAACATACTACCAGAAAACGCAACAGGGCTCGAAAGTATGATCTGTTTGATGTCGGGTTGGTTTGGTTTGACTCTCGTTTCTTCTTTATTTTGTACATGTATACAATAATAATAACATTATTCAGTCACGTTAAAAGTGAGATATAGAGAAATAATAATAACATTATTCAATCACGTTGAAAGTGAGATATAGCGAAGTTATGTTGTACTAATTGCGTTCCAATTTAATTATCTTCAGATAAAAAACACACAGTTTAAGAAATGTCATATAAGTACTGTATTTTCTGTAGTTTTACCATTATTTTCTCTTTCTCCTTTTATTTTATCCCCATACATCAATAGAATTTAATCTTCTTCATTTTTTATATATATTTATCGAATGGGACAATTGATTTGGGACATCCTAAAATAAAATACTGAACAATAAATTAGAGTCGGATGTAGTATATAATTATATTTTGATTCAAGATCTCCGAAAAGGGTATGCATGATAAGGACTCGACAGTTACGACAATGATTGATGTCCGAGGTTCGGATGCATGAACCTTAGCTTTGGCGATTGTGACCTTTGAAATTTGGACAAGTAAGCCCGAGGGGTGCATTATCATCTAACTACCTAAGTCTCCGGTCTGGAATTGTTGGTCTCGAAATTCTTCTATAAAATCTCATAGAAAGTCGCGAGAATTTATTCTCAATACTTATTATTAAAGCTCATAAGGCATTAGAATAAGTCGATTGTTTATCCCTGCCCACTAGGCTAGAAGTTCTTTTGAACTTGAATTTACCTCTTAGGACTGCCCATTTTTACATATATGAGCTTAGTATCTGTAAAAATTACCAAGTTTTTCTAAGCTTAATTTGAATTTGCTTGAGGGCAAACAAAATTCATGTTTGAGGGATTTGATAGCACCGAAATTATACATATTTTTATACCCTTTTTACTGTGCTATCTTCCTCAAAATTCGCACAAATATAACATATTCCTTTGCTTATTGGGAAAAAATGAGCAAAGGCTACTAACCATGTGAAAAAGTTGTTTGTAATCTTTACAGGTACAAGAATAGAGAAAACAATCCTAAAATGCAGTAAAATGAAGAAGCCAAAGAATACTTGAGAAATTGTTCAGGACGGCGACCTTATCTCCCAGGCCGGAGGCCTCACATAAGCCAAACGAAAGTCAAATTAAAGTCAAAATCGTTAAAGAATAGTTCTCGCGCAAAGCTCAATCCGGCGGCCTATATCCCCAATACAGCGGCCAAGCTAAATAAGAAAAATATCCGGCTTTAATGAAGAAAGTCCCAGAAGCCGCTCAGGAAAACAGGCAAGAAGTCAATGCCGATTGAGTTATCTAAGAAAGTTATTAACGTGTCTCAGTAAAAAATGAAACCAAATCAACAGTATCTCTCAGGACAGCGGCCATAATGGTCAAGCCGCCGGCTGAGCGTGCCAGCAAAGAAACAGAAGATACTTTTCATTGCTGAAGACGACAGCCAACAAGCTCAAGATTGCGGCCTCAGCCCCACCGCCATACCATGCCTGCAGCCTGCGTAGCTTGGTCAATGACTGGATTTGCTTATATAAAGAGAGCTTCGTTTCCAAGTTCTGTGTGCAAGCCTTAGGTTTCCAAGTTATCTGTTTTTGAAATGCTTTTTGTTAAGAACTCTTACAGGCTTGGCTTAATAGACTCACTGTTCTAAATTGATCCCTTAGATTGGTTTTGAATCGTGATATTGGTAAATCAACGAATTGGACCTCTTAATGTATATGATATGCACGAGTGGAACCGCCGGATTAAGTCCCGTAGCGTAATCATACATTTAACCTTGGTGGAACTTAAGTGACAGTTATGTACAATTTGCAAATAAAGGGATTACCGACCCCGATTTGATGTTCAAACACTAAAAGTCATACGGGAAATGACTTTTAAAGTGAGATCCGATTACATATAAAATCCCCAACCAATCGATCATCCTTCCTTTCCTTTATCTAAATTAAATCTAAATTATCCATTGCTCATGTAAAACAAAACCCCTATGGGATGGATTTCGGCCAGGAGGGCTGGAAAAGGGGTCTTTGGGCTCACCAAAGTTGCTATATAAATTCCTTTGGTGTATCGTTAAGTGTCGTTAACCGGAACGAAAACCGAAACATTAACCGAGCGTTTTAGCGAATTCTTCACACTTTTAATTTGATAAAATTTCTAATAAATTAAAAGTATTTTTAAAATTTAGTAATTATATAAAATAAATATTAAAAATTAATTACCGTACGTTTCGTTGTCTTAAAGAACATTTTTCACGGTTTGCATTAACAGCACGTTTTTCTTGCGTTTCTTAAGTACCTCAAATTCGATGCATGTTTTCCTTGAATATGTAACACATATTAATCTAGTATATTCTTAAATGTTTATAAAAAAATTTTGGCATAGAAATTCATAGAATTTAACTAATGGTCATTAAGTTTTTAACGAAAAAAGTCGGGTTATTACATTACCTACCCGTTATTGAAGATATCGTCCTGAAATTTTGGTTAGTGCCATCCATCACCGTTGCGTATGGGAAATAAATGCGGGTACTTACGTTTCATTTGATCTTCTCGCTCTCACGTGAGGTCGAGTTCTCTACGAGTGTTCCAACGATTTCTGACAATAGGAATTGTGGTTTATTTGAGTCGTTTGACCCCACTGTCCAAAACCTCTATGAACTCTTTGATGAAAGGAAGTTTAGCGTTTGCACGTATTGATATGCCCGAATCGGACGGTTTATTTATGCGGTGTCGTTAGGTCACAAAACGTCAATTCAGGATATCACCAGAAGAAGTTGATTGTTTAATTTATATATGCTGGGCCTAAATCTATTATTCCTTCCTATGGGTTAGCAAGGGAAAATATGACCTATGGTCGTTCCTTGAGCAGTCGAATTTGAAACGGAGCTTATTCAGATAATTTAGTAATTAATATTGGGTTTGTACACAATTTAGTATCCAAGACTAGTGGCCAGGTACACCTTGTGTGGAGAGGAAGGATCCTTTTGGTCCCAATAAATTGGCGACTGTTCAGAAAATCCAACAACCAAGTTCAACCGGTTTATTCTAGGCACCACTTTATCCGAAATATCAAATTGTGTAAAGGTTATAGCTGAGTAGATTTGATTTATAATTGTATTTAAAATATTAAAGCAATATAAATAAAATAAGCTAGCTAGCATGCAATAGCTAAGGACAAAGAAGACGTGGTTCACCATGATTTAAGATAACGTAGTGTCGGGATGATTGCGAGACACCATTGGATAGATATACCTTGGTGTAAACACTAGATTCCCTACTAATTGATTTCTCGATTAGCATGTCACGAGGAACTAGGCTATCGTGATTCTGATCAGATGGACTATGCTCAACTCCCGACGCTTTATCCGGTTTAAGGATATAAGCGGCCCACCTTGGATGCAGTGCATACCTTGGGCGCACGAATAAAGTAGCATAGCCATATATATAATATCCAACCTTTCTTAACACCTTAGTGTATCACCCAAGTGAGTGGTTGTGATTGTTTTTCGAATTCCTTTATGTCAATGGTTTGGTAAAATCTAAGGGTTTGTAGAAAAATTAGAACCTCCGATAGTTCTCAATCATCCTTAAAGATTTATAAGCTTAGTTTGTATTGTAGTGCGTTAAATTCCCATTTATGATTTAAACCAGCCCTTACTTAAATCTACCCAATAAATCCCTTAGTTATCCACCATGTACTAGATTTATAGTGGTTCCATAGCTTCTAACCTTGACCATGCTCAAGTGGTCCTATAGTACATCAACACTGTACTATACTGTTGCAACAGTATTTCCTCGAGTCTTATACTCTTGACCACTGTCTTGATCTGGTCCTACGGTAATTCCCTATGTACTTTATAGTATTTCTGATGGGTTCATACCTTGACCAATGTATAAACACATATAATTAATTACCTTATAATTGTCGACTTTATAAAAGGTTTTAATCACGTTTATTGGTGGAAGGACGATAATAACGAGGTTTAATATCATAGAAAGAAAGCGAGTACGAAACGATAATCATCCCTAACTAACATTATTAAATCATGGCAAATAATCAAGCAATTATTCACACATCATGGCAACAAGCATTTCTAATATTAATAAATCACAAACATCAAACAAGAATATTATAATAAATTAATAAAAGGAAAGATAGATGTTACCGAATAATATCGGCATAATAACACTTGTATTTCTTCATAATATTCATAGCGTTACAATGCTTGATAGCTTCTACTACTAACTACATACTAATCTCCTATTGATTACTAGAGAGCGACAATAGAGAGATAATTATTCTCCTAATCTCTGTACTTTTCTCTCTCTAGAATCTAGAGAGAGAAAGTAGGGAGAAAACTAATCTTCTATAGATCACTAGAGAGCGACTACAGAGAGATATTTAGAAAGAGAAGTGAAGAATGGTGTGTGTTGAAATGGTGGGATGAGCCACCTATTTATAGGAAAGGCTTGATGGCAAAATTGTAATTAAATGGCTGAAAAATGGCTGGCTGGCCGTTTGGCAGGCCATTTGGCAAGCCGTTTGGAAAGGCCATTTTTAGTGCCCGTTTGCTGGCAAGCCGTTTTCCCTTATGGCAAGCCGTTTGGCTGGATCGTAACTTGATTTCTTGTCTTTCACCGTTTTCGCTCTAGAATCTTCGTTTTAGCTCCGTTTCTGACGATTCCTGCGCCCACGCGTTCGTAATAAAATATCCTACAACATGAGATTAAGTAAATAAACTTTTTCAATAATTATAAAATAAGTTATTTAAACGCGAGTTAATCGTCTTAACCGGTTTTGCTCGTTTTTTCTCGTTTTTCATCCGTTTTTTGTGATTCTTGAAATATGGCCTTCGTAATAACATAATCTACCAAATGAAGCAAATAAATGCTTATTTTTATGATAAAGTCAATTACTTCATCATAAATAGGGCTAATATCGGGGGTAAAAACGTGACTATTTAGCCGATATCAAATATCCCACACTTAGACTTTGCTTGTCCTCAAGCAAACCTCTCTTTTATTTTGAGTTCAAGGATACTTCTGAGGTTTCTGTTCTATTATTCAAGTGGCTTGTTATTTATTATAAGGGCAAGATCAGACAGTCCGTCTTCTAAAAGGGGTAGAAACTATCTCTGCAAGCATGAGGGGAGGTTACATGACATTGGCTTCCTTACACGAGTCACTCAAATCACTCAAGTGTTTGGGGTTCCCTATCAATCTATGAAATGAATTCGCTCATAGTCAGTCATGTTACAAGTATTGTCGTAGGCTTGACAAAGAATCAAATCTCCACCGGTTAGATAAGGACGACACTGATTTTCTCCCTAATCATTCTTTCAAGAGGAAGAGCGGGTTTAAAGGTTTTGCGGAGAAAAGTGTGAAGGTTTTGATATGCGAAAAGGGTGATTTTGAATCATTGAAATTTAGAGAGATTCGATATATTTCAGTTTCATGAGGATATACTTTTTCTACAAAAGATAGTACTCTATTTTTGTTGAAGAGTTCCTTTAGAGGGTGCTAACTTTCAGCGAAGACTTCGCTTCTTTTCTGCAATCCTCCTGGGTCACAATCTTCATTTTCTTGGAGGATATATGCTTTTATTTAAAGACTTTTCTCTTCTTATTTTTGATACTTTGCACATTTTTTTTTTTTTGCATATCCCATCTTCATAACTTTGCCAATTTCTTCTTGTGCCCAGAGAGAAAGGTATTTCACCAGAAATAGGTCTTTTGACGTATCAAAAATAGTCTGGAATTTCAGAATTTTTCGACAAGTGTTTAAAGCAAACTTGGTCGATCTATCTCTTTGAATTTCTAAATTTTGGAAATGAGAAAGGAAAGAGGGTGGAAAGGGTAACGTATTTGATAGTGAATTTAGGAGTGAGTATTTTCAGATTCATCAACTCTTTGGCGTGAGTTGATCGGTTTAAATGCGTGGAGTGGAAACGGAAACGGATGGTTTTTGACTTCTCTATTCAGAATGATTTCGGAAGGAGTATCGCACCTACACCACGTATGGCGCTTACTAACCATTGGCCTCAAAATGTATGTCAAGGTCAAGTTCTAACTCTAAATGCTAACGTCGGCACTCTCAACGGAAAAGATAGTGAAGCATTAAAAATGAATGCTTATTGGGCCATTTTTGGGGTACCTCACAACAATTATATTGGGTCGATAATGCCTAGTCATGCAATGCTCTTTTAGAGAATCGGTTCATCTTTAAGAAGATTTATGTCCTCCTTTGTCTTAATTTTAGAACAAACACGCTTGATTTTCGAAAGTACTTTTTCAGAAAGTATCATTTAGCCAAAATTCTTGAAAAATTTACGCTGAGGACAAAGAATCTAAATAGTAGGTATACTCAAAAATCTTAGTAAAATTTTAAGTTAAGAACATTTTTCGAGCATCCCATAGCTAATTACGGTGTACTACACCGTTATCCCACACTTAGAGGAACATTGTTTCTAATGTTCATTCTTAGATTTTAGGGACTAAAATTCTACACTTAGAGTTTGAACATGTCAAAATTTTTTATTTAAGCTCAATATTGGGTTGGAATCTCACACTTAGTGATAAGCTTAGGATAGGGTATAGTTTTAGGATATAATGAAGCAAAATAAATAAATGAAGAGAAAGAAATGAATTACTCCCCTTGGGTGTGGCTGTGAGCTGAGGATCTGAAGGTAAACTGAGTCGGAACCATCTTCTGTTGGATTCGAATCGGTCTTCTTGAAGTGTACTCGAGCTCATTAGGCGTTCTCATCCTCCATACAACATCCACCAATAACTTGCAATGAAATAATCACGAGTTTCCTTTTCGTTTATTCAAAGAGTCTCCACCACAGGCATCAATAACTGTCTATTACTTGTAACAATGGAAAAGATCAAACTTAGACAGGTGATTAAGCTTTAGGCCATAGACTCACTGATTTACGTTTTGATGAAAAAGTTATTTGAAAACTTGAAGGTTTCAAAATTAGGTTTTTGAAAATTCAACAAATCAGTGTATGACTAAAAAGCTTAATCTCACACTTAAAGTGTTAACTGCCTTTCATTTTAAGACTTTTGAAATAATGTAGCAAATAATTCACTTAAACCCTATGCAAGTAGGAGAAGTGAATTCATCCTAAGAAACGTTGAAAATTTTATTTTAAGTTTCACTTTTCACTTATTCAGTTAACGTAAATATTCTAATCTAACTACTACTAAAGCTATAGAAAACTAAACACACGGGTTGCCTCCCGAAAAGCGCTTGTTTTTGTTCGAGTCACGAGCCTGACTCTAGCCTTATTTCTCAGGAAATCTAGGCGGCTCCCTTCCATCCATCAGTAGACACAAGAGGTAATACTGGAACATAACGATGAGATTGAAGCGGGCATAGAGTAAGGTATGTCCAATGAGAGGAGAAGATGGTTTGAAGTGAATGCTTTGTTTAACTTGAGGAATAACAAAGCTAACAACTTCTTTTACCTCCTTTATTGGAACGGTATGGTCAAAGGGGTCCTCAACTCTCCATGATGTGTATGTCATTATGTATTTGAGTGATGGTTTATAGGGTAGCCCTGACACAAAACTCGTCTTTCTTCTTTCTGACTTCAGGTTGGTCGTAATTTTGTACTCTAGGCATGGAGGTGGGACGATGTCCATTGACTTCAATGTGGTAGAAACAGTAACAACTACTTCGATGCTAGAATCCTCCATCTCCTTCTGCTCATCCATGCTCTCCATTTCAATTTCTTCATCCACCTCCTCGTCACTCCGATGAGGGCTTCAAGTATAATTGGTTAAGAGAGTTCTTCTAGAATGAAATCCTCTCCAGTCAATAAAAGATCAAAATAAGGCGGGAGTGAAGATTGGGTAGGTGTGGAGTGGTTATTCTTCTTGTCTTCTACTTCTATCTTCTTCTCTTCATTCTCAAAATTTGGTTCACGGAAGATGACTTCATTAGTGGATATGGTATTTATTTCGCCGTTCCCATCAGAAGGACATACAGACTCGTCGATCGTGAAAGTAATCTTATCTCCACGGGCTCTCAAGGTGATAGTCCATGAATAAACATCAACGATCGCTTTGGTTGTATTCATGAAAGGTCTTCCCAGGATGATAGGGGTTTTCATGTCTTCTTTATAGTCCATAACCACAAAGTCGGTCGGGAAAAGGAATTTGTCGACCTTAACCATGACGTTCTCAGCTATTCCCTTAGGATATCTAGTGGATTGGTCAACTAGCTGGATGTTCATTTTAGTAGGGTTAAAGTTTCCAATTTTGAGTCTCTAGAACAATGAGTAGGGCATGAGATTGATGCTGGCACCAAGGTCAGCGAGAGAATAGATAGTACCAGATTGGTAGATAGAACAAGGAAGGGTAAATCGTCCGATATCCCCTAATTTTTCAGGAAGTGTATTTAAGATAATGGCTGAACAATCCGCGTTCAGCGGGACATTGGGTACTTTGGGTACCTTATCCTTGGTTGATAGGAGTTTCCTAAAATACTTCTTACTATGAGGAGTTTTAGACATAGTGTCCAAAAATCTACCGTCAAGCTTGAAAGATTTCATCTTGTTATGTCTTTGCTTGAGACGGCCCGGGAATGGAATGGGTGCTTTAGGTGATGACTCAATGACTATTATCGAACGAGTATTAGTCAGTTTCTTCTCCTTAGAAGAAACTGAAGGTTGGCTATGTGCTACCTTTGAGTCATTTCTAGGACAACCTAGAGAATTGAAACATTGATTTAGCTAGCTTATTTGATTTTCAAGACTACTCAAGTGATTAGTGTGGACTAATTTAGCTACGTCTTGTCTTGCTATGATCATGTTGATGATTCGCAGTAGGACATTGTCTGGACTTGTCTCTGGTGGGGTAGTGGGTTTGGTAGGTGGGTTATGTGGATGAGCTAGGATCTTACCGTAGTAGACAATAGAGCCCTCACATTCAGCCTCGTAAACCTTGGCCGGATGTGGGTCAGTACAATTCTGGCATAATTGCACTTGAGACACATGTTGCGGGAGTTTCTTTAGCTCTCCGATTTCTTTGGTGAGGTTTTCTATTTGGTCCAAGAGAAATTTGGTTTTATTTTCGATAGGATCGGAGGCGGAAAGCGGTGTTGGTGATGAAATGTGCTCTTCCGTATTCCAATCTTGATGTTGTATAGTTATCTCCTCGATCAATCTCCAGGCCTCGTCAACAGTGAAGTTTATGAAGTTAACTTGAGAAACAGCATCAAGAGTAGACTTGTTGTTCTGATTTAGACCTCCGTAGAAGGTCAAAATTTGAACAGAGCTCTCAAGACGGTGGTTCGGGCATCTTCGAAGCAAATATTTGAATCTTTCCCATGCAGTGTATAGTGATTCATCAGAAGCTTGTTGAAAGTTTACGATGTCATTCCTAATGAAATGTCCCGTTCATACTGATTATAAACGTTCCAATTCAAAGATTAAGATACTTTTTATTTTTTTAACCCAAAACAGCCCCCGATTTCACTACGACGGCGTATGTCCGGTTTTACGGCGTTCTTCGTGTTTCCAGGTTTTAAATCATTAAGTTAGCATATCATATAGATATAGAACATGTGTTTAGTTGATTTTAAAAGTCAAGTTAGAAGGATTAACTTTATTTGCGAACAAGTTTAGAATTAACTAAACTATGTTCTAATAATTACAAGTTTAAATCTTCGAATAAGATAACTTTATATGTATGAATCGGATGATGTTATGAACATCATTACTACCTTAAGTTTAGTAGATAAACCTACTGGAAGTGACAAGAAATGATCTAGCTTCAAAAGATTCTTGGATGGCTTGAAAGTTCTTGAAGTAGAATCATGACACGAAAACAAGTTCAAGTAAGATTTCTGCTCGAATTAAGATTGTTATCGTTATAGAAATTGAATCAAAGTTTGAATATGAGTATTACCTTGAATTATAGAGATAACCTAATGTAAATAACAAAGGTTTCTTGATCTTGGATGATTACTTGGAATGGATTAGAAAGCTTGGAAGTAATCTTGCAAACTTGAAAGTGTTCTTGATTTTATGAAACTAGAACTTATAGAATATATGAAGAACACTTAGAACTTGAAGATAGAAATTGAGAGAGATCAATTAGATGAAGAAAATTGAAGAATGAAAGTGTTTGTAGGTGATTTTGGTCGTTGGTATATGGATTAGATATAAAAGATGTGCAAGTTTGTTTTCATGTAAATAATTCATGAATGATTTATAATATTTTTTGTAATTTTGTGAGATATTTCATGCTAGTTGCCAAATAATGGTTCCCACATATTTAATGACTCAAATGGGCTGCTAAGGAGCTGATCATTGAAGTGTATATACCAATAGTATATACATCTAGAAGCTGTGTATTGTACGAGTACGAATACGGGTGCATACGAGTAGAATTGTTGATGAAAATGAATGAGGATGTAATTGTAAGCATTTTTGTTAAGTAGAAGTACTTTGATATGTGTCTTGAAGTCTTTAAAAAGTGTACTAATACATCTAAATACACTACATGTATATACATTTTAACTGATTCGTTAAGTCATCGTTAGTCGTTACATGTAAGTGTTGTTTTGAAACCTTTAAGTTAACGATCTTGTTAAATGTAATTAATTCATTGTTATTATACTTAAATGAGATGTTAAATTGTTATGTTAACATGATAACATGGTGTATGAATATATCTTAACATCATATATATATGTTAAAATACTATTACAACGATAATCATTACGTAATTATATTGTTTCGAAATTCTTAAGTTAGTAGTCTTGTTTTACATATGTAGTTCATTGTTAATATACTTAATGATATATATAATTATCATTTTATCGAGTTAAATATAGTGTAATAATATCTTAATATGATACATATGTATTTAGTAAGACGTTGTAATAACGATAATCGTTATACATATCGTTTCGAGTTTCTTAACTTAGTAGTCTCATTTTTATATATATAACTCGTTGTTAATATACCTAGTGATATACTTACTTATCATAATATCATGTTAACTATATATATATAAGTTTTTATAAGTTTTAACGTTCGTGAATCGCCGGTCAACTTGGGTGGTCAATTGTCTACATGACACTCATTTCAAATAATCAAGTCTTAACAAGTTTGATTGCTTAACATGTTGCAAACATTTAATCATGTAAATATCAATTTCATTTAATATATATAAACATGGAAAAGTTCGGGTCACTACAGTACCTACCCGTTAAATAAATTTCGTCCCGAAATTTTAAGCTGTAGAAGGTGTTGACGAATCTTCTGGAAATAGGTGCGGGTATTTCTTCTTCATCTAATCTTCATGCTCCCAGGTGAACTCGGGTCCTCTACGAGCATTCCATTGAACCTTAACAATTGTTATCTTATTTTGCTTAAGTCTTTTAACCTCACGATCCATTATTTCGACGGGTTCTTCAATAAACTAAAGTTTTTCGTTGATTTGGATTTCGTCTAATGGAATAGTGAGATCTTCTTTAGCAAAACATTTCTTCAAATTCGAGACGTGGAAAGTGTTATGTACAGCCGCGAGTTGTTGAGGTAACTCAAGTTGGTAAGCTACTGATCCGACACGATCTATAATCTTGAATGTTCCAATTTACCTTGGATTTAGTTTCCCCCATTTTCCAAATCGAACAACGTCTTTCCAAGGTGAAACCTTAAGCATGACCATCTCTCCAATCTCAAATTCTATATCTTTTCTTTTACTGTCGGCGTAGCTCTTTTGTCGACTCTGGGCGGTTTTCAATCGTTGTTGAATTTGGATGATTTTCTCGGTAGTTTCTTGTATTATCTCCGGACCCGTAATCTGTCTATCCTCCACTTCACTCCAACAAATCGGAGACCTGCACTTTCTACCATAAAGTTCTTCAAACGGCGCCATCTCAATACTTGAATGGTAACTGTTGTTGTAGGAAAATTTTGCTAACGGTAGGTGTCGATCCCAACTGTTTCTAAAATCGATAACACATGCTCGTAGCATGTCTTTAAGGGTCTGTATCGTCCTTTCACTTTGCCCATCAGTTTGTGGATGATAAGCAGTACTCATGTCTAGATGAGTCCCCAATGCTTGTTGCAGTGTCTGCCAAAACCTTGAAACAAATCTGCCATCCCTATCAGAGATAATAGAGATTGGTATTCCATGTCTGGAGACAATTTCCTTTAAATATAATCGCGCCAACTTCTCCATTTTATCATCTTCTCTCATTGGCAGAAAGTGTGCTGATTTGGTAAGACGATCGACTATTACCCAAATAGTATCATAACCACTTACAGTTCTTGGCAATTTAGTAATGAAATTCATGGTAATGTTTTCCCATTTCCATTCTGGGATTTCAGGTTGTTGAAGTAGACCCGAAGGTTTCTGATGTTCAGCTTTGACTTTAGAACACATCAAACATTCTCCTACATATTTAGCAATATCGGCTTTCATACCCGGCCACCAAAGGTGTTTCTTGAGATCTTTGTACATCTTCCCCGCTCCGGGATATATTGAATATCTGGTTTTATGTGCTTCCTTAAGTACCTTTTCTCTCATATCTCCAAACTTTGGTACCCAAATTCTTTCAGCCCTATACCGGGTTCTGTCTTCCCGAATATTAAGATGTTTCTCCGATCCTTTAGGTATTTCATTCTTCAACTTTCCTTCTTTTACAACTCCCTGCTGCGCCTCCTTTATTTGAGTAGTAAGGTTAGTACGAATAATTATATTCATATCTTTTACCCGCATAGGTTCTCTGTCCTTTCTACTCAAAGCGTCTGCTACCACATTCGCCTTCCCCAGATGGTAACGAATCTCGAAATCGTAATCATTCAATTACTCAAGCCACCTAAGTTGCCTCATATTTAGTTGTTTCTGATTAAATATGTGTTGGAGACTTTTGTGATCGGTATATATAATACTTTTGACCCCATATAAGTAGTATCTCCAAGTCTTTAATGCAAAAAAAACCACGCCTAATTCCAAATCATGTGTCATATAATTCTGCTCGTGAATCTTCAATTGTCTAGATGCATAAGCAATTACTTTCATTCATTGCATTAATACACAACTGAGACCTTGCTTTGAGGCGTCACAATATATCACAAAATCATCATTCCCTTCAGGCAATGACAATATAGGTGCCGTAGTTAACTTTTCCTTCAACAATTGAAACACTTTCTCCTGCTCATCCTTCCATTCAAACTTCTTCCCTTTATGCATTAATGCAGTCAAGGGTTTTGCTATTTTGGAAAAATATTGGATGAATCTTCTGTAGTAACCAGCTAATCCTAAAAATTGGCGTATATGCTTCGGAGTTTTCGGGGTTTTCCACTTTTTAACGGTTTTAATCTTTGTCGGATCCACCTGAATACCTTATTTGTTCACTATGTGACCGAGAAATTGAACTTCTTCCAACCAAAATGCACACTTTGAAAACTTAGCGTACAGTTTTTCTTTCCTTAACAACTCTAGCACTTTTCTCAAATGTTCTTCGTGCTCTTGATCATTCTTTGAGTAGATAAGTATGTCATCGATGAAGACAATGACAAACTTGTCAAGATATGGCCCACACACTCAGTTATGAGGTCCATGAACACAGCTGGTGCGTTAGTTAAATCAAACGGCATAACCATAAACTCGTAATGACCGTAACGCGTCCTAAAAGCAGTCTTCGGAATATCATCCTCCTTCACCCACATTTGATGATATCCGGAACGTAAATCAATCTTCGAATAAACTGACGAACCTTGTAGTTGATCAAATAAGTCATCTATTCTCGGCAGTTGGGTAACGGTTCTTGATGGTAAGTTTGTTCAACTCTCGGTAGTCGATACACAACCTGAATGTACCATCTTTCTTCTTGACAAACAAAATAGGAGCTCCCCATGGTGATGTGCTTGGTCGAATGAAACCACGCTCTAAGAGTTCTTGTAATTAGCTTTGGAGTTCCTTCATTTCGCTGGGTGCAAGTCTATATAGAGCACGGGCTATTGGTGCACCTCCTGGTACCAAGTCTATTTGAAATTCAACGGATCGGTGTGGAGGTAATCCCGGTAATTCTTTTGGAAATATATCAGGAAACTCTTTTGCGACGGGAACATCATTGATGTTCTTTTCTTCGGGTTAGACTTCTTCGATGTGTGCTAGAACGGCATAGCAACCATTTCTTATTAGTTTTTGCGCCTTCAAATTACTAATAAGATTTAGCTTCGCGTTGCTCTTTCCTCCGTACACCATTAAGGGTTTTCCTTTTTCTCTTACAATGCGAATCGCATTTTTGTAACATACGATTTCTGCTCTCTGCTTTATCAACCAGTCCATGCCGATTATCACATCAAAACTCCCTAACTCTACTGGTATCAAATCAATCTTAAACGTTTCGCTAACCAATTTAATTTCTCGATTCTGACATATCTTATCTGCTGTAATTAATTTACCGTTTGCTAATTCGAGTAAAAATTTATTATCCAAAGGCGTCAATGGACAACTTATTTTAGCACAGAAATCCTTACTCATATAGCTTCTATCCGCACCCGAATCAAATAAAACATAAGCAGATGTATTGTCAATAAGAAACGTACCCGTAACAAGCTCCGGGTCTTCCTGCGCTTCAACCGCATTAATATTGAAGACTCTTCCTCGGCCTTGCCCATTATTATCCCCCTGATTTGGACACACATTTTTGTAATGGCCCTTCTTCCCGCATCCGAAACAAGTAATGTCGGCATAACTTGTTCCGGCATTATTTGTTCCCTTAGCCATTGATCCGTAGATTTCGCACTTTGTCGCACCATGGCCCTTTCTTTTACACTTAGTACACACTGCCGTAAAGAGCCCAGTCGAATGGTATCCTTCACACCTCTGACATGGTTTCTGCCTCTTGTTGTTATTGTTGGGATTGTTGTTGTTGCGGTTGTTATTGTTGTTGAAACGGTTTTTGTAGTTGTTACTGGGGTGGTTGTTGTTGTTGCATTTGTTGTTGCGAAAATTGGTGCGATTGTAATTGTGATTGTTGTGTTGATTGTTAAAATTGTGACCCTTGTCACTGGTTTCTTCCCACTTTCTCTTGATTTGTTTCGTGTTGGCTTCTTCAGCCGCCTGCTCTTTAACTCTTTCCTCAATCTGATTTATGAGTTTATGAGCCATTCGACTCGCCTTTTGTATGGAGGCGGGCTCGTGTGAACTTATATCTTCTTGGATTCTTTCTGGTAACCCTTTTACAAATGCGTCGATTTTCTCCTCTTCATCTTCGAACGCTCTTGGGCACAATAAACACAACTCCGTGAATCGTCGTTCGTATGTGGTAATGTCGAAACCTTGTGTTCGTAATCCTTTAAGCTCTACTTTGAGCTTATTGACTTCGTTTCTGGGACGATACTGCTCAGTCATCAGATGTTTGGATGCTGACCACGGTAGTGCGTATGCAGCATCTTGTCCCACTTGCTCTAGGTAGTTATTCCACCATGTTAACGCAGTACCTGTGAAGGTATGCGTAGCGTACTTTACTTTGTATTCTTCAGTACACTTACTTATTGCAAACACCGATTTAACCTTTTCGGTCCACCGTTTCAATCTGATTGGACCCTCGGTTCTATCGAATTCCAAAGGTTTACAGGTAATGAATTCTTTGTAGGAGTTTTGCATTGCAGCCTGTACCGCGGCTATGTTTTTTGCAAGGAAAACACGGAAGTCTTCCTCGCTCGTGTTTAAATTCTGACGAGTCGTCGGTGCCATTTCCTTCAAAAATAGCTCAAGAGAATTAAGTTAATCATATAGAATATTAAGAGTAGTCAATAGTATTTCGTAGCATAATATGAACTCATTTATAAAAGCTTTTTCTTCATATTAGCGTTTTATAGTTTTAATTCGGGTAGTACCTACCCGTTAAATTCATACTTAGTAGCTAATATACAATTCAACTACTACAATTCTATATGAAAAACTGATTATAATAATATTTCGCGTTCAAACTTTTATACAATATTTTACAAACTTACAATACCGCTATTATACATATAGTATGAAATATAGCACACAACAACTTTGATACAAAACAGTTGTGACAACAATCCTAGTTAATACGCAAGTCGTTTAGTAAAGGCAATAAAAACACGTAATTCATAAGTCCAGAAACAAGTCGTGCATTCTGGTTTTACTAAGACTACTTCCCATCCTTGGTCTTGTGGAACATAACCGTTGTGGATGTTGTAACATCGTCAAAGGGATGAGGGTTTCGTAATGTCCAACATCCCCGTAATAATCTAAAAACCTTGTTTCTCATCTCAACTACTGAATCTGTCACTTGTGGGAAGATTTTATTTAAAAGTTGTAATCCGATGTTCTTTTTCTCACTTTGGTGAGAAGCGAACATCACTAACCCGTAAGCATAACATGCTTCTTTATGTTGCATGTTTGAAGCTCTTCCTAACTCACGAAGTCCTATGTTGGGATATGTTGAGTCAAAATAGGTTCTTAACCCGTAGCGTAAAATTGCATTTGGGTTCCCCGTATTTAACGCTTTAAAGAAAACACGGCGTAACTTACGATGTCCCCAATGTGATATACCCCAACTTTCAAATGAAAGCCTTTTATAAACTAAGGCATGCCTGGAACATTCATCAAATGTTCTACACACTAATTTCGCCGTAAATAATTGTGCCGATGAATTCTGACCGATTTTAGACAAGATTTCATCAATCATGTCCCCGGGTAGGTCTTCTAAAATTTTTGGTTGTCTATCCTTAACATCCATTTTTGTTTTAATACTGCAAAAATAGACGAGGGTTAGATTCGTAAAAGATAATTATCAAATAATACAAGCAATTTTCACATACAACAAGAAAAGTACAAGCACACTTATTTTACATATTTTACACCTCATGATTACAACTCTTTATTCCGACTCACTAGTTTCTTCCTCATCGGACCTGTTTCATTTTGCTAATTTTCTAGGGATATATGATGTTCCTCTAATACGAGCCGTTGTTTTCACAAATGGTTTAGAAAAACCTGGTGGCTTAGAGGTTCCCGTGTTATTGTTACAACTTAAGAAATACAAGTGTTGCTGACACATATAAAGTTCATCGGGGTTGGAATCAGGTTTCTCTATTTTGATGCCCTTTCCCTTTTTATTTTCTTTTGCCTTTTCAAATTGAGTACAGGTAATTTCTATAACATCATCGAAATCCTCATCGGGATCCGATTCATCGGAAAATTGGTAATCTTCCCAATATATTTCTTCCTCGGCGGAAACACCATTGACCATTTTTAACTTTGGTCCATTGTTTGAGATTTTCTTTTATTTATCTTTTTTACTATGGTTCCTAATATTTCCTCCTCCAGAACCTCTTCTTCCGGTTCCTCTTCTTCCGGTTCCTCCTCTTCCGGTTTCTCCTCTTTTGGTTCCTCCTCTTCCGGTTTCTCCTCTTTCGGTTCCTCCTCTTCCGGTTCCTTTTCGGGAATTTGTGAATCTTCCCAAACTATATTCGACTCTTCATTATTATTAGGTGAGTCGATGGGATTTGTACTAGAGGTAGACATCTAACACACAATATCAAACACGTTAAGAGATTAATGTATCACATAATATTTACATCTTAACAATATATAGTTTCCAACAAAAAATTTAAGCAATCGTTATTCAAGTAAACACGGTCGAAGTCCAGACTCACTAATGCATCCTAACGAACTCGATAAGACACACTAATGCAAATTTCTGGTTCTCTAACACCAACACTCGGATACCAACTGAAATGTCCCGTTCATATTGATTATAAACGTTCCAATTCAAAGATTAAGATACTTTTAATTTTTTTTAACCCAAAACAGCCCCCCGATTTCACTACGACGGCGTATGTCCGGTTTTACGGTGTTCTTCGTGTTTCCAGGTTTTAAATCATTAAGTTAGCATATCATATAGATATAGAACATGTGTTTAGTTGATTTTAAAATTCAAGTTAGAAGGATTAACTTTATTTGCGAACAAGTTTAGAATTAACTAAACTATGTTCAAATGATTACAAGTTTAAATCTTCGAATAAGATAAATTTATATGTATGAATCGAATGATGTTATGAACATCATCACTACCTTAAGTTTAGTAGGTAAACCTACTGGAAGTGACAAGAAATGATCTAGCTTCAAAAGATTCTTGGATGGCTTGAAAGTTCTTGAAGTAGAATCTTGACACGAAAACAAGTTCAAGTAAGATTTCTTCTCGAATTAAGATTGTTATAGTTATAGAAATTGAATCAAAGTTTGAATATGAGTATTACCTTGAATTAGAGAGATAACCTACTATAAATAACAAAGGTTTCTTGATCTTGGATGATTACTTGGAATGGATTAGAAAGCTTGGAAGTAATCTTGCAAACTTGAAAGTGTTCTTGATTTTATGAAACTAGAACTTATAGAATATATGAAGAACACTTAGAACTTGAAGATAGAACTTGAGAGAGATCAATTAGATGAATAAAATTGAAGAATGAAAGTGTTTGTAGGTGTTTTTGGTCGTTGGTATATGGATTAGATATAAAGGATGTGTAAGTTTGTTTTCATGTAAATAATTCATGAATGATTTATAATATTTTTTGTAATTTTGTGAGATATTTCATGATAATTGCCAAATGATGGTTCCCACATATTTAATGACTCACATGGGCTACTAAGGAGCTGATCATTGAAGTGTATATACTAATAGTATATACATTTAGAAGCTGTGTATTGTACGAGTACGAATACGGGTGCATACGAGTAGAATTGTTGATGAAAATGAATGAGGATGTAATTGTAAGCATTTTTGTTAAGTAGAAATACTTTGATATGTGTCTTAAAGTCTTTAAAAAGTGTACTAATACATCTAAATACACTACATGTATATACATTTTAACAGAGTCGTTAAGTCATCGTTAGTCGTTACATGTAAGTGTTGTTTTGAAACCTTTAAGTTAACGATCTTGTTAAATGTAATTAATTCATTGTTATTATACTTAAATGAGATGTTAAATTGTTATGTTAACATGATAACATGGTGTATGAATATATCTTAACATCATATATATATATGTTAAAATACTATTACAACGATAATCGTTACGTATATATATTGTTTCGAAATTCTTAAGTTAGTAGTCTTGTTTTACATATGTAGTTCATTGTTAATATACTTAATGATATATATAATTATCATTTTATCATGTTAAATATAGTGTAACAATATCTTAATATGATACATATGTATTTAGTAAGACGTTGTTATAACGATAATCGTTATATATATCGTTTCGAGTTTCTTAACTTAGTAGTCTCATTTTTATGTATATAACTCATTGTTAATATACCTAGTGATATACTTACTTATCATAATATCATGTTATATATATATATATATATATATATATATATATATATATATATATATATATATATATATATATATATATATATCATCATATAGGTTTTACAAGTTTTAACGTTCGTGAGTCGCCGGTCAACTTGGGTGGTCAATTGTCTACATGACACTCATTTAAAATAATCAAGTCTTAACAAGTTTGATTGCTTAACATGTTCGAAACATTTAATCATGTAAATATCAATTTCATTTAATATATATAAACATGGAAAAGTTCGGGTCACTACACCTAAGTCTGATTTTTTTTCATAGGGGAAAGTACTTGATTAAGAAAGTTGTTGCCATTTCCTCCCATGAGGTGATAGAGTTGGGTTTTAACCCCTTGAACCAGGTTTTTGCATGAAGGGTTAAGGAATAGGGGAACGGACACATATGAACTATATCTTCTTCAACCCCGTTTTTCTTATATGAGTTGGATAAGGAGAGGAATCTATCTAAGTAAGAGTTGGGATCGTCAATTGGTAAGCCGTGGAATTGGCAATGGTTCTGAATGATTCGTATGATGCTATGCTTAAGCACAAAAGACGCTCCATTAACCTCTGGATAGAGTATCAGTCCTCCTCGTCCTTCTAATGAAGGTTTAGTGAGGTCAGCGAGAGTGAAGCGTGCGGCCATCGTCGAACTATCGACAGCTAAGTGTGGATCTCGTCGGATGGGTACAATGTATGATATCGGATAGAAGAAAGGATGTGTCAGAAGAATTCTTAGCGGTCTAAGTACGTTAAACCATCCTAAAGGTTCACTAATAAGGAAGTCCACTTTAAAATTTTTAATTAATCTAAATTAAGCTAATATTATCTAACCTAACTACGGTAAACTAGTAACTTCTGACAGAGCTAGTCTCAGTCAAAAGGGTCACTTAAAAATTAACTAATCTAAACAGGCTCCAAATCGTACTACCGCTCCCCGGCAGCGGCGCAAAAAATTAACTACTCCTTATGATATGCCTGAATCGGACGGTTTATTTATGCGGTGTCGTTAGTTCACAAAACGTCAATTTAGGATATCAACAGAAGAAGTTGATTGTTTAATTTATATATGCTGGGCCTAAATCTATTATTCCTTACTATGAGTTATCAAGAGAAAATATAACCTAGGGTCATTCCTTGAGCAGTCGAATTTGAAACAGAGCTTCAGATAATTTAGTAATTAGGATTAGGTTTGTACACAATTTAGTATCCAAGACTAGTGGCCAGGTACACCTTGTGTGGTGAGGCAGGATCCTTTTGGTCCCAATAAATTGGCGACTGTTCGGAAAATCCAACAACCAAGTCCAACCGGTTTATTCTAGACTCCACTTTATCCGGAATATCAAATTGTGTAAAGGTTATAGCTGAGTTGATGATGTGTGCGAGGTGTAGTACGAAATACTATTATTTTTAATATGAAATACGGCGAAATATGATACAAGTTTTATTTATTTACGGATGGGATATACCTAAACCTTGCTACAACACTTATAGGCAGTGTACCTAATTGTAGAGTAGTGTAGTTTTTAGTAAGTCCGGTTCGTTCCACAGGGAGCTAGCTGAGTTTAATGCTATATTTTTATTAACTATATTTGTATAAATATAAATATAAATATATAAGTATATATAGTAATATTATTATAAAATGGGGGTTTTACCGTTTAACGACCGGTTTGTCGATTTTTAATTTTAAGCGTAAAGATAAATGACGATAATAAAAATGCGTAAAATAAATAACAATGACGAAATATAAAATTGCGAATAATAAAATGACAGTAATTAAAAGTACGATGAGAAATACAATAAAAGAATTATGCTTATTTAAACTTCCGTAATCATGATTTTTGACGTTTTGATTTTAATTAATTGTTACCTAGGTTAATTGTCCTTTGTCCTGGTTTATTTGATACCTATCTAGTTTTTGTCCATAATAGTCCATCGGTCATAATTATAAAATACTCGTCAAATTAATCTTATTTCCGAAGTCAAATATTCCAACTAATTAGGGACTTGAACTGTAACAAGGTCTTAATACTTTGTTAATAATTACACCAGGTTATCGACTGCGTGTAATTCAAGATTTTAATACTTTGTTAACAATTACACCAATTACCCTTGTATGTAATCCACCCATGTTTTAATTAGTCCATGATACATTAATTTATTCACTTGGCCATAATGAATAATAAATTACCCAATCCAATTGATTAAATTAAATGATTGTACCAGATGTCGTATAAACATCACTAAATAGGATATTCATAATCATTTAATAATTATTAGATTAATTAATTTGAAGATAGGTTCGACAGATTCCAACGAGTTGTCATTCGTTATTAATAGTCCATAGTCCAATGTTCACAAGTGTCGGTCTTTTGTCCAAACTCAAATTATGGTACAAAATTCAATAACCCAATCTTAATTTTTAGTCCAACATCACGATTACTTCGGCTCAAATAAGCATAATAATAACATAGTTACAAGACATTAATTTAAAAAGGAAGAACATAGCTTACAGTGGTGATTAATCACGTAGCGTTACACGGACAGAGTTTCGACTTTAAAACCCGTAAAACATTTCTTACAATAACTCAACTAAACCATAACTTTATTATTAAAATTAACTTAAATTAAAATTATATAATATAAATGTATATTATGTTTACAGAGAATGAAAAAAAGAAATGAAATATGGTGTGTACTTCGAGCAGAATTCGCTGGCTTTTATAGATGTGAACTGATCCTGAGGGCTATGCGATCGCATGGCTTTTCAATGTTATTTCCATGCGATCGCATGGCCAGGCTGGCAAGCTCCCATCAGTTTGTTTTCTAGTTTGCCGATGTTTTATTTAATAATATAATATAATATATATAATTTTATATAATTATATATATATTATATTATATTCATGTGCATAGTAGACTTGTAATTTTAGCTCCGTTGTCTCGAACGTTTACGCCCGATTTATGTCTCGGTTCCGAATTTTTGAACGTCCTTTCGTACGCGTAGATATCTTGTACTTTGCGTTCTGCGACTTGTACTCTTGTAATTTTTAGACGTTTATCATCAATAAATTGAACCACTTGAATTATATCTTGCACATTTGAGCTTTTTGGTCATTTGCGTCTTCAAATCGTCGTTTTCTTCTTTTGTCTTCGCACTTATTTATTTAAATGATTATTACATAAAAATAGAACAATAGTAACTAAAAGCTTTACATATTGGAAGGATATTGTGCCTAAATATATGTTCATTTGGAGCAATGTCTTGATCTGGTCCTACGGTAATTCCCCATGTAGTTTATTGTATTTATGATGGGTTCATACCTTGACCAATGTATAAACACAGATAATTAATTACCTTAATTGTCGACTTTATAAAAGGTTTTAATCACGTTTATTGGTGGAAGGACGATAATAACGAGGTTTAATATCATAGACAGAAAGCGAGTACGAAACGATAATCATCCCTAACTAACATTATTAAATCATGGCAAACAATCAAGCAATTATTCACACATCATGGCAACAAGCATTTCTAATATTAATAAATCACAAACATCAAACAAGAATATTATAATAAATTAATAAAAGAAAGGATAGATGTTACCGAATAATACCGGCAGAATAACACTTGTATTTCTTCATAATATCCATAGTGTTATAATTCTTGATAGCTTCTACTACTAACTACATATGAAACGACCCGTCCATATTACTATAAACGCAGTACGTTCTCATTGGTCCCATAGCGAGGTATTTGACCTCTATATGATACGTTTTATAAAATATTGCATTCGTTTCATAAAAAGCACATCATTATTATACATAATGCATGTTTTAAACAAGTGGGCGATTATTTAAGAAATAATCTCCAAAATACATCGGTTTCCAAATACTACACACGTGACGTAACAGTCGAATATAATACATGACAAAGGTTTTATTGAATGCAACACTTTATTTAAATATAAGTATGAGACTCCATGCACTGCTTGCTCAGATAATGCAACAGCGGAAGACTTTCTTAAGGACCTGAGAAAAAACATGCGTAAACAGTCAACACAAAGGTTGGTGATATATATAGGTTTATCATCGATATAAATATAGACTACAAGATTTCATAGTTATAAATATATGTACACTCGCAAGTGTATAAAAGTATTCTATAAGTTGTTGAGCGCTTCGGTAACCATACTTAACCATTAATGTGGCATATTCCCTTTATTATAAAATCTCCCTACACTGTACCAAGTGTAGTAAAAATGAAGTACTATGCAACCGTTTACGATACTAGAGCGACTAGCCCGGTTGGGGTTGTCAAACCTGATAGATCTATCAATAGGATTCGCGCTTACATGTTCTTACAACATGTAAATATTAGTTACCAAGCTATTAGGGAAGATATGCAATGTGGTACAACTCAACGTAGAATATATTTTAAGTACTTGTGTCCATGGCGTAAAATATAAAATGCATGTATTCTCATCCCAAAAAATTTTTAGAGTTTAAAAATGGGACTATATACTCACATTAGTAAAAGTATATTAATAATAAGTTTTCAGCTTATTAAAAATATGACCGTCGTCCTTGGATTCACGAACCTATAACAATAATAACGATTCAGATAATAATACGACATAAGAATAAAATAAATCAAGTTCATAGAATACTTATATAATAATTTTTAACATTTTATATTAGTAGTCCATTGTCAGTAGTCCTTTGTTAGTAGTCCAAAATAGTCTGAAAAGTCCAACAGTCCAATAATCGGTATATATATATATATATATATATATATATATATATATATATATATTTATATATATATATATATATATATATAATCTTAGAATTATCCCACGACGTATTGTATACGTATTGTCTTTGCATCAACCCAGAGATGTATTGTATATATATTGTCTTAGAATTAACTAAGACGTATTGTGTACGTATTGTCTTAGGATTTATCAAAACGTATTGTATACTTATTGTGTTAGGACGTACCAAGAATATTATTATACATATATACAATCACAGAATTAACCAAGATTATAATATTTTGTTATACTACTGATAACATGTCCAAATATATATAGGATATAGGAAAAGTTAACAAGGATATGGTTAATATAGTTTTTATAATATAAATTTCGTCCATACAACGTTAATTTTAGCAGATTTTGTTTTGCTCGCCAAATATTCATTACAACTCTGTTTAAAGTGAATCAAATTGCTATGGATTCATTAAGAAGTAAATTTTACAAAACCAATTCGAAAAGTTCATCTCAAGTAGTAATTTTTAGAGCTTTACCCTCTTTTTGTGTCGGTGGACAGATTTAGAAAAATCCCGGCATCCACCCAATATATGATTTTTGATAAAATACTTGTACTTTGTCTAAAATCATGAAAAAAATACTGGATGTCTTATTTACATATATTAACATATTTCCAAAATCTTAGCCTCGAACTCAAAGTCTAAGATAGATTTTTAATTCCCAACCCAAAATAGCCCGCTTTTTACCGAATGGAGATTAAAGGATATATGTTAAGTTTTAAGGTGTTCTTCGTATGTACAAGTTATAAGTTCTTATATTAACTTAATATAACATCATAATACATATAAATAAGTGTTATTAGAGTTAATTTAGAAAGATTAGATTAGTTTTTTAAACAAGCTTGGTGTTCACCAAAACAAGTTCTAGTTTTTACAAGTTTTATAAGTATAATAAGATAGCAACTATACAAGGAATTGAACAAGGATTTTGAGAAGTATTTTACCTTGATTATGAAGAGGAAATTTTCTGAGATTAAAGTATGATATGAGAGCATTCAAGTGTATGTTTTTAGTTTAAGAAAATGTGGAGTAAAAATGAGTTAAAATGGTCCTTATTTATAAGCTTATAATTTTAGCTTTTAGTAAAAATATCTAAGATAAGTTAAATTGTATTAAGTCATGCATGACATATTAAATTGATTAGGTCATGGATGACATCTTACACAAATAATTGCAGGTTTCTATTGGTATATACCAATAGTAAATACTTCTAGAAGCTGTGTATAATACGGGTAAAAATACCGTATGAATGCGAGTAGAATTCTTTGAGGAAATTGAACGGAAATATGAGTATAGCTATCCTTTATATGTATTGGTATATTATAAAGTGTATTCAATACTTGTAAGGATGTATTTACACTCGTAATACATTATATGTAAATACATTTTAACATAAGTTAATTACGTCGTTTAAATAGTAATATATATATATATATATATATATATATATATATATATATATATATATATATATATATATATATATTGTTTGAAAACTCTTTAAATTAGTAGTATGAAAATATATATATAATACTTTGTTAATATACTTAATGAGATATTTAATTATCATATTTTCAAGTTAAATATATATAAATCCATATATATACACAATAATTAAACAATTAAACAATTAAATCAAGTTATGACGTTCGTGAATTGTCGAAATAAAAGGGTGACCAAAAGCTTGTGTAAAACTCTTTTTGGAGGTTCAAGATTTATTAAAATTCATTGCTTATCAAGTCGGAATTATATAAAGATTAAGTTTAAATTTGGTCGAAAATTTCCGGGTCGTCACAACATACTAATCTCCTATTGATCACTAGAGAGCGACAATAGAGAGATAATTATTTTCCTAATCTCTGTACTTTTCTCTCTCTAGAATCTAGAGAGAGAAAGTAGAGAGAGAACTAATCTCCTATAGATCACTAGAGAGTGACTATAGAGAGATATTTAGAGAGAGAATGGAAGAATGGTGTGTGTTGAAATGGTGGGATGAGCCACATATTTATAGGAAAGGCTTGATGGCAAAATTGTAATTAAATGGCTGGAAAACGGCTGGCAGGCCGTTTGGCAAGACGTTTGACAAGGCATTTGGCAAGGTCATTTTTGGTGCCCGTTTGATGGTAAGCAGTTTTCCCTTATGGCGAGCCGTTTGGCTGGATAGTAACTTGATTTCTTGCCTTTCACCGTTTTCGCTCTAGAATCTTCGTTTTAGCTCAGTTTCTGACGATTCTTGCAGCCACGCGTTTGTAATTAAATATCCTACAGCATGAGATTAAGTAAATAAACTTTTTCAAAATTTATAAAATAAGTTATTTAAAGGCGAGTTAATCGTCTTAACCGGTTTTGCTTGTTTTTCCTCGTTTTTCATCCGTTTTTAGTGATTCTTGAAACATGGCCTTCGTAATGACATAATCTACCAAATGAAGCAAATAAATTCTTATTTAGATGATAAAGTCAATTACTTTATCATAAATGGGTCTAATATCGGGGGTAAAAACGTGACTATTTAGCCGATATCACGTATCTCAAAGAGATAAACGATATGGTTTTACTCTGCTAAGTGTTTCTCTAAGTTTCAAATGTGAAAGGTATCATGAATTCTCTACTTAGGTCTCTCGACTTCATGTATTACGAAAAAGTTTGTTAAGATTTTCACTCTCGTGGCGAATACTAGTTCAATGTTCGTAGAGTTGCTCACCTTTGAGGATAGGGATAAGGAGATTCCCTAACACGAAAAGTATGTGTGTAATGAGGAAAGAAGTGTTTGTCTTGGTGTAGCTACATCGAGCATCTAGTAGTTGAATATTAAAATTGGTCGAAAATTAGATAGTATACATCTAGTTATATATATTTTGAAGTTGAATAATAGCTGATCAATTATCAGAAGCATAAAGATGATATGATAACGAAGAAAAGTGTGGCTTCGGATTATGTGATATCTAGGGTCTCGGTATTTTCAGATTGCAATAAAGAAAATAAAAGAGTTATGTAACATGGTACATGGTGGTAACGAGGTTGATCAGGCATCATCACCATCACGAGCCATTAAAACTTCGATATTACTTACCGTAATATAACCACGTTGACCAGGCATCATTATATTACACTAATTCATACCTCCATTCCGACATCATTTCATTGAGTTTAGAGAATATAATTATCAGGAACAAAAATGAACAATGTGTAATGGCATCTCGAATAAATCACGTATTTAATCGAAAGAGTTAGTGCAACCTCTGAAGTGTGTTTCCCAGGGGAAATGAATAAATGATAGTTCTCGTCAAGGTGTTCAAGGTCATAATCCATTACAGTCTAGTCACCTTGCCCATGTTTTGAATACCAGAATAAAAGAGACCTAACCTACCTATTAGTCTATAATTATCCTCGGGCACGCTACCATACTTCACAACAGAGTAGCACACCAAATTAGTGCCAATAAAAGCAACGCTATAAAAATACACAATCAGTGAGTAGTAAAGCATAGTAATGAGTAGTAGACAATAGTAGTGATCCTTAGCAGTGATAAGTAGTAGTGATCGATAGTAGTGATAGTAGTAGGATAGTAATAGTAGGAGGTAACAGTAGTGTAAATACAGTAGTGATTAGAAATAGTGTTGTGAGTAGCAGTAGTGTAGAAACAGTAGTGAGGTAATGAAATAATCGTTGGGAAGGTTTCGCAGCACTAGTGGATGGTAAACTGGGAAGACAGTGAATAACATAGGGAAACAAAACTCCCAAACTATTCGTAACCAATGATGTCATCGTCATCCTTACATGTATAAATCTTACGCTTATGTGAGTTGCACTAGATGGTAAAGCAACGCTAGCCTCAATCTCTGAATCGAAACCAGACCCATGAATAGAAATGGGTTTAGGATCAAACATCTAACGCTCATAAGCAAAACAAGTATCCAAGTTAGTAGATGCACTACATATAAATATATACACATATATAGTAGTGCAACAGTAATACATAACAGTTAACAGTCGGGTTGTAGTATAGACTCGCTAATGCGTCCTAACGGCTCGTTGAGACACACTAATGCAATTCCTAGATCCCTACAACCATTAGCTCTGATACCAACTATAATACCCTGCAATAATCCATTTGATAGAATGTTAACACAAGGTCCCACAACAATGGTTACGCCCTCTATATGAGACGTTTTTTAAAATCATTCGCATTTAATATCTTTTTAAATAGTTTGACTCAAAATTCAAAACAATACACCTATTGAAAATAGAGTATTAAACGTTTTAAATGCAAATAATCAAAGTTTAAAACAAAGACTAGATCTCCAGTTAAGCAATATGTGTGACAACCCAGAAATTTCCGACCAAATTTAAACTTTATCTTTATATTATTTCGACAAGATAAGCAAAGTTTGTTAAGTTGAATCTCAAGAAGTGTAAAATGTATTCATACATTCATTTAACCTCGACCAAATTCAGATGATTTACGAACCATAATATGAACGGATATGATTATATGTATATGTGTATATATTATAACTTGAAAACGTTAAAAAGTATTAGATATATAATACTTTACCTGAACGTATTTGTTTCAAAATATATTTAATATAATTATCGACGGAGTTAAAAGATAATATCAAATGATTGAATTATCAGATACATTGTGATTATGATTACGGGTCTCTGTTATGAGGTCCACTTTGATTTGAGAAAATCTATTCTTTTTAACAATATGCGGAATAAATGGTCTACAAGTAGAAACATATTATAAAACATTAAGATTATTAAAGTTATTACTATTATCTTTATTGTTATAAATTTTATAAATTATATAAAGCGATTTGAGTGTCACGTCTTCTTTAAAACGGATATAATTTTAAAATATCTAGAACCACTTTTAAAAATTTCTTATTGAATCATTATGATAAGGATAAAGGTTTTAACGGTATTCTAAACTTTAGAATATTTCTAGAAACCTTTTGACAAAGTATAGATGATAATGGTTTGTGATTCAATAAAATATAAATAAATATAACAAAGATTAAAAACGTGTTTAAAGACTTAATGATTAGTAAAAATATTATTTATTTTTAATATAAGTATATATATGAAATTTCAAATCATTTTGTAAACAATAGTGGTACTTGTTCTAATGATATTTCAATAAGTTGATTGAACTTGTGAAAATGCTAGTACATACATGAATTACATCAAGTTAAGTTTTAAAGGGTAAACGTTATATGATATTATATTTTCTATTATTTAAAAGATTTAGAATTTATATTTTTATAAACTTTAAATATAATTAGTTTTGAAAAACTATAAATTATATCGTTAGATAAAGATTTCGAATGCATATATATTTGTTATATAAATTTCTAAATGATAATATGTATATTTTATAAATGACAAAATATAATATTGATTATATTTATATTTCTTATAATAAAGATTTTAAATAATATTATTTAATATATTTTAACAAATATCGAGTAGTCGATTTATAGAAGCAAATGACCACAACACTCAAATGTAAAGGTTATACTTTGGGTAATGTAGTCTATCGATGATTAAGTCTAATTATTGATAAAGGTACACGTCGCGTAACGTAAAGGACAAGTTTTCTTAGCGTACGAAAGGATATTCGAAAAATCGGAAACGGGACATTAGTCGAGTGACAACGTACAAGTCATCGGAACTAAAATTACAAGTCAATTATACACATGAATATTATATTATATATAATTAATTATATAAATTAAATAAATATATATTATATATTAAATAAAAACCGTCGGCACAAGAAGTTAAGCAAGTATGAGCTGGGACTGGGGCTCATGCGATCGCATGAGTTCCCCTCTATAACCTCATGCGATCGCATGAGGTTTGTGGTCAGGATATGTGTATAAAAGCTCGATCGAATTCAGATTAGAGGCACACCTTCATTCACATATTACTCTCTCCATTAGTTATATTATTATTATTTATATTATTATCATTATTAAGATTAATATTTTTATTAATCTTATTATTATTATTAGTATTAGTATTATTATTATTACATAAAATATTACAACGGAGTGCTGTCAGAGTTATGTCAAACGGGTTTTTCGAGAGGAATAGAGCTAAGAAAATTATGGGTATTAGCTATGGAGATTATGGGTAATGTTCGGGGGTATGCTCGTGAGGTCAACCTAGTGTTTATCATCTCCGTTGCGTCTACGTACTTTCCTGCAATATTGAATCACAATATTGATACGTGAGCATTCGTATCTTAACTTTTATATATTAATAGTGTATCCGTGACTAGTGCTCAAGTATATATGATTATGCATGCTTGTATGTTTTATTTCGTCGTTAACTAGTATATGATGAATCACGAATTTATTACATATAATACTGATGTAAGGTTTATGATATGCATGTCGTTGGAAAGCTAGCGAAAAATTAATAACTTTTCATTTAGAAAGCGTATGATTTCGATGAACGGTTTAAAAGATATAGTCAACTGAATTATCGTTAACTCTAATATTATTATTATTATTATTACGATCGTCGTTGTCATTATTGTTATCGTTATCGTTATCGTTATCGTCGTTATTATCATCATTATTATTATTATCTAATAATTAATATTATTATTATTATCATTATCATTATTAATATAAGTATTATCATTAAAAATTGTTATTGTTATTATTATTACTATCGTTATTATCATTAAGGTTATTATTAATATTATCAATATTATTATTATTATTATTATTATTATTATTATTATTATTATTATTATTATTAAAATAATTACTATTTTTTATTAAAACCATCATTTTATTATTTTTATCGTCATTATCATTATTAAAAGTATCATTAATATTAAAACTATCATTTTTATTAAAATTATCATTTTTAATAGAAATGTCATTGTTATTATAAAATATCATTATTATAATCATTTTAGTATTATTATTATTAAAAATTAATATTTTGAATAGAATTATTATTTTTATATAAAATATTATTATTACTACAGTTAATATTAAAAAGTATCGTTATTATTAAAATTATCACGGTTATTAGAAAACATCATTATAAATCTTAAAACTTATATTTTCATTTAAATTATCATTTTTATTATTATTAGTATTATTAATAACTACAATATTATTAACATTGTTATTATCATTAACATGATTATAATATTTTTATCATTTTTAGTAATATTATTATTATGACATTAGTATTATTATAAAAGATCATTATTAATTATCAAAATTATTATTATCATTAGTAAATAAAAATATTGTTATTATTATAATTAATATTATTATTATCACAAAATAATACTAATTTTACTCATTATTATTATTATTATTATTATTATTATTATTAATAATATTATTTTATCAAATAAATATGTGATACAAAGATATTTTTTATCACACGTAATATAATTACATTCATAATTCATACCACTATATTTTTATGATATTAAGTGAGCTTTATAAATTTTATTACTTAAGATATATAGAAGTATATTTTTATCATATTTAATTTTTAATATAAAAATTTTATTAATAAATGACTTGTATTATTTACTCTAATAAAATCTGATAAATATATATTATGTATATAAAATGACTATATTTAAGTTATATAATAAATATGTATAAATTTTGGAAGTCATTTTGGGTCAAATTGACTTTTGTCAACTTTTGCATATCGGTCTCGAGCATTAGGATTGTGTTACACTACGACTTGATCTAAATTGTTAAACAGATATTGACCAACATATAAATATATATATACTTAATATAGGTTCGTGAATCCGAGGCCAACCTTGCATTTGTTCAATGCCGTCATATGTATTTTTACTACGAAATACAGTATCGTGAGTTTCATTTGCTCCCTTTTTAAATGCTTTTGCAATATATATTTTTAGGACTGAGAATACATGCGCTGCTTTTATAAATGTTTTACGAAATAGACACAAGTAATTGAAATTACATTCTATGATTGGATTATCGAAATCGAATATCGCCCTTCAAGTCTGGTAACCTAAGAATTAGGGAAATGACCCCTAATTGACGCGAATCGTAAAGATAGATCTATTGGGCCTAACAACCCCCATTTATGTTTATGGATGGCTTTAGTACTTCGAGATTATTATTATACAGACGTCGATGTCTGTGGGGATATTCTATGCATTATGGTTAATGTCGGTTACCAGGTGTTCAATCCATATGAATGATTTTTATGTGCAGATGTCTATATGCATGCATGATGTTTATGAGAAATTGAAATATGAAATCTTGTGGTCTATTAAAATTATGGAAATAATCGATTATGATAAACTAATGAACTCACCAACCTTTTGGTTGAGAGTTGAAAGCATGTTTATTCTCAGGTTTGAAAGAAATCTTCCACTGTGCATTTGCTCATTTTAAAGATATTACTTGGAGTCATACATGACATATTTCAAAGGACGTTGCATTCAAGTCGTTGAGTTCAATAAAGATCATTGTTAAGTAAATGACATATTAAGTCTTCTATAGTTTGGATATATTATGAAAGAGTATGCATACTTGTCAACTTCCAATGAAATGAAAGATTGTCTTTTAAAAACGAATGCAATGTTTGTAAAATGTATCATATAGAGGTCAAATACCTCGCAATGTAACCATATGTTATTGTATTCATCCTTATGGATTAGGACGGGTTGTCTCATATGGTATCTGAGCGGTGGTCTTAGCGAACCAGGTCTTGCATTAGTGTGTCTAACTGATAGATATTAAGATGCATTAGTGAGTCTGGACTTCGACCTTAGCTGCATGGCAAAAAGTTTTGCTTATCAATTTTTGTCAGAAAATTTCATGCTTATCATTCTTAGTCTAAATACATCTTACTGCATTGATTGCATGGATAGTGTATAGACAAAATTCATATCTTAGCGTATCTGCTAATTCATATCTTAGCGTATCTGTTACTGTAAACTTTTCCTGACATATTCCGTAAATTTCTCCGTAATCTACGAAATCTTTTGTTCTATATATATATAGATATTCTACGAAATTAGAATACCATCCGACAGCCGAAAATCATTTCATATCGAAAAATCCTTTATTCAAACGTACGAAATGGAACTCTCCACTAGTTCAAGTCCCTCGGATTCCGATATGGAGTTTCACTCGAGCTCCGAAAGCAGTGTGACCGGAATGGATCAACCAATAAGTCATCATCTATTCTGGATGAATTGGGGATGGATTCGTAGCCTACTTAATCATTGGAGGCAAGAAGAAGGTGATCCCTTCCATCCACCACATTGCCCTCTTGGCGAAGAACCTGAAGCACTTACCGGCGAACATGTCCGAGACACCATTTTCTCTCTCATTTCCAGAGTGTCTCGTCACGAGTATATATTATCTCAAATTCTAGATCTTATTCACCTGCTTGTTCGAACCACCGATCATCCCAGAATAATAGAAGAAGTCAACGAGCTTCGCGCTCGAGTATTGGCTTTGGAGAATATGGTGCAAAGATTACATGCACCATCAACAACACCAGTACCACCAACAACATCCACATCGCAAGCCTCAATACCACAAGCACCAGCAGTATCACCGGCATCAACAGTACTACCATCATCAACACCAACAATATCATTATCACCACCAACAACAACATCCGCATCCCACACCTCAACATCACAATCTGTATCTCGAGCATCAACGTCATACGCACCATAGATACCAAGGAGTACCAACAACAATAACTGATGAAGTATTGATTCATAACTTCATTAGAGAAACATTCTGCGATGATTATGTAATCTCTGAAGTCTTAGAGATTATCTATTCTAGCTTTAACTATAAATCAGATGAGTGGACCGAAATGATAGAAGGAATAGTAGAAACCCTGACTGGAATGGTGCACGATTTACAAGCTAGACTTGTTTTACCAGCAGCATCACCAGTACCGTCAGCATCACCAGCACTGTCAGTGCCGTCAGCATCGTCAGAATCAATAGCGTCTACAATATCACAAGATCCGCCAGATCCATAATCATCGCAAACATCATCACTAATCAAGAACGCGTATATTGTATCAACGAGTTATGAAGTATTAACTCATTCCCTCTGAAGAAATTATATGTAGTTTTTTATATATATAAATTTTGAGATCAAAAGCTGTTATGTATGAATTGAAAAAGGGTAGATACTACTCGGTTAAATTCATATTACTAATATGCTATGATATACATCTTTCGTTAGCAACTTAACCATCATTAACTACAATCTCTGTTTCAAATTCAATGAATTCCATTTCATAATAAATTAAGTGTATTATTCAATTACATATTTGATTTTACACTTTCGATATACTCGAAACTTTCTAGACAACATCATTCGTACCTTGCGAAGTTCACAAGAATTCCACGAACACCAACATCATTCACTGAAGAAATAACAATAAAAATGAATAATGAAGTACTGATTCATGATTTCATTTACGTTGAAGAAATAATCCGCGAACATTACGTAAATTCTAAGGTTTTAGAAGTTATCCATCTCTAGTTTGAGTCGAAAATCAAATGAGCTTAATTTAATATTAACTCATTAAATCTATATTACATCTGAAGAAAATATACATATATTTTCATAAAGACGGCAATAAAATTCTCTGGTACAACATATTACTTGTGAAACTTTTAACGGGTAGGTAATACCCGAGAGTTATATAAATTCACAATTAATATGTTACATACTTTAATTATGATTCAACAAATCATCAACTATACTCACTACTTTCACAACGATATACATTCTTTCATATAAATCAAAACAACCATATTCATCCAAATTCAATTACATATTCTGATTTTAACATATCAGAATCCAAGTCAAGATATAACCGGTATCATCACTCTTAGATTCCTACATCTTTCAAAGCTATACTTTGACTTCAAAACTGTACTAGAACATCATTTCTATTCATAGAACCCAGAAAAAAAATATTTGTAATCCTAGATGATCATATGTATATTAACGATTACAATCTGTGTTCAAACCCCTCGAAATTCCTGAAGACACTTCAAATAATGAACAATCAAAATGATGATCCAACCACATGTTATCCACAATCATGCATCTGAAACTCTCGGAACCTAAGTAAAATTTTAACACGTATCCGCGTCAGATCCTTTGGCATTTATTAGCAAAAATAACATTGTGATTCCTTTCCAAAGTAGCCAGTTTTATCACAGCTCCAGCAAGTCAACTTCGACTTTTCAGTCGAAACAGTCTTATTTTAACCTCGATATATACGTTACCCTTTCACCATCGTTACCAGAGAATCATTTATATTCCACCACATTAGCAGTAAACTTACCAACAACTTCATTAATCTTTGACTTTCAGAAAAATCATTATATTCATTGAAACCCTATCATATACTCATCTGCACCTTGTAACGAGAATTGTAATACAAATTATCGAGAATCAGCAATCAGTATTTTGAAATCTCGCAGCATGTCTACATCAACAGTTATATATATATATATATATATATATATATATATATATATATATATATATATATATATATATATATATATATACATATAACGTCCATCTCTTAGACTTAAATACTTCGAATGTGAAGTTTCTGAAAAACACCCTAAACTGCGAACTAGTTCTCCGAATTTTGGAAAAATGCTGCTGAAGCAGCAAAAACTGTAAACGACCTTAACAGTCGAGAGTTTGATGATAAAGAATAAGGTGTTGGAAAAGCTCAGAAAAAGAGAAGGTTTGGAACTGGAAAACGGATTGAGCAAACTATGAAGGAGGCTGTGGATAAATCACAAAGACTAAACCTGCCTTCAAAGAATCCAAATGAATCAATGTCTGCTGAAGTCATTAATGAATACCTTTCTCCTGACTCTAAACCCTTACGGACAATATTTTTCATCATCCTCTGATCTTAGATATTATAAGATATCATCATATCTTTCATTATAAATATCTTCAATGTTTCTGAAGATATCTTTATAACTATTGTTATCCGAAATCATTTCCCTCTTCGCGCTATCTGTGTTACATCATAAAAGAAACTATTTTAGTTTCTAAATTCTGAAACCTTCGAGTTTAAAATATGAATATTTTTGAAGTAGTGTTGGGAATTGAAGCATGAGTTAGTATAATATAATGACACTTGATCAACGTGATTATATTACAGTAAGTCATGCTGAGTTTCTAAATGGAACGTGATGATTCACAAATCCTAACGTCATCATGTGCCATGTTACATGACTATTGTATTCTACTTAACCTCTAAACATATCAAGAAAATAATTCGGCCTTTTTGGAGGTATGTTTCTTAATGTTTTCTTAATGATTCGGCCTTTTCCGGGATATTCTGGTAATTTGATAAATCAATATCGTGCTATCACCATTTCTTTCTTAGAACATTAACCATGTTCATTCCGAAATTCTTATCTACGAATTCTGGACCATTACATGCGGTACTTAATGGCAAGAAGAGAAAACAAAAGAATGAAACTCCGAAATAGAAATTGGAGTATAAATCGCAGCTAATAGGAGAAAACATTAACTGTAGATGTCAATGATTATAGAAAGACAGAAGCAAAGACATTGAAATATAAGGGAAGATACAAAACCTAACAACAAACCAGAAATTACAAACCGTATATATCGATGCATATAGCAATATAAAGACACGGGAGAACTAAGAACACTATAAAACCAAGAGTGTAGTAGAAGTAAATATATTCTTCCGGCGGCAGATAAAAAAGAAGAATGACAGATATGAAAGTTAGGAATATATCAAGAAGCAGAACCGGATAGAGCATATTGACGAATGCTTTAAAGTATGAATTGAGGAAGAAAGAATGGAAGATGTGAGCTGTGAAAATAAGAAAACGAAGGGAGTGGATTTATAGTGAAATATCCGACAGAGAAATCGAGACAGATTATCGCATTAAATCGAAGAGGATCGTAATTTCCTTAATCACCGAAGAATCGAATCTTATTTAGATTACAAAGATTTTCTTTAATCCGGAGATCAACCGTGATGACGTCAAAAGATAAGACGAATCTCTATTTTCTCATTTTACACTTTTACGATAGCTTCACTCATAAGCTTCGAGTAATCGAATTATTTTATCTATATTACTCAATGATGATAAAATTCTATTTATCAACTCATATTCTTCATGAAGACATTCTTATTGTTATCCATGACGACCTCGATCAAATTTCGGGGACGAAATTTCTTTAATGGGTAGGTACTGTGACAACCCGAAAATTTCCGACCAAATTTAAACTTTATCTTTATATTATTCCGACACGATAAGCAAAGTTTGTTAAGTTGAATCTCAAGAAGTGTAAAATGTATTCATACATTCATTTAACCTCGACCAAATTCAGACGATTCATGAACCATTATATGAACGGATATGATTATATGTATATGTGTATATATTATAACTTGAAAACGTTAACAAAGTATTAGATGTATAATACTTTACATGAACGTATTTGTTTCAAAATATATTTAATATAATTATCGACGCAGTTAAAAGATAATATCAAATGATTGAATTATCAGATACATTGTGATTATGATTACGGGTCTCTGTTATGAGGTCCACTTTGATTTGAGAAAATCTATTCTTTTTAACAATATGCGGAATAAATGGTCTACAAGTAGAAACATATTATAAAACGTTAAGATTATTAAAGTTATTACTATTATCTTTATTGTTATAAATTTTAGAAATTATATAAAATGATTTGAGTGTCACGTCTTCTTTAAAACGGATATAATTTTAAAATATCTAGAACCACTTTTAAAATTTTGTTGTTGAATCATTATGAAAAGGATAAAGGTTTTAACGGTATTCTAAACTTTAGAATCTTTCTAGAAACCTTTTGACAAAGTATAGATGATAATGGTTTGTGATTCAATAAAATAAAAATAAATATAACAAAGATTAAAAACGTGTTTAAAAACTTAATGATTAGTATAAATATTATTAATTTTTAATATAAGTATATATATGAAATTTCAAATCATTTTTGTAAACAATAGTGGTACTCGTTCGAATGATATTTCAATAAGTTGATTGAACTTGTGAAAACGCTAGTACATACATGAATTACATCAAGTCAAGTTTTAAAGGGTAAACGTTATTTGATATTATATTTTCTATTATTTAAAAGATTTAGAATTTATATTTTTATAAACTTTAAATATAATTAGTTTTAAAAAACTATAAATTATATCGTTAGATAAAGATTTCGAATGCATATATATTTGTTATATAAATTTCTAAATGATAATATGTATATTTTGTAAATGATAAAATATAATATTGATTATATTTATATTTCTTATAATAAAGATTTTAAATAGTATTATTTAAAATATTTTAACAAATATCGAGTAGTCGATTTATAGAAACAAATGACCACAACACTCAAATGTAAAGGTTATACTTTGGGTAATGTAGTCTATCGATGATTAAGTCTAATTATTGATAAAGGTACACGTCGCGTAACGTAAAGGACAAGTTTTCTTAGCGTACGAAAGGATATTCGAAAAACCAAAAACGGGACATTAGTCGAGTGACAACGTACAAGTCATCGGAACTAAAATTACAAGTCAATTATACACATGAATATTATATTATATATAATTAATTATATAAATTAAATAAATATATATTATATATTAAATAAAAACCGTCGGCACAAGAAGTTAAGCAAGTATGAGCTGGGACTGGGGCTCATGCGATCGCATGAGTTCCCCTCTATAACCTCATGCGATCGCATGAGGTGTGTGGTCAGGATATGTGTATAAAAGCTCGATCGAATTCAGATTAGAGGCACACCTTCATTCACATATTACTCTCACCATTAGTTATATTATTATCATTATTAAGATTAATATTTTTATTAATCTTATTATTATTATTAGTATTAGTATTATTATTATTACATAAAATATTACAACGAAGTGCTGTCAGAGTTATGTCAAACAGGTTTTTCGAGAGGAATAGAGCTAAGAAAATTATGGGTATTAGCTATGGAGGTTATGGGTAATGTTCGGGGGTATGCTCGTGAGGTTAATCTAGTGTTTATCATCTCCGTTGCGTCTACGTACTTTCCTGCAATATTCAATCACAATATTGATACGTGAGCATTCATATCTTAACTTTTATATATTAACAATAATTAATTTTATATATACTAGTGCTCGAGTATATATTATTATGCATGCTTGTATGTTTTATTTTGTCGTTAACTAGTATATGATGAATCACGAATTTATTACATATAATACTGATGTAAGGTTTATGATATGCATGTCGTTGAAAAGTTAGCGAAAAATTAATAACTTTTCATTTAGAAAGCGTATGATGCCGACGAACGGTATAAAAGATATAGGCAACTGAATTATCGTTAACTCTAATAATAATAATAATAATAATATTATTATTATTATTATTATTATTATTATTATTATTATTATTATTATTATTATTATTATTATTATTATTATTATTATTATTATTATTATTACGATCGTCATTATCGTTATCGTTATCGTCGTTATTATCATAATTATTATTATTATCTAATAATTAATATTATTATTATTATCATTATCATTATTAATATAAGTATTATCATTAAAAATTGTTATTGTTATTATTATTACTATCGTTATTATCATTAAGGTTATTATTAATATTATCAATATTATTATTATTATTATTATTATTATTATTATTATTATTATTATTATTATTATTATTATTATTATTATTATTATTAATATTATTCTTATTATTATTATTAAAATAATTAATATTTTTTTAATTAAAACCATCATTTTATTATTTTTATCGTCATTATCATTATTAAAAGTATCATTAATATTAAAACCATAATTTTTATTAAAATTATCATTTTAAATAGAAATATCATTGTTATTATAAAATATCATTATTATAATCATTTTATTATTATTATTATTAAAAATTATTATTTTGAATAGAATTATTATTTTTATATAAAATATTATTATTACAACAGTTAAAATTAAAAAGTATCGTTATTATTAAAATTATCATGGTTATTAGAAAACATTATTATAAATCTTAAAACTTATATTTTTATTTAAATTATCATTTTTATTATTATTAGTATTATTAATAACAACAACATTATTAACATTGTTATTATCATTAACATGATTATAATAGTTTTATCATTATTAGTAATATTATTATTATGACATTAGTATTATTATAAAAGATCATTATTAATTATCAAAATTGTTATTATCATTAGTAAATATAAATATTGTTATTATTATAATTAATATTATTATTATCACAAAATAATACAAATTTTACTCATTATTATTATTAATATTATTTTATCAAATAAATATGTGATACAAAGATATTTTTATCACACGTAATATAATTACATTTATAATACATACCACTATATTTTTATGATATTAAGTGAGCTTTATAAATTTTATTACTTAAGATATATAGAAGTAAATTTTTATCACATATAATTTTTAATAGAAAATTTTTATTAATAAATGACTTGTATTATTTACTATAATAAAATCTGATAAATATTTATTATGTATATAAAATGACTATATTTAAGTTATATAATAAATATGTATAAATTTTGGAAGTCATTTTGGGTCAAATTGACTTTTGTCAACTTTTGCATATCGGTCTCGAGCATTAGGATTGTGATACACTAAGACTTAACCTAAATTGTTAAACAGATATTGACAAACATATAAATATATATATACTTAATATAGGTTCGTGAATCCGCGGCCAACCTTGCATTTGTTCAATGCCGTCATATGTATTTTTACTACGAAATACAGTATCGTGAGTTTCATTTGCTCCTTTTTTAAATGCTTTTGCAATATATATTTTTGGACAGAGAATACATGCGCTACTTTTATAAATGTTTTACAAAATAGACACAAGTAATCGAAATTACATTCTATGATTGGATTATCGAAATTGAATATCGCCCTTCAAGTCTGGTAACCTAAGAATTAGGGAAATGACCCCTAATTGACGCGAATCCTAAAGATAGATTTATTGGGCCTAACAACCCCCATTCATGTTTATGGATGGCTTTAGTACTTTGAGATTATTATTATACAGACGTCGATGTATGTGGGGATATTCTATGCATTATGGTTAATGTCGGTTACCAGGTGTTCAATCCATATGAATGATTTTTATGCAGATGGCTATATGCATGCATGATGTTTATGAGAAATTGAAATATGAAATCTTGTGGTCTATTAAAATTATGGAAATAATCGATTATGATAAACTAATGAACTCACTAACCTTTTGGTTGACACTTGAAAGCATGTTTATTCTCAGGTTTGAAAGAAATCTTCCGTTGTGCATTTGCTCATTTTAAAGATAATACTTGGAGTCATACATGACATATTTCAAAGGACGTTGCATTCAAGTCGTTGAGTTCAATAAAGATCATTATTAAGTAAATGACATATTAAGTCATCTATAGTTTGGATATATTATGAAAGAGTATGCATACTTGTCAACTTCCAATGAAATGAAAGATTGTCTTTTAAAAACGAATGCAATGTTTGTAAAATGTATCATATAGAGGTCAAATACCTCGCAATGTAACCATATTGCATTGTATTCATCCTTATGGATTAGGACGGGTCGTCTCAGTATGCGACTCTAAGCAAACCTCAAACATCGGAAGAAAATCATCTACTTCCTAAGAATAAGACATGTTAAAGGTCAACATAAAGTTGGTGAGTTATAGGTTTAGTTCCACATTAGTAATAAAGAATGACCACAAAATATTCGTAGCTCAAAAGTTCGTAGACAATGTAACATCTCGCATTTTTACGTTAAATTTATTTTAACGCCGTCTTTTTTTATAGATAATACCTTTTGTTATCTAAATTCGCGTCTTTCGTTAACTAACATTTGTGATATTTCCGTTATTTGATTATAACATCACTCGTTTACTCTAGCGTTTTAAAATATTCGTACGGTTAATTCACGCACCCGCTTTGAAACTTGAAGGACCAAAGTTGGCTAGAGGGCAAACTAGTTGACTAGGTCAACTAGTCAACCATTCACCTCCTCCACCCATTTCATTTCTTTTTCTCTTTTCCATTTTCTTTCAACTAATACTTCCAATTTTTGCATCTTTTTGATCTTCACAAAGATTCATCATCTATTTCAATTCAAGCAATCAAACATCAAAACAAATTACATATTCGTGATCCTCTCTTCATCCTCTACATGTTGGTACCAATTTCATCACATTTGCGTAACATTTCTAAAACACTAGATTTCTCTAAATTCGTTTTATATACTTGAAATGGTGTTAGTTAGTGTCTATGGCTCAAGTATAACATAAATATATGTTTTGTTTGCTCAATTTGTTGTTATTCGAGTAACTAGCATGAACTTGAAAATGGGTGTGCTTAATCTTTGATTTTGGATGAGTTAATGTTGTTAAATTGTTAAAGTTCATGTTTTAATTGTGTTACTAGTATCACTAGCTTCGTTTTGATGTGTAGGTTGATTAAGAAAACATCAAACGCATGTTTATTGATTTTTGTGAATTTTGGTTAGGGTTTGATAGACTTAAAACGAACTCTTGATTGTTTAAATGCCATGAAATGTTATTATTAAGTGTTTAGTTGTAATGTATGTTTCATTACCTTCAAAACGGCATATCATATGTGTGAATTGGATTCCCGAATCTTAAAATGCGTTTTGTGAACTTGAAACCTTGATTTTGAACGTTTAATGATCATTTATTGAGGCTTTAATTGTTGTTAATGATGAATTTGATTCATGAAATGTGTTTAGTTGTATTCCTCTTTAAATTACCTTTCCAACGATATAAGATACGTGTTTTGAATGTTTACGGTTCATAAGTTATGATCGTTTGAAGTTGAAATCGTCTAAGCGTAAACTGCCCCAGAATTGCTGCACCAGAAAAAGATGCGGCGCATCTGCCTTGGATGCGGCGCATCTGAGGCAGACTGCCCAAAAATGTCAATTTTCGCTTAATTCTAAGTATGCTACGCACCCCCGATCAACATGAAACTTGACCAACATGCTTATACATGACTTCTAAGCTCAGAAAAATAGTTCGGGACCCGACCCGAACGTGTTGACTTTTTCGTTGACTTTGACCAAGTTTGACTTTTATTCAAACTTAACAAAACACTTATGCAATCGTTCTAACGTGCTTTTATACTTGATTCTTGCATGAAACTTGATAACATGACTCACATGCTATATATTCTAGTCGTAACGAGCCAGAGGACTAATTGAACACATTTCACCCGACCTTGTGTTGTAACCGGTTAATTGATACAACTTACTTGTTTAGGTCAAGGCTAAGCAGCTTTCATGCACACGTTTACTTTGTGAAGTACATTTATACTCGTGCACTCGAGGTGAGATCATAGTCCCACCTTTTCAACAACTTTTTATACTTTTAAATTGTGGGCTGAGAAACATATACTTTGTTACATTTTGTACTACTTACTTTTATACTTTGAACACAAGTACGATGAAACAAACATTCCACAGCGAGTTAGAAAAAAAAATCCTCAATTCGATTATCATTAGTTACACTTGCAGGGTGTAAGCGAGAACTTATATTGTGTGGCCATACGGGTTTGACAAACCCTCATTTCGGACGGTTCGCTACCGTCTACGGATGAAATATATTTTCGAGAAACAGTGTATGTTCTAACACTATTGTGATGGGGTTCTATGGAAGGATACGTTAAGTCTTGATAATTGGGTGCTCGCGAACAAACTTTTGGAATGCAAACGATTTTGATAATCAACGTTATGGGAATACTAAATCTTGTGGTTCAAAAATAACGTTTACAAACACCTATGATTTCACCAACATTTTTTGTTGACAGTTTTCTATATGTTTCTCAGGTTCATGAATGGCTATTTGATACATGCTTCCGCGTACACTCATACTTGCTTGGGGTCAAGCATACATGCATACACTCTGATTTCTTGCTTAGAGTCAAGCATACATACATACATACGCTAGCGATAGCACTTTTAGATTCAAACATATTGTTTACATACTTACGTTATTTATTGCAACCGTGACTTTCAACTTATATTATGTTGCAAGTTTATTTCATTTACACTTTATAACTTTTGTAAACTTAAAATTGTTGTCGATCCGTTTGGTAAACTAAACTTTGTAAGTCATGCACTTTTCAAATGAATGCGACATAATTTTAGTCAAACGAGTCTCATATAGGGACTACGACCATGTAACGGGACCTAAGTTAGCGGCGCTGTCAATGAAGATTTTGTCGGGTCACTACAGATGGTATCAGAGCATTGGTTGTAGGGAACTAGGATATGCATTAGTATGTCTGACAGAGTCGTTAGGATGCATTGGTGAATCTAGACTACAACCGGATAGTTAACCATTGCATTCTGACATACATTTTCTATAGATAGCACTTACTTGACTACTTGTGCATTATACTTGAATCATTCTTAGGCAAACTTTTTAATGGTACCAAACTTTCATCATACGAATCGGTATTCTGCCACTTTCTGGTAACCCATGTTAATTTCAAGATTCATACACGAAAGGATGACAACGACTTCATTAGTCACACTTGTTCGGGAACTATGTCTCCCAGATTGTTATTCGCCACCGTTTCAACTTACTATCGGTGTCACACCGGTGTTTCTTACTATCTACCACTTATTGTTACTACCATCACTACTCTAGGTGAGTATCGTCGTCACTACTTATCACGACGGTTGCGTACTACTCGTTATCATAATTCGTTACTCTTTTGTGCCTAAAGACGTTATTGTTTTGACTTGAACCGCATTAACGAGAACAATCATTTATACACTTCCCTCAGGAACGCTTCTTTAGAGTTGCACTAATTCTTTCGATTCAATATGAGTCACGTTTGAGACGTCGTTACACTTTGTTCATTTTAAATCTTCACGATTGCACAAGCTTGATTATATGTAGTGATGTGGGAATGGAGGTATGAGTTAGCGTAATATAACGTCACTTGATCAACGTAGTTACATTACGGTAAGTCATACCAAAGTTCTAATGACACGTGATGGCAGTTGGACTCGATCAACCTAATCACCACCATGTGCCATGTACATGACTTCATTTTTATTTTTCTTGTTGGATATCCGAAAACTCCGAGAATGTCGATAACAACCATACCAAGGACACACCTTCGATTATTGTCGAATCATATTTATGCTTCCGAATGAATGACAAATTCTTCTGACTTTAAACATATGTTATACGCGTATACTATCTCGTTTTCGCACAATCTTATCGACGAACTACAAAATGTTTGGTATGCTCACATCGAGGCGGAAATTTCTCTCGCATTACGCTCGTACTTCCGTTTAAGGAAATCTTTTATCTAAATTCACAATGGAGAGAGAGACTCTTCACGTTATACTAGTATTCACTACGAGGGTGAATAGTCCTAACGAACGTTTTCAGAAACCGATAAGAAACTTGCTCTAACAAACATTTTCGAAAACCGATAAATCTTTCGCTGCGCAAATTCCTTGAGAAACAAAAACTTGTTCATATATACCTTGAAGAAATGTACCTCGTCTCGGATCGAGATTCTCATTTCACTTCTAGATTTTGGAGTGCCTTACAAAAGCCTCGGGACCACATTTAGACCTAAGTACAACACATCAACCACAACCCGAAGGACCAAACAAACATACGATTCAAATCTTGGAAACCATAATACGAGTTTGTGTTATCAACTTTAAATTTACTTGGGAACAGCCTTTGCCTTTAACTGAATTCTCTTACACCGATAGTTATCATTCAAGTCTTAACGTCACACCTTTTGAAATCTTATATGACCGAAAACGTCATTCTCTTTTTGTAGAACCAAGTAAATGATAATCAAACCACTGAACCTGAACTCATTCGTGAAATAACCGTTAAGATTGTTCAAATCCAAAAAGACTCAAAATGGCCGTAGTCGCCAAAAGAGCTACACCGATGTTAGACGTAAACATTTCAAATTCCAAGTGAGTAACCACGTAACGTTAAAAGTCGCACCTTGAGAAGGTGCAATCCGTTTCGGGAAACGCAGAAAGCTAAATCCGCGATATTTCGATCTTTTAAAATCTTGGGGCGTTTTGGACCCGTTGTTAGTCGTTTAGATTTCTGACACATTTGAGTCTCCGTTCATCCTACATTCCACGTATCAAACTTAAGGAAGTGTCTTGCGAAACAAGAACTTGTTATCCTTTTTGATGAACTTACTATCGATGACATCCTCCACTTCCTAGGAGGACCGGTTGAAATTATGGATCGTGAACCCAAACTTTAAAACAATGTGAAATCCCGACTGTCAAGTTTGTTGAAATGCCCTAGGGAGTACCTCTACTTATTCATAGAAATTGCAACGCAAGGTTTCGAAGAAGAAGCAACAACTACTACTTCCAACTAAATTTCGGGATGAAATTTCTTTAAAGGTGTAGGTAATGTAACATCCCACATTTTTCCGTTAAATTTATTTTAACGCCGTCTTTTTTTTAGATAATACCTTTTGTTATCTAAATTCGCGTCTTTCGTTAACTAACATTCATGATATTTCCATTATTTGATTATAACATCACTCGTTTACTCTAGCGTTTTAAAATATTCGTTCGGTTAATTCACGCACCCGCTTTGAAACTTGAAGGACCAAAGTTGGCTAGAGGGCAAACTAGTTGACTATGTCAACTAGTCAACCATTCACCTCCTCCACCCATTTCATTTCATTTTCTCTTTTCTATTTTCTTTCAACTAATACTTCCAATTTTTGCATCTTTTTGATCTTCACAAAGATTCATCATCTATTTCAATTCAAGCAATCAAACATCAAAATAAATTACATATTTGTGATCCTCTCTTCATCCTCTACATTTTGGTACCAATTTCATCACATTTGGGTAACATTTCTAAAACACTAGATTTCTCTAAATTCGTTTTATATACTTGAAATGGTGTTAGTTAGTGTCTATGGCTCAAGTATAACATGAATATATGTTTTGTTTGCTCGATTTGTTGTTATTGGAGTAACTAGCATGAACTTGAAAATTGGTGTGCTTAATCTTTGATTTTGGATGAGTTAATGTTGTTAAATTGTTAAAGTTCATGTTTTAATTGTGTTACTAGTATCGCTAGCTTCGTTTTGATGCGTAGGTTGATCAAGAAAACATCAAACACATGATTATTGATTTTTGTGAATTTTGGTTAGGGTTTGATAGACTTAAAACAAACTCTTGATTGTTTGAATGCCATGAAATGTTATTATTAAGTGTTTAGTTGTAATGTATGTTTCATTACCTTCAAAACGGCATATCATATGTGTGAATTGGATTCCCGAATCTTAAAATGCATTTTGTGAACTTGAAACCTTGATTTTGAACGTTTAATGATCATTTATTGAGGTTTTAATTGTTGTTAATGATGAATTTGATTCATGAAATGTGTTTAGTTGTATTCCTCTTTAAATTACCTTTCCAACGATATAAGATACGTGTTTTGAATGTTTACGGTTCATAAGTTATGATCGTTTGAAGTTGAAATCATCTAAGTGTAAACTGCCCCAGAATTGCTGCACCAGACACAGATGCGGCGCATCTGCCTTGGATGCGGCGCATCTGAGGCAGACTGCCCAAAAATGTCAATTTTCGCTTAATTCTAAGTATGCTACGCACCCCCGATCAACATGAAACTTGGCCAACATGCTTATACATGACTTCTAAGCTCAGAAAAATAGTTCGGGACACGACCCGAACGTATTGACTTTTTCGTTGACTTTGACCAAGTTTGACTTTTAGTCAAACTTAACAAAACACTTATGCAATCGTTCTAATGTGCTTTTATACTTGATTCTTGCATGAAACTTGATAACATGACTCACATGCTATATATTCTAGTCGTAATGAGCCATAGGACTAATTGAACACATTTTACCCGACCTTGTGTCGTAACCGATTAATTGATACAACTTACTTGTTTAGGTCAAGGCTAAGCAACTTTCATGCACACGTTTACTTTGTGAAGTACATTTATACTCGTGCACTCGAGGTGAGATCATAGTCCCACCTTTTCAACAACTTTTTATACTTTTAAATTGTGGGCTGAGAAACAAATACTTTGTTACATTTTGTACTACTTAATTTTATACTTTGAACACAAGTACGATGAAACAAACATTCCACAGCGAGTTAGAAAAAAAATCCTCAATTCGATTATCATTAGTTACACTTGCAGAGTGTAAGCGAGAACTTATATTGTGTGGCCATACGGGTTTGACAAACCCTCATTTCGGACGGTTCGCTACCGTCTACGGATGAAATATATTTTCGAGAAACAGTATATGTTCTAACACTATTGTGATGGGGTTCTATGGAAGGATACGTTAAGTCTTGATAATTGGGTGCTCGCGAACAAACTTTTGGAATACAAACGATTTTGATAATCAACGTTATGGGAATACTAAATCTTGTGGTTCAAAAACAACATTTACAAACACCTATGATTTCACCAACGTTTTTCTTTGACATTTTTCTATATGTTTTCAGGTTCATGAATGGCTATTTGATACATGCTTCCGCATACACTCATACTTGCTTGGGGTCAAGCATACATGCATACACTTTGATTTCTTGCTTGGAGTCAAGCATGCATACATACATACATACGCTAGCGATAGCACTTTTGGATTCAAACATATTGTTTACATACTTACGCTATTTATAGCAACCGTGACTTTCAACTTATATTATGTCGCAAGTTTATTTCATTTACACTTTATAACTTTTGTAAACTTAAACTTGTTGTCGATCCGTTTGGTAAACTAAACTTTGTAAGTCTTGTACTTTTCAAATGAATGCGACATAATTTTTGTCAAACGAGTCTCATATAGGGACTACGACCACGTAACGGGACCTAAGTTAGCGGTGCCATCAATGACGATTTTGTCGGGTCGCTACAGACAACAAAATGTATTATTTCAAATGTTTGTAGACAACACCATGTCATGTTTCAAATGTTTATAGACAATAATATTTCTTGTATTAAATGTTCGTAGACAACAACTATGTCATAGGTCAATTGTTTGTAGACAACAAATATGTCATAGTTCAAATATTTGTAGATTACAGTATTTATCAATAAAAGTTTCTAAAGTGTATTGCATCTCTTGAGCACTCGAATTATGAAGCTTAACACCAAGTGTATTATCCTACGCGATTTCCTTTACCCTATAATAGTGTACACGGACCAAGTGTATCGTTTACGAAGAAACATGCACCTCAGTATACATGGTGGGGATTGTCAAAACCCAACAAATCTTTCCATATGATTCGCGCTTGCCTGAGCAAATTAACATATTCGAGCTAAGGGATTTTCAGTCTGTAACTCATGCAATCATGGTTGCAAAACTCGGATGACTCGGTTGAGTTCTCGGCGATAACTCGAAAAAACATTCCAAACGAGAAATCGGTGTTTAACTCGCCCAATTACTCGATCAACGATGGTCAACGCCGGTCAAACGGTGGTCAACGGCATCGGTAAACTCAGATCTTGCCTGAAATGTTTGAATAGGAGGAAAGAAAACAAGAAAAGGAAAAGGAAGAGGATAAAAAGAGGAAAAAGGTGAAACCTGTCGTGAATAAAGAGAGTCCACAGCTTTTTGTAGCAAATTTTTAGGGTTTTTGGTTGACACTGTATATGAAGAAGGAAGCGTGTGTTTCAAATTTAGATCTGGTAGGATGTACAGATCTAGACTTTAATAAATAAGATATTTTAAATATTTTAATAATTTTTTTTCTTTGTCAAATGACATTAACAGCCCCTCAACTTTTACCACACTTTAATAACAAAAATAAATTTAATAATCACTCTTGATCCTTTGATAAAATGACAATAACAGTCCCTATTATTTATATATTATCAAAATATATATAGTATATTAAAAAGTCAACGAAAGTCAACATCCGAGTTCTCCCCCGAGTTCTCCCCGAGTCGCCGAGAACTCCTCAAAAACCTTATGCCGAGTTCTCCCCGAGTCGCGAATTTTACAACCTTGCATGCAATACAAGTTTTGTTTCTAAATAATCGTGTCCAGTTGTGAAATCGGTTTCAAACAGTATGTATCCACATCCCAAGTATAATCAGTAAACGTTTAAAAAAAAGTAGGATTGTGAACTCTCTTATAATAAACTTTTGGAAAACTGATAAGCATGTATTCTCACCCCAAAAATATTAGAGAGAAAGGGGCTATAACTCACCTTTAGTGCAGCTACAAGTAGCACAATAGATGAACAAAATGTAGGTCCTTGACCTGCAGACTCAACCTAAAGAAATAAGTTGGTCAATAAGTTTCTAATAAGCTAGGTCGGTCCATAGGGTGCACATAGGCCTAATGCTCAAGTCCGACTCACAGTTTCAACGAAAGTCAACAAAAAGTCAACGCAAGTCAAATATAGTCAACAGGGTCCACAAAAGTCAACCATCTTAGTAGGTCACTTAAGTTGTTCAAATAGTCAAACATTGGTCAACCAAAAAGGTTTTGACTTCAGTTTATGGTTTTTAGTGTTTGTAGTCGTTTATAGTAATCATACGTGTAACCACTACCCAGATAAACATGCATATATGTTAGAACAATTAACATGAAAATACAATCTTTTCCAGACATGTAAATTATCTTTTTGGTTTTCTAAAAACTTAAACAATGCAATCATACGCATTATAGTAACATAGATATAGTACCGGTAGCACACAACAGTTTCAGCACGTGCACCAGGCTTGTAAATTCTATATCTAATTCTAGAAAAATCAAAATGACATGAGATCAGTGGGAGAATTTACAAAAAAAGTCAAATTTTGATCTTTAAACAGATGGTGTCTTTTGGTGTAGCCAATTGGTACAGTTGATACTTGATACGTACAAGTCTTACCAGTAGATTTTAAGCCAATTCAGAAACGGGATTTCGTGTTAAGCATTTCTACCACATAGGACAACAAATCGACATACCGCCAATTAGAAAGTCTTAATAATCATGTTTTAATTCTTATTCCAGAAATTCATGGCAATTCATCTTCCTAATTAGTCACAATCACAAAATGTTCATGCAAACGTCGAATAAATTTTACAAAATGTTGTATTGATCATAACTTGAGTTTTACAAATCAAAATCACGCAATATCTAGATGCATATTAGTTTTACATAAAGAATTCATTTATCAGCATTTCATAAATTAATTCACAAGCATGCAATTCCAGAAAATCAGATTCACACATAAGTCTTACCGAAATCGTTTTAATCCTAACTTTCGATCCGTCACGTGATATCTAAATGCACAGTTAATAGTTTTTTCAAAATCTATTCAAAGTGTTATCTATATGCAAAATTATTAAGTTTTAGAGAGCAATCCATGTATGTACTTTTTTATCTGAGTTGAGCATGAAAATTTTGATTTAAGTCAAATCAAATTTCGTGATTTCAATAAAATCATACAATCGAACAATAAATCACAACAACGCATACAATTAATCGAAGACTTGAGCATAGACTCTATTGCAACCCTATATAAGCATGAAAAACAAAAAAATCTGGAAAAATAGAGTTTTTTGATCTTACCCTAATCATACAATTGTTGGAATAGATGTGTAGAGCTCGTCGAGAGGAACAAGAATCCGTGTCTAATTTAACGATCGGACGAGTGATCAAGGAGCTAGATGATGACAAAGATGTCGACTTTTGATGGGGAAGGAGGGAGACCAGCGGTCGATTGGGAGGGAGGGAGAAAAAGAATAGAAATAAAATAAACTGCAATTTATGTGGAAACTAGTGTAAAAGGGGTCTTTGGGCTCACAAAAGTTGTTAGATAAATTCCTATGGTGTTTCATCAAGTGTCGTTAACCGAAACGAAAAATCAAAACGTTAATCAAGCGTTTTAGCGAATTCTTCGCGCTTTTAATTTAATAAAATCTCTAATGAATTAAAAGTATTTTTAAAACTTAATTATTGTATAAAATAATTATTAAAAATTAATTACCATAAGTTTCGTTGTCTTAAAAGACGTTTTTCACGGTTTTCACTAACCGTACATTTTTCTTGCGTTTCTTAAGTACTTTCAATTTGAAGCATGTTTTTCCTTGAATATGTAACATATATTAATTTAGTTTATCTAAATGTTTATAAAAAAAAATTTACGTAAAAATTCATAGAATTTAACTAACGGTCGTTAAGTTTTTAATGGAAAAGTCGGGTTGTTACACAAACAGAAATCATCAATATTACACCATCAAATTGTAAGCAAGAGACAATAAAAGCAATATCCACCACCAAAGAAAAATATAATTGTGGGGGGAGAAGCCCCCACAAAGTGACACGAAGAATGCCAATGAAAAAGAGCAAGACTTCAAGGATAACTGAAGACCTTGAAGAACTTGCGAATCAAGTTGCCGACTCCTTAATGAATGTAGCATCATAGGTTTGAAACAACAATAAACTTTATCTTTCATTGTTTGCCACACATTTTGTTTGTTTGATGTTATTTACATTAAAGTGTCAAAGCACATTTTTGTGGGGCACGTTGTAATTTTAATTGTTTGAATAAAACACTGGAGTTTATTTATTTTATATATGTATTCTTGGCTTATTACCGCATGTTTAATCAGTTATGATCACCCTTTCCTTGCCTGTCGTTGCTATGCTTAGGTGAAATGGGGGCATTGCACAATTTAAGTAATGGGTGGGGGAGGGGGAGGTGGATACTTCACTTGTCTTGGTATATTTTCAAAAACTTCAAAATTTTCAAAAATTGCTTTCAAAGAGATATAAATTTTTTCATGAAAGTTCACTTTGAACCGGTTATTTCAATCGTAGTCCATTGAGTACTCTACAAGTAAACGTGAGGGGTGCTTTATCACCTAGCTTACCAAAATTATCTGGTTAGGATAAGTTGGTCGAAAGTTAGCAACATGAGTCTCATAGAAAGCCCGCCTTTTAATTTGAAATAACTTTGTGACCATTGAGATTTGGACAAGTAAGCCCGAGGGGTTCTTTATCAGCTCACCGCCTAAGGCTCCGGTCTTGGATGATTGGTCTCGAAAGTCTTCTATAAGATCTCATAGATTAGAATGAGTCAATTGTTTATCCATGCCCGCTAGGCTAAAAATTCTCTTGAACTTGACTTTACCTATTAGGACTAGTTATCCATCATTTTATAATATATGTGCTTCGTATCTTTATAAAATACCATGTCTTTCTGAGCTTAAATTGAGGTTCGTTGAGGGCAAGCAAAGTTCAAGTGTGGGGGATTTGATAGCACCGAAATTATACATATTTTTATACCATTTTTACGGAACTATCTTCCTCAAAATCACACATAAATGACCTATTCATTTGCTTACTAGGGGGGATGAGCAAATGCTACTAACCGTATGAAAAAGTTATTTATAATCTATACAGGTACAATTATCGAGAAAACAAGTCTTGAATATACTAAAATGGAGAAGTCAAAGAAGACCTGAGAAACTGCTCCGATCGGCGGCCTCATGGAAGTCAAACAGGAGTCAAATTAAAATCAAACACCGTAGAAGAGATTCATGCACAAAACACAATACGAAGACCAACATCCCCAGTACGGTAGCTTATCTAAGTAAGGAAATTATACTACTTTAATGAAGAAGGCTCCAGAGACAGCTCAGGCCGGTGGCAAGAAGTCAAAGTTGTCAGATTTATTTAAGGAAATGATTAACGCATCTCAGCAAAAAAGGAAGCTAAATCACAGAGTCTTCCAAGCCGGTAGCGTAAATGCCCAAGCAGCCAGTTGAGCGTGCCAGCAAAGATACACATGATACTTTCCAAAACTGAAGACGACAGCCAAAGTTCCCAAGTTTGGGGCCTCAAATCCACCTCCTTAGCTAGGTCGGCGTCCTACATCGTCAAGCCGACGACTGGATTTTTCCTATATTAGAAAAGCACCGGGTTGTCGTTTTCCAAGAGCTAGTAATTACTTTTTAGAATAGGTTTATGTCTCTGTATTTTTTATACCAATTTATACATTCATTTTACATTATCACTTTATTTTTACCAATTTATAATTCAAGATTCAATTTAATTTTCGGTGTGAAACCAAGTATTGTACTTTCCATTCAACTTATTGAAGTTATTTTTCAGGTTATCTCCGCTATTCATCTCTACTACAAGGTAAAATTTCCGTTTTCTTATTATTGTTATTATCGAATACTATGTTTACTTGCATTATATACAGTTTTCGCATCATTATGAGTAGCTAAATACCCTTAGGGTGTTAGTTTGGGAAAAGGGGATAAACTGTATCAGATTTGACACCTAGTTGGGTAGGTTCGGTAGCATGAGTGGCGAGGCCGGCGGCCCAAGACCTTTAAAATAAGAAAACTGTTTCAAACATTGTCTATGGTAATTAGAATACGTTTATGTCTGTAAACTTTCCAAGACAACGGTAGTCTATGGTTAGATGGCAGTGGAATCAAAGGACAATAGCTTTTAGTTAAAGTATGGTGAAAACTTGGTGCAAGCTGACATCTCTCTATGGCCATCCCCCGGCCTTGCTTGTTCGATACACCAGTCGGCGGCTAGATGACAACAGTCGGAGGCTTGGTATGGACTGAAGACTATTACTCTATTTTTGAATACTTTCTGTTGAAAGCTCTTACGGGCTTGGTCAAATACACCCACTGTTCTGAGTTTTGTGTTGTTGCATGCGTAGTCAATTCTATTGTAAATAAAAATGATTAACTCTTGGGGCATCCATAAGACCTTGCATGTAATTTGCTCCACTGGAATGAATTAGAATCGTGATATCGGTATATTAACAAATTGGACCTCTTAGTATATGATGTGCGAGCGGAGGGGTACGAAATACTATTATTTTTACAACAAAATACGACGAAATACGATACAAATTACACAATTTTTATTTATTTATTTACAGATGGGATATACCTAAACCTTGCTACAACACTATAGGCAGTGTACCTAATCGTAGAGTAGTATAGTTTTTAGTAAGTCCGGTTCATTCCATAGCGAGCTGGCTTATTTTAAACTATATATATATATATATATATATATATATATATATATATATATATATATATATATATATATAAGTATAAGTATTATTATTATAAAAGGGGGTTTTACCGTTTAATGACCGGTTTGTCGATTTTAAGTCTTATATCACAGTTAAAACCTAATGCAAAATATTAAATATAAATACAACTTAATTTAAAGCGTAAAGTAAATGACGATAAATAAAAGTGCGATAACTAAAAGTGCGATAATTTAAAGTACGATAAATAAAATGACGGTAAATAAAAGTGCAATGAGATATAAAATAAAGGAATTATGCTTATTTAAACTTCCGTAATCATGATGTTTGACGTGTTGATTTTAATTTATTACTATGGGTTAATTGTCCTTTGTCCTGGATTATTCGATATGTCCATATGGTTTTGTCCATAATAGTCCATCGGTCATAATTATAAAGTGCGAAAATCTTCGTCAAATTACCCTTATACCCGAAGTCAAATATTCCAACTAATTGGGGACTTAAACTGTAACAAGGTCTTAATACTTTGTTTAATGAATACACCAGGTTATCGACTGTGCGTAATCTAAGGTTTTAATATGTTGTTAACAATTACACCAATTACCCTTGAATGTAATCCACCCCTGTTTTAATGAGTCCATTGACTATTAATCCATCCCCGTGTCCGGTCAAATGAATACTTATTAGTATTTATAAATATCTCGCCCACCGTACACAGTCAAGCATATGTGGTTATATATAGATACGTCAAATTGTAACCTTTATATTAAATTAACAAGATATCATTTAGCTAATTAAATATAAAGCCCATTAATAGCCCATAGTCCAATTTCCACAAGTGTCGGTCTTTTGTTCAAACCCCAATTATGGTCCAAAACCCAATAACCCCATCTTAATATTTAGTCCAACATCACGATTACTTCGTCTTAAATAAGCATAATAATAACTTAGCTACGAGACATTAATTTAAAAAGGAAGAACATAGCTTACAGTGGTTATTTATCGCATAGTGTTACACGGATAGAACTCCGACTTTAAAACCCGTAAATAACCTTTACGTTTCCCAAACTAACTAATATAAAACTAAACTATATTATTTATATATATATATATATATATATATATATATATATATATATATATATATATATATATATATATATATATATATATATATATATATATATATATATATATATATATATTATAGAAGGAGTATATATATTATTGTGTGTTTTTGCTCGTCGAAACTTGTGGCTTTTATAGACCTGACCAGATATTTGGGACCATGCGATCGCATGGTTGTGATGCCTAAATCCCATGTGATCGCATGGACAGGCTGTCCAGCTCAAATTGTGTTTAAAACGTGGGCTGCTGAGTTTATTTAATATATATAATATAATATATATAATTTTATATAATTATATATATATTATATTATATTCTTGTGCATAGTTGACTCATAATTTTAGGTCCGTTGACTCGCGCGTTGATGCTTGGTTTATGTCTCGGTTCCAGATTTTCGAACGTATTTTCGTACGCGTAGATATCTTGTACTTTGCGATCCGCGATTTGTAATTTACACAAAAAAAATATTTTCCTTAACTCCCAAAATCCGCGCAAGTCTTTAACTCACTTTTAGTGGCACTTTTGAGTGCATTATGGCTTTAGGGGCGCTTTTCAGGCTTTAGTGGCACTTTTTCTTCAATTCTTTAATCTTCGTGCTTCGTCTTCACATTTATTTATTTAAACAATTACAACTTAAAATATAATAATTACAACTAAAAACTTTACATATTGGGATGATATTCCGACTAAATATATGTTCATTTGGAGCACTATCAAATATCCCCACACTTGAACGTTTCTTGTCCTCAAGCAATATAGAACTTGAAATTAAATCACACTTCACTCGAATCACTTTTTTATTCTCACACTTTATACATCAGTGATTTTGATACGACGGTATAAACAATGATAGTAACGATGTGGTTTACAGTCCCACATGACTATGAAAATGTAGATCCTTTAAGGAAATTGGATCTTTATGAAAACATTTGATCTTTTGAAAATTCATTCTAGCTTTTACCCTAGATAAGCTTTCCGGAATAACCCTTCACCGGTGTTTGCAAAATGTTTTTGTGGGTTTTGTGGGTTTCAGATTTGAAAATTTTAGCTCAAAACTTGCGGTTTTGTGTCACCCACTTGCTAACCTTGTATTAGGAAAGCAACACGTCCAGTTTACTTGTCCCGTATATTACCATTCGGTAAACTACCGTTCGGTTGTAAAGGAAAGCGATGAACAAGAAACTGTTAAGGCAATGTCTAATGACATGCAGATGTTCATGGTCTAAAACGTGTTGGATGCAGTTACTATCCTTTGTAGGAGCAATAATAAAGATCACCCTATAATTTTTTGGTCGGGCACAAGGTCCTGTCTTCGACCATGCTATGCAACCATCGTTCTTACGGTTGACACCCGATTTGGTTCAGGTGACCTAATGAATTCCAGGTGAATTCCTAGGATTTTATGTTCAATATAATGAACGCATTAAAAATAGGTTTTCAGAAAACAAATCGGTTTGTAATTTTGATCAAAATATTTTCTCGTTCAAGCTTGAGTTTAGATATCATCGAATTCCATGAGTTTGTAATTCTCAATCTTTTAAAGTCAATCTCAAGGATTGAGTAATATCAGGCTTAAAAGCTGATTTTTAATCTTGGAGGAGATTATCCTTTCTGGGGGTCTGATTCATTAGTCTTATCAAGCTAATTTGCATGGCGCCCTCCCCATTTTACAAAACAGATCCTCTCATGCTTAGGATAAGTCTGACCACTTGGCGACCCTGTTTGATGCTGAGGTCCGTGGATTTCCTGCTGATTTTAGAGATGACTTTTCTAGATTTTTCGTCAACCTACAGCTGGTCTGGACAACAACTTCCTGACCTAAATCAAGAATCGTGTGTCTTTTTTGGAAGACTTTACTTCCTTTTAATGATGAAATTGATTCATCGTGTAGATCCATCTTTCTTTCAAAATATATTACAGTAAATCGGGTAAAACTAATTAATATCGTCCAAAACAAAAGTACCTGCAATAACGTCACAGAAACATGTGATAGATAATTTTTAATTGAAAAACTTGGTACATTCTCCCCACACTTGGCTTTTATTTATTTCTTTCTTTGCCTTTTTATTCTCCTCTTTTCCATTTTAAATGAATTCAAGTATTTTAGGTTGTTTCTCAATTTATGTCCTTTCCGAGGTAACGATAATTTACGTATTAACACCTAGTTTTTATCGTTCATAAATATGTATAAACATGATTATGAATTCATTTAGCTGAAATTTTTTCAAATTTTCACAAAATTTGGCAAATAAACCAAGTGCAAACCCGAGAGAATTTATGACCCTTCCCCACACTTAAGATCATGCAATGCCCTCATTTGCATGAAATCATACTATAATTATAAATTTATGAGGGTGATTAGTGTAGAAAAGTGATTAAAAATACCCAGTTTATAATTTCAAAGCTCGTCAAATGATAGATGGCGCGTCTCATCGTTCATTACTTTTGGTATTTTATCACACATGTTTTTCTTCTAAAAATGGCTGCTTTTCTGAACTGTTTGCTAATCTTTGAAAATACGTCTTTTACCGTAACTTATCATGCATTTTTGTTAACGAGTTATGCACTAACCCGAACCCCGAATTTAACGTTAAGTGGGGTTAGACTTCCCCACACTTAGCTGACGACATGTGAAGTCGGTAGAATAAGTTCTATAAATTAAGATAGTGAGCCAGTTATTTACATCTCGGGTGGTGTATAATATATCAATGGGTTTAAAGTTTAGACCTATCCGATCGTCACTACTTAATTCTTCTTTAAGTGTAGCTTTTAGTAAATGGATATGTCTCTTTTCTAGTTCTTGGTCAAATGGATCGATATACACCGACATACATATTTTTATAGGGTGGACAATTCCTAACATTTCCTTCCGTTCATTCTCGGGATCAAAGGTTTCACATCTATTACCCAATTGGGTGAAATTCGAGGTGTCAATATCTATTACAGCTCGTAGTTCATCTTCGGTAGATGACTCATCTATTGAGAATATTGGGTTGGAAGGTTGTGGAATGGTGAGTTTCGGAATCGAAGCAAATTCTTCTTTATTAACGGTCCTTATCGGTCCCACCACTTTGGTCTCGGGGGTAAAATTTTCAACGTTATCGTTTTCCCAAGAGTACCAATTTGTCACCCTTACTTCTTCTTCATCCATTGATGGATTGATGATTTCGTCGGTAGAGGCTAATGTGTCGATATATTGTGAAATTGGTAAAACTAAATAAAAAGTATCATCGGGATAATTGGTGATTTCGGAGCTCTCAAATTCATCAAAATTCGATGATATTAGATTTTCTTGCACACGACTCCTCAGATCAACAGGTGTGTAGTCTGATAGAGTTTCAGCTTGCCAATTTGCAAACTCTCTCATTTGTTCATTTTGAGCGTCAAATTCTTCGAGTTTGATTTTCATATAATCTAATAACTTTTCAGACACATAATTTTCCTCGTCCTCTGGTTGTTGAGTTTGGATATATTCTTGGGAATAATCCCAATTTGAATTGTATTCCTAATAATCATTCCATTCAGACTCTATGGGTGCATAATTTTCCATAGGAACATAATAATAACATTCCCATGTTGAGTGATAATCTCCATAGATTTCACAACCAGTTATTGTTTCGTCATTCGTGATCTAAGATCGACCGAACGAATTTACATCAACACTCGTTTGAGAATATTGATTTAATTGATTTTGGATTTCAAAAAGAGTTTCCATAGCCTTGTTTTCAAAATTTTCCATTTTATTGCGATGGCCAAATTTTAGCTACAATGTGGTGCATTCACTAATTATCATATTAGATATAAAACTAAAAATTATATATAAGTTATCAAATTAATAGACTTTTCGCTTTTGCTCACGTTTCGAATAGCCAAAAGATGCAGCAGGGAGCCAGGATCCTTTAAATCGAAAAATCCACAACTCAGCCACTAACAAATCCAACTATTACTACGAACCAGAAAATTTGGCGTCAATTAATTTAATCGCTTACAATAATTTTTTGTCGAAATTTAAAGAAATTTAAAGAAAATTCTATGTCCTAAAAACTAGAGCGTAGAAATGAAAAAGAAAAAGCGCGTCGAAAAACATCAAAAAAAAATGAGAAAGAAAAACGTTGAAACTAAAAAGTCTAAAAACTAAATCTAAAAAGTTGCGCCTAAAGGTATTAAAACTTAAAAGCAATTCTATTTGGAAAACGGCAATTAAAAAGTACTAAAATCTATAAACTGCGTCGCAAAATTCTAAAGCGCCTAAATCTTAATCTAAAGAAAAGCACTTAAGGGATTTTACGGCAAAGCTAAAAACTAGAAATATAAAAATAACTACGGCAAAACTAAGTTTAAAACTAATTACGAACGACAAATATTACGAAATAAACGATAAAAATATAAATTATAACTAAAATGATAAAAATACAAATTTTATATAAAAATATTATTTTTATATTATATTTTATAAAAGTATTAATTTATATATTTAATAATAATAAATAAACTTAATATTACAATTTATAAATTAAAACTAAAAACTAATTAAATTAACCCTAATAATAATAATTATTAAAAAAATATAACCCTAAATGCGTAATTAATGCTGTACTAGGTTTCCTATCAGCACCCCTCATGCGACCGCATGAATATATAGTGTTGGGCTCATGCGATCGCATGGCCCAGTATTTCAGAAATGTTACGGGCTTCTTAAACTGACTCGGCCCAAATTAATTATATTTATTTATTTTTTTTCTGAATTTAAAATATAGAAAATATTTATAGAATATTTATATAAAATATAATAAACTTATATTTTAAAATCTTAAAAATAAAAGTAGTTTTTAATTTTATAAATAAAGTTCTTAAAAATATATATATTTTTTCTTTATTTTTATATTTTTTAACACTTAAATAAAATATTTTTACGAAATAAGAAATAAAATATTTTTACAAAAATATAGTTTTAATAAATATAGTATTTTTCACCGAGTCCCCGGCAGCGGCGTCAAAAACTTGATGTGCGAGCGGAGGGGTACGAAATACTATTATTTTTACAATAAAATACGACAAAATACGATACAAATTACACAAGTTTTATTTATTTATTTACAGATGGGATATACCTAAACCTTGCTACAATACTATAGGCAGTGTACCAAATCGTAGAGTAGTATAGTTTTTAGTAAGTTCGGTTCGTTCCACAGGGAGCTGGCTTATTTTACACTATATTTATTTTACAACTATATTTGTGTGTGTATATATATATATATATATATATATATATATATATATATATATATATATATATATATATATATATATATATATATATATATATATATAAGTATTATTATTATAAAAGGGTTTTACTGTTTAATGACTGGTTTGTCGATTTTAAGTCTTATATCACAGTTAAAACCTAATGCAAAATATTAAATATAAATACAACTTAATTTAAAGCGTAAAGTAAATGACGATAAATAAAACTGCGATAATTTAAAGTACGATAAATAAAATGACGGTAAATAAAAGTGCAATGAGATATAAAATAAAGGAATTATGCTTATTTAAACTTCCGTAATCATGATGTTTGACGTGTTGATTTTAATTTATTACTATGAGTTAATTGTCCTTTGTCCTGGATTATTCGATATGTTCATCTGGTTTTGTCCATAATAGTCCATCGGTCATAATTATAAAGTGCGAAAGTCTTCGTCAAATTACCCTTATACCCGAAGTCAAATATTCCAACTAATTGGAGACTTAAACTGTAACAAGGTCTTAATACTTTGTTTAATGAATACACCATGTTATCGACTGTGTGTAATCCAAGGTTTTAATACTTTGTTAACAATTACACCAATTACCCTTGAATATAATCCACCCCTGTTTTAATGAGTCCATTGACTATTAATCCATTCCCGTGTCCAGTCAAATGAATAATTATTAGTATTTATAAATATCCCGCCCACTGTACCCAGTCAAGCGTATGTGGTTATATATAGATACGTCAAATTGTAACCTTTATATTAAATTAACAAGATATCATTTAGCTAATTAAATATAAAGCCCATTAATAGCCCGTAGTCCAATTTCCACAAGTGTCGGTCTTTTGTTCAAACCCCAATTATGGTCCAAAGCCCAATAACCCCATCTTAATATTTAGTCCAACATCACGATTACTTCGGCTTAAATAAGCATAATAATAACTTAGCTACGAGACATTAATTTAAAAAGGAAGAACATAGCTTACAGTGGTTATTTATCTCGTAGTGTTACACGGACAGAACTCCAACTTTAAAACCCGTAAATAACCTTTACATTACCCAAACTAACTAATATAAAACTAAACTATATTTTATATATATATATATATATATATATATATATATATATATATATATATATATATATATATATATATATATATATATATATATATATATATATATATATATATATATATATATATATATATATATATATATATATATATATAATATATATTATTACAGAGGGAGTATATATATTATTGTGTGTTTTTGCTCGTCGAAACTTGTGGCTTTTATAGACCTGACCAGAAATTTGGGACCATGCGATCGCATGGCTGTGATGCCTAAATCCCATGCGATCGCATGGACAGGCTGTTTAGCTCAAATTGTGTTTAAAACGTGGGATGTTGAGTTTATTTAATATATATAATATAATATATATAATTATATATATATTATATTATATTCTTGTGCATAGTTGACTCGTAATTTTAGGTCCGTTGACTCGCGCGTTGATGCTCGGTTTATGTCTCGGTTGTGGATTTTCGAACGTCTTTTCGTACGCGTAGATATCTTGTACTTTGAGTTCCGCAATTTGTAATTTGCACAAAAAAATATTTTCCTTAACTCCCAAAATATTTGTTATCCGCGCAAGTCTTTAACTCACTTTTAGTGGCACTTTTGAGTGCACTATGGCTTTAGTGGCGCTTTTCAGGCTTTAGTGGCACTTTTTCTTCAATTCTTTAATCCTCGTGCTTCGTCTTCACATTTATTTATTTAAACGATTACAACTTAAAAATATAATAATTACAACTAAAAACTTTACATATTGGGATGATATTGCGACTAAAAACTTTATATATATTATTGTGTGTTTTTGCTCGTCGAAACTTGTGCTGGTGGAACCGCCGGATTAAGTCCCCTAATGTGATTATACGTTTAGACTTAGTGACACTTAAGTGACAGTTAGATACACTCGTAAGTAGAGGGATTTATGACCTCGATGCTCATATTCAACACCTAAAGTCATTTGAGAAGATGACTTAACCCTAATAAGATTACACATAAAATCCCCAACGGAATCGACATCCTTCCTTTGCTATATTTGATTTAATTTCTAACATAATCTCTTATTACACATAAAATCCCCAACAGAATCGACATCCTTCCTTTGCTATATTCGATTTAATTTCTAACATAATCATTGCTCCTGCAACATAAACCCCCAATATATATATATATATATATATATATATATATATATATATATATATATATATATATATATATATATATATATATATATATATATATATATATATAATGACTCCTTCGATATTGTCTAAAAATCATTTGGATCTTTCGTTCCATCATCGATATTGTCTAAAAATCATTTGGATCTTTCGTTCCATCATGAACTCACAACTAGCCAGTATGACAATTGACGTGCATGCAGTCGTGTGCGTGTGCAGAATCAACTAATTTAAATTTATAAACCTATACTACTATGACTTTTGCACTAAAGGGCAGTGTCCTGATCAGTGTAGAACAGTGGATGTAAGTACAGGATCGTCCCAAGAAAGGTTAAGCCAAGAGTCGATGTAAGTACGGATGAGGTTGTCCATCACAAGTTTACATTTATCAATCAGTGGCTTGAGAGTGCTTTTCTAAATTACCGCCAAGGAGTATAACAAGGTTTCCAAATCTATGGTTTAAGTTCCTGATGTGGTATTAAAATCTGCAAAAGGGGTACATTAACGCAATTATATGGATATGAAATGAATCAAGTAACTCATGAGCCAATAAACGTTTTTAATATACGACATACGCTTGAATTCCAGAAAATACCTAACCTACCGAAAAGCCAACAAGTATTTAGATTCATATCTTGCTTGGACCAGGATATACATCCTTACCTGGTAGCGGAATTGAGATGGAATATTCCATCTAGATTTGCAGAGGTCGTGGCCATAGCAAGACAGTATTAAAGATCCGGGAAAGAGGAACGATGGAAATCACTACTATAATAAAAGGCACAACAATCATGGAAAAGGAAATGAGAGAAATCTTTACTACATAAGGTGCAAAAAACATACTAGAAAAGTATTCTACGAAGACACCACGAGAAATTTTGTTCATGGAACATGTTAAGTCAAAGTGATGGACAAGAGAAACGAGATATTTTGAGTTTCATGAAGACTATAGTCACGAGACAGATGACTGAAAAGCTTTGATAAGAGAGATAATTGCAAGGATTAAAGAAGTAGTTTAAATCATATGTTGCAAGGGTAAAGGTTCACGAAGTTGGATTCGAATAAAAAATTTGACTGGAAAAAGAGGACGGAAAGGATAAGGGCAACAACGAGCTTCTAGCTCAGTGGTACCCGATGCCTTTGATCCCTGGGCCCACAGTGGGGGAAGCTTTGACACAAGGAAGGCGCAAGTTCGATTCTCAGTCAGGGCGCTCCGCATGGAATTATTTCTCCTCCGGGGGGAATTTGTGAAGTGTTTTCGGGGGTCTAGCTAGCTGGGGTAAAAATTGCTCTTGCCGCCACTGTGGGTACTGGGAGGAGGTACTTTTCCGGCACAGGTCTCTTTCGGGGTGGGATTGGTGGGTGCTACGGCACACAGGGTTAGCATGTCCCTGCCATATATACACGTTTTGACACAAGGATAAGGGCCAGAATAAGGAAAAAGTGGTTATCAAAATGATGAGTTTACATGCACGGAAGACAAATGAGGATTTCGTGGAGAAGTTTTGGCAGAATGTTCCCATCCCGTTTCCACCAATTTTTGGTAACAATCTAGTGGAAGAATCTATAATGATTATGGAAAAAATTGAATGAGTTCGTGTAGAAAAATGTACATGAACACATGGAGTGAAGCTAATGTCCTGTACGAGCATTGCCTAATTGCCTACTAACACTTTCGGGCTCTGTCATTAGATACACGGAGAGGTCGAATGAAATTTAAGCGATCAACTGTTGAATCATTGGAAAAGATAAAATCCCTGTTTTTTTGCGGTAAGTTAAATGAAATTTAAAATGTTAAATGAACACATTAACTCTATGTTTTTATAGAAGCCTTACTAAACTCACCAAGTAAAAGCTGTATGTCTGTATAAAAAAAAAAAAAAAAAAAAAAAAACCTTACATGTAACTGGAACGAGATTAATATCATAGTGACAAGAAGTGTAAATTCGTGACATGAATAAAGTTGTGAATTCTAAGATAACGAGTATCATTCGCGCCAACGTGCATCGATAAATGTTAAACAATATACAATCATACTCGAAGGTAAAAGGTAATCTATATTAGGTAATGCCGATCGACCACCATCATCAGTATTCGAACACCAGCAACGACTATCGTACATCCGCTATTTCTGTTTCACCATCTTCTATGATTAAATTAAAAATCATATACTAAAAAAATGATCGAAATTAATGTAGTATTTCCTCCGTCTCACTATAAGTGTCCGCTATTGATTTCGTGAGGTCTTTTTTTGTTAACTTTGACCGTATATAACATTATTTGTGTTATATTACATTTGATGAAATTTATATGAATAAAAACACATTAAAAACTCAATTCATTCATATAACTTTTATTAAATATTATGTAACACAAATAAAAACATTTACAGTTAAATATGAAAAAGAAAAACTTTAAAAAGTTAATAGTTAACACTTATGACTTATAATGGAGGGGAGTATTGATAGCGTAGGCTTTAACCGGGTTAGGGTTTACACGAATTGTTTGGCCCACAAGGCCTTTAAACCCGAATTACCATATATAAATATGAAGCAACACATACATCAAATTTACAACCTCTGTCATATACACACTCCTCTCAAAGCAACGCATATGGCTCTCGTCGACGGATGTCTTCCTCCAAAATTGTCCCTACAGTCACCATCAACACTGAGATTTTTTACTTACGGATCTAGTAGGGTTTTCTCCCTTTCGTCGTCTATAGATTCCGACTCGGCCGATGGGAAATTCGTTGATCACCCTCCCGAGATCATCATCTCTGGAACAGGTTATCACAGTAACCAGACCGGAGGATAACGACGTTGAGGCCTAAAAAAACCCCCTCTCATATTGTTGTTCATGGGTGTATATTCACCAGGAAAGGGTATGCATGAACGAATAGCGCCCACCTTGGGGCACAAAGCATAATGTCTCGTGATCCTACCGTCACACGTTCAATCTGAGAATGTTTGTTTTTCTTATAGAGCTTTTTATTCGTTATATGTGGTTTAAGTACAAACAACATGATATCTTCCGTCAACCGTACGTGCGCGCTCTTGCTTAGTTTTTGAGCACTTTTCCCACAACTGTTTGCGGATTTACATGCAGTGTTCCCTTAATTTTTGCGCACGGTCTTTTTCGCACAGTTATCTACGGTTTTGCACGCAACAGTTCACGGGTTATGCACACGGTTATTTGCACAGGTTTCCCTGAATTTGTTTTTCCACAGTATAATGAAGTTCGATACAATACTTAACAAAATTATCATACTGAACTTGAGGGCTTGCAAGCGTAGGGTTAACCCGGGTTAGGGTTTACACGCATTGCTTGGCCCACAAATCATCTGAACCCTAATGTTCATCTATAAATATGGACAACACCTACATCAAGTTCACAATCTCTGTCATATACACACTCCCCTCAAAGCAACGGATACGGCTCCCATCGCTGGATCTCTTCCTCCACGATCATCTCTACGATCACCATCAACACTAAGGTTTTAATCGACGAATCTCGTAGGATTTTTTTTCCCTTTCGCCGTTAATAGATTCCGACTATCAGCTGGTGGGCAATTCGTTGACCACCCACTCGAAATCATCATTTCGAGAATAGGTTATCACGGTTATCGGACCGGAGGCTAACTTTAGTGACCCGAAAAATTTCGACTAATTTTAAATCAAACTCTCGATACAATATTGTATTTTCAACACGATAAGCAAAGTCTGTTAGGTCGGATCTCAAAAAATTTTGAACTGTTTTATATATTCAATTGACCTCCGACCATTCCCGACGATTCACGAACCACTATTTCTAAGTAGATATGTGTGTATATATATATTTATATATAAAAAATAATTAGAAATATTATATGTTGATGTTATTAAAGATTAATTATGATATTATAATAATTATAATTTAAAACCTATTTATATATAAATAATGTATGGTAAAAATAAATACTAAATGATTGTAATACTCGTTTAATATTTCAAGTGATATTAAGCAAGTTAAACTTATATGATTTTAAAAGTAAACGGTGATTCAAAAATGAGTTATGTAATTTTTAGGCTTAGTAAATATGTATTTAGGAGTTACTCGTTAAATTCTAAAACTTTCTATATTTTACCCGGGTTCGGGTGTGGACAGTTAAGTTAATTTTTATTTAATAAATTAATGATCAAATTTTATAACATAATGACCAAAATAAATAAATATAGTTAATTTAAAATTTAGGAATTTTTCTGAAGACTTTCACCCGACACTATTAAAACAAGAGCACGAAATTCAGTCCGTAAAATTTAAAATGGAATAGTGTCGGCAAAACCTTTCAGTTATATTTTTTTTTTTCATTTAAGAACACATGTTATTACTATATTATATTTTATATATTATATAATTCTATTTCTATATAGATATATATCGATATATGAGATTTGATATCACCAACCTACACCTATAACATCACACATCTTTTTCATCTTTTTAATTTACTGTTAGTGATTCCCTTTTCTGCTACTAACCAAGACAACCACTATTTCTAATCATGCTTTTCTATTTTCTATTTCTAATTTGACTAGCACACCCACTTGTACAATTCCTTTTCATCCGTGAATTTGTGGTGATTGAAGGATTACGATTAAAATTGTAATTGATTATTGTATTTATTATTATCTATCTAGGTCTATATATATATATATATATATATATATATATATATATATATATATATATATATATATATATATATATATCCTAATTTACATATACATAGACACATATAATTACACACCCATCTATTTATCCTTCTCCCTCAACCTTCTCTTCTCCTACAATCACCCTAGCCACCCTAACTTCCACTAACCACCAAGTACCACAACCCTACAAGCATCACTCTACGATTCTATATTTTTTTGTTTTCTCCTGCCGTGAACACAATAAACCACCACCATGGTCATCTAGTTTTACAAGTTGGTTCCTACTGTTTCGCTTCCATTCTATACCACCACATCACCATGAGCACCATCTTCATCGAGTTTCCACCTCCGTTGAACCAACACTAAATAGCTCACACAACCATAGAGCCATCTTACGGTCACCACTTTCAATCACCATAACCCTCGCCACCATCTTCTCCATGTTAATTCATCTACAAACCCTTTTGATATTTTTTTTGTTGCGTTGCAGCACCATCAAATAACCACTATCTTGTTACATTTACAAACTCACGACTTCGAAACCGTATGCAATCATCAGACACCACCACCGCTAATGTTGCACTTTATTTTTCTGTTTCAAGCCAAACACCGCCACCCATTTGACCTGCAAATCCCTCATGAACTGCTGCTCCTTTTCTACTGTGTTACAGCGGTTTAACAGCCCAAGAACCAATCAACCACTGCTGCAGCCATTAAAATTGTTGCTACTGTTACGTTCATCTTCTGTTACTGTTTCAGCGAAGAAGATGAATGATGGCGATGTTCTGTAATGATATAGACGATACTGGACGATCCTGGATGATGAAAATGGTGAGATTTGGCGTTGGATGATAATTATGATAACGAGGGGATAAAGAAGAAAGACGATGAATAGTACCGTTCGAATTCTATTTTTTTTTCTTCTCTTTTCAGCGAACGTAATATTGATAATGACGGAATGTTTATGAGACTGTAATGAGGGGGGAAACAAAAAGATGATACATAAAATAATAAAATGTTGATGACGATGAATAGTAATGGGTTACGAAAGTGATGATAATTAAATGATGACAAATCGATAATATTATCTTATAGATGATGATAGAGTGCTAATGACGAATAATTAAGGTTATAATCGTGATAATGATATCGATATTAAGATGATGATGAATAGTCCTGGGTTTTGTAATTTGAGAAAGAAGAGAAACAGAAATAATAGGTTAAATATAAATGGGTTTCATAGTATATCAGAAAGACACAAATGGATGAGTGGTTTGGGGTGTTAGCGGGTTAGCGAGAGGTCTCGGGTTCGATTCTCTGCAATGGCGTTTATTTTTTTAAAGCTTTTAAGGTAGTAATTATTTCTCTTATTATTATTATTATTAATTATTATTATTATTATTTTATTATTATTATTATTATTATTATTATTGTTAGATTACTTATTATTATTAATAAAATTTATATCATAATTATTAGTATTATCATTACAAACATTATTATTATTAGTACTATCTTTATCATCAATATTAAAAATTATCATTATTATTATTATTATTAGAATTATCATAATTTTTATTATTTTTATTATTATTAGTATTATTAATATATCAAATGAAGATTTTCTATATAAAAATATATTTATGACATAAAAGCTAACCATATTAATACTTTTGTATTAAATGTTAAATTATCTATATAAAGATAAATATATCTAATTAAGTTATTAATAAAACACATAATATAAATTAACAAATAAAATCACTAATAATATATATATTTGTTCGATTATCATTACATGTATTAATATAAATGATTGAATATAGGTTCGTGAATCCGAGGCCAACCTTGCATTATTCAGTATCGTCGTATGAATATTTTTACTAAAAAATATTGTATTGTGAGTTTTCATTTGCCTTTTTACCCTTTATATTTTTGGGCTGAGAATACATGCGCTGCTTTTATAAATGTTTTACGAAATAGACACGAGTAAATGAAACTACATTCTATGGTTGGATTATTAAACCGAATATGCCCCTTGTTAGTCTGGTAATCTAAGAATTAGGGAACAGACACCCTAACTGACGCGAATCCTAAAGATAGATCTATCGGGCCCAACAAGCCCCATCCAAAGTACCGGATGCTTTAGTACTTCGAAATTTATATCATGTCCGAAGGAGGATCCCGGAATGATGGGGATATTCTTATATGCATATTGTGAATGTCGGTTACCAGGTGTTCAATCCATATGAATGATTATTTTTGTCTCTATGCATGGGACGTATGTTTATGAGAAATGGAAATATGAAATCTTGTGGTCTATTAAAATTATGAAATGATTATTTATGATAAACTAATGAACTCACCAACCTTTTGGTTGACACTTGAAAGCATGTTTATTCTCAGGTACGAAAGAAATCTCTCGCTGTGCATTTGCTCATTTTAGAGATATAACTTGGAGTCATTCATGACATATTTCAAAAGACGTTGCATTCGAGTCATTGAATTCATCAAGAATATTATCAAGTCATTTATAGTTTAAATATATTATGAAATGGTATGCATGCCGTCAACTTTCGATGTAATGAAAGTTTGTCTTTTAAAAACGAATGCAATGTTTGTAAAATGTATCATATAGATGTCAAGTACCTCGCGATGTAACTAAATGTAATGTATTCGTCCAGATGGATTAGGACGGGTCGTTTCAGTTGGTATCAGAGCGGTGGTCTTAGCGAACCAGGTCTTGCATTAGTGTGTCTAACTAGTAGTTGTTAGGATGCATTAATGAGTCTGGACTTCGACCGTGTCTGCATGTCAAAAGTTTTGCTTATCATTTTGTGTCGAAAACTACCTGCTTATCATTCTTAGTCTAGACATGCCTTACTGCCTCTATTGCATAGACAGTGTATAGATAAATTCATATCTTAGCGTATCTGTTACTGTTACCTTTGCCTGACAGCTTCCGTAGATTCCTCCGTAACTTATGGAATTTTAGTATTATATATGCATATGTAAATTATGTATTGCAGGGTACTAATCTACATCCTATAATCTATTTCTTATCGAAAATCCTTCATCTGATCGTACGAGATGAATCCCTCCACCAGTTCGAGTCCCTCAGATTTCGATAGCTATTCTGATAGTTATTCCGACAGCTATTCCGACATGGATATTCACCTAAGCTCCAAAAGCAGTGTCACTAGAATGTATCAACCAATCAGTCATCCCCAATTCATCTGATGGGTTCGTAGTCGAATTAATCAATGGAGACGCGAAAACGGTGATCCTTTCCACCAACCGAATTGCCCTCTTGGCGAAGAACCTGAAGTACTTACCGGCGAACCTGTTCGTAACACCATTTTCTCTCTCATTTCCAAAGTATCTCGCCATGACTATATCACAAGCCAGATTTAAAACCTTATTCATTCGCTCGTTCATACCGACAATCATCCTTGAGTAATAAAGTCAATGAGTTTCGCGCCCGAGTTGTAGCCTTGGAAAATATGGTGCAAAATGTACCAGCTTCAACAACATCAACGACATCAACTGTACCACCAGCAACAACACAAACCACAATAACACACGCCTCAACATCTCATTTTGTACCTCGAGTATAATCATCGTTCTACGAATCGTTCTACATCATTTATCTTCGTTCGACATGGCGATTATGTAATCTCTAATGTTTTAGAGATTATATATTCTTGTTCTAACGGTAAATCAATTGAGTTTAATATCATATTGACTCATTAAATCCATGATTACATCTGAAGAAAATATATATGTATATATATTTTCATAAAAATTGTAATTAAAAATTCTTTCGTGCAAACTGTTAATGATGAAAATATTTTAACGGGTAGGTAATACCCGAGGAATATTTAGATTTCACGTTAATAAGTTACACTGTACATTCTTTGAATTTGATTCAACGATCATTTACTATCCTATTTACAACCACCGATATACGTATCCTGTAACAACCCGGAAATTTCCAACCAAATTTAAACTTTAATCTTTATATGATTCCGACACGATAAGCAATATTTGTTAAGTTAAATTTCAAGAATTTTAAACTATGTTCATACATTCATTCAACCTCGACCAAGTTCCAACGATTCACGAACCATTAAACGAATATGATTATATATGTATATGTGTATATATATTATAACTTGAAACGTAAACAAAATATTAGATTAAATACTTTATATGATTGTATATGTTTCAAAATGTTTATCAATGGAATTAGAAGATAAGATCAAATGATTGAATTATCAGATATATTGAATTATGATTACAAGTCTCTGTTGAAAGGCCCACGTTGATTTGAGAAATCTTTTTATTTTAACAATATTCGGAAAATGGTAAAGTGATTTATAAATATGAACAAATTGTCAATCATTGAGAACTAGACAAAGGATAGTGGAAGATCGAATCTCATAAAGACTCGATTGATCTATTTAGTTTTAAACGTACAAAAACGTTTTCAGTTTAAAAAGAACTTTATTATTAAAACGTATATAACTTTTATAAATATCTAGAACAACTTTTGACAACTCATTACTTAACTAGTATGATAAAGATAACGATATTTATATTTTATTTTATTAAATATATATAATGATTTAAATTAATATTATATATATTTATACGCGTATTATACGTACATAGTTTTATACTTTTAATATACTTAAACTTTACCTTTACTTTATTTTTACTTTACTTTAACTTTAATAATTCATACTTTAATAATTCACTTTAATAATTCACTTTAATAATTCATACTTTAATAATTCACTTTAATAATTCATACTTTAATAATTCACTTTAATAATTCATACTTTAATAATTCACTTTAATAATTCAAAAATCTATTATAAATAGAATTCAATAGGTTTCATTATTTCATAGAAACTTGAAAATAGTTTTCTCTAAACTCTCTCAATCGATTTACATATATATATTTACTCCGTATTATCTCAAGATATTATTAGTATACATAAAATATTACGACGGAGTGCTGTTCGAGTGATTTCGAAGTTGTTTTTTCGAGTGGGATAGGATTAAGGAAATTATGGGTTATAGCTATGGAGGTGATTGAGTATGGTTCATGGGTATGCTCGTGAGGTCAATATAGTGTTTATCATCTCCGTTGCGTTTACGTACCTTTCCTGCAATATTGAATCTCAATATTGATATGTGAGTACTCATAATTTAATTTTTACATACTAATAGTGTATCCCTGACTAGTGCTCGAGTATATAGGATTATGCATGCTTGTACTTTTGATATTGCCATTAGATAGGTTATGTTGATTCCTGAATTAGTTACATATACGATTGAGATAAGGTATAAGATATGCATGTCGTTGGAAAGCTAGCGAAAAATAGTTGAATTTTGGTTTAAGAATCACTTGAATCCAAGTAACGGTTAGAAAGTTATGAAATAAACAAATTGCATAATTAATTTCGTAATTAAAATTACTGATGATAATTAGTGAACTAATTTTCTGGGTTATAAAAAGTGGTTATTTGGATTCTAATCGTCGAGTAGATGAATTTTCATATAAAGCACGTCTCGTTTCGTTGAACGGTTGTCAAGTTATGGACAAAAGAAGTTTTGCAAATTTTGATGAAATGTCGAAACGGGAACTGAAATTCTCGTTGATCTGCGTTGTTTCATATATAAAAAAAAATACCACTGAATTCTTTGCTGTAAGGTCTAACAAACGACTCTGGCCGTTTGTCAATTCAAGTCCCGGCGATTTTTCTAAAAATCATCAAAGTTGACGGTTTGGTCACATTTTAAACTTCTAAAAAGAGCTGAAACTTTTTTTATTTAAAAATGTCAGTTTTGTATCAGTTGTCATGGTCGGCCTGATATGTGTTTACTCTTGCCAAAAATCATGTTATATCTTTGTGGTAACGAGAATTTGCAGGCTTTGACCGTTTGTCAATACGAGTTTTGAGGAATTTTCTAAAAATCTCCAAAGTAGACTACTCGGTCACTTTTGTAAATTTATTAAAGCTGAAAAATTAACTTTGAAATGCCGAAAACGCGTTGGCAACTACGAGTTGTCTAGGTTTAGTTTACTTCTGTAATATTTATGCTTAATCTTTTTGGTAATGTGTAACTTTTATCTTTGGCCGTTTATCAATCGGAGTTCCGATAATTTTTCTAAAAATAGCTGAAGTGGCCCGTTTAGTCATGTTTGACCGAAAATCATTTTTGTATAAGTTATTATATATTTGCATGCGACCTCATTTTTACTTTGACTTTTGACTTTAACCTTTGACTTTTGACTTTGAACTTTGACTTTTCCTGTTAACTTTTCAGTTAACTTTTTGTGTTGATTTTCTCTATAAAAAAAAAAAAAACCTAAAATACTATTTTATGATTATGAAACCATTTGAGTTACGTTGTTTCACACGTCACCTTTTACTAGAATCTTAATTGAGCATGAGTAATATAACATGTTACTATACTGTAGAGTCAGACTCGAGCTATAGGATAGGATTACACTATGACCTGACCTAAATTGCTATACAAATATTGACCAACATATAAATATATATAATTAATATAGGTTCGTGAATCCGAGGCCAACCTTGCACTTGTTCAATGACGTTATATGTATTTTTACTACAAAATACAGTATGGTGAGTTTCATTTGCCTTTTTACCCTTTATATTTTTGGGCTGAGAATACATGCGCTGCTTTTATAATTATTTTACGAAATAGACACAAGTAATCGAAACTACATTCTATGGTTGAATTATTAAACCGAATATGCCCCTTTTTATTAAGTCTGGTAATCTAAGAATTAGGGAACAGACACCCTAATTGACGCGAATCCTAAAGATAGATCTATCGGGCCCAACAAGCCCCATCCAAAGTACCGGATGCTTTAGTACTTCGAAATTAATATCATGTCCGAAGGAGGATCCCGGAATGATGGGGATATTCTTATATGCATATTGTTAATGTCGGTTACCAGGTGTTCACCATATGAATGATTATTTTTGTCTCTATGCATGGGACGTATATTTATGAGAACTGGAAATGAAATTCTTGTGGTCTATTAAAATGATGGAAATAAATGATTATGATAAACTAATGAACTCACCAACCTTTTGGTTGACACTTTAAAGCATGTTTATTCTCAGGTGTTAAAGAAATCTTCCGCTGTGCATTTGCTCATTTTAAAGATATTACTTGGAGTCTTTCATAGCATATTTCGAAGAACGTTGCATTCGAGTCATTGAGTTCATCAAAGATTATTATTAAATCAACTTATAGTTGGATAGTGGATATTATGAAATGGTATGCATACCTGTCAATTTTCGATGTAAAGAAAGATTGTCTTTTAAAAACGAATGCAATGTTTGTAAAATGTATAATATAGAGGTCAAATACCTCGCAATGTAATCAACTATTGTGAATCGTTTATAATGTATATGAACGGGTCCTTTCATATCCGTTCACCAAAGAATAACTATTTTCATTCAAATTCAATTTCATATTTGGATTTTGACCTATCAGAATCCAACAAGTGGCATAATGAAGAAATAATGGACACAATAAAAGGAATTGATTAGAAACAGACTAATTAACAATATGAAATTTTGTTAAGAAACCACGCTAACAAGATCCTAGCTAACTGTTCCTAGCTAACTGTTAATTCAGTACTACATTTTATTTTATCGCAATTTATTTATCGCAGTTTATTTATCGCAATTTATATTCTCGCAATTTTATTTATCGTCATTTAATTTCTGTTATTTATTTTACGCACTTTAAATATCGGGACACGTATACAAGGTTTTGACATATCATATCGACCCATCTATATATATTATTTGAAATAACCATAGACACTCTATATGCAGTAATGCGGGAGTTAGCTATACAGGGTTGAGGTTGATTCTACAATAATATATATAGTTTGAGTTGTGATCGAGTCTGAGACGTATACGGGTCACGACACATATTAATTAATTCGAATATTATATATTAAACTATATATGAATTATTGGACTGTTAATTGTGGACTATCAACTGTGGACCGTCGACATTGGACAATTAAAATGAATTAAAATATTGATTATAACATATGAAACTAAACAATTCTTCAAGTTTTCCACTTAATTTCATCTTAAACCTCATTTGTATCTTGACGATTACAATCTGCGTCCAAACCTTTCATGATTCTTGAAAACACCTCAATCGAGAGGATGAACCAACCGCACTTCATCTACGGAAGAAAAGATTGATGCATATAGTTATGCACCTGAAAACACTCGAAACATGAGTAAATGTTTAAAACGTATCTGTGCTAACTCTTTGGGAGTTGTTATTACCAAAAATAACTTTGCAATCCCTTTTCAAATTAGCCAATTTTGTCATAGCTCCAGCAAATCAACTTCGACTTTTCATTCGAAACAATCTTATTATAACCTTGATATATATGCGTGATCTTTTATTGTTACCAGAGAATCTTTTATATTCCCCCATATTACCAGCAGATGTACAAGCAACCTCGTTGCTCCTTGGTTTAAATCTATCTGACAAATCACTATATTTATCTATTGAAGTCTTATCATGAACTCATCGGCATCTTGTAATGATAATTACCATACCAAATACCGGGAGGCATCAATCGATAATCTCAAATTCCTCAGCGATTCTACGACAACAATTATATATATATATATATATATATATATAAGTGTGTGTATATATATATATATATATATATATATATATATATATATATATATATATATATATATATATATATATATATATTCTATCTCCTGGATTTACAAATTTCAATTCTGAATTTCTGAAAAGCGCTTTAGTCTATGAATCAGTTTTCTGAGTTTTGAAAAAGCTGATAAAATCTTTAGCGAATACCTTGCTCCTTACTCTAAATCCTTGCGGACGAATTTCTTCATCATCTTCTGATTTTAAATATTTTAAATTCTAAAGATATCATCGTATCTTTCGTTATAAATATCTTAGATATTTCTGAAGATATCTTCATTAATATCTTTATTCGAAATTATCTATCTCTTCATGCTATCCGTGTTACGTCATAAAGGAAACTATCTTAGTTCCTAAATTTCTTTAAAATTCGAGTTTGAATTATGAATGGTTTCTGGAGAAGTGTTGGGAATTGAAGCATGAGTTAGTAGAATATAATAACGTCAGGCCAACGTGGTTATATTACAGTAAGTCATGCTGAATTTCTAATGGAACGTGATGATGGTTCACAGATCTTACCCTCGTCATGTGCCATAATACATAACTCTTTCATTCTACTTAACCTCTAAACATATCAAGAGATTATTTTCTTGATAGTTCTATCCTTACCGTGATTCCAGTAGTTTGCTAATTAATCACGATATTACATTTTCTTTCTGATTAGAAGATTTCCTTAAATTCCTTGAATTCTGGAAATCCACCATGACTACGTCAAAAATTCAGACGAAACTTTTCACTCTTTTGTGATAGCTTCACTCGTACGCTTCACCTGATCGAATCGTTTTATCTATATTAATCAATAATGATAAAACTCTAACTCATATTCGTCATGAAAACATTTTTATTGTTAGCCATGACGACCTCACTCAAATTTCGGGACGAAATTTCTTTAACGGGTAGGTACTGTAGTGACCCGAAAAATTTCGACTAATTTTAAATCAAACTCTCGATACAATATTGTATTTTCAACACGATAAGCAAAGTCTGTTAGGTCGGATCTCAAAAAATTTTGAACTGTTTTATATATTCAATTGACCTCCGACCATTCCCGACGATTCACGAACCACTATTTCTAAGTAGATATGTGTGTATATATATATTTATATATAAAAAATAATTAGAAATATTATATGTTGATGTTATTAAAGATTAATTATGATATTATAATAATTATAATTTAAAACCTATTTATATATAAATAATGTATGGTAAAAATAAATACTAAATGATTGTAATACTCGTTTAATATTTCAAGTGATATTAAGCAAGTTAAACTTATATGATTTTAAAAGTAAACGGTGATTCAAAAATGAGTTATGTAATTTTTAGGCTTAGTAAATATGTATTTAGGAGTTACTCGTTAAATTCTAAAACTTTCTATATTTTACCCGGGTTCGGGTGTGGACAGTTAAGTTAATTTTTATTTAATAAATTAATGATCAAATTTTATAACATAATGACCAAAATAAATAAATATAGTTAATTTAAAATTTAGGGATTTTTCTAAAGACTTTCACCCGACACTATTAAAACAAGAGCACGAAATTCAGTCCGTAAAATTTAAAATGGAATAGTGTCGGCAAAACCTTTCAGTTATATTTTTTTTTTCATTTAAGAACACATGTTATTACTATATTATATTTTATATATTATATAATTCTATTTCTATATAGATATATATCGATATATGAGATTTGATATCACCAACCTACACCTATAACATCACACATCTTTTTCATCTTTTTAATTTACTGTTAGTGATTCCCTTCTGCTACTAACCTAGACAACCACTATTTCTAATCATGCTTTTCTATTTTCTATTTCTAATTTGACTAGCACACCCACTTGTACAATTCCTTTTCATCCGTGAATTTGTGGTGATTGAAGGATTACGATTAAAATTGTAATTGATTATTGTATTTATTATTATCTATCTAGGTCTATATATATATATATATATATATATATATATATATATATATATATATATATATATATATATATATATATATATATATATATATATATATATATATATATATATCCTAATTTACATATACATAGACACATATAATTACACACCCATCTATTTATCCTTCTCCCTCAACCTTCTCTTCTCCTACAATCACCCTCGCCACCCTAACTTCCACTAACCACCAAGTACCACAACCCTACAAGCATCACTCTACGATTCTATATTTTTTTGTTTTCTCCTTCCGTGAACACAATAAACCGCCACCATGGTCATCTAGTTTTACAAGTTGGTTCCTACTGTTTCGCTTCCATTCTATACCACCACATCACCGTGAGCACCATCTTCATCGAGTTTCCACCTCCGTTGAACCAACACTAAATATCTCACACAACCATAGAGCCATCTTATGGTCACCACTTTCAATCACCATAACCCTCGCCACCATCTTCTCCATGTTAATTCATCTACAAACCCTTTTGATATTTTTTTTGTTGCGTTGCAGCACCATCAAATAACCACTATCTTGTTACATTTACAAACTCACGACTTCGAAACCGTATGTAATCATCAGACACCACCACCGCTAATGTTGCACTTTATTTTTCTGTTTCAAGCCAAACATCGCCACCCATTTGACCTGCAAATCCCTCATGAACTGCTGCTCCTTTTCTACTGTGTTACAGCGGTTTAATGATGATAAATCGATAATATTATCTTATAGATGGTGATAGAGTGCTAATGATGAATAATTATGGTTATAATCGTGATAATGATATCGATATTAAGATGATGATGAATAGTCCTGGGTTTTGTAATTTGAGAAAGAAGAGAAACAGAAATAATAGGTTAAATATAAATGGGTTTCATAGTATATCAGAAAGACATAAATGGATGAGTGGTTTGGGGTGTTAGCGGGTTAGCGAGATGTCTCGGGTTCGATTCTCTGCAATGGCGTTTATTTTTTTAAAGCTTTTAAGGTAGTAATTATTTCTCTTATTATTATTATTATTATTATTATTATTATTTTATTATTATTATTATTATTATTATTATTATTATTATTATTATTGTTAGATTACTTATTATTATTAATAAAATTTATATCATAATTATTAGTATTATCATTACAAACATTATTATTATTAGTACTATCTTTATCATCAATATTAAAAATTATCATTATTATTATTATTATTAGAATTATCATAATTTTTATTATTTTTATTATTATTAGTATTATTAATATATCAAATGAAGATTTTCTATATAAAAATATATTTATGACATAAAAGCTAACCATATTAATACTTTTGTATTAAATGTTAAATTATCTATATAAAGATAAATATATCTAATTAAGTTATTAATAAAACACATAATATAAATTAACAAATAAAATCACTAATAATATATATATTTGTTCGATTATCATTACATGTATTAATATAAATGATTGAATATAGGTTCGTGAATCCGAGGCCAACCTTGCATTATTCAGTATCGTCGTATGAATATTTTTACTACAAAATATTGTATTGTGAGTTTTCATTTGCCTTTTTACCCTTTATATTTTTGGGCTGAGAATACATGCGCTGCTTTTATAACTGTTTTACGAAATAGACACGAGTAAATGAAACTACATTCTATGGTTGGATTATTAAACCGAATATGCCCCTTGTTAGTCTGGTAATCTAAGAATTGGGGAACAGACACCCTAACTGACGCGAATCCTAAAGATAGATCTATCGGGCCCAACAAGCCCCATCCAAAGTACCGGATGCTTTAGTACTTCAAAATTTATATCATGTCCGAAGGAGGATCCCGGAATGATGGGGATATTCTTATATGCATATTGTGAATGTCGGTTACCAGGTGTTCAATCCATATGAATGATTATTTTTTGTCTCTATGCATGGGACGTATGTTTATGAGAAATGGAAATATGAAATCTTGTGGTCTATTAAAATTATGAAATGATTATTTATGATAAACTAATGAACTCACCAACCTTTTGGTTGACACTTGAAAGCATGTTTATTCTCAGGTACGAAAGAAATCTCTCGCTGTGCATTTGCTCATTTTAGAGATATAACTTGGAGTCATTCATGACATATTTCAAAAGACGTTGCATTCGAGTCATTGAGTTCATCAAGAATATTATCAAGTCATTTATAGTTTAAATATATTATGAAATGGTATGCATGCCGTCAACTTTCGATGTAATGAAAGTTTGTCTTTTAAAAACGAATGCAATGTTTGTAAAATGTATCATATAGAGGTCAAGTACCTCGCGATGTAACTAAATGTAATGTATTCGTCCAGATGGATTAGGACGGGTCGTTTCACTAACGACGTTGACGCTTAAAAAAATACTCTCATATCGTTTTTCTTAAATGCATTTTCTCTCGAAAAATTTATTTATGAACAGTATTAAACTTTTTCGTTAACGTGTAACAATATTTCCAAAAATGCCCCAACATTATAAACAAATTAGGGTGTTCCTCTCGTGATATTTTGTCTCTCACCACCTCTATTCTTAACCCTTTCACGTGAGTACATTTTAATAAAAAATTTCAAATTATAATAAATTATATATATATATATATATATATATATATATATATATATATTAATAGAATTATAAATTATATATTATAATTTATAATAAAAATTTTATTATATAAATTACGAAGAAAAAAATTTATAATTATATATAATAAAATTTATATATATAATAAAAAATTGTAATAAATTTTTTTATTATTTTTATAAGTATATATAATTTTTATTATAATAAAAAAAATTTGTGATATATATTTTTTTGGGTAAAAAATTTTGAATTATAATAAATTATATATATATATATATATATATATATATATATATATATATATATATATATATATATATATATATATATATATATATATATCCCTTCATCACATAAAGCATGACATTCCCTGCCAATGTGTCAGAAGCCCCTCCCTTTACTCACTGATTGACAAGTGTCACACTACTCCTCCAACACGTGTCCACTATCAAAATAACCCAATAGAAATCGCAGACAAATTTCATCCACTATCTCTCTCATCTTCCATTCGTATTTCCTCTCAGATCCAAAAAAAACCAATCAATCCATTCTTTAAATTCGTTCTGAACCTCCTGTGTATAAAGAATTAAACTCTGTTCCTATCAATTGAAACCTAAATCAAAAATCGATTTCTTTCTCTCATTCTATGAAACCGTTCGGACTTTTTCTTCAATTAGGGCTTTCTAATTTACATCGAGCGGTTTCCACAAAATTATTAGGATTTCAAAAGAAACCAAACAATTTCGATTAGCTGTTTCATGTGTGTTTCCTGATTAGGGTTTACCAAATGGGATCTTCTGCAATTCTCATCTTATGCATCGCGTTTAAATCATCAAACTTGATCGAAGACGGTTATTGTTTTCGGACAAATCACTATCGTTTTTCTCCAATTTTTAGGTTTGTATTCTATCTGTCATCCTCCATCTATCTTAATTCTATGTGTTGCCAAATCCCCATAATATAATTCTTATGTATTATGCAACATTAATACATTAATAAAGCCAAGTATCATAAATTATGTTTATTCGTCCTAACGATTGGATTCAGGTATACATTCGAATTTCTTATAATTTTTGTAAGCAGATTTATATTCTGAGATTAATAAGAATCATTGTTTTGTAACCATGCACTTTTATGATTTCTTTTATGGTCCTGTGTTTTTTTTTCTTGATTGTGCTAAGATGTTTGTAATTCAAGCTTTTAATTATTGCAGCTGATATACGAATCATAGAGAATGAAGATAATGTAACGAATCAATTTAGGTAGGAGTCAGTTTAAGATCCAATCTTTGACCTTTGCCTTTACTATTGAGGTGGCTTTACTAAATGTGTCATTTAGATATTATTTACATGAGGTAATTAAATCATTTGGTGATGTGATAAAAATGATTGCTCAGAATGTAACATATGTTTAGTTGTTGGCTAATTTGACAGATAAAAAGTGAAACTACATAAAGTGGATCTACATACGAATTTAAAACTTTAAAATGAAAAGCTTTTGGCTGCACTTGATGAGATTAATACTGAAGATGAAATCCCAAAGAAGCATACTAACATTGTATGTGTATCTATTCATGGTTCATATTGTTTTGTGTCTCAGATCACACTTATCAAATGGGAAAAATTGGCGAAGTTGATTTTAATGCCTTTAACCTCCTGGTGGATCACATATATAGATTGGTACGTATAGATAGTTACTTTATTTGATATAACCCATTTGCCCTGTTACTCGATCCACGTGACCCGTCTATTTACTACTACTCACTTTAATTTCTAAATATGTTGAATATTGTTTTCATTATTTGATCTGACCGATTCATTTCCAATCATATTAAGGTAGAGGTGCATATTTTGAACAGTTTGGATAATTATGAGGATTTGTAGTTTCCAACACATTTAGAATCTGATTTTGGATGATTTTGGGTCACCCGGGTCTGCTGAATCAGAAAACGTGTTGTTAACCCATATTATATCATTTTGGGTGAAAAGTGTCAAAATGTCTCTCCGGCCTACTTTGTGGGCTCGAAGGTTAAAAAGGGTAATGTTTCGATGAACACTAATTATTGAATTAGGAATTAGATTTAGTAAGCTTCAAATTGAAATATGATAGAGTATGTTTCATTTATTCGAGTCTATACAATGCAGGTGTCGAATGCTAAAGTTGCATACTGTTTATGTGAGTGCATGAAAGGTATTCGATGAAATGTCTGGAAGAAATGAGGTTATATGGTATGAATTTTTAGGAATTTTTTTTATTATGATATGTAACTGTTTACACCTCTTTTGTATTTCATTTTTCCTTCAAATTATAGTTAGTAGTTGATTTAGTATCTAAGGTTTTAGTTTTATTTGTTAAAAGATGCAACAAAATATTTCTTAATATTTCATGTTTGGTTCAAAATTAAACCTCAGTGAAGTTTTATTAAATTTACCTTTAAAACGTATCGATTCATCACGTGAGTTTCGATTTTGGCTCATTTGGATATGCATCTATTCGAATTCTTACGTTAAACTTTGGATTTGGTAATCTTCGTTTATATTACTTAATTTTTTTTTTTTTACATATATAATCATATGTTACATAGGTTGTCTTTGCTGTAGAATCACATGGTGATGATGGTATACTATACAACTTTGAAAATGAAATGCAATTCATAGTGATTAATAAAGGAAAGTGGTGGCAGCGAATGTACGAAGACTGTCACTTGATAAATGTGAATACTATCTAAGTATAAAGAGGTGTGTTTAGGTGTTTGACTTCATATATTTTTTTTATCAGTTTTTAATCTCATTGATTTGTATTATGTTATTTGTTATTTTATCTCATATGACTACGCTGTGAATGAACAAACTAATTACTGTTTTTGTTGACGCTTTTATGTAATCAAGTTGCCATATAAAGGTTGATTACTGCTATTTAGTTTGTTTAGTAATTAAATTCAGTGATTAACTGTTATTTTCATAAATCATTCTGTGTGAAGATGTAAACTGACTTCTAATGTCATTTTCGTTCATATGATTTTTCAGGAACCTTAGACTCTATTATGGTGAGTTTTCTATTTTTATCTACTTTTACCCATTGGATGTTAAGAGAATAACGAAGACCCAAATTAACCAAAATTTTCTATAAATGGGTTGAAATTGCCACCTAAGTTAACCACTGAGACAAGTCTCTTATTGCAGTGTGGTCACAATTCTAAACCAAATGCGGACAAGATGCTTGATGAGATTGAAAGGTATATTGAAAAAGTTTTGGGATATTTGTTAAAAGTTGAATTATTTTTTTCGTTTCATCTGTTTTCCATTTTGATATATGTTGATATATTATTGAAGCAGTTGATAACAAACAATATGTTCCTGAAGAAGCAAGGAGTGTATATTATTCTGGTTGGATTGTTAACGGGTCATCTCGAATACAGTCAAAATGGGTCAGGAACAAAACTGACTCTCTGATTTACTATATTCAACCTGACCCTACTTATTGTTAAAATATTTATGCATATTTGATATGATGTATTCAATCCCAATAGATAAACGTTGCAATGATATATTTGGGCATTTAATTTATTTTTGACTTGCTTAAACACAGCAGTCCCTGCAATCGCTAATGATATAAAAGACTTACTTTTTATGGACTAAAAGGATCTCTTTTAGGTGACTTTTGATTTGAAAGTTTTTTCAATGTACTGTACAATTTGTATGTTTTTGTTTGTTTACGTAACTTCCTTGACTTTTCTTTGGCAAAAAATCATTCAACGGATTATTTGATTAGTTATTTAGTAAACATAACCATTAACTACCCATATAAATGTGTACCTATTAATCAGTTTTATGTATTTGGTGCAGCTATACAATCCAAAAGAAGGATGATCGAGAGATTCGCCAACGCTAACCGTTAAGGAGTTATTTAGTTTTTTCTTCAGGTATTTTTCTTTTAAATCGAGTGACATAAAGTTAATGAAATGAGGGTTTTACTGGAAAGAAGTACTCCGTATAAAAAAAGTGGTTAGGGGTTAAAATTGGTCAAAAACAAATTCGGGTTAAAATGGGTCAAAAGTGCTTTGGGGTTAAAAAGGTTTAAAAGAAGTATCGGGTTCAACGGGTCATAATTAGTTCATGTTGAAACAGGTCAAAATTAGTTTAGGTCGGTACGGGTCAAATTTATTTCAGCTCAAAACGGGTCAAAGTTAGTACGGGTTATAAATAATTTAAAGTTACAAATTTTGTATGAATTGTATTTATTGCTATTGGCATACCTTTTAATGTAAGTATTTAAATTTAATATTTAATTTGTCATGAAGGTCCACCAATTCATGTCAAACTTATAGTCAAAAAAGCACATGTTTGACGCCTAAAGTTAACATGTTAGAGTTGTACTCATAGTTTGAAGCACATTGATTAGCATATGGGTAATTTTTTTGGTTACGATCCAGTAAGCAGCTTTGACAACAACCTTAACTTAGTTTGCAACTTTAAGAAGAATTGGATATACGATCCACATCAAAAAATTAGCACGTGGGATGTAGAAATATTTGAAGATAACCTTGGCACAAACTTGAGTCACGGGATAGTGAATCCTGAAGTCGATGAAATGCTTGCCACCAAGGTCATTCAACTTATTATCTTCAACTGTTATATTTCTATGCAACAAGTTGTTTTGTGCTTTTCTTAGATATTGATATTCAAGTATCTATGTGTATGCTTATAGATTGTGTTTTCATGTTACTACTCTTTTCCGACCAACAATTTTGGATTCTTAGACTGATTACAATTAACAAGAATCATTTCGAGCATCACCTTACATTCAAACAACGGAAACTATTTTATACTTAGTCTCATTAAGGCCCGTCGTGCAACGCACGGGCTCTTAAAGGCTAGTATATATATATATATATATATATATATATATATATATATATATATATATATATATATATATATATATATAGTTTCTATTAAAATCCTATAATGATGATGTCATTATTAGGTTAATTTCTTTGTTAAAAAATTCAAAAAATAAAAGAAAAAAATCTAGACATAGTGAGTGATGTCATTAATCTAAATAATTTTAAATTAAAATTAAATCTTATTAATGTATTATTATTATTAAATCTTATTAATAATTATTGTAATTATTAAAATTAAATAATTATGAATTATTTTGATGATGTGGCTAATTCCTTTGTTAAAAAAAATTCAAAAAATAAAAGAAAAAAATCTAGACATGGTGGGTGTTGTCATTAATCTAAATAATTTTTAATTAAAATTAAATCTTATTAATGAATATTATTATTAAATCTTATTAATAATTATTTTAATTATTAAAATTAAATAATTTTAAATTATTTTAATTAATTATTTTGAATTGAGTACGAAAAGGTATAAAAGCTAGGCAGAAGGAAACTAATTCTAAATTTATATTTTAATTTATACTTTTAAATAAAATGACAACCAATATTATCTCTTATGATTGAATGTAGATTGTTTAATATGCATTTTAGGGGTTTGATGCAATGTTCAGCTAACGAGTTTCTTAGTCGGACTTTGTGATTCCACGGGTTATTAAACTAAATGACTTTAGCATTTACAACACATAATACCTAAAACATATCGTTAAACTATTTTGTTTAAACAAACTCGTATTTTCACGGGTCATTTCACTAGTATATATATATATATATATATATATATATATATATATATATATATATATATATATATATATATATATATATATATATATATATATATATATATATATATATATATATATATATTAGTTATAAATTAAAGATAAAGATAAAAATTAAAAACTAGTGCACGGGTTCGTTTACTGTTAAAGATGTCAAGTGATCACAACTGAAAGTGACTCCATCGTGTACAAAAAATATGCATTTTATTCTTTTTTTATTAAATAATTAATTAATCTTTAGACAATTTAAAGTTCATATTTCATATTTAGAGCTTAAGGTCAACATGTGACATTCGATACCTAATTGAACATTTTGCATTTTCCAACATTTCATCCAAAATTATACAAAATTAAAGAAATCAATTTCTAGTTTTAATTATTATTTGTACCTTTTAATTATTTATCTTGGTATAAAGATGATGGTCCCATGTGCAACTTAAATAATTGTACAATGAGGATAAAACACTATAACTTTTAAACAATTTGAAAGATTAATTAATTATATTTTTTATTTTCTGAATTAACATTTGGTTAGTTTAGTAATTATACAATTGGCGTAGCTACTTAACTAGTTCTTACACTTTTCAAAATATACAAAATGGCATTCATATGAGTAGCATTGATATGAGTAACATCATTAATCTTGATCAAACCCTAATTAAGTTAGGGTGTAATTTGTCTAATGCGTTTGTCAAAGATGTAGGAGGCCGTTTGGACACTAGCTTTTGGAACGACGTTCAGATTTGAGACTCTCCACTTAAGGATGTTTACCCAAGGCTTTATCGATTGGAGCTTGATAATGCTAAAAACGAATATATATTTCATAGCATTATTCCTCAAGAAAGACAAGCTTTTAGTTGCAATTGTTCTATTTACAAGTGATATTCGTTTAAATAATAAAAGGTGAAGACAAAAGACAGATTCGACGAATTGAAGACGCAAACGACCAAAAAGCTCAAAAGTACAAAAGACAATCAAAGAGGTTCCAATTATTAATAAGAAACGTCTCGAAATTACAAGAGTACAAGATTCAAAACGCAAAATACAAAATATAAAATTGTACGCAAGGACGTTCGAAAATCCGAAACCGGGACCAGAGTCAACTCTCAACGCTCGACGCAACGGACTAAAAATTACAAGTCTACTATGCACAAGAATATAATATAATATATAAATAATTATATTAATTATTTATATTTTATATTTATATATAAAATCCGTCGGCAAGAAAGACTCCAAAAGATGTGAGCTGTAATTTCAATCTCCGCGACTCGCGGAGTTTGAAGGCCAAAAGGGCCGCGAGTCGCGGAGCACCAAAAATCGAAAATCCCTATAAAGCCAACCGAATTCTGATCGCAAAAAATCAATCTATTTCTCTCTTCTCTCATATATACGATATATATATATATATAATTTATATTTTAATTTTAATTTTAATTATAATTCTAATAATAAGGGTATGTTAGCGAATGTTGTAAGGGTGTAAGTCGAAATTCTGTCCGTGTAACGCTACGCTATTTTTAATCATTGTAAGTTATGTTCAACCTTTTTACATTAATGTCTCGTAGCTAAGTTATTATTATGCTTATTTAAAACGAAGTAATCATGATGTTGGGCTAATTACTAAAATTGGGTAATTGGACTTTGTACCATAATTGGGGTTTGGACAAAAGAACGACACTTGTGGAAATTAGACTATGGGCTATTAATGGGCTTTATATTTGTTTAACTAAATGAAAGTTTGTTAATGTTAATATAAAGATTTACAATTGGGCGTCCCTATAAATTACCATATACACTCAATCGGATACGATGGGCGGGGTAATTATATGTACGAATAATCGTTCATTTAACCGGACACGAGAATGGATTAATAGCCACTAGAATAATTAAAACAGGGGTGAAATTACATTCAAGGGTAATTGGTGTAATTGTTAACAAAGTAGTAAAACCTTGGTTTACACGCAGTCGATAACCTGGTGTATTCATTAAACAAAGTATTAAAACCTTGTTACAATTCGAATCCCCAATTAGTTGGAATATTTAACTTCGGGTATAATAATAATTCGACGAGGACACTCGCACTTTATATTTATGACTGATGGACTGTTATGGACAAAAACCAGACGGACATATTAAATAATCCAGGACAAAGGACAATTAACCCATGGGCATAAAACTAAAATCAACACGTCAAACATCATGATTACGGAAGTTTAAATAAGCATAATTCTTTTATTTCATATTTAATTTCCTTTATTTTATATTTAATTGCACTTCTAATTATCGCACTTTTATTTATTGTTATTTAATCGTACTTTTAATTATCGTACTTTTTAATTATCGCAAGTTTATTTTATCGCACTTTTATTATTCGCAATTTCATTATCGTTATTTACTTTACGCTTTAAATTAAGTCTTTTATTTATTTAATATTTTACATTAGGTTTTAACTGCGACTAAAGTTTTAAAATCGACAAACCGGTCATTAAACGGTAAAAACCCCCCTTTATAATAATAATATTACTTATATATATATATTTGTATTTTTAATAAAAGTAAACTAATATAGCGTTGAGCTTTGTTTAAAGATTTCCCTGTGGAACGAACCGGACTTACTAAAAACTACACTACTGTACGATTAGGTACACTGCCTATAAGTGTTGTAGCAAGGTTTAAGTATATCCCATCCGTAAATTAATAAAACTTGTGTCATATTTTGTAGTATTTCCTAGTAAAAATAATACTATTTCGTACCCTCACGCTACATCATCAAGTATTTTTGGCGCCGCTGCCGGGGACTCTCTTAAACGCCGGAAGCGCAACGCTAATATAAAAAAAAAAAGAAGATTTTTAGTTAACTTTTATTAAAATTCGTTTTTGTAAAAATACGTTTTAATTATTCAAAAATATAAAAAGAAAAACAAAAATATAAGTATTTTTAAGATTTTGTTAAATATTTAAGTTTTATAAGTTTCTTTATTTTTAGTTTAGTTTATAAAAATATAAGTTTTATTAACTATCTTTTATTTATAGAAAAAATTAAAAACAGAAAATAAAAAAAATAAATAAAGAAAAAACGCGTCGAATTTAAAGCTGTCATCTGAATTTTTGAACCCCGCGACTCGCGGGGTTTGAAGTTTTAATTACCGCAAGTCGCGGAGTGACTCTGACACCACCGACAGAACCCTAAATCTGTATTAATTACGGAGTATTTATTAATTATTATTAATATAAACCCTAATTATTAATATTATTATAATTAATTTTACTTTAACTTTTACTTTTTAATTAATTTGTATTTAGTATTAATTAGTTTTATTAAATTGTAAAATTAGTAGTTTTATTAAATAAATAATATAAAAATAATATTTTTATAAAAATTGTACTTTTTACAACTTTTTATATATTTTTATATTTTGTCCCTTTTTAATCATTGTAGCGTAATATTTGTATTTTTAGATCATATTTAATTTTAAACTTAGTTTTTGCTATAGTTATTTTTACTCCTAGATTTTTAGGCTTTGCCGTAGAATTTCTTAAGTGCTTTTTCTTTAGACTAAGATTTAGGTACTTTAAAATTTTGCGACGCCTTTTTAAGTTTTAGTTTCTTTTTAAGTTATTTCCATTTGGGATTTAGTTTTTCTTGTAAGCTTTAATATTTTTAGACACCTTTTTACTATGTACCAATTATCATTCCAATTAGTAATTTCAATTTGCGATTATAATTTTAAGTTAGTTGTAGTAATAAGGTTAGGTTAGTCAAGTATTTTTAAGTTTTTATAAGTTTCTTTTGTTTTTCCGTCACCTTTTATTTTTCAACCATTTTTCGTTTTTCGACCTTTTTCGACGAACTCTTTTTCTTTCTTATTTCTCGCTATTCTAGTTTTAGGACATAGATTTTTATTCTACTTCTTATCTAAATTTCTTAAAATTACGAAAATTTATTTTGAGTGGTTAAATTGATATACATCAAAATTTTCTGGTTCGTAGTAATAGTTGGATTTGTACGTGGACCGGGTTATTGGAGCCAAACAGTCCTCAATTATATTGAGACCAAACGAATCCTGCCCCTCTGCTGCATCTTTTGGCTATTCAAAACGTGGGCAAAATCAGAAAAGTCTATTGATTGGATAACTTATTATAATTTTTCTTTCCTTTTTAAAACTAATAGGATATTCAGTGAATGCACCGAGCAAGACGTTCATCACCTTTTGTACGTTCACCACCTGTAACTAGATCAAGACATTTAGCAAATATAACCGCCGTTGATTTTTCTTTAGAATCGTCATCCAGTAGACCAAGTACTTCAGTTCAAATTTCCGATAATCCATTTTTTGAACCCGACCTCACAATTGAGAATCCGAAGAATATTCAGGAACGGTTCGTAGATCCTGAACCATTAAACTTTCCTCCGGAGCCACCAATCATTCAAACAGAGATTGTTGAGGAACGAACCATTAAATCAGAATCATCTAGTGATACCGATTCAACAAATTCAATTATGGAGAATCTGGAACCTTTAAGTATGGAAGACCGAATGAGAGCTAAACGCACTGGCCAAGGTCACGCAATTACTCATCCAGACATTAATGCGCCAGATTATGAAATCAAAGGACAAATTCTACACATGGTGACTAATCAATGCCAATTTAGTGGTGCGCCGAAGGAAGATCCAAATGAACATCTACGTACCTTTAATAGGATCTGCACACTATTTAAAATCCGAGAAGTGGAGGATGAACAGATATATCTCATGTTATTTCCCTGGACTTTAAAGGGAGAAGCCAAAGATTGGTTGGAATCGTTACCTGAAGGGGCGATTGATACATGGGACGTTTTAGTTGACAAATTTCTTAAACAATTCTTTCCTGCATCTAAAGCCGTAAGACTTCAAGCAGAAATTGTTACGTTCACACAGAAGCCAAATGAAACTCTATATGAGGCGTGGACAAGATATGGAAAGTTGTTAAGAGGATGTCCGCAACATGGTTTAGACACCTGTCAAAGAGTACAAATATTCTACCAAGGATGCGACATCACTACAAGGAAAGACATAGATATAGCAGCTGGTGGTTCTATTATGAAGAAAACCGAAACTGATGCTTACAAAATTATTGATAACACTGCTTCCCACTCACATGAGTGGCACCAAGAAAAAGATATCGTTAGATCATCTAAAGCAGCTAGAGCCGATTCTAGTCATGACTTAGATTCCATTTCCGCAAAGATAGATGCTGTGGAAAGACGAATGGAAAAGATGACTAAGGATATTCACTCAATACGAATTAGTTGTGAGCAGTGTGGAGGACCACATTTGACAAAAGATTGTCTCAGTATTGAATTAACAATGGAACAAAGAGAGAATATTTCATACATAAACCAAAGGCCTGGAAATAATTATCAGAATAATTATCAACCGCCAAGACCGATTTACAATCAAAACCAGAATTATAACCGAAATATTCCATACAACAACCAACAAGGTCCTAGCAATCAACAAGTATCCAATAATACTTATAATCAGCAAAGACCGAATTTTCAAAACAAACCACCACAACAAACCGATGATAAAAAGCCGAATTTAGAAGATATGATGACGAAGCTAGTTGAAACTCAAACGCAGTTTTTCACATCTCAGAAACAAACTAATGAGCAAAATGCTCAAGCATTTAGAAATCAACAAGCTTCTATTCAAAATCTGAAACAAGAAGTACGTAACCTAGCAAGGTTAATAGGTGAAAGAAAACCGGGAAGTCTACCTAGTGATACAAATGCTAACCCCAGGAATGAAACAGCTAAAGCTATTACCACAAGAAGTGGTACAACACTTAAACCACCTGAAATACCTGTAACTTCTGATGAAGCCATTCCTACTCCACAAGAACCACAACCTGATCAAGATAAGGAAAAAGAACCGGTAGTTGAAAAGGTTAATGAAAATAACACAGTTAAGGATAAACCTTATGTTAAACCATACCAACCACCACTTCCTTACCCGAGTAAAATGAAGAAAGAGAAACTTGAAGCCGAGCAATCCAAATTCTTGGATATGTTTAAACAGATAAATGTAAATCTTCCTTTCATTGATGTGATTTCAGGAATGCCAAGATATGCTAAATTCTTGAAAGATCTAATCTCAAATAGAAAGAAAATGGAAGAACTCTCGGCTGTTACTATGAATGCTAATTGTTCAGCAGTGCTGTTGAATAAGATACCAGAAAAACTATCTGATCCAGGAAGTTTCACAATTCCATGTTTTCTGGGTAGTCTTAGTTCAATAGAAGCATTGGCAGACTTAGGTGCTAGTATAAATCTAATGCCGTATTCACTATACGCTAAACTAGACCTTGGAGAATTAAAACCAACCAGAATAAGCATACAACTAGCCGATAGATCAATAAAATATCCTAGAGGGATAATGGAGAACATGCTAGTTAAAGTTGGTACTTTAGTATTTCCAGTAGATTTTGTTGTTTTGGACATGGAAGAAGATTCTCAAGTTCCTCTCATATTAGGAAGACCATTCTTAAACACGGCTAAAGCAATGATAGACGTGTTCGGTAAGAAATTGACCCTAAGTATAGAGGATGAGAGTGTTACCTTTTCAGTTGATAGAGCAATGCAACAACCACAATCTGCAGATGATACATGTTATTATATTCAAACTATAGATGCACATGCAGAATTATTAGAAGAATTTCCAGAATTACAAGGAACAGGAGAATGTTCTTTAGGAGAAGGTAATGAACCAATTGATGAAGCTGAAATGTTAGCTACACTTATAGCTAATGGATATGAACCAACAACAGAAGAAATTCAAATGCTAAAAGAAGAAGACAAATATCGATATAAATCATCGATAGAAGAACCTCCGAAATTAGAGTTAAAGCCACTTCCAAACCATTTGGAATACGCTTATTTACATGGTGAATCTGAATTACCTGTAATAATATCGTCTTCTCTTACTGAAAATGAGAAATCACAACTCATTTCTGTGTTGAAAGCTCATAAACCAGCCATTGCATGGAAGATTCATGATATTAAAGGAATAAGTCCTTCGTATTGCACACATAAAATCCTTATGGAAGAAGGTCATAAAACGTATGTGCAACGCTAATGAAGACTAAATCCTAATATGCAAGATGTAGTTAAGAAAGAGATTATTAAACTGCTAGATGCAGGTTTGATATATCCAATTTCTGATAGCCCATGGGTAAGCCCAGTTCAATGCGTACCTAAGAAGGGTGGCATGACTGTCATTACAAATGAGAAAAATGAGCTTATTCCTACTAGGACTGTAACAGGATGGCGTGTATGTATTGATTATAGAAAATTAAATGACGCCACCAGAAAAGATCACTTTCCCTTACCTTTCATAGATCAAATGTTGGAAAGATTAGCCGGAAATAGTTACTATTGTTTTCTAGATGGATTTTCCGGATATTTTCAAATTCCAATAGCACCCGAGGACCAAGAGAAAACCACATTCACGTGCCCTTATGGTACTTTTGCTTACAAACGCATGCCATTTGGACTTTGTAACGCCCCTGCAACCTTTCAAAGGTGTATGATGGCGATTTTTCACGACATGATAGAAGAATGCATGGAAGTATTCATGGATGACTTTTCAGTCTTCGGTGATACATTTAAATCATGTCTAGTTAATCTGGAACGAATGCTAATTAGATGCGAAAAATCAAATCTAGTACTTAATTGGGAGAAATGCCATTTCATGGTTAAAGAAGGCATCGTTCTTGGACATAAAATTTCAAAAGAAGGAATTGAAGTGGATAGAGCTAAAGTAGATGTAATTGCTAAACTTCCACATCCCACCAATGTTAGAGGAGTTAGGAGTTTTCTAGGGCATGCCGGTTTTTACCGACGTTTCATAAAAGATTTTTCTAAAATTGCCACTCCTATGAATAAACTCCTAGAAAAGGATGCGCTATTCATCTTTTCAGATGAATGTATCAAATCTTTTAAAATTCTTAAAGAGAAACTCACTAATGCGCCGATCATGATAACGCCAAATTGGAATCTACCATTTGAACTAATGTGCGATGCAAGTGATTTTGCAATGGGAGCCGTTTTAGGACAAAGGATTGAAAAACGATTTCAACCTATATATTATGCTAGTAAAACATTACAAGGAGCACAAACGAACTATACAACTACTGAAAAAGAACTCCTTGCTATTGTCTTTGCTTTTGACAAATTTCGATCATATCTCGTTCTAGCAAAAATGGTGGTCTATACCGACCATTCTGCTCTTAGATACCTATTTTCAAAACAAGATGCTAAACCAAGATTAATCCGTTGGATCTTACTCTTACAAGAGTTTGATATTGAAATCCGAGATAAAAGAGGAGCAGAAAATCTCGCCGCTGATCATCTTTCTCGTCTTGAAAATCCCGAATTAGAAGTTCTAAATGAATCAGCCATACAAGACAACTTTCCTGATGAATATCTATTGAAGATAGATTATAAAGAAATCCCATGGTTTGCAGACTATGCAAACTACTTAGTTTGTGGATTCCTTGAAAAAGGATTATCGTACCAAAGACGAAAGAAATTCTTCAGTGATATAAAACACTATTTCTGGGAAGATCCACATCTGTTTAAAAGTTGTCCCGATGGAATAATACGCCGATGTGTATTTGGAGATGAAGCTAGTAAAATTTTAAACCATTGTCACACAGGACCAACAGGAGGGCATTATGGGCCTTAACTAACAGCAAGAAAAGTTTATGAAGCTGGATTCTATTGGCCTACAATTTACAAAGACGCAGACCTTCTTTGCAAATCCTGTAATGCATGTCAAAGGGCCGAAAAAATAAGTCAACGTGATGAAATGCCACAAAATGTCATCCAAGTATGTGAAGTATTTGACATTTGGGGTATTGACTTTATGGGTCCATTTCCAAAATCTAATAATAATCTATATATACTCGTAGCCATTGATTATGTATCTAAATGGGCGGAAGCACAAGCTCTCCCAACTAACGATGCACGAGTTGTAGTCAACTTTTTAAAATGTCTTTTTGCAAGGTTTGGAACACCGAAAGCTTTAATAAGTGATCGGGGTACTCATTTCTGTAATAATCAACTTGAGAAAGTTCTTAAAAGATATGGAGTAACTCATAAAATCTCCACCGCATATCATCCACAAACAAGTGGACAAGTTGAAAATACAAACCGAGCTTTAAAACGTATTCTAGAGAAAACCGTAGGATCAAATCCGAAGGAATGGTCCATTAAATTGGAGGATGCACTCTGGGCTTTTAGAACAGCCTACAAAACTCTAATTGGAACCACACCTTTTAGACTTGTTTATGGAAAAGCATGTCATCTTCCAATAGAAATTGAACACAAAGCATTTTGGGCTTTGAAGACATGTAATCTTGATTTACATGAAGCCGGACGTCTACGATTAAGTCAACTAAATGAATTAGAAGAGTTAAGACATGAAGCATACGAAAATTCGTTAATCTATAAAGAAAGAACGAAGAAATGGCATGATAAAAGAATCAGAAGTTTAAAAGAATTTAAAGAAGGAGACAGAGTTCTTCTTTTCAATTCACGATTCAAGCTATTTCCTGGAAAATTGAAATCAAGATGGTCTGGACCATTCATAGTCAAAAGAGTTTTCCCATACAGAACGATAGAATTAATAAATTCAAATGGGATTGAATTTAAAGTTAATGGTCACAGAGTTAAACATTACATACATGGTCCGATGGAAGTCGACAACGAAGTTAATCACAATTTCGACACCACAGCTAACTAAGTGTGGGGAGAATCAAGTCTTTAAAGGATAATATGTATTTCTGTTAGAGTTAGATTGTCTGTTTTCGTGTAGTTCTCGAAAATGGAACCCGAATGGTCTTTCCCTAGCAGACCCTAAAGAACTAGTCTTCTCCCCCCATTCTGAATTTTTATTTTTTTTAGGTTTTTACAAAATGAAGACTGCCTGTGAACTAAACCATGGTCTAATGCTACACGCTTTGATCACTAAACGTAATAATGACATACTACCGAGTGAATTAGTATCAGTAATCAGAGAAAGAATGGACGGAGTTAGAAAAGAATCCAGATGCGAAGATAATAAGTTACAATTTGGTAAAGGAAAATCAAAATCCGCAGCGAAAAGAAGAGCACGACACCTAGAACGATGTCACAAATGCGGAAAATGGTCACATGGAGGTAAATGTTCAAATAATCAAACCTATTCAAATACCGAATTTGTTACTTTATGCAGAGACGGACCATTCATATGTTTAGAAGAAAAGACACTGAATGCTCGAGGTTACGCCTATGTAGCCATGGAAAACCAATTAAACCGACTATCTTATGAATGGGATAGATCATATAACTAAGAAATCTATTTCACAGGTATGTCTGTACAGTTTTTATTTTTATTTTTATTTTTAACCTTTTGATAATAAACGCTAATTTGTTCGCTAAAAAGTATTAAATTGGTATTAAATAAAATTAGGTTTGGCGACCGAAATTATTGATATCATTCAAAAATTTATTACATCACTGCGAAATTTAACGTTTATTCTTAAGGTATAAATATCTTTAATCAATCAAACCAAAATATTTCAAAAATTCGTCATGAGTTAAATTAGGTCTTGGAACCGAAATTACTTTACCGAAAAGAGGGGCGCATATTTTTGATAATATTTGATTGATTAAAGTGGGATAAAAAGACAAAAAGATTTTTAATTTTATTTTTACAATGTTTTTAAAATTAATATTTAAATCTTAAATTAATATTGTAAACTTTGTAAAAACAATATATTTAAAATTGTAAATATTTGAAAAATTAATATAAGTTTGGAGTGAATTTATAATATGAATTTTTAAATTAAGTTTGGTGTGAATTTTTAATTTTTAAAATATAAATTTTTAATTTTATGCATTTTAAATTTTAAGTTTGGTGTGAATTTTTAATAATAATTTTGAATTTTATATTTAAGTTGTGTGAATTTAAAAACAAAAATTTACTTTATCTCATTAAGTTAAGAATATGATTTTTAAAATTCGTCGTAAGTTGAAGACTAGGTCTTTGAACCGAAATTGCTTTACCCGAGGGAGGGACGAGAACTTTTATTATCATTATTTTTAATCTTATTGAATTAGAGTATGCCAAAAACATTGAAAAAACCCAAAAATCTTAGTTTTAAAACAATCGCTACAAAAAGACAAATTTTAAAATTTTGTCAAAGGACGGACTAGGACATCGATCCGAAACGACCTCGTCCTAAATAACAAGGGAAACAAAATTTTAAAATTAAATACTTAATTGTTTTATAAGTTAAAGATTATAAAAAAAAAAAAAAAAAAAAAAAAAAAAAAAAAGAGCAAACTCCGCGACTCGCAGAGTTTGAAAGGGAAATCTCCGCGACTCGCGGAGGGACCAAAACCCAGAAAAAAAATAAAACGTAAAAACAGATCAGTTTACTCCCCACAAAAACACACTGCGAAGAACACAGCGAAAAAACCCCGAAAATACACGAAAAACACCCCCAAAAATCCCAATTTTTAACCGTTAATCACCAAATTTTTTGCTAAAATCATGTTGAGAAGGATGCTATCTAAGAATTACTCAAGAAAAACGGTAAATTTCTACACCTAAACACCATTTAATTCGAAATTTGATGTTCTTGAGCAATTTTTTCCCCAATTTGATTTTGATGCTTTTTAGTGTAATTAGACTTAAATTGTTTATGTATTATGCTTGTATAACCTAGATTGATGCTGTTTAACATGATTAGAAGCCTTAAACTTCAAATTTTGAATAATCTAGGGTTTGTGTTCTTGAGCAAATTTGGGGCTTTTTGATATAAACAGGTTATGGCCGATTTTTGTCATGAATTGTTGCTAAATTGAGTAGTGTAACATGTCTAGGTAGTTAAATGATCCAAACTTTGAGCCTAAACATGATTTTGAGAATTAAAGTGGACTTTTTCAAGTCTAAAATTCATGAACTTGATTTTTGAAAGATAATGCCATTTGAGACTTGTTTAATTGCTAGTAATGATTATTTTGACATATTATTTGAGTTGAATGCTTATGAACTTGGCGAACATTTTCGTATATGCTTATTTGAAAAAGTGTAGATTTGATAAAAATGTGAAAATGAGCTTAAGTTTGATATAAATTGATAATGTCATTGTAATTATTTTGATTGATGATTTTGCTGACACTAATGCATATTTGGATGCACAAAAATTGTGTTTGATGTGTTTTGCAGAATGAAAGGGGTGAATCTTCATCCCAAGCCCGCAATGCTCCTGCTGAGAATTTGGAACAACAGGAGGTGGATAACTACTACAAGCAGGATATACCTCATCCAGTCATGACCTTTTCCGATATGCATTTGGAAGAGTTGCACCCGAACCTGAGATTTGACAGACTTTGGATAGATTATCCAAAATATCAAAGGGGTTTGCATACTCTTCATTCTAAGGTTGTTGAGGTACCGAGGGTCATAGAATGGGGACCCTTAGAAGCTGTAGAATTGGCCGGGCCAATTAGGGAATTACTTGTACAGAGGTATGGTAATTCTTCTTTTAATGACTGGGTATGTTTATTCACCATACGTAGACCTGTATATAAAGTATGGTGTGAAGAATTGTTATGTAGTATAGAGTTGAATGATCGGGTAGCTAGTTTAACCGATCGTTCTTTTATTAGATTTTTGTTAGGCGGTTCGATGCGCCACATGTCTTTACTGGACATGGCTCAGGCTTTACGTATATATACGCCTGAGGAGTTAGCGTCTGCCGATTGTAGAGGATTGATACTAAACGGTAGAAAGATAGATGAAAATTTTGATACACACGGTGTGTGGAGTCAAATGACAAGCCATCACCGTTTCAAAGGGGGAAATTACTCTTATTTGGATATAGATAGAGCCGAATTAAGAGTCATACATAGGTTTTTAGCTAATTCGATTACACAAAGGGGTAAAAACAAGGAAAAAGTAAATGAACAGGATTTGTTTTACCATATGTGTATTCGAGACCCACAAAGTGCTGTAAGTATACCATATTGTGTGGGTTATTATTTATCAGCTATGGTTCGGGGGATGCGACCACATAGCATAATAGGAGGTGGTATTTTTATTACTTTGATTGGTGAATATCTCGGTGTGGATATAAGTCGGGGGGGATTATTAGTAGAAGAACCGGAACCCCGCGATACTATAGGTTTAAATGTATACCATGGTGCGAAAGTTTTGAAGAGGCGAAATAATGCCGCAGTACGATACCATGGTAGACATCCACAGGTGGAGAGAAACCAACAACAAGGTAATGTAGGAGGGGGGAATGAGATACAAGAAATGCATAGGTTTATAGCTTCTCAGGAATACTAAAATGCTAGACAGAGAGCATTTGAAGATTGGCAAGTTCATCAGAACCAAATCATAGCTCATTGCCAACATATAGGTAGAAACTATATTCCTACACCGAAACCCATCTTCCCTCCTTGGTCTATAGAGATGCAGCCACCATATCCTACTTATGACCCTGCCGAAGCATTCTATAGCACTTATGGTTATGCCTGGAACCCCTATTGGTACCAATATCATCCTTAGTTTACTTATTATTTTTTTTATTTTGTAATTTGTAATTATTGATACGTTTAATACTTTTGTTAATATTGTAATCATTTTTATAATTATCTAACTTTTATTCTTAGATTTTAATAATTTTTGAATGTAGGGTAATATACCAAACTTCAAAAATATGTATATATATTTGCAGTTTATCTTATGTACACAACAGGGTAAAACAACGCATTTTCAAAAACTGGCATTAAGTTCAGCAAAAGCAACTAATTTTGACGACAAGATGCAAAATATATGTGAAATAACAACAAGACGGAATGAACAAATGATGTGCACCATTTATCATTCAGCAAACAAACGCCAATATATTTGGAAACTTTGGTAAAAATTTAATCATTTTCACACAAATCACCCTCAATAATTTAAATTGTTACTGATTTCTTGCAAATGAGGGCATTGCAAGATCTTAAGTGTGGGAAGGGGTTAAATTCTTTCGGATTTTAAAATTTTTATCTTAAACACTTGGTTACCATTAAAAATACTAGTAAAGCAGTAGTTGTATTAGAATCTAGTGCTCTCTGATAAAAAAGAACAGCCCTAGTCTTATATACTGACTACCCAATTCTAGTAAAAATTTTCAAAATTTTCAATTAAATGAATTCAAAATCATGTTTATACATATTTATAAACGATAAAACTAGGTTTTAACACCGAAATTATTGTTACCTCGGAAAGGACATAAATTAAGAAACAAACTAAAATGTCAAAATTCATTTAAAATGGAATAGAGGACGATAAAAAGAAAAATAAAAAGCCAAGTGTGGGAAAATTTACCAAGTTATCTTAAACATATGTCACATATATCTGTAACAAATAACTGAAAATACTTTTGCTTTGGACTAAACTAAACTGTTTTTACCCGATGAAATAAAAGAAGAGATGGATCTACACGATGAATCAATTCCATCATTAAAAGGAAGTAAAGTCTTCCGAAAAAGACACGCGCTTCTTGATTTAGGTCATGAAGTTGTCGTCCAGACCAGCTGTAGGTTGACGAAAAATCTAGAAAAGTCATCACTAAAATCAGCAGGAAATCCACGGACCTCAGCATTAAACAGGGTCGCCAAGTGGTCAGATTTATCCTAACCATGAGAAGGATTTATCTCGTACAATGGGGGGGGCACCGTGCAAATTAGCTTGATAAGACTAATGAATCAGATCCCCAGAAAGGATAATCTCCTTAAAGATTAAAAATCAGCTTTTAAGTCTGATATTACTCAATCCTTGAGATTGACCTTAAAGATTGAGAATTCAAACTCATGGAATTCGATGATATCTAAACTCGAGCTTGAACGAGAAAATATTTTGATCAAAATTACAAACCGATTTGTTTTCTGAAAACCCTATTTTCAATGCGTTCATTACCATTGAACGTAAAATCCTAGGAATTCACCTGGAATTCATTAGGTCACCTGAACTAAATCGGGTGTCAACCGTAAGAACGGTGGTTGTATAGTGGTCAAAGACAGGACCTTGTGCCATACCAAAAAATTATAAGGGTGAGCTTTACTATTGCTCCTACCAAGGATAGTAATTGCTTCCGACACGTTATAGACCATAATTAAAAGCATGTCAGGGGACATTGCCTTAACAGTTGCTTGTTCAACGCTTTCCTTTACAACCGGACGGTAGTTTACCGAAAGGTAATATACGGAACAAGTAAACTGGACGTGTTGCTTTCCAAATACAAGGTTAGCAAGTGGGTGACACAAAACAGCAAGTTTTGAGCTAAAATTTTCAAATCTGAAACCTACCAAACCCACAAAAATATTTTGCAAACACCGGTAAAGGGTTATCCCGGAAAACTTATCTAGGGTAAAAACTAGATTTAATTTTCAAAAGATCAAATGTTTTCATAAAGATCCAATTTCCTTAATGGATCTAAATTTTTATAGTCATGTGGGACTGTAAACCATATCATTACTACCATTGTTTATACCGCCGTATAGAAATCACTGATGTACAAAGTGTGAAGAATAAAGAAGTGATTCTAGTATTTCAAGACAATATTACTTGAGGACAAGCAACGCTCAAGTGTGGGAATATTTGATAATGCTAAAAACGAACATATATTTCATAGCATTATTCCTCAAGAAAGACAAGCTTTTAGTTGCAATTGTTCTATTTACAAGTGATATTCGTTTAAATAATAAAAGGTGAAGACAAAAGACAGATTCGACGAATTGAAGACGCAAACGACCAAAAAGCTCAAAAGTACAAAAGACAATCAAAGAGGTTCCAATTATTAATAAGAAACGTCTCGAAATTACAAGAGTACAAGATTCAAAACGCAAAATACAAAATATAAAATTGTACGCAAGGACGTTCGAAAATCCGGAACCGGGACCAGAGTCAACTCTCAACGCTCGACGCAACGGACTAAAAATTACAAGTCTACTATGCACAAAAATATAATATAATATATAAATAATTATATTAATTATTTATATTTTATATTTATATATAAAATCCGTCGGCAAGAAAGACTCCAAAAGATGTGAGCTGTAATTTCAATCTCCGCGACTCGCGGAGTTTGAAGGCCAAAAGGGCCGCGAGTCGCGGAGCACCAAAAATCGAAAATCCCTATAAAGCCAACCGAATTCTGATCGCAAAAAATCAATCTATTTCTCTCTTCTCTCATATATACGATATATATATATATATATAATTTATATTTTAATTTTAATTTTAATTATAATTCTAATAATAAGGGTATGTTAGCGAATGTTGTAAGGGTGTAAGTCGAAATTCTGTCCGTGTAACGCTACGCTATTTTTAATCATTGTAAGTTATGTTCAACCTTTTTACATTAATGTCTCGTAGCTAAGTTATTATTATGCTTATTTAAAACGAAGTAATCATGATGTTGGGCTAATTACTAAAATTGGGTAATTGGGCTTTGTACCATAATTGGGGTTTGGACAAAAGAACGACACTTGTGGAAATTAGACTATGGGCTATTAATGGGCTTTATATTTGTTAAACTAAATGAAAGTTTGTTAATGTTAATATAAAGATTTACAATTGGGCGTCCCTATAAATTACCATATACACTCAATCGGACACGATGGGCGGGTAATTATATGTACGAATAATCGTTCATTTAACCGGACACGGGAATGGATTAATAGCCACTAGAATAATTAAAACAGGGGTGAAATTACATTCAAGGGTAATTGGTGTAATTGTTAACAAAGTAGTAAAACCTTGGTTTACACGCAGTCGATAACCTGGTGTATTCATTAAACAAAGTATTAAAACCTTGTTACAATTCGAATCCCCAATTAGTTGGAATATTTAACTTCGGGTATAATAATAATTCGACGAGGACACTCGCACTTTATATTTATGACTGATGGACTGTTATGGACAAAAACCAGACGGACATATTAAATAATCCAGGACAAAGGACAATTAACCCATGGGCATAAAACTAAAATCAACACGTCAAACATCATGATTACGGAAGTTTAAATAAGCATAATTCTTTTATTTCATATTTAATTTCCTTTATTTTATATTTAATTGCACTTCTAATTATCGCACTTTTATTTATTGTTATTTAATCGCACTTTTAATTATCGTACTTTTTAATTATCGCAAGTTTATTTTATCGCACTTTTATTATTCGCAATTTCATTATCGTTATTTACTTTACGCTTTAAATTAAGTCTTTTATTTATTTAATATTTTACATTAGGTTTTAACTGCGACTAAAGTTTTAAAATCGACAAACCGGTCATTAAACGGTAAAAACCCCCCTTTATAATAATAATATTACTTATATATATATTTGTATTTTTAATAAAAGTAAACTAATATAGCGTTGAGCTTTGTTTAAAGATTTCCCTGTGGAACGAACCGGACTTACTAAAAACTACACTACTGTACGATTAGGTACACTGCCTATAAGTGTTGTAGCAAGGTTTAAGTATATCCCATCCGTAAATTAATAAAACTTGTGTCATATTTTGTAGTATTTCCTAGTAAAAATAATACTATTTCGTACCCTCACGCTACATCATCAGAGCTGCACAAGGAGGCTGATGTTGCTGATCGCATCTCCCTTGCTGCAGGATTGGCTGTCTTTTCTTGAGCCTGGAATGTCCAACCTACGTGGCGGACCGAAGATGAACTTGCCTCGCTAATAGATGATATTAAACGTCACAAGTTTTCGGGTAATGCTAATGCTTCGTAGTCTTGGATACACAATAGTAACGGGTTATTCTCCACAGATTCCCTTATGCACGTTCTAAGTATTCGTTCTGCTGCAAACATTACTCGCTGAACCCTACTGACCTAAACCCTTTTGTCCCACAAAAAAATGGGATTTTTATCTGGAGAGCAAAATAAAACAGGCTCCCTGTTAGGGTCGAACTCGATAGAAGAGGCATTTACCTTCATTCAACAAGATGCCCTGTCTGCGATGATGACATTGAAACACTTCATCAATCTCTACTTTCGTGTAACCATTCCTTCGACATATGGGAAAGAATTCGTAGGTGATGAAAATTTGACCACCTAAATCTCTCGAGTATAAATGACCTGGCCAAATGCCTGAATCCCCTTCTTAACACAACTCTTGGAGCTTCTATTTGACAAGCGGTTATCTGGGTCACAGGTTATTATATTTGGATTAATCGAAATGATCGTATTATTAGCAAAAATATCCTTAGTGCTGCAAAGATTGTCTCAGATATTCAAGCTAAGTGCTTTGAGTGGATTAATTGTCGTTGGAAAAAAGGCTCCTTAGATTGGTTAACGTGGATCACTAATCCTAGTCTGTTCGATGCAAATCACCCAAAAGATGGTATTGGTTAATGGTAGGTTTTTTTATACCGGACTCTTTCGTGTTCTCCTTGGTCCGGGTCTAAGTGGATTAATGTCAATTACTTTATCGCTGTCTTTTCAGTACTGTATCTCGATTCCTAATCCGGTGTAGCGACCCGACAAAATCGTCATTGACGGCGCCGTCTACTTAGGTCCCGTTACGTGGTCATAAGTCTTTAAAATAACGTTTGACCAAAAATATGTCGCATTCATTTCAAATGTAAGGATGTTTCAAAGTTTACAAAGTAGTTCACCGACTAAATGAGTCACAACGTTTTAAGTACAAATGAAACCTATGCGACATAATTTAAGTAAAGTCAAAAGACGCTCCAAGTATGCATGTATACTCGACATCCAAGCAAGTATCAAAAAGAGTGCGGAAGCATGTATCACATAGTGTTCAAGGACCTGAGAAAACATATAGAAAATTGTCAACGAAAACGTTAGTGAAATCATAGGTGTATTAGTAACGTTGTTTTTGAACCACAAGATTTAATGTTTCCATAAAGTTGATTATCTAAATCGTTTGCATTCCAAAAGTTGTTGTTTGTATCACGAGCACCCAATTATCAAGACTTAACTATTTTGTACCCTGTTACGTAGTGTTAGAACATACACTATACTCGAAAATATATTTCATCCGCTAACGGTAGCGAACCGTCCGAATGAGGGCTCGTCAAGCCCATGTGATCACATAGCATAAGTTCACGTTTACACCCTGCAAGTGTAACTAATGATAATTGAATTGAGGCTTTTTGTTCTAACTCGCACGTGGAATGTTTATTTTCGTACTTGTGTTCAAAGCATAAAAGTATGATACGTATATGTTTCTCATCCCATATTTTAAAGCGTAAAAGTTGTTGAAAAGGTGGGACTATGATCTCACCTTGATTGTACGAATGTAATTGTACTTCACAAGTAAACGTGGGCAAGAACATATGCTAGTGTTGACCTAAACAAGTAGGTCGTATCAATAACGGTAAACACGATTTGTCAAAGTTGTTCAATTAGTCCTATGGCTCGTTACGACCCGATTATATATCATGTGAGTCAAATTATTAAGTTTCATGCAAGATACAAGTATAAAAATAAGTTAGAACGATTGCATAAGTATTTGGTTAAGTTTGTTTAAAAGTCAACTTTGGTCGAGTCAAAGTCAACGAAAAAGTCAACACATTCGGTTCGGGTCTCGGACAATTTTTCCGAGGTTTTAAATCATATATAAGCATGTTAGAACAAGTTACATGTTAATCGGAGGTGCATAGCATAGTTAGAATTTTTCGTGAAATGACCAAGTTGAACAGCCCCTGGTAGTTCATTTGGACGGCGTCCAAAATTGCTGGACGGCGTCCAGTAATGAAGGACAGGACGGCGTCCAAAGGGTTGGACGGCGTCCAAACACCTGGACAGTTTAAAGTTGCTGAAATTTCACAAGTCTCGAACTAAAACTCAAACAAACACAAATTGTGAACCGTAAACACTTAAATCATGTATCTTATACCGTTGGAAAGGTATTTTGACGAGGAAAACAACTAAGCACATTTCATCAATCAATTCGAAATTACAACAACAAAAACTGCATTAAATGTTTATCATTTATTACATTCAAGATCATAAATGCAATTTGATAATTCAGGAACTTACTACCTACATATAATACGCCGTTTCGTAGGTAATTATGCATACAATACAACTAAACACTTACCAACAACATTTCACAGCATTCAATGCATTAAAAGTTCATATTTAAGTCTATCAAACCCTAACCAAAATCACAAAATCAATAATCATGTTAGTGAAGTTTTCTTAATCAACCTACACATCAAATTGAAGATAATGATGCTGGTAACACATTTAATACATGAACTCTAACATAACAACAACATTTAATCATCCAAAACTCAAGATTAAACACACTCTTTTCAAGTTCAAGCTAGTTATACTAAAACAACAAGATCGAGCATGCAAATCATATATTCATGTTAGACTTGGGCCATAGACACTAATTAACACACTTTTAAGTTTAAAAGATCAAGAACAAGGAATTTAGTGTTTTTAGAAAGTTACCCAAACGAGATGAAGTTGGTATGGAATCGAAGAGGAAGTTTCAAGGATTCCAAATATGTAATTTGTTTTGAAGAACGCTTGCTAGATCGAAAATAGATGATGATTCTTTGAATTGAGTGTTGAGAGAAGAGTTGAAAGTATCAAAATGGAGAAGGAGGTGAATGAATGGAGGAGGATGGGGTTTGACCCTTTGACCTAGTTAGGACTTTGGTCCTTGGGCAAGTTTAGTCCCTCAAGTTTAAAGTGGGTGCGTGAATTTCCTAAACTAAATATTTTAAAAACGCATATTAACGGAAGATGTTATAATTATATAACGGACTTTAAAATAATTAAACGAAAAGTAAACGGAAAGTAAACGGAAAAAGACGGGATGTTACATTACTTACTCCTTAAAAGAAATTACGTTCTGAAATTTAAGTAGGCATATTAGTCGTTGCCTTTTCCTCTAGTTCTTGTGTTTCCAAATCCACGAATAAATGAGGGTATTTCCTTTGCATTTGATCTTGTCTTTCCCAAGTAACCTCGGGTCCCCTTTTCGCATTCCAACGAACTTTAACGATCGGGATTTTGCTTTGTTTTAGCGTTTTGACGGAGTGGTCCACAATTTCAACCGGTTCTTCCACAAAATGAAGTTTGTCATCAATAGTAAGCTCTTCGAGAGGGATAACGAGTTTGGGTTCAGCAAAACATTTCTTCAAGTTTGATACATGGAAAGTAGGATGAACGGAGCTCAATTGAGGCGGAAGATCTAATCGGTAGGCAACGGTTCCAATACGTTCCAAGATTTCAAAAGGACCAATGTATCACGGATTTAGTTTCCCACGTTTCATGAAACGGATTACACCCTTCCAAGGTGCGACTTTTAACATTACACGGTCACCCACTTGGAACTTGAGATCCTTACGTCTAATGTCGGTATAGCTCTTTTGACGACTACGGGCCGTCCGGAGCCTATCTCGGATTTGAATGATCTTCTCAGTTGTTTCATGAATGAGTTCGGGTCCGGTGATTTGCTTGTCGCCTACTTCGGCCCAACAAAGAGGTGAATGACATTTTCGGCCATATAACGCTTCGAATGGTGCGGAGTTAATACTCACGTGATAACTATTGTTGTAGGAGAATTCGGCGAGAGGCAAGTGCTTGTCCCAAGCTTTTCCGAAATTGACAGCGCAAGCTCGTAGCATGTCTTCCAAGGTTTGAAATGTGCGTTCGCTTTATCCATCGGTTTGCGGATGGTATGCGGTGCTCATGTCTAATCGTGTTCCCAATGGTTCTTGTAAAGTATGCCAAAATCTAGAAACAAAACGGCCATCTCGGTCAGAAATAATCGATAATGGTACACCGTGACGGGCTATGATCTCTTTAATGTAAAGTTGTGCAAGTTTCTCCATTTTTTCGGTTTTCTTTATGGCAAGAAAGTGGTCGGATTTGGTGAGACGGTCTACAATAACCCAAATAGTATCATAATCGCTCGCCGTTCTTGGTAGTTTTGTGATAAAATCTATCGTTATTCTTTCCCACTTCCATTGTGAGATTTTGGGTTGTTGAAGTAGCCCGGATGGTCTTTGGTGTTTGGCTTTGACTTTGGAGCAAGTTAGGCACTTTCCAACATAAGTAGCAACGTCCCTTTTAATGTTCGGCCACCAATATTGTTCCTTGAGGTCGTGGTACATCTTATTGGCACCGGGGTGAATCGAATACCTTGACTTATGGGCTTCATCTAGAATAAGGCTTCGCAAGTCCCCATAACTAGGCACCTAAATTCTCCCGGCAAAATATCGGAGTCCAGTCTCCTTAACTTTGAATCGTGAGGCGAGGACGTTCAAGCGTTCGAGAGATATGTTTTCATCCTTAAGAGCTTCATCTTGGGCTACCCAAATTTGGTTATTGAGATTGGCGTGGTTGGTGATGTTTAAAGTTCGGACACGAAGAGGCACCGCTCTTTCTTCTCAACTTAAGGCATCGGCTACATTTTCCTTTCCCGGATGGTAACGAAGCTCACAATCGTAATCGTTCAAAGTTTCAATCCACCGTCTTTGTCTCATGTTTAGTTACTTTTGATCGAAGATGTGTTGGAGGTTTTTGTGATCGGTGAAAATAGTACTTTTGGTCCCATAAAGATAGTGTCTCCACATTTTGAGTGCAAAGACAACGGCTCCGAGTTCAAGATCATGTGTCGTGTAGTTCCGTTCGTGGATTTCAATTGTCGGGAGGCATAAGCAATAACCTTCTTTCATTGCATCAATACGCAACCAAAACTATGTTTGGCATCGCAATATACAACAAAATCATCATTGCCTTCGGGAAGCGACAAGATAGGGGCGGTGGTTAACTTTTTCTTCAAGATTTGAAACACATATTCTTACTCGGTTGACCAAATGAATTTCCTTCCCTTGTGAGTTAACGCGGTTAGAGGACGTGAAACCAAAGAGAAGTTTTTGATGAATCTACGATAGTATTCGGCGAGACCCAAGAATTGATGAATGTGAGTAGGAGTAGTATGGGTTTCCCATTTGCTAATGGCTTCAATTTTTGCGGGATCGACCTTAATACCTTGATGGCTTACGACATGACCGAGAAATTGAACTTCCTTCAACCAAAATTCACACTTGGAGAATTTGGCATAGAGTCGTTCTTGTCTCAAGAGTTCGAGCATGAGTCAGAGGTGTTGTTCATGCTCTTCTTCACTTTTAGAATAGACCAAAATATCGTCGATGAAAACAATAACGAATTTGTCGAGGTAAGGTTTGCACACGCGGTTCATAAGATCTATGAACACCGCCGGTGCATTAGTTAGACCAAATGGCATGACAAGGAATTCGTAACTACCATAGCGAGTCCGAAAATCGGTTTTGGAGACATCTTCCCCCTTAACCCTTAGTTGATGATAACCCGAGCGGAGATCGTTTTTTGAATATACACAAGATCCTTGTAGTTGATCGAAGAGGTTGTCGATGCGCGGAAGAGGATATAGGTTTTTAACCGTCAATTTATTTAACTCACGGTAATCGATGCACATTCGTAGGGATCCATCTTTCTTCTTAACGAATAAAATCGAAGCGCCCCATGGTGAATGGCTAGGTTGGATAAAACCATGGTCAAGTAGTTCTTGAATTTGACTTTGCAATTCTTGCATTTCGGATGGAGCAAGTCTATACGGTTCACGTGCTACGGGTGCGGCTCTCGGAATAAGATCGATTTGGAATTCTACCAGTCGATGAGGTGGAAGACCCGGCAATTCTTCGGGAAATACAGTGAAAAATTCACTAACAATTGGCACATCATCAATATGCTTCTCATCGGCCTCGACTTTCTTAACGTGGGCTAGAATCGCGAAACAACCTTTACGAAGGTATTTTTAAACTTTGAGGCACGAGACGAGGTTGAGTCCGGTGCAACTCTTATCGCCATAGATAATCAAGGGTTCACCATTCTCGATAGAAATTTAAATTGATTTTAGATCACAAAGGATGTGAGATTTCGTTTTGACTAACTAATCCATACCAATTATTACATCAAAGCTCCCTAGTTCTATAGGTATCAAGTCAATTTTAAACTCTTTACCCATTAAGTTTAACGTACACCCCCGATAAAAATTGTTGGCACTCAATGGTATCCCGTTGGCCACTTCAATGGTGTAAGTAGTATCTAGTAGAAGTGGTGGAGTGCAAAAAGAATGAGTCAAGGTCTTAGATACAAAACTCTTATCGGCACCCGAATCGAATAAGCAAGAGACATATGAGTTGTTGAGAAGAAACGTACCCATGACTAGTTCATTGTCATCTCAGGATTCCTCGGTGTTAATGTTGAAATCTCGGTCGCGTGCATTGGGGTTAGCTTTCTTTTTGGGCATGCATTTCTAAAATGACCCGGTTGGCCACATTCAAAATAAACACCCGATTTTGGTGCATTGGGCCCCTTTTGAGCGACGGGGGCGGCACTTCTACAATCGTTGGCCACATGACCACTTCTTTGGCACCGGTGACAAAACGGCTTGTCGCATTCACCATAGTGATGTTTGTGGCATTTGTTGCAAAAAGGTTTATTTTCGACATAACTTTTCTTGTCGTCGGAGGTGAAAGGCTTCTTGACGGGGTTGTTGTTGTTGTAGTTGCTTGATTGAGTGACTTCCCAATTTTCTTTTGTTGCCACCCGATTTGTCCTCGGCCTTAGGTGCCGGTACTACGATTTCATCCACCGTTTCTATCAATTGGCGGGCCATCTTTAAAGCTTCTTGTAGGTTAGCGGGTTTGGATGACATTACCCCGTGTTTGATGCTCTTAGGGAGGCCATTCATGTAAAGTTCAACACTTAGGGACTCGGGAGTCATGAGAACCGGACACATTAAAGCTACCTCGGCAAACCGTTGATTATAAGCTTTGAGGTCATTTCTGACCGCTTTTAAAGTCCTTAGCTCGTGTTTGAGCTTGCGGGTCTCTTCACGTGGGAAGTATTCGGTGATCATCTTTTCCCTTAAATCGTCCCAAGACAGTGCGTGGGCTTCATCGGTATCCACCGATTGTACATTTGTTTTCCACCAAGTGAGAGCAATACCGGCTAAAGTGTGAGTGGAAAACTTGACCTTATCTTGATCCTGACAACCGCTTATGCTAAAAATAGCTTCTGTTTGCTCAAACCATCGAGTAAGAGCAACTGGTCCTCCGGTCCCATCGAAAGTGTGAGGTTTGCACCCCATGAAAGCTTTTTAGGAGCATCTCTCGTTTGAATTTTTGGCTCCATGATTGTTGTTGTTGTTGTGGTTGTTGTTATTGTTATTGGAGGAGTGACCGGCCATGGCCGCATCTACGGTGGTGGCTATCATTCGTTGAAGAGCTTGTTCGGGAGTTTCATTGTGTGGGACTCGGCGAGGAGGCATTGTTCCTTCAAGTCACAAGAATATCATTGATTAGTATTCTAAATAATACTAATCGTGATATGGAATAAAGATAGAGAGAAAATTTTCCTTGAACCGCCTTAAATTCTTTATGTCATAATGTCGGAACGTCTATATGAGTCACCGTAATATAATCTCGGCAATTATATTACCCTAATTCATATGTGCATTCAACATTATTTCATATAGTCTAGGTGGCGTGTCAATCAAATTAAACAACATGAGATTAAGATGGAATAAGAGTTAGATATGAATAGAAGAGTTCGAGTATAAATGCACAAGTAGTCAAGTAATTCCTACTTCAAGTTTATATGTCGGTTGTAGTCTAGACTCACTAATGTACCCTATGACTCGGGGTTGACACCAATGAACTCTAAATCCCTACAACCAACGCTTTGATACCATCTGTAGCGACCCGATAAAATCATCATTGACGGCGCCGTCTACTTAGGTCCCGTTACGTGGTCATAAGTCTTTAAAATAATGTTTGACCAAAAATATGTCACATTCATTTCAAATGTAAGGATGTTTCAAAGTTTACAAAGTAGTTTACCGACTAAATAAGTCACAATGTTTTAAGTACAAATGAAACCTATGCGACACAATTTAAGTAATGTCAAAAGACGCTCCAAGTATGCATGTATACTTGACATCCAAGCAAGTATCAAAAAGAGTGCAGAAGCATGTATCACATAGCGTTCAAGGACCTGAGAAAACATATAGAAAACTGTCAACAAAAATGTTAGTGAAATCATAGGTGTATTAGTAACGTTGTTTTTGAACCACAAGATTTAATGTTTCCATAAAGTTGATTATCTAAATCGTTTGCATTCCAAAAGTTGTTGTTTGTATCACGAGCACCCAATTATCAAGACTTAACTATTTTGTACCCTGTTACGTAGTGTTAGAACATACACTATACTCGAAAATATATTTCATCCGCTAACGGTAGCGAACCGTCCGAATGAGGGCTCGTCAAGCCCATGTGATCACATAACATAAGTTCACGATTACACCCTGCAAGTGTAACTAATGATAATTGAATTGAGGCTTTTTGTTCTAACTCGCACGTGGAATGTTTATTTTCGTACTTGTGTTCAAAGCATAAAAGTATGATACGTATATGTTTCTCAACCCATATTTTAAAGCGTAAAAGTTGTTGAAAAGGTGGGACTATGATCTCACCTTGATTGCACGAATGTAATTGTACTTCACAAGTAAACGTGGGCAAGAACATATGCTAGTGTTGACCTAAACAAGTAGGTCGTATCAATAACGGTAAACACGATTGGTCAAAGTTGTTCAATTAGTCCTATGGCTCGTTACGACCCGATTATATAGCATGTGAGTCAAATTGTCAAGTTTCATGCAAGATACAAGTATAAAAACAAGTTAGAACGATTGCATAAATATTTGGTTAAGTTTGTTTAAAAGTCAACTTTGGTCGAGTCAAAGTCAACACGTTCGGTTCGGGTCTCGGACAATTTTTCCGAAGTTTTAAATCATATATAAGCATGTTAGAACAAGTTACATATTAATCGAAGGTGCGTAGCATAGTTAGAATTTTTCGTGAAATGACCAAGTTGAACAGTCCCTGGTAGTTCATTTAGTCGGCTTCCAAAGGGCTGGACGGCGTCCAGTAATGAAGGACAGGACGGCGTCCAAAGGGTTGGACGGCGTCCAAACAGCTGGACAGTTTGAAGTTGCTGAAATTTCACAAGTCTCGAACCAAAACTCAAACAAACACAAATTGTGAACCGTAAACACTTAAATCATGTATCTTATACCGTTGGAAAGGTATTTTGATGAGGAAAACAACTAAGCACATTTCATGAATCAATCCGACATTTACAACAACCAAAACTGCATTAAATGTTCATCATTTATTGCATTCAAGATCATAAATGCAATTTGATAATTCGGGAACTTACTACCTACATATAATACGTCGTTTCGTAGGTAATTACGCATACAATACAACTAAACACTTACCAACAATATTTCATAGCATTCAATGCATCAAAAGTTCATATTTAATTCTATCAAACCCTAACCAAAATTACAAAATCAATAATCATGTTAGTGAAGTTTTCTTAATCAACCTACACATCAAATTGAAGCTAATGATGCTAGTAATACATTTAATACATGAACTCTAACATAACAACAACATTTAATCATCCAAAACTCAAGATTAAACACACTCTTTTCAAATTCAAGGTAGTTACACTAAAATAACAAGATCGAGCATGCAAATCATATATTCATGTTAGGCTTGAGCCATAGACACTAATTAACACACTTTTAAGTTTAAAAGATCAAGAACAAGGAATTTAGTGTTTTTAGAAAGTTACCCAAACCAGATGAAGTTGGTATGGAATCGAAGAGGAAGTTGCAAGGATTCCAAATATGTAATTTGTTTTGAAGAACGCTTGCTAGATCGAAAATAGATGATGATTCTTTGAATTGGGTGTTGAGAGAAAAGTTGAAAGTATCAAAATGGAGAAGGAGGTGAATGAATGGAGAAGGATGGGGTTTGACCCTTTGACCTAGTTAGGACTTTGATCCTTGGGCAAGTTTAGTCCCTCAAGTTTAAAGCAGGTGCGTGAATTTTCTTAGCGAAGTATTTTTAAAACGCGTATTAACGAAAGATGATATAATTATATAACGGACTTTAAAATAATTAAACGGGAAGTAAACGGAAAAAGGCGGGATGTTACATCCAGCTTGTCGTATACAAGTTGATCCATCCAAGGTGTACTCATTAGATGAAGGCTTTTTCTTACCCCTCAGATAATCATACCTAAGTACATATTTTCTCGTGTCGTTTATTTTTCTTTCCTCTTATAGCATTCGAGCCCATGTAATTATAATGTAGTGATCTTTCGTGTTGTTTTAATTGGGTCGTTCGACCCTCCATGTTGTACCTCCTGTTTGTTTATTCTAATGAAATTGTTGTTGGCTTTTCAAAGAAATAAAAAGCTTTTTTTTTTTTTCCATTTGTGATGCTATAATACGTTTTGCATTTATAAGGAAAAAAAATAAAACAAGAAAATTAAATGTTATTCTATATTGTATATGAAATAATACGCTCTAGTTAACTAAATAAATAGTCATTGGTATAGTAATTACCAGTTTAACTAAGGTCATTCTCTATCTTTAACAGAATTTTTTTTTTCCCGCATCAACGTTATATCAGCATAAAAAATGAACATTCCTTTAAATCACTTCATATCTTACATTCCACCTCAAACTTTAACACACTTAAATTATTATTTAAATATAATAAATAAATTAAAATAATACTGAACTAAACATTACATTAAATTTAAAAAATATATTACATTAAAAAAATCACAGTTAAAAAAAAAGAACATTTGAAACATAAAAACGATTATATAAACTACGGGTAATTAAATTAATTGGTGTTGGATCCCTCTTCATCACTGGTGTTTGGAAAGTCGACAAATATGTGCTTATAGTACAATGCAATTCGTTTCGACCGTAGTACAACTTTTCTGACAATTTCACACCATTTGTTTCATTTTTAAAAAAACGGAGTTCTTCCCAGTCTTCATCATAATAGGCAAACTCCGATGCCTCGAAATCAACTTGCTGTCGTAACAAATCAAACAAAGTGGCTATATTATAGCCGGTAACGTCAACTTCTTCAAAGGTTTTTTTCAAACCACCGTGGTATTTTCTCATGTCTTCGGTAAAATATCCACCTGTATGGACGTCGATTGTAGCAAAATACGGAGTCATGATGGTTGTTGAAATGGTAAAATGCGATTTAAGAAATTTGAAATGAGACTGAAAGTAGTATGGGATTGTGAAATTGTATGAATGGTAAATGTTTATGGTTATGTTGGGTTGTATTTATATTGATAAGTTATTGTGAAAAAAGCAAAAAAAAAAAATTTGATTTTTACCGTTTGAATTCAAAATAAAGTATATTGGCCCTACCAATTAACCTGTTACCTGCTCGTTGCAGGCACCACTGACGGACCCGGTGGTGAGTTGCTGCTTATTTTCGTTACCCACTAACAACCCGTAAACGGCTCGAGTGGCCCGATAGGGAAACATCTAAGAGCATTTCTAAAAGTGTCCAATCCATTCGTCATTGATGTGTGATGAGAGATGGCACCGTTAGCACTGTCATGCCAACTACCCACCATTGGTGTGTGATGGTGTTTCACCTTTTCATTTGTAGTTTCAAAACATTTTCTTTTACATTTTCCTTTGTAATATACTTTCTGCATCTCATATTAATTGTTCAAAGACAAAAAAAAACACACACACACAGTTTAAAGAAATGTTATAAAAATATTGTACATTCTGTTTATTTGTCAGTTTTACTCCTACTTTTTTCTCTTTAAATCTTAATTACATACATTAGGGGCATAATAGAACTTTATCTTATTATTTTTATCTATACATGGAAGTGGACTATTAGTTTGAGACAATTCAAAATGTAATATTGTATCAATATAGAACGGAGGAGTAATTAATTATTACAACGAGTCTCAATTTACCTAAGAAAATATGTGATGATTGAGAGTTAGTTTGTTATCCACCTGTAATGTAAAAGAAATGTGGACATGTCATTGATGTTATTTATGATGGTTAAATGATGTTATTCATTTGTAATGGTTAGAGAGTTTAAGTCTAAAAGGTGAACAATTTTAAATTTTCATTAGAAAAGTTTGTGTTAAAAAAGTGTATGTTACCTTTAAAAAACCAGCTAACTAATGTATTGGATATAAATTGACAGTTGTAACAAACTTTTTTTCAATTTTTCAAGTAAAAGGTTATATTTATATGGATTTTTTTTATATGGATTTTATTTTTGTATGTTTCCGTGACATACATTAAGGCGCATCAAATAAATTAGGAGTTTCTCTATATATTATGGATCTTTACGAGCATATTTACTTAATATTTTTGATACAATCTAATATTTACTATATTTTAAACGTGCATTAACTATAAATTCTAATATTTAAAGAATTATAAGTTAATTATATGTACCTTAACCTACGTCATGGAAGCATACATTAACAAAATCCTATTTATATACTTCGTATTGCGTTTTGAAAAAACTATATTTCGTATTAATTTTCAGCACAATCAACTTCCACATATTTATGTACAAGAAAATTGAATGATGAACCCTTAGCGTGCCCATGTTAAGGTAAAAGATGTAAAATGTACCTTAAGGCGTGGAGGTTCGCTAGAGATTACAAAGTCCCCTAGAGATTACAAAGTCCCTTTTGAATGTCTTCCTGGGGCGGTTAAGTTGGCACAAATAAAATAAAATTCTTGTATTACCTGCTTGCTTTTTTCTTTTTTCTTTTTTTTTTTTGTTCCTAAACTTGCTGAAAATTTGATTGTTAGTAATGTGGATCATGACACCGTTAAAAATGTGCACGGGAGTAACTTGTAACATCCCGCGTTTTTCCGTTAAATTTATTTTAACACCGTCTTTTTTTTTAGATAATATCTTTCGTTATCTAAATTCGTATCTTTCGTTAACTAACGTTCGTGATATTTCCATTATTCGCTTATAACATCTCCCGTATATTCTAGCGTTTTTAAAATATTCGTTCGGTTGATTCACGCACTCGCTTTCAAACTCGAGGGACTGAAGTTGCCAAGGGGTTAAACTAGTTGACTAGGTCAACTAGTCAACCCACCTTTCTCATCCATTCATTTCATTCATCACCCACCTCCTCTTTCTCTCTTCTCTACTTCTATTTTTGGAACTTAAACACCCAACTCACAAAAACATCATCTAAATCCGGATCAAGAGGCAAACATCAAAACAAATTATATTTTTGTGATCCTCTCTTCATCCTCTACATTTTGGTACCAATTTCATCTCATTTGGGTAACATTTCTAAAACTCTAGATTTCTCTAAATTCGTGTTTTTGACTTGAAATGGTGTTAGTTAGTGTCTATGGCTCGTGTATAACATGAATATATGTTTTGTTTGCTCGATTCGTTGTTTTGAGTAACTAGTTTGAACATTTGAAATGGGTGTGCTAAATCTTTGATTTTGGATGAGTTAATGTTGTTAAATTGTTAAAGTTCATGTTTTAATTGTATTACAAGTATCACTAGCTTCGTTTTGATGCGTAGGTTGATTAAGAAAACTTCAAAAACATGAATATTGATTTTTGTGGATTTTAGTTAGGGTTTGATAGACTTAAAATGAACTTTTTGATGCTTGAATGCCATGAAATGTAAATTGTAAATGTATAGTTGTAACGTATGTTTCATTACCTTCAAAACGGCATATCATATGTGTGAATTGGATTCCCAAATCTTAAAATGCATTTTGTGAACTTGAAACTTCAAAAATAAACCTTTAATGATCACTTGACGAGATTTCGGTTATTGCAATTGATGTTTTTGCTTGATGAAAAGTGGTTATTCGTATTCCTTGTCAAAAGAGCTTTCCAACGATATAACATACGTATTCTAAGTGTTAACGGTTTGTGTTTTGTGCTAAATTGAATTTTGGATCAAGACTTGAACACTTGAAACAGCCCAGGTGCCAGGCCACGCCTAATGTCGCGGCGCGGCCCTCCTCTGTCGCGGCGCGGCATTTGCCGTGTTTGGGTTCTGACCTACATGGTCAAAATTTAGAAAATGTTTGCTACGCTACGCACCTCCGATTCACATGTAACTTATTCTAACATGCTTATATATGATTAAAAACCTTAGAAAAATAGTTCGGGACCCGACCCGAACGTGTTGACTTTTTTGTTGACTTTGACTTGACCGAGATTGACTTTTAGTCAAACTTAGCCAAACACTTATGCAATCGTTCAAATCTTATTTTATACTTGATTCTTGCATGAAACTTGACAACGTGATTCACATGCTATATTTAATCGAGTCGTAACGAGCCATAGGACTAATTGAGCACATTTCGCCCGACCTTGTGTCGTAACCGGTTAATTGATACAACTTACTTGTTTAGGTCAAGGCTAAGCAACTATCATGCACACGTTTACTTTGTGAAGTACTTTTATACTCGTGCACTCGAGGTGAGATCATAGTCCCACCTTTTCAACAACTTTTATACTTTTAAATAGTGGGCTGAGAAACATATACTTTGTTACATCTTGTACTACTTACTTTTATGTTTTGAACACAAGTCCGATGAAACAAATATTCTACAGCGAGTTTAGAACAAAATCCTCAATTCGATTATCATTAGTTACACTTGTCGGGTGTAAGCGAGAACTTATGTTGTATGGATCCATATGGGTTTGACAAACCCTCATTCAAATGGTTCGCTACCGTTTACGAATGAAATATATTTTCGAGAAACAGTGTATGTTCTAACACTATTGTGATGGGGTTCTATGGGAGGAATGTTAAGCATTGATAATTGGGTGCTAACGAACAAACTTTTGGAATGTAACTTTTGGATGATCAATTTTATGGAAATACTAAATCTTGTGATTCAAAAATAACGTTTATTACTACATCTATGATTTCACCAACGTTTTTCGTTGACAGTTTTCTATATGTTTCTCAGGTTCATACATGGCTATTTGATACATGCTTCCGCGTACACTTTGATTACTTGCTTGGGGTCAAGCATACATGCATACACTAGTGATAGCATCTTTGGATTCAAACTTAAAGCATACATACTTACGCTATTTATAGCAACCGTGACTTTCAACTTATATTATGTCGCAAGTTTATTTCATTTATACTTTACTACCTTTTGTAAACTTAAACTTGTTTTCGATCCATTTGGTGAACTAAACTTTGCAAGTCATGCACGTTTCAAATGAATGCGACATAATTTTGGTCAAACGTGTCTCATATAGGGACTATGACCACGCAACGGGACCTAAGTTAGCGGTGCTGTCAATGACGATTTTGACGGGTCATTACAGATGGTATCAGAGCGTTGGTTGTAGGGAACTAGGATATGTATTAGTGTGTCTGACAGAGTCATTAGGATGCATTAGTGAATCTAGACTACAACCGGATAGTTAGCCATTTCATTCTGACATACATTGCTATAGATAGCACTTACTTGACTACTTGTGCATTATACTTGAATCATTCTTAGGCAAACTTCTTAATGGTACCAAACTTTTATCATACGAATCCGTATTCTGCCACTTTCTGGTAACACACGTAAATTCATGATTCATACGCGTAAGGATGACGACGACTTCATTAGTCACACTTGTTCGGGAACTCTGTCTCCCAGATTGTTATTCGCCACTGTTTCAACTTACTATTGGTGTCACACCAGTGTTCCTTACTAACTACCACTTCTTGTTACTACCATCACTACTCTAGGTGAGTATCGTCATCACTACTTATCACTACGGTTACGTACTACTCGTTATCATAATTCGATACTCTTTTCGTACCTAAAAGACATTATTGTTTGACTCGAACCGCATTGACGTGAACAATCATTTATACACTTCCCTCGGGGAACGCTTCTTTAGAGTTGCACTAATTCTTTCGATTCAATACGAGTCACGTTAGAGACGTCGTTACACTTTGTTCATTTTAAAAATTCACGATTACACGAACTTGAATCTATGGAGTGATGTGGGAATGGAGGTATGAGTTAGCGTAATATAACGACACTCGATCAACGTGGTTATATTACGGTAAGTCATACCAAAGTTCTAATGACTCGTGATGGTGATTGGACTCGATCAACCTAATCACCACCATGTGCCATGTACATGACTTCATTTTTCTTGTTTGAACATCCGAAAACTCCGAGAATACTGATAACAACCATTCCAGGGACACACCTTCGATTATTGTCGAACCATATCCATGCTTCCGAATGAATGACAAATTCTTTCAACTTCAAACATATGTTATACGTGTATACTATCTTGTTTTCGCACAGTTTTATCGACGAACTACACTATGCTTGTTATGCTCACATCGAGACGGAAACCTCTCCCGCATTACACTCGTACTTCCGTTTAAGGAAATCTTTTATTCTAAATTCTCAATGGAGAGAGAGACTCTTCACGTTATACTAGTATTCGCCACGAGGGTGAATAGTCCTAACGAACGTTTTCGGAAACCGATAAATTATCCGCGGCGCGAAAATTCTTGAGAAACAGAAACTTGTTCCAACAAACGTTTTCAAGTCCTAACAAACTTGTTCGAATATATCTTACGGAAATGTACTGATCGAGATCCTCATTTCACTTCTAGATTTCGGAGTGCCTTACAAAAAGTCTCGGGACCACGTTTAGACATAAGTACCGCGTGTCAACTACAAACCGACGAACAAAGCAAACATACGATTCAAATCTTGGAAAACATAATACGAGTTTGTGTTATCAACTTCAAATTTACTTGAGAAAAGTATTTGCCTTAAACCGAATTCTCTTACAACAATAGTTATCACACGAGTATTGACGCCACACCCTTCGAAAACCTTAATATCCGCAATTATCGT